>NC_142871.1:147500-747500 GCF_051225735.1 Oryctolagus cuniculus | reverse complement strand
CCAAAAGCAATTTATAGATTCAATGCAATCCCAATCAAGATACCGAAGACATTCTTCTCAGATCTGGAAAAAATGATGCTGAAATTCATATGGAGACACAGGAGACCTCGAATATCTAAAGCAATCTTGTACAACAAAAACAAAGCAGGAGGCATCACAATACCAGATTTCAGGACATACTACAGGGCAGTTGTAATCAAAACAGCATGGTACTGGTACAGAAACAGATGGATAGACCAATGGAACAGAATTGAAACACCAGAAATCAATACAAACATCTACAGCCAACTCATATTTGATCAAGGGTCCAAAACCAATCCCTGGAGTAAGGACAGTCTATTCAATAAATGGTGCTGGGAAAATTGGATTTCCACGTGCAGAATCATGAAGCAGATTTTTGATTTCTTAATGAGCTTGGATCATGCTTCCTGTTCCCTACTGTGAGCCTCCGTCAGACCCCACAAACAGTTTAACATCCTATATATTTTATAAAGATATCTCTCTCTCTCTCTCCATGTAGTCATTTTGGGCCGATTTAAGGAAGGAGCACAGATACTGTATTCCAACTTTACATTAAACTCCCGAACAGAGTGAAATACACTGTAATTATATTATTAATGCCCATCACCGTGAGAGAACTGTATCTACCATACTTGGCTTCCCAGCTCAGAACCTGAGTGATCCCACTACTCAGGCTTTTCCTTAAGTACTGATGAAACAACACCTCTCTGACAGACAGTACCACTGCCGAACGTGTGTGTTTCGGGACAGAATCCGACGTCGGTCCACCTCCCGATGGGGCCCGAGCTCCTCATTCAGCAACAGGGCAAAGGGCAAAGGGCGTCCACCGCCCCAAAGGCCACGGCAGCCGGGAGGGCCCTGAGGTGGCTCCTTTTCCCTCAGAGAAGCAATCCTGACCAAGAACGAGTCCTTCGAGGGAGGCCTCGCCGGTGATGTAGCACCCGTCAGCAGTCCCGCGCGAGATCCTCTGCAGGAAGTGGAGAAGTGAGCCGGCTCTTTATCACGTCCACACGGACGGCACACATTTGCTCAGCTCTAGCAGGCTCGGGTGGCTGTGGGCACGAGGGTTCAGCGGGGCTGAGATTCCCAGCAGGCCGGAGGCCACCATGCAGAGGGCCCCGCTGTGTGAGCCCAGCCAGCATCTGCACAGGGCACGGCGGCCTGCAGGGCGCTTCCCACAGCCGGCCACGGCACATCAACTCGGAATTAGAAATCCTTCGTTTTTCTTACAAAAATGCAACAGCGAGACAGCTATGACTGCAGCCATCAAGGGTCCTGAGAGACCCTAGACTGGTTTTCTGAGCGAGTGCTGTTATTTCGCCAAACCACCAAGGAGGGCACCATTCACAGAAGCAGGGACAACCAGGTCCCACTGACCTCACAGGCGACTCAGAGACATTTTGCTCATTGCACTGTGTTTTCTGCAGGACGGACTTAATGCTGAGGCTTCTCGGAGCCCAGAGAGGGCCCAGCCGGACCTCCACCTGCTGGGGGACGCGGTGCACTCGGGGAGTCAGGGCGGGGCCTCCACCTGCTGGGGAGTCAGGGTGGGGCCTCCACCTGCTGGGGGACGTGGAGCACTCGGGGAGTCAGGGCGGGGCCTCCACCTGCTGGGGGACGCAGTGCACTCGGGGATTCAGGGCGGGGCCTCCACCTGCTGGGGAGTCAGGGTGGGGCCTCCACCTGCTGGGGGACGTGGAGCACTTGGGGAGTCAGGGCGGGGCCTCCGTCTGCCGTGTGCTTGCAGGACAGGAGGGAAGGCACAGTTGTTCCTCCTTCCACCATTAGTCTTCAGAAGAAAGCACAGAGGTTAATAACGACAGCACTTACTGGACCCTAACTTCTGCACAGCCTGCTGGGAATTTTACTTGAATTGCCTCATATAATTCTCCCTACAACCCCAAAAAGAAAATGCTATAATTGTCCCAGTTTATGGACAAAGAAACCACGGGTGGCAGTGGCCAGTGTCCGAAGTCACACAGCTCTGCATGGGGGACCAGGGCTTCGACCTGGAGAGGCCTCCTTCCAGAATCTGAGCCCTCTCGGCCTCCTCTGGCTGCCTTGGAGCCGTCACGTCACTCCATGTGTTCCGATTGTGCTCTGCTTTGGTCGCTTTGGTTGTAGTTTTGTGTGCCCATGGGTGCAGAACACCTGGTGTTGTTAAAATCACACAACCACCGGCGCCGTGGCTCACTAGGCTAATCCTCCGCCTGCGGCGCCAGCACACCGGGTTCTAGTCCTGGTCGGGGCGCCGGATTCTGTCCCGGTGGCCCCTCTTCCAGGCCAGCTCTCTGCTGTAGCCCCAGAGTGCAGTGGAGGATGGCCCAAGAGCTTGGGCCCAGCACCCCATGGGAGACCAGGAGAAGCACCTGGCTCCTGGCTTTGGATCAGCGTGGTGCACCGGCTGCAGCGCGCCAGCCGCGGCGGCCATTGGCCATTGGAGGGTGAACCACCGGCAAAAGGAAGACCTTTCTCTCTGTCTCTCTCTCTCACTGTCCACTCTGCCTGTCAAAAAATAAATTAAAAAAATAAAAATAAAAATAAATCACACAACCACTCTGGAAGCTTATCTGGCAATTTCCAGTGAAGTTCAACATACATAGAGCTTAAGACCAGGAATCCACCCAAAAAAAGGAGAGATTTGTGTGTGACGGACACAGCAGCTTTCATGGAAGTGAAGTGCACAGTCACCCACGAGGTGCACGAAACACAACACCGGGACACAAGGCACGAAGAAACGAGGAACACATCCTTGCTGATGGACTCAGCTGCTTTCTAGCAACAGGCCACAAAGAAATGGAAATGGTGAGCTGCCTGGCCAAGAATTTGAAATAATGATTTAAGGAAAAAATGAGATATAACAGAACACAGACAACTCAATGACATTAGGAAAGCAATTCATGACATACATGAGGACATCTGAAGAAGAGATTAAAAAAAAAAAAAAAAAAAAAAACAGAACCAATCTGGAAACCGTAGAGCTAAAGAACTCAACAGATGAAACTAGAAATACAGCCGAGAGTCTCCACGGCAGATGTTCTGAGCCTAAAGAGAGGTCTTCTGGAATGATCCAGTCAGACAGGGAGGAGGAGCCATCAGGGAAAGGCAAATCAAGGACCACAATGAGGTTTTACCTCACCCCAGTTAGAATGGCTATCATCCAAAAATCAAAAAAAACTGTAAATGTTGATGAGGGTATGGGAGAAAAGGTACCCTAATCCACTGCTGGTGGAAATGTGAACAAATTCAACTACTATGGAAGACAGTATGGAGATTCCTCAGAAATCTAAACATAAATCTACCACTGACCCAGCCATCCCACTCCTGAGAATTTACCTAAACGTAATGAAATCAGCATATGAAGGGTTACTTGTGCGCCCATGGTTATTGCAGCCCAAATGACAATAGCTAACATGATGTCCATCAACTGATGATGATGATGGATAAACAAACTGTGTGTGGAATACTACTCAGCCATAAAAAAGAATGAAATCCTGTCTTTTGCAACTAAATGGATGCAACTAAAAACCATTATACTTAGTAAAATAACTCTCGTAAAGAAAAATATCATATTTTCTCTGATACGTGGCAGTTAATGTAGAATACAAGAAATGTGTAGGAATGAAATGGGCATTTTGTGATTGTCATTGTCATTTTCAGCCCTGAACTGTGGTTTCGAACTTTTTACCTGTTGAATATTATAGTTAGTGGTGAAGTAAGCCTGTGAACATAGAGTGGATTAAATTTTATCACTGCAAAAACTGACGAGAGGAAGGTGGGGGAAGAGGGAGGGGTTTGAGGAAAGGGAGGGAGACGTGTGGTTGTCTTCTTGGAACTGTACCCATAATGTATGAAGTCTGCTCTCTTCATACCAAGAAGAAATAAAATATGTGAGTAAATACATATAATGCCCATGTTTGCTAAAAATCCTTAAAGGTCACCAATTGTTCTTCTGTCAATTATGTAGAAAAGACTGCAAGGAGAGGGTTGAATTTCCGGGACACTCAGTTCTTTACATACAGCTCAACGGCAGGTGTTATTATTTACAAAGATTGTATTGAGAAATAATTTACAGCTCATGGTTTTATCTTGTAATTCCACTGTTCCACAAGTGTTAAGCCCCTCACATGTTCTCTCCTTTCGCCTTTACAGTAGTTGTTACTAGTGCACTGCGGCAGATGAAAACTAAAGACCAGATGACATCCAGTCCTCAGAGCTGGACCAGAACACACAAGTTATCCTCGCCTGGGGGCAGGGGTGTTCATGTCAGCCCATAACCGACACGGGCAGAAGAGGAGGGGAAATGTGCACAAGCCTACAGCAGGCTGCAGAGGGGACCCCACGAGACAACCCAAATACAACACTTCCGATATTTCGCTATCTTGCATCAACAATCACAGCCTTATTCTTTTATCTCTTTTTGGTTTTAGTTGTTAGTATGAAGTATTTGAAGCAAATCATAAATATGATACCCTATGTATTTTATATTTCAAAAGAGACATTTTCACATAACCATACAGCCATTTTATACCTAAAATAAAACAATTCCTTAACACATGCCAATTGCTAAAAATTATACATTTTTTAGTTATGTGGCATAAATAAGGATCAAACAAGGCTCTTGTACCGCTACGTCGTCTCTCTCCAGTAGGGTTTATGTTGGAGCGAGACTGTCCTCACGCACTCAACAGGCACTGCACCAGGTGCTGGGGAAAGCTGCACAGCAGGATTCGTCAGTGTGCTGGTCTTTCACGTGTTCTGCTGTCCTCTGTATTGGCCGTAAGCTAAGTCACCTCTGGAGACTCCAGTAGTTCAAGTTCAGTCGTTTACAAGAACACTTTAAGTGGTGCTGTCGGCCTCCCAGTGACAAGAGGGCTGAGCCGCCCAACATCAGTGACCAGCACTGCCTGGAGGTCTGGGTTATGACAGCAGCATACACTCCCCAAGAGTTCCCACCAGGCTTCTACTTAGATGTTTTATTTATTTATTTGAATGGCACAGTGACAGAGGGAGGGAGAGACAGACCGAGTTCCCATCTGCTGGTTCCCTCCCTACATGGCAACAACAGCCAGGGCTGGGCCGGCTCAAAGCCAAGCCCAGGAACTTCACGCAGGCCTCCCACGTGGGTGCAGGGGCCCAAGCACCTGAGTTCGTCTGCTGCTTCCCTGGCACATGAGCAGGGCTCTGGGTGCCTGGGGAGCAGCCAGGACGCACATCAGTCTGCGAGATGGGGCGTGGGGGTCCCACGCGGCAGCTTTACCTGCGGTGCACAGTGCTGGCTCCTCCATCGGGGTTCTCACTGCAGATCTCCACTCTCAGACCTTCAGTGAACGGCACAGCACTGCTGCCTGTGCACAGCTCACGTCCAGAGCCTGGAGTCTCCCACGCACTGAGGAGCAGCTCCCCCCTCCTCCCGAATCCTGCCCCGCCCCGAGCCAGCATGCCTCTGCCCCACTCGATGGATTTCGCTGCTTGGATCTCTCACCCCCCCCCCCCGGGATCACGCAGCATGTGTGCGCTCCTCTTGCATGTTGCAGGATTTCCTGAGCTTTGAAGATGATAACATCCCGCGAAGCGCATACACCTTACTTTGTTCACTCATCTGTCAATGACACTCGGGTTTTCCACATCTTGGCTACTGGGGAGATACTGCAGTGAACACAGACATGCCCATATCCCTTTGAGATCCTGAATTCAATTACTTTGAACAAATACCCAGGAGTGGCATTGCTGGGTCATAAGGTAGTTCTGGTACTTTAATTCTTAAAGGAGCCACCACACCATTTTCCTTTCCCACTGACGTGGTACGGGAGTTCCAGTCCCTCCACATCCTCACAGTTCAGCTCTTATCTTCTGACAGTCACCACCGTAACAGGAAAGAGTTGAGGGTTCGTTAGTTTTGACCGTGTGTCCCTGTGTCACATGGCTGAGTACCCGCCCACACACCTGACAGCCATGTGTGTCTATGGGGAGAAAAGGCTGTCCAAGCTGCCTGCAAGATTCAACCTGACTCTCACAGCTGAAGTCACTAACGGAATTCGTCTCAATCAACGGCCTCATCTGATATGGGGGAGGGGGGGTGTTCTAATTCAATATTCATCACGCGTGTTGGAATTCTCTAGAAACAGAAGTTAACCTCATTAAGTAGGATATGTACTCGGAATACAGTCCCCACAGAAAAGCATCGCTTTCCCTTTAAGAGGCGTGGTTCTGAGTGGGGTACTGTGCCTTGGCTATCTGCAAATGGGGGCCACCGAGGTTCTGCTCTCGGCTCGTCTGCTTGCCGGCTTGTCCGTTCTTAGCCCCACCTTTTATCCCTGGCATGTTCTCATCACCGTGTGTCCAGGTCAATGCCAGTCTCTGCTTGCCGGCTTGTCCGTTCTCAGCCCCACCTTTTATCCCTGGCATATTCTCATCACCGTGTTTCCAGGTCAATGCCAGTCTCTGCTTGCCGGCTTGTCCGTTCTTAGCCCCACCTTTTATCCCTGGCGTGTTCTCATCACCGTGTGTCCAGGTCAATGCCAGTCCTTCTGTTGATACTCAACTACGCCTCCTTCGGCCGGCACCTCTGATGTGGCCTCCCACACCCTCGTGGATGGCTCCAGGACGCTGATTTCTTCCTTTCGTTTGACATAAGACATCCCTGGCTCATCTTGAAGAGTTTCTGCCACTGACCTGACACAGCGACTCATCCAGGAGCTCCGGTTTCCATTACTGCGGAAGAGCGTGCCTGCAGGCTGCGAGGCGGGTACCAGAAGGGTGGCTGGAATGCCAACGCTTCACCCATCTCCTGTGCCCAGAGCCAGGAACACCGCTCTGCACGCAGGCACCAACCCCATGCTGTGTTCCTGTGAAAGGTTCTGCGGGAGATTTAACACCTGAGAGAGCACCTCTCCACCAGAATGCTCTCTGCTTGCAGGGTGCACTTCCTGGCCCTGCCCCCAGGGAACTCTGCACACCTAAGCCACAGGAAAACACACTGCTGCTTTGTCAGGGCAGTTAAACTTAAGAAATACTTGTGGAGGATGGCTTTCTTTATGAAATTGAATCTTACTAGCCAAGAATAAGTTCAGATTCAGCCATTTTTTTCTAGATTGCATGTTTGGGGGAAAATATCTTTTTCTGTATAAATTCTGAAGTGTTCTTAAATTTATGCTTGAACATTTGATCCTTTTGGGGGCTTTCCACTTGAACGACTTTTCAGAAGTTATTCTTTGCATATAAAGACCACCAGCTTGTACATATTAACATAAGTTCCTTGACTAATTCTCCCCTTAAATATTTCATTGCTCATACGGGCCCTTCATTCTGCTGGGTTGTCTAGACTTGCACTCTTACCACCTTGGAATAAACGAGTTTCAGTGGTTCCTGTCCACTGATATCAGGGGAAGCTCTCACACCCTTTCATAATGAAAACTTCAAGCAAGTTGGATTTAGAAGGGCCATTACTCAACACAATCAAGGCAATTTATGACAAACCCACGGCCAGCATCATATCTAATGGGGAAAATTGGAAGCATTCCCACTGAGATCCAAAGCCAAAGATGCCAACTCTCATCATTACTATTCAACATAGTCCTGGAAGTTTTCGCCAGAGCCATTAGGCAAGACAGAGAAGTCAAAGGGATACAAATTGGGAAGGTGTGAGTCAAACTCTCCTTATCTGCAGATGACATGATTCTTTATGTAGAATATCCAAAAGGCTCCACTGAGAGACTATTGAAACTCATAGAAGAGATTGGTGAAGTAGCAGGATACGAAATCAATCCACAAATATCAACAGTCTTTGTATACACAGGCAATGCCACGGCTGAAAAAGAACTTCTAAGATCAATCCCATTCACAATAGCTACAAAAACATCACAGACCTTGGAATAAACTTCACCAAGGACTTCAAACATCTCTACGATGCGAATTACAAAACATGAAAGAAAGGAATAGAAGAAGATACCAAAAAAGGCAAAAATCTTTCATGTTCATGGATTGGAAGAATCAATATCATCAAAATGTCCATACTACCAAAAGCAATTTACAGATTCAAGGTGATGCCAATCAAAATACCAAGGACATTCTTCTCAGGTACAGAAAAGATGATGCTGAAATTCATGTGGAGGCACAGGAGACCTCAAATAGCTAACACAATCTTATACAACAAAGCCAGAGGCATCACAATACCAGATTTCTTTTTTTTTTAAACTTTTATTTAGTAAATATAATTTTCCAAAGTACAGTTTATGGATTACAATGGCTTTTTCCCCCTCATAACTTCCCTCCCACCCGCACCCCTCCCATCTCCCGCTCCCTCTCCCCTTCCATTCACATCAAGATTCATTTTCAATTATCTTTATACACAGAAGATCGATTTAGTAAAGATTTCATCAGTTCGCACCCACACTGAACATAAAGTGAAAAATACTGTTTGAGTACTAGTTATAGCATTACTTCACATTGGACAACACATTAAGGATAGAGATCCCACATGAGGAGTAAGTACACAGTGACTCCTATTGTTGACTTAACAATTTGACACTCTTGTTTATGGCGTCAGAAATCTCCCTAGGCCCTAGTCATGAGTTTCCAAGGCTATGGAAGCCTCTCGAGTTTGCTGACTTTGATCTTATTTAGACAGGGTCATAGTCAAAGTGGAAGTTCTCTCCTCCCTTCAGAGAAAGGTACCTCCTTCTTTGATGGCCCATTCTTTCTACTGGGATCTCAGTCACAGAGATCTTTCATTTAGGTTCTCATTTATTTATTTATTTATTTTTTCCAGAGTGTCTTGGCTTTCCATGCCTAAAATACTCTCATGTGCTCTTCAGCCAGATCCAAATGCCTTAAGGGCTGATTCTGGGGCCAGAGTGCTGTTTAGGACATCTGCCATTCTATGAGTCTGCTGTGTATCCCACTTCCCATGATGGATCATTCTTTCCCTTTTTGATTCTATCAGTTAATATTAGCAGACTTTGACTCTTAGACCTATCAGTGTGATCAATTGTGAACTGAAATTGATCACTTGGACTAGTGAGATGACATTGGTACATGCAATCTTGATGGGATTGTATTGGAATCCCCTGGCACGTTTCTAACTCCACAATTTGGGGCAAGTTTGATTGAGCATGTCCCAAATTGTACATCTCCTCCCTCTCTTATTCCCACTCTTATATTTAACAGGGATCACTTTTCAGTTAAATTTAAACACCTAAGAATAATTGTGTGTTAATTATAGAGTTCAACCAATAGTATTAACTAGAACAACAACAAAAAAATACTAAAAGGGATAAAGCATTAAACTGTACATCAACAGTCAGGACAAGGCTGATAAAGTCACTGTCTCTCATAGTGTCCCTTTCACTTCAACAGGTCTCCCTTTTTGTGGTTGGTTAGTTGTCACCAATCAGGGAGAACATACAGATTTCAAGACATACTACAATGCAGTTATATACAAAACAGCCTGGGACTGGTACAAAAAACAGATAAGTAGACTAATGGAACAGAACAGAAATGCCAGAAATCAACCCAAGCATCTACAACCAACTTATCTTTGACAAAAGAACTAAAATCAATCCCTGGAGCAAGGACAGTCTATTCACCAAATGGTGCTGGGAAAACTGGATCTCCACATGCAGAAGTGTGAACCACACCCCTACCTCACACCTTACACAAAAATCCACTCAACATGGATCAAAGACCTAAATCTAAGACCTGATATCATCAAATTATTAGAGAACATCAGGGAAACCCCTTAAGACATTGGCATAGACAAAGAGTTCTTGGAGGGGCTGGTACCATGGCGCAGTAGGTTAATCCTCTGCCTGCGGCGCTGGCATCCCATATGGGCGCCAGTTCTAGTCCTGGTTGCTCCTTTTCCAATCCAGCTCTCTGCTGTGGCCGGGAGGGCAGTAGAAGATGGCCCAAGTCCTTGGGCCCCTGCATCCACATGGGAGACCTGGAAGAAGCTCCTGGCTTCTGGCTTCAGATTGGCATAGATCCAGCAGTTGCGGCCATTTGGGGAGTGAACCAATAGAAGGAAGACCTTTCTCTCTGTCTCTCCCTCTCACTGTCTGTAACTCTACCTCTCAAATAAATAAAGAAAATCTTTTAAAAAAAAAAAAAGATTCTTGGAAAAGACCCAGAGGCACAGGCAATCAAAGCCAAAATCGACAAATGGGATCACATCAATTTGAGAAGATTCTGCACTGCAAAAGAAACAAACAGCAAGGTGAAGAGACAACCAGCAGAATGGGAGAAAATATTTGCAAACTATACAACTGATAAAGGATTAATAACCAGAATATATAGAGATCAAGAAACTCAATAAAAACAAAACAAACAACCCAGTTAAGAGATGGGCAAAGGACTTAAACAGACATTTTTCAAAAAGAGGAAATCCAAATGGCAAACAGACACATGAAAAAATGCTCAGGATCACTAGCTGTCAAGGAAATGCAAATCAAAACCACAATGAGGTCACCTCATTCCAGTTAGAATGTCTTTCATACAGAAATCAACAAACAACAAATGCTGGCAAGGATGTGGGGGAAAAGGTGCCCTAATCCACTATTGGTATGACTGTAAACTGGTACAGCCACTGTGGAAGACAGTATGGTGATGTATGGTGATTCTTCAGAAGTCTAAATATAGACCTACCATATGACTCAGCCAAACCACTCCAGGGAATCCACCCAAGGGAAATTAAATCAGCATATAAAAGAGCTATCTATACCCCCATGTTTATCGCAGCTCAATTCACAATAGCAAAGACTTGGAATCAACCCAAATGCCCATCAACTGAAGACTAGATAAAGAAATCATGGGATATGAACACCATGGAATACTACACAGCAGTAAATAAAGAATAAAATAAATTTTAAAAATCCAGTCGTTTGCACCAAAATGGATGAATCTAGAAAACATCATACTTAGTGAAATAGCCAGTCCCAAACGGACAAATTCTACATGTTCTCCCTGACCTGTGATAACTGACAGAGCACCTAAAAGCAATCTATAATAGTGAAATTGACACTTTGAAAAGCAATGACTTTAAACAGCCCTTGTCTTGACTACTGAAGAACAGGGTTTTTTTTATTTTTTTATTTTTTTTCCTTTATCATATCTTCCTTATCTTTTTTCTTTCATACTAATTGCTGAACTCTTTACTTAGCACAGAGTTAACCAGATATGAATGAAGTTAATTGAAACTAGATCTTAGTAAAAAAAAAATAAGAGAAAAAGAAAGGGAAGGGGAAGGGGGTAGGAATGGAGGTGGGAAGGTGGGCACAGTGGGAAAAATTACCAAGATCCTAAAGTTGTAATTGTGAAAAGTATGAAGTTTGTAACCACAAAGCCATATAGTTTTGCATACCTTCCTATGGACTTACTTCTAAGGGCACAGTTTAAAAACTCACCATGGGACCTGAATTTCCCTTAAGCTGGCTGGTAAAAATAGCAGTTTAAGTGTTATAGAGATCAAATGGATAGGATTAAATGTTAAATTGATCATATAGATAGGATCAAGTGCTAAAGTGATCATATAAATAGGATTAAATGTTTGGAATAATAATAGAATTAAAAAGGAGTGAATGCTCCAACATGGGAAGCAGTCCACACAGCAGACTCATAGAATGACAATCACTTTAAGTAACACTCTGACCTCAAAATCAGCCCTTAAGACTTTTGGATCTGACTGAAAAGCCCACAAGAGCATTTTAGGTATGGAAAGCCAAGACGCTGTGGCAAAAATTGTCCTACATGAAGGATCTCTGTGAGATCCCAGTGGAAAGAAGTGGCCATCAAAGAAGGAGGTACTTTTCTCTGAAGGGAGGAGAGAACTTCCACTTTGCATATGGCCTTGTCTAAATACTGACAGAATTTGTGTATCCAAAAAGCTTCCATAGCCTAGGCAGCTCAAGTCAAGAGTCTCGGGTGGTCACTGATGTCATGCATAAGAGTGTTAATTGTTAACAACAGGAGTCACTGTGCACTAACTTCCCATGCAGGACCTCTCTCCCCAAAGAGTTGTACCATGAGACTTAATAGTAAAACTTTCACTCAAGAATCCCTTCATTTTAGTGTATTAAGTGGACAACATTCTTAAGTCTCATAAACTATAGTTAAAATTATGTTACAAAAGATGCATCATTCTTGGGTTCTTCTTTAAAGACAATTAAGTTTCTAAAAGGAAAGAAGGGAAAAGAGAAAGGGGGAAAAAGCAACCTCACCTTTGAGATACAATAACTGAATAGCCCTTGTCTGGACTCTGAGGAACAGGGGTTTTTTTTTTCCTTCTTTTTCTTTTTCTTTCTCAGACTAAGCGTTGAAATGTTTACCTAGAATAGTGCTAATCCTCTGTATATAAACCTAACTGGGGGCCGGCACTGTGGAGCGGTGGGTTAATCCTCTGCCTGTGGCGCCGGCATCCCATGTGGGCACCGGTTCTAGTCTCGGATGCTCCACTTCCAGTCCAGCTCTCTGCTGTGGCCTGGGAAAGCAGTAAAAGATGGCTCAAATCCTTGGCCACTGCACCCACGTGGGAGACCAGGAAGAAGCACCTGGCTCCTGGCTTCCGATCGGCGCAGCTCCAGCCATTGCAGTCATTTGGAGAGTGAACGAATGGAAGGAAGACCCTTTCTCTCTGTCTCTGCCTCTCACTGTCTGTAACTCTAACTCTCAAATAAAATAAATAAAATCTTTCTTTAAAAAAATGCTAACTTGGCCAGTACTGCGGCTCACTAGGCTAATCCTCAGCCTGTGGTGCCGGCACCCCGGGTTCTAGTCCCAGCTGGGGCACCGGTTCTGTCCCAGTTGCTCCTTTTCCAGTCCAGCTCTCTGCTGTGGCCCGGGAAGGCAGTGGAGGATGGCCCAGGTCCTTGGGCCCTGCACCCGCATGGGAGACCAGGAGAAGCACCTGGTTCCTGGCTTCAGATCGGCGCAGCGCACCAGCCACAGCACCTCAGCTGTAGTGGCCACTTGGGGGGTGAACCAATGGAAAAAGGAAGACCTTTCTCTCTGTCTCTCTCTATCTCTCACTGTCCAACTGCCTGTCAAAAAAAAAAAGAAGAAAAAAGCTAACTGAAAATATGAAAATAGATCTTAGTGAAAAACAGAACAGGGAATAGGAAAGAGAAGTGGAAGAGGGGTGGGAGGGGGGTGGGAGGGCGGGTACAGTGGGAAGAATCAACACGTTCCTAATGTTGTATTTATGAGATGAATGCAAATTAATTACTTAATTAATTACTTCCCGCTGGAACCCATAGCGGGAAGCTGCCGGGAGGGAGCAGCACAGCCCTCAGGTCCTGCCTGGACTTCAGACTTCCGGCCTCCGAAAGAGAAAACAAAGACATTTATGGTGTCTGTGACCAAGGTCAAGATCTCTTCATGCATGTTAAGGGCAAGCAGGTGTTCGTCAGTCTCGGTCCCGATCCACCAGCAGACGTTTGCCTGTGGCGTGTGCTACGCTCCTTAAAATGAGCTTGCTGTCCTCGGGGGTCTAACGCAGAGGAGCCTGGTCACCTAGCGACCCTCACTGGGCACCGGCATCGTCGGCGTGGAATTCAAAGAAATGCAGGCAGCTCAGCTTCCGCGTGGTAGGCTCCACGCGTCTCTCTGAGGTCATTAACAACCGAAGGAATGAGTGAATGATCACTAGAAGACCTAATCTTTCTCACCTCACATCCTACCACGCAGGAGTCTCAGAACACCACCCCTGTCCAGTGAGACCCTGCCTGCCAGGCAGCAGCACCACACCGCCCACGAGGGAAGGCCAGGGAGCACTCACGTGGCGGTCCTCGGCGCCACAGGCCACGAATCGCCCACAAGGGCTGAAAGCAACGCCACAGGGATAGCAGCGGTCGGGGTGCCCTTCAAAGCGGCGCTCACACCTGCAGGGACAGAAGCACCTGAGAAGACAGCCCTGGAGCTGCGTACGGACTGGAGAAAAGACAGGAACAAACACACATGTGCGAATTATTATATGTAAATCAGTTATGATGGAATCTCTAAAAATGCTTCATGGTTCAAAACCACAAATTCCCAGTGATGGCAAAACTAACAGTAAATGAGTGTTTTGTAATGAGAAATATTAATTGATAATACATCCTGGAGATTTTTTTAAATTACAAAAACAAGTCTTCTAAAATCATAAATTATTTAGATAAATAATTCAAAGACGGTGAAACAGTCTACTAACTAATCTTTCACAACCAACTATTCGTGAAATGCTATCTGAAATGTACTTACTGCAAAAAATATTGGGGAATTTGTGCTCTTTTATTGAGAGATTCTCCAGACCCTCTGGAGACAACCAGAGCCTTCCCAAGGATGCCTTTACCTGACAGCGCCTTGGCTGAGCGCCTCCAGCACTGGGCGGGCAGCACAGGCAGCACAGGTACCACGGGCAGCACAGGTACCACAGGCAGCACAGGTACTAGAGGCAGCACAGGCAGCACAGGTACCACAGGTACCACAGGCAGCACAGGCAGCACAGGTACCACAGGCAGCACAGGCAGCACAGGCAGCACAGGTACCACAAGTACCACAGGCAGCACAGGTACCACAGGTACCACAGGTCCCACAGGTCCCACAGGCAGCACAGGCAGCACAGGTACCACAGGCAGCACAGGTATCACAGGCACCACAGGCAGCACAGGCAGCACAGGCAGCACAGGTACCACAGGCAGCACAGGTATCACAGGTACCACAGGTACCACAGGCACCACAGGCACCACAGGCACCACAGGTACCACAGGTACCACAGGCAGCACAGGCACCACAGGCACCACAGGCAGCACAGGCAGCACAGGCACCACAGGCAGCACAGGCAGCACAGGTACCACAGGTACCACAGGTACCACAGGCAGCACAGGCAGCACAGGCACCACAGGCAGCACAGGCAGCACAGGCACCACAGGTACCACAGGCACCACAGGTACCACAGGCAGCACAGGCACCACAGGCACCACAGGTACCACAGGTACCACAGGTACCACAGGCAGCACAGGTACCACAGGCAGCACAGGTACCACAGGCAGCACAGGCAGCACAGGCACCACAGGTACCACAGGTACCACAGGCAGCACAGGCAGCACAGGTACCACAGGCAGCACAGGTACCACAGGCAGCACAGGCAGCACAGGCAGCACAGGCACCACAGGTACCACAGGCACCACAGGTACCACAGGCACCACAGGTACCACAGGCAGCACAGGCAGCACAGGCACCACAGGTACCACAGGCAGCACAGGCACCACAGGCACCACAGGTACCACAGGTACCACAGGCAGCACAGGCACCACAGGTACCACAGGCAGCACAGGCACCACAGGCACCACAGGTACCACAGGCAGCACAGGCACCACAGGCACCACAGGTACCACAGGCAGCACAGGTACCACAGGCAGCACAGGTACCACAGGCAGCACAGGCAGCACAGGCACCACAGGCACCACAGGTACCACAGGTACCACAGGCAGCACAGGCACCACAGGTACCACAGGCAGCACAGGTACCACAGGCAGCACAGGTACCACAGGCAGCACAGGCAGCACAGGCACCACAGGTACCACAGGTACCACAGGCAGCACAGGCAGCACAGGTACCACAGGCAGCACAGGTACCACAGGTACTACAGGCAGCACAGGCAGCACAGGCAGCACAGGTACCACAGGTACCACAGGCAGCACAGGCAGCACAGGCAGCACAGGTACCACAGGCAGCACAGGCACCACAGGCACCACAGGTACCACAGGTACCACAGGTACCACAGGCAGCACAGGTACCACAGGCAGCACAGGCACCACAGGCACCACAGGTACCACAGGTACCACAGGTACCACAGGCAGCACAGGCACCACAGGCAGCACAGGTACCACAGGTACCACAGGTACCACAGGCAGCACAGGCAGCACAGGCACCACAGGTACCACAGGTACCACAGGCAGCACAGGCAGCACAGGTACCACAGGCAGCACAGGTACCACAGGTACTACAGGCAGCACAGGCAGCACAGGCACCACAGGCAGCACAGGCACCACAGGTACCACAGGTACCACAGGCAGCACAGGCAGCACAGGTACCACAGGCAGCACAGGTACCACAGGTACTACAGGCAGCACAGGCAGCACAGGCACCACAGGCACCACAGGTACCACAGGTACCACAGGTACCACAGGCAGCACAGGCAGCACAGGCACCACAGGCAGCACAGGTACCACAGGTACCACAGGTACCACAGGCAGCACAGGTACCACAGGTACCACAGGTACCACAGGCAGCACAGGTACCACAGGCAGCACAGGCACCACAGGCACCACAGGTACCACAGGTACCACAGGCAGCACAGGCAGCACAGGTACCACAGGCAGCACAGGTACCACAGGTACTACAGGCAGCACAGGCAGCACAGGCACCACAGGCACCACAGGGACCACAGGTACCACAGGTACCACAGGCAGCACAGGCACCACAGGCAGCACAGGTACCACAGGTACCACAGGTACCACAGGCAGCACAGGCAGCACAGGCACCACAGGTACCACAGGTACCACAGGCAGCACAGGCAGCACAGGTACCACAGGCAGCACAGGTACCACAGGCACCACAGGTACCACAGGTACCACAGGTACCACAGGCAGCACAGGCAGCACAGGCAGCACAGGTACCACAGGCAGCACAGGCAGCACAGGCAGCACAGGCACCACAGGCACCACAGGTACCACAGGTACCACAGGTACCACAGGCAGCACAGGCAGCACAGGCACCACAGGCAGCACAGGTACCACAGGCAGCACAGGCAGCACAGGCAGCACAGGCACCACAGGCACCACAGGTACCACAGGTACCACAGGCAGCACAGGCAGCACAGGCACCACAGGCAGCACAGGTACCACAGGCAGCACAGGCAGCACAGGTACCACAGGCAGCACAGGCAGCACAGGCAGCACAGGTACCACAGGTACCACAGGTACCACAGGCACCACAGGTACCACAGGTACCACAGGCAGCACAGGCACCACAGGCAGCACAGGTACCACAGGCAGCACAGGCAGCACAGGCAGCACAGGCAGCACAGGTACCACAGGTACCACAGGCAGCACAGGTACCACAGGTACCACAGGCAGCACAGGCAGCACAGGCAGCACAGGTACCACAGGCAGCACAGGCAGCACAGGTACCACAAGTACCACAGGTACCACAGGCACCACAGGTACCACAGGTACCACAGGCAGCACAGGCACCACAGGCAGCACAGGCAGCACAGGCAGCACAGGTACCACAAGTACCACAGGCACCACAGGTACCACAGGTACCACAGGCAGCACAGGCAGCACAGGTACCACAGGCAGCACAGGTACCACAGGCAGCACAGGCAGCACAGGCAGCACAGGTACCACAGGCAGCACAGGCAGCACAGGCAGCACAGGTACCACAAGTACCACAGGTACCACAGGCACCACAGGTACCACAGGTACCACAGGCAGCACAGGCAGCACAGGCAGCACAGGCAGCACAGGTACCACAGGTACCACAGGCAGCACAGGTACCACAGGCAGCACAGGCAGCACAGGCACCACAGGCAGCACAGGCACCACAGGTACCACAGGTACCACAGGCAGCACAGGCAGCACAGGTACCACAGGCAGCACAGGTACCACAGGCAGCACAGGCAGCACAGGCAGCACAGGCACCACAGGTACCACAGGCACCACAGGTACCACAGGCAGCACAGGCACCACAGGTACCACAGGCAGCACAGGCACCACAGGCACCACAGGTACCACAGGTACCACAGGTACCACAGGCAGCACAGGTACCACAGGCAGCACAGGCAGCACAGGCACCACAGTACCACAGGCAGCACAGGTACCACAGGTACCACAGGTACCACAGGCAGCACAGGCAGCACAGGCACCACAGGTACCACAGGTACCACAGGCAGCACAGGCAGCACAGGCAGCACAGGTACCACAGGTACTACAGGCAGCACAGGCAGCACAGGCACCACAGGCACCACAGGTACCACAGGTACCACAGGTACCACAGGCAGCACAGGCACCACAGGCAGCACAGGTACCACAGGCAGCACAGGCAGCACAGGCAGCACAGGCACCACAGGCACCACAGGTACCACAGGTACCACAGGCAGCACAGGCAGCACAGGCACCACAGGCAGCACA
Source organism: Oryctolagus cuniculus (assembly GCF_051225735.1). Taxonomy (NCBI): domain Eukaryota; kingdom Metazoa; phylum Chordata; class Mammalia; order Lagomorpha; family Leporidae; genus Oryctolagus; species Oryctolagus cuniculus. The sequence goes on along the minus strand of NC_142871.1, from coordinate 729,312 downwards.
GGTACCACAGGCAGCACAGGCAGCACAGGCAGCACAGGTACCACAGGTACCACAGGTACCACAGGCAGCACAGGTACCACAGGTACCACAGGCAGCACAGGCACCACAGGCAGCACAGGTACCACAGGCAGCACAGGCAGCACAGGCAGCACAGGTACCACAGGCAGCACAGGCAGCACAGGCAGCACAGGCAGCACAGGTACCACAGGTACCACAGGCAGCACAGGTACCACAGGTACCACAGGCAGCACAGGCACCACAGGCAGCACAGGTACCACAGGCAGCACAGGCAGCACAGGCAGCACAGGTACCACAAGTACCACAGGTACCACAGGCACCACAGGTACCACAGGTACCACAGGCAGCACAGGCACCACAGGCAGCACAGGCAGCACAGGCAGCACAGGTACCACAAGTACCACAGGTACCACAGGCACCACAGGTACCACAGGTACCACAGGCAGCACAGGCAGCACAGGTACCACAGGCAGCACAGGTACCACAGGCAGCACAGGTACCACAGGTACCACAGGCAGCACAGGTACCACAGGTACCACAGGCAGCACAGGCAGCACAGGTACCACAGGTACCACAGGCAGCACAGGCAGCACAGGTACCACAGGTACCACAGGCAGCACAGGTACCACAGGTACCACAGGCAGCACAGGCACCACAGGTACCACAGGTACCACAGGTACCACAGGTACCACAGGCAGCACAGGTACCACAGGCACCACAGGCAGCACAGGCAGCACAGGCAGCACAGGCATCACAGGTACCACAGGCAGCACAGGCAGCACAGGCACCACAGGTACCACGGGCAGCACAGGTACCACAGGCAGCACAGGTACCACAGGCAGCACAGGTACCACAGGCACCACAGGCACCACAGGCACCACAGGTACCACAGGTACCACAGGCAGCACAGGCAGCACAGGTACCACAGGCAGCACAGGTACCACAGGCAGCACAGGTACCACAGGTACCACAGGCAGCACAGGCAGCACAGGTACCACAGGTACCACAGGCACCACAGGCAGCACAGGTACCACAGGTACCACAGGCACCACAGGCAGCACAGGTACCACAGGCAGCACAGGTACCACAGGCAGCACAGGTACCACAGGCAGCACAGGCAGCACAGGTACCACAGGCAGCACAGGTACCACAGGCACCACAGGTACCACAGGTACCACAGGCAGCACAGGCAGCACAGGTACCACAGGCAGCACAGGACCACAGGTACCACAGGCAGCACAGGCAGCACAGGTACCACAGGTACCACAGGCACCACAGGCAGCACAGGTACCACAGGTACCACAGGCAGCACAGGCAGCACAGGTACCACAGGTACCACAGGCAGCACAGGTACCACAGGTACCACAGGCAGCACAGGTATCACAGGCACCACAGGCACCACAGGTACCACAGGTACCACAGGTACCACAGGCAGCACAGGTACCACAGGCAGCACAGGCAGCACAGGCAGCACAGGCAGCACAGGTACCACAGGCAGTACAGGTACCACAGTCACCACAGGTACCACAGGCAGCACAGGTACCACAGGTACCACAGGCAGCACAGGCAGCACAGGCAGCACAGGTACCACAGGCAGCACAGGTACCACAGGTATCACAGGTACCACGGGCAGCACAGGTACCACAGGCAGCACAGGTACCACAGGCACCACAGGCAGCACAGGCAGCACAGGCAGCACAGGTACCACAGGCAGCACAGGCAGCACAGGCAGCACAGGTACCACAGGTATCACAGGTACCACAGCTACCACGGGCACCACGCGCACCACAGGCACCACGGGCACCTACGCGGCCCTGAGCCCCGGGCAAAGTCCCCACACACACGGGGCTGGGGCCAGGGCATTTCCAGCACTTCTGCTCATCCTGTCCTTGTGAATACAGGAACAGTCTTCAAAGCATTGTGTAAAATGTGCATTTTATATAAATTATGAAAACACTATACATGGTTTCAAAAATTTTCCACACCAAAATGAACTTAACTCTTCATCATATTTTCTACTAACTTTCTGAAGTGCCTTATACACAAATATGTTAGCAACATATTTTACTGTTACACACATTATATATTCAGTGACTGTGATAATATAATTATATGATTATTAGGAAACACACACATATATACAAAGGAGCTTTAAAAAGTTTGTGGCCAAATGGCATCACCTTTTAATTCCATTCTTCCATGAACTTTTTAAAAATACCCTCCGGTGTGTGTACGTGTGCAGTGAGACAGGGAATACGTTCTTTAACAGGATTCTATATACTCATAAAGCACAGTAACTTATATTAATTAACCTCGGTAAATCATTTTTTTTTTTGGACAGGCAGAGTTAGAGAGAGAGAGAGAGAGAGAGAGAGAAAGGTCTTCCTTCCATTGGTTCACCCCCCAAGTGGCCACTACAGCTGGGGTGCTGTGGCCGGTGCACTGCGCCAATCCGAAGCCAGGAGCCAGGTCTTCTCCTGGTCTCCCATGGGGTGCAGAGCCCAAGGACCTGGACATCCTCTACTGCACTCCCGGGCTACAGCAGAGAGCTGGACTGGAAGAGGAGCAACTGGGACAGAATCCGGCGCCCCGACCGTGACTAGAACCTGGTGTGTCGGCGCCACAAGGCGGAGGATTAGCCTAGTGAGCCGCGGCACCAGCCTAACCTCAGTAAATCTAAGGAAATGCCCTCACAGTGGGTGTGACCAACACAATAGAAAACCAGATTCAGGGAGCTGCTCAGAGCCTGGTGTCTGGGTCAATGCAGACGGACAGCAACCCGCAGCCAATCACGTCTCAGGGAGCTGCAGCTGAAGGCCGCCCACCACCTCCCCACAGGCTCTGAGGCTCAGGAGCTGAGGCCAGTCATCCTCCAGAACAAAGACAGCACGAGACCTCCTATGCAGACTTGCAGGGTACCCGGCCCACGGGTAGACCACCCCTCGCTTGGCCCCCGTGGACAGCCCCTCGCTTGGCCCCCATGTAGACCACCCCTCACTTGGCCCCCATGGACAGCCCCTCGCCTGGCCCCCGTGTAGACCACCCCTCACTTGGCCCCCGTGTAGACTGCCACTCGCTTGGTCCACGTGGACAGCCCCTCGCTTGGTCCACGTGGACAGCCACTCGCTTGGCCCCCGTGTAGATCGCCCCTCACTTGGTCCATGTGGACAGCCCCTCGCTTGGTCCCCGTGTAGACCACTCCTCACTTGGCCCCTGTGGACAGCCCCTCGCTTGGCCCCCGTGTAGACCACCCCTCACTTGGCCCCTGTGGACGGCCCCTCGCTTGGCCCCCGTGTAGACCGCCCCTCGTTTGGCCCCTGTGTAGACCACCCCTCACTTGGCCCCTGTGGACAGCCCCTCGCTTGGCCCCCATGTAGATCACCCCTCACTTGGTCCATGTGGACAGCCCCTCGCTTGGTCCCCATGTAGATCGCCCCTCGCCTGGATGCTCAGTGTGTGTGGATCAGCCATGACCTCACCACACGTGGTAAGAGATCAAGGGACTGGCACTCTGGCATAGCAGGTAAAGCCGCTGCCTGCAGTGCCAGCATCCCATATGGGTGCCAGTTCGAGTCCCAGCTGCTCCACTTCTGATCCAGCTCTCTGCCATGGCCTGGGAAAGCAATAGAAGATGGCCCAAGTCCTTGGGCCCCTACACCCGCGTGGGAGACCTGGAGGAGGTTCCTGGCCCCTGACTTCAGATCGGCGCAGCTCCGGCCATTGTGGCCAACTCTCTCTCTCTCTCTCTCCCCCCCCCCCCCGCCTCTCCTCTCTCTGTGTAACTCTGACTTTCAAATAAATAAATAAATCTTTAAAAAATAAAATTAAAAATTAAAATTTAAAAAAAAAAAAGCGATCAAGCTTCAGGCCTCAGCGCAGCTGCGTTCCTACCTCAGGGTCCTCAGGTCCCACAGCCGAACACCATCGCCAGTGGCTGTGGTCAGGAAGAGATCATAAGCCGGGGACTGCTGGGCGGCAAACGATGACCCCTGCAGGGGGAACAGGGACGCCAGCTGCAGCTTTGAGGCTGCCCTAGTGAGCAGGATGCCGGCGACACGTCCCAGCATCCGAATCCGAGTGAGAACCAGCACACACTCTTCCCATTCACAACAGCCGCAGGGTCAGACTCAGAAGCGCCCGCGTGAACCACGAGTGAGGAAGCTCCCGACCTGCGGAGCCTCCCGCAGGCAGCACCACCCGTGCCTACAGAAGTGACAGATCAGAGGACCGGGATGTTAGCTCCCAAACCCTTCCGTCAAGCACGGATCACAAGGCACTCAGAGCACGGAGGGTCAGGGCACACCCAGGCCGCGCTGAGCCGGGCCCTCGGGGCATCTCGTGTCCCTGGAGCGTGGCGCCCCCAGCCCTGGCTGACCTGCCAGTCTCCCTGGGCTGCTGTCACAACTACCTGGTGACCGGAATCGTCTCCCCGAGCGGAGCTGGGCAGAACTCCACGCATAGCGACGTCTGTCCCAAGACGTGACGCAGAGTCACAAGCGACAGCTGCTCTCACCCTCCCCCCGGTCGAGAACCTTAAACTGTGGGTTCAGACGCACGAAGCACCACGGACACCCCGCAGCTGCTCCTCCCCGGGGACAGGAAGCGAAGGCTCAGTGAGCACGGCGACAAACCAGACCCCTGGGGGTCTCAGCTCTGTCCCTCATCGCACTCTGCTCATCCTCTTCACACGTGGGAAGTCGCAGCCCTGTCGCACCCATCTGTAGGCAAGAAGCCTGGCACACGGAGGGTTCCACACTCGGCTGGTTACGAGAGCTCGGCAGCTCGTGTGTCAGCCAGCAGACGTTCAGCACGTGCTGACGGGTCACCCACTAGTCGCCGGCACTCGGAATAAAATCACGAAAACACAGACCCAGCCTAAGGGGAAGGAAGAGGGTGACGGCAGTGCAACCTCGTGGCGGCCCCCATCTCTGAGCCAGGAACGGGAGAACAACGGGACGGTGCCTCGGCACAGCAGGCTCCGCCTCCGCCTGCAGCGCCAGCGTCCCATGGGGGCGCCAGTCTGAGTTCCTGCTGCTCCACTTCCAGTCCAGCTCCCTGCGCGTGACCTGGGAAAGCAGCAGAGCACGGCCCAAGTGCTTGGGTCCCCCCCTACGTGGGAGGCCCAGGCAAAGCTCCCGGCCCCTGGCTTAAGGTCGGCCCAGCCCCGGTCACTGCAGCCATTTGGGGAGTGAGCTAAAGGATGGAAAACCGACCTCTCTCTGCCTATCCCTCCCTCTCTGTGTAACTCTGCCTTTCCAATAAATAAATACATCTTTAATGAAAAAGAAAAAGAAAGAAGGAAAAAGAAACCAGAGAGCACAGAGGGATGCATGATGGTCAGCCCAGCCAAGGGCAAGGGGGCTTTTTAAAGTTTGTTGGGTCTAACAGAGGGCGCAGAAGAAGAGAGAGAGTGAAGAACACGCATTAGAGTAGAAGAGTAGAAGAGAAAGTATAAAACAGGACCAAATGCTTGGGTCATCACGACGGTGGACAAACAGTGTCCACCAGCCCCAAGGAGACCAGAGCAGGCGGCGCTTGCGAAAAGGCATGACTGAGGCGTGACGAATGCGGCCGAGCTGTACTGAACTGAGAAGGAATTAGAAAGGGCCTAGTTCACATTTTACTGGAAACGCAGCCTTCGGGGCAGTTACGACCTGTGCTTCTCCCATTTGTGGCCCGTGGAGGGCAGCTCATGAGTAGCAGCTCCCACGTGGCTGTGGTCGGTTTGAGCCATTTGATGTACATTGTGTAACCGAACAAAAATTTTTTACAGTTTATTAAAAAATAAGCTATTAAAACACAGTGTAATCTTACACTCCTCTTTCATTCCTTCACATACCATTCAGATGTTCACTTGCAGGAAGTAAAACCAGTTATTTTCCTATGAAAAACCTCAGAACAATTTTTCTTAATAAAACACCTCTCATCCAAGAGCGCACACAGCGATTCCCGAAACATCAGTCACCGCCAGGAGGCCCAGAGGCTCGGGGCTCGGGGAAGGCTCAGCCTCCTGGCTCGTGGAGAACGCAGAAGGCGTGAAGCGGCTTCCTGGAGGAAGACCTAACACTCAACAAAGGCAGAGTGCAAAAGAGAGGAACTCCTGGGAACCGGCAGCCCGGAGGCCGCAGGGAGCCTCGAGGGCCTGTCCTGTGCCACGGCCTCACCTATCACCTACCAGGTGAGGGGCTGTGGGGGCACTGTGTCACAAATGGGGGAGGGGCTGTGGGGACACACGTGTCACAGACCAGGGGTGAGGGGCTATGGGGGCACACGTGTCACAGATCAATCAGGGGGAGGGGCTGTGGGAGCACTGTGTCACAGATCAGGAGGAGGAGCTGTGGGGGCACACGTGTCACAGATGTGGGGAGGGACTGTGGGGGCACGTGTGTCACAGATTGGGGTGAGGGGCTATGGGGGCACACGTGTCACAGATCGGGGGGAGGAGCTGTGGGGGCACGCGTGTCACAGATCGGGGGGAGGAGCTGTGGGGGCACGCGTGTCACAGATCAGGGTGAGGGGCTGTGGGGGCACGTGTGTCACAGATCGGGGGGAGGAGCTGTGGGGGCACGCGTGTCACAGATCAGGGGGAGGAGCTGTGGGGGCACGTGTGTCACAGATCGGGGGGAGGAGCTGTGGGGGCACGTGTGTCACAGATCGGGGGGAGGAGCTGTGGGGGCACACGTGTCACAGATCAGGGGGAGGAGCTGTGGGGGCACACGTGTCACAGATCAGGGGGAGGAGCTGTGGGGGCACGTGTGTCACAGATCAGGGGGAGGGGCTGTGGGGGCACATGTGTCACAGATCGGGGGCAGGAGCTGTGGGGGCACGTGTGTCACAGATCGGGGGGAGGAGCTGTGGGGGCACACGTGTCACAGATCAGGGGGAGGAGCTGTGGGGGCACACGTGTCACAGATCAGGGGGAGGAGCTGTAGGGGCACGTGTGTCACAGATCGGGGTGAGGAGCTGTGGGGGCACGCGTGTCACAGATCGGGGTGAGGGGCTCTGGTAGGAAGGCAAGCAGACAGGAAGTGGGGGAGGTCAGGCCCGAGACGAGGCAGCCCAGGCTTGGTCTCTGGGAGGGCTCGGTGGGCAGGGAAGATTCTGTGGACGAGGGACTGCCCGGGAGCCAGGAGGCGGAGACAGCAGACAGCCGCCCGGCTGCCCAGCCACCCTCTCCTGAGAACTCCCTTCTGCAGCATCCCCCAGTGCCCACGGACCCCACGCTAGGCTCCATCCATGAACACACCAGTCCTGTGTTTGGGAGCCAAGCCTGTGGAGACCATGCACTGCAGGACACAAGGCGAGGAGGACCAGGGCTCACTCTGCAGCCTGCAGGCCCAGGAAGCCCCAGAGCGGTGCTGCCCCAGCTGCCGGCAGAGCGGCGTGGTTCTCCAAGCCCCAGCCCAGCCCCCCTCCCCTCGAGCAGCGTGTACGGGGAGAGGGCGTGAGAGGCCCCAAGAAGCGTGGGCTGGGCACCCCGGGATGAGCAGCACCCCCACACACCGTCCAGTTCACACCCCGATTTCCAAGGACAGACAGACATGTCTGCTTTCTGCCTCACAGCACAAATCAGCCTCCAGGCAAGCCCTGGCCAGCACAGAGCGGCACCCGGTCCACAAGGGCCCCTGTGGGTGCAGCACCACATCTTCCCCCTCTGGCCGCTCCACTCCCCCGCCTGCATCTCTGCAGGGGGCTCATCTCCTCTGGGATATGAAAAACTACTGAAAACAAAGACTTATGTAAAATCTGCTATCAAAGCGGCAGCTTTGGATAGAAATGGCCCCTTCTCTGCACCTTGGCAACACAGCCCCATGCTGAGATGCAGGGGGCAGGTGTTCCGGCAGGTAACCGCACCTGTGCAGGGGGTCTTGAGCCTGCTGGGCCACCACCAGCTACACTGAGAAACACAGCACAGCAGAGCCCTGGAGAAAGCCGTCAGCGGCCCTGTGCAGGGCAGAGAGCACTGGCGGGGGCCAGGGGCAGTGTCAGCAGCCCGGGTTGCTCTCGGCACATCTGAAGGAGCCGTTACCGAACGCCCTCCATGGCTGCTCAGCGGGAAACCGGCCTGGCTCCCACACACTGAGGCAAGTGCTCGTGGGCCTTGTCGGGTGAGGTTAGGCGTGAACAGTCCAACCCAGAAAGAGAGAAAATGTTCACGGAGGCAAATGAACAGCCGGCGAAAACCTACCCGGTGGTGCTGACGGCGACGAGTGAGCAGAGAGAAGCTGCACTCGGGAGCCTGGGCGCACAGAGGGCACGCGGGAGCTGGCGGGCTCTGCAGAGTATGAGCAAACTGCAGTGCCACCAGTCACAGCCCCCCCGCCTCTGCGACACTCCCAAGACCAAACGCACAGTCTGACCACTCGGGATCCCTTCACGGGCCGGAGGTCTGGGGCAGAGCAGGCAAGGTCCTGCTCCGGCCTCAGATGTGCCGGACACATCAGGCAGAGGCGTGAACCATCTCCAGGAGCGGGGTCAAGTGGTCTCTCCACGCTATCAGAACGCTCGACTTCACTAACCTAATCACAGGGAAAGCAGACCGACACATCTGCCTAAGTGGGCAACTTCCAAGCCTGACAGCCGCCTGGAAGCAGGTCCAGGTGAGGGCAGCACGGCCCAGCACTGGCACTCAGGGCACGGGCCGCCTGGGTTACGCAGTGAACAAGAAGTCGGCCAAGTTCTGTCAAACAGGTGCCAGGGACGACAGGTGGAGACGCAGGAACTCACATTCACTAGCTCGGGATGGGCGGCAGAGAGGCCATGGTCAGGGCCAGGGCTCTCACTCAGACACAACAAGGGAGGAATCACACCCACCAAGATCAGCGGTCACCGAGGACACCAGCAAGGCCAGCGCAGCTCACGCTGCACGGCTGGCCATGGAGGCCACAGCCAGGACCACTCAGCGTCGAGTCCAGCAGGAGCAGGCTTGACAGGAGGGGCCTGCAGCTCGTGGCCGCTGAAGGCTGAAGACAAGCTGTGGATCACCTGAAACACCTTCCTGAGACAAATGCACTTTTAACCCTAATGAAGCCTGCACGGTGCCAGCAGTGAATCAGCACAGTCTTGGCCATTTAACTCCGCTCGGTCCCTGACCCAGCACAGCAGTGGGTGTGCAACGCTGGCCCAGGAGCATCAGACAGTTTGGGGCCCTCCTTGCCCACTTCGGGAGCTGTCAGTGCAAGGCTACCTCCTACCTTAGAAAGGAAACAAGGTTTCCTGTTGCTATTTCAAGTTGTTTACCAGATTTTTAAATTGTATCTAAATAACATCTATAAATCTGAAGACATTATGGGTCTGTTGAGTACTAACACTTTTAAACACTCTTTTCAGAATATAAGAAAATGAAACAATTTGAAATTCCAACTGGGAGTTTTATGACAGTACCACTAAGATTTCTACACAGTCTGCTACATCATAAAGAGCGCCCAACCCGTGTACTACAAGTGGTCTGTAGGGTTCACAGAAAGCTCACCTTCTATACACACTCTGCTATGGATCACAGAAAGTGCATCTTCTTTTTTGTTAAAAGATTTTTTACTTATTTATTTATTTGAGAGGTAGAGTTACGGGAAGACAGAGGGAGAGGCAGAGAGGAAGGTCTTTCATCTTCTGGTTCACTTCCAGATGGCTGCGATAGCCAGAGCTGAGCCAATCAGAAGCCAAGAGCCAGGAGGGTCTCCCATGTGGGTGCAGGGGCCCCAGGACTTGGGCCATCTTCCACTGCTTTCCCAGGCCACCGCAGAGACAGATAGGAAGAGAAGCAGCTGGGACACGGACCAATGCCCATATGGGATGCTGGTGCCACCGGAGGTGGCTTAGCCCACTACAGCACAGAGCCGGCCCCAGAAGGTGCCTCTGCTAGACGCAGTGTGCTGCGGATCTTAGCAAGTCCATCTATCCCTTCAAGCACTTTGTCCCTCTCACCCTCAGCCGTGGTTGTCAGACTTACAGCAAGGATTACACTTCTAAAAACTGGTTTTATAACAACTTAGCTAATGCACTAGAGACGGAGAGTTCAGCATAAAATATGTAACTTATATAAAGGCCAACAATGAAATGCTAGCTCCTCAGCGCATGAGAGTAACAAGGGCTTATTACTGACACCTGTTTAGGCTCCTGCTCACGGCTAAAAACACAGGTGTATCAGAAACACAGGCGCCATCCCAAAGTGCTGGCACTCAGAGGGTCACGGAGCCCTTGTGGGCACGGAATGTGCAAACCACAGCGGCAGCTCTAGCAACCATCGCTCAGAGACCACTTCACCCTGCCGGAGCAGGCTCAACAATCGTGGAGGAGAGGCGGTCCCCAGTCGTTCCAGTGGCTGTGAGAAACCGGTCACTGGGACGTGGCAGGTGGGAGAGGAAGGGACCAATGCAAGGCGGTGCCTTTCGGGGCGGAGATGGAGGCCGAGCGAGGCGTCTGCCTGCCAAGTCTGGCTCCTGCCTGTACAGAAACGGAGCTCTGCAGCACTGAAGGCAAATGCAGATGGTCGTCGGTCTGTGTGCAGAGAGCACTGGCCGGTAGCTGGGTGGAGAAGGGCCAGAGAGACGCCCGGGGAACCGCTACAGGCTCAGTGGCCAGAGCAGGTGGGACTCAAGCTGTCACTGAGCCCGACCCCCACCCACCAGCATCCCCTGCTGGCCGTCACCTTTCTGAGGTCTGCGCTGGCCATGGGAAGACACAGGAGCCCACTGTTGCGGGCAGGGCAGCGGTGGAGCAGAGGGTACCGGGCTCTATCAGGACACCGCATTTCTCCATGTGATACAGCAGGACGGGCTGCTGGTGCCACGGACCTGCCCACTCGGACCGGCTGTGCTCCCCCACCCCCAACCCTCCTGTGCTGAGAGACCTCGCGGGTGCCCCACGCCCTCGTGGACTCGTCCTAACACTGAACGTACAGCACTTTCAGAACCCCTTTCTGCCTGCGATCTGGAAAGGGCTTTCGGGGCAAACGGGTGTCGCCTGACCCTCAGTCCACAGCGTGCAGCACGAGTGTGGGCTCAGGACCACGGTCCCCAGCACAGCGCGCTGACGGCTGAACCGCTGACCCTTCGCTCAGGGTTTGTCAACACACAGCCACTCACTCAAGACTCGCTGACAGCCAGCGCAAGAACACGTGAGGCAGACGTGGCCCGGACGACTGGGGGGGAGCAGGCCTGGTCAGCCTGAAGCTTCCGCCTCCCGGAGCTCCCATCAGATCCTTTCCCGATGGGAAGTCCCGTACTTCCTACTAAAAACAGCACACTCTGACCCCAGAGCACGGGACCGGGTATGTCATGGCCTGTCTGCCAGGGTGGTGGCACGATTCTCCATGGCCCGGGTAATCCCCTGCCCTGTCCTCACTCAGAGGAAACACAGGCACAAGCACCGACGCTCATGAAAGTTAACAGGGAAAGAATGGAGCCTGATGCTCTCAATTTTGAAAATAAATGCATTTGAGTCATGCCAACGAAAGGCGAATGCCTTTTAAAAAATCTCTGTGCTGTAAACTGACCTCATGGATCTTCACTGTCCAAGTGAATTCTTTTCCAGGGCTGGAAGTGCTGTAAGAAGTCTATGATGATCGTTCCAACAAAACATAAAGCTACGGTGAAGAGAAAGAGCCGGTCCCGCTTCATCGGAAGGCTCCAGATCACCGTTTATCCAGATACTGGAATAACAACAACAACCAAGAGAAGCCAAAGCCAACTCAGCACGGAATGAAGACATGAAGACGCCATCAGGTCTGGAGTCAAGCGCGCTCTGTGACGCACCACCGCCCCCCGTGTGCCAGCCAGCGGCTAAGTGCCCGGGCTCTCTGTCCACAGCAGGGCGTGCCAGCCCGAGTGGACACCATGATCCACACACCAATGTGGCCCAGCAGACAACATGGCAGAACGCGCCAGCCAGGCTCCTCCTCATCAACACACGGGGCTCTCCTCGGGTGGAGAAGAGGGAGAGGCAAAGGCGTCCAGGCTCAGAAAGCCGGGTAGCAGTGTCCAGACGGCCAGCCACATGCCGGAGCAGCTCCAGCCCCAACCCTCAGCATCTTGGTCATTAAGTGTCCTCCCAGGGGCCAGCGCTGTGCTGTAGGTTAAGTTTCTGCCTGCAGTGTTGGCACCCCATACAGGCGCTGGTTCAAGTCCTGGCTGCTCCACTTCTGATCCAGCTCCCTGCTAACGTGCCTCGGAAAGCAACAGAAGATGGCCCAAGTGCTTGGGCCCCTGCACCAACATGGGAGACCCAGAAGAACCTCCTGGTTCCTGGCTTTGGCCTGGCCCAGCCCCGGCCATTGCAGCCATTTGGGGAGTGAACCAGCAGATAGAAGATCTCTCTCCCTCCCTCTCCCCCTCCCCTCTCCCCCTCCCCCTCCCCTCCCCCTCCCTCTCCCCCTCCCCCTCCCTCCCCCTCCCCCTCCCTCCCCCTCCCCCTCCCTCCCCCTCCCCCTCCCTCCCCCTCCCTCTCCCCCTCCCTCCCCCTCCCCCTCCCTCTCCCTCCAAGCAGTGACCAAGCAGTGAATCTAGTAGCCGGAGACGCCAGCTCACACACACAGAGCAGTGCGCCTGTTCACACCCAGCCCCACCTCCTCCCGCTCCTCCCAGAACCAGGACTCAGGAATTGCGCACAGAGCTCGTTCAACAGACGCTGCTTTGTTTTTGCAGTCTACCATCATTGCAGCCTCGCAAAGAAACAGTAAAATTCGCCACAGGTCCCTCCGTCAGCTGGGGGCCTGCTGCACGGTGTTTACAACGTGTTTGCTCTGCTCGTTTGCAGCCAGAGGCACGTGCAGAGATGCCCAATCGCTCCCCCAACGCCCGCCCAGCTGGAATCTCCCATAGCACTGCACAGACCTGGAAAACGTCTGTCCTGACAGCAGGCGTCCCAGTGAACAGGCTGAGGGGACATCAGGACAAGCACCCGCCTGCACCCCTGAGGGCCTGGCAAGCCTGGGACACCCCGCCCCGAGCCCCTGGATCTGCCTCCCTGCACAGCCACCAGACGGGCCTCAGGGACCGTCTTCCCGTGGCCCCTGCTCTCCCGGTGGCCCCTGCACAGACTTCCCAGGGCCCCAACAGCTACAGCTGCACTCTTCCAGACTGGCTTCAGCAGCCCAGATCCCACGCCCCCCGTCCCATGGGAGCTGCTCACAGACCTCACCAATTATCCCACACAGGGCACTACCAAAAAGAAGTTCAAAGTCAGCCTGGAAAACTGCTCAACTGTGGATAACAAAGTCTCTCTAAACAAAACACAGAATTCACTTAGTAAAATGAAGCCCTTAAATTATAATGTAGATTTCAGAAGGCATTTAAAATTAAGCCCTTAACGTACAAAGCCTCCCCAAACATACTGAAAATCAAAATTGCAGTTTTAGTCAAAACCAAACAACAACAGTTTTGTTCACAAGTCCTAGATGCTCTTCTGGGAACAAACTGTCCTCTGGACTGACCGACTTTGGGACTTCAAACTCGTCGAAGGGCGGCCCCCTCTCAGCCCAGGGCTGTGGACAGCACGGCCTGGCTGCCGCACCTCCCAGCATTCAGTGCAGCCACCTGCAGCCCCAGACCAGCTCGCTGGGAGCGGCCAGGTACCACCAGTAAAGCCGAGGACGGGCCCGCAGAATAACCCAGGACCAGAGTACAGAAACGGATGCAATGTGGTAACAAGACGTCGAGGTTAGAACGACTCATGACCAGAATGAACCGCGACGGTTACAGAACCGCGTCTTACATCTGCACTCGTCAAACAAGTGAAGCACACGAGTTTACAAATGACGTGTATTGTCCAAAAACTCACTTACTTGATTTTGACAAATCTGATGGACAGGCCGCGAATGGGCTTCAGCTATCACCGCGGCACTGCAGCCCGCGTTGAGGTCGAAGACTTCCAGGCTCCTGTCCCGGGCAGCCGTGAGGACGATGTCTGCACATTCAGTTAGGAGGTCCTCTTGCTGACCATGGCCCGTGGAGTAGACAGCATCACTGCCCATTATTATTAGCATAGCTTTTTTAAAATTTTATTTTATTTATTTATTTAAGAGGTAGAGTTACAGACAGTGAGAGAGACAGAGAGAGAGAGAAAGGTCTTACATCCACTGGTTCATTCCCTGGTTGGCCACAATGGAGCTGCACCTATCCAAAGCCAGGAGCCAGGAGCTTCTCCCGGTCTCCCACACGGGTGCAGGGGTCCAAGGACTTGGGGCATCTTCCACTGCTTTCCCAGGCCACAGCAGAGAGCTGGATGGGAAGAGAAGCAGCCTGGAGTAGAACCAGCATCCATATGGGATGCCAGTGCCGCAGGCAGAGGATTAACCTACTGTGCGACAGCACCCGCCCCGAACACACATTCGACATTCGAAGACTCACAGATGACCAAAGATTTCCCAAGCTCCCAGCAGTCCTGACCTGAACACAGCTCCTCCCCATCCAACTCCAGGAGGGCAGGGGGCTGCTGAGGCAGACAGGAGACTGGGCAGGTGCACACGGGGTGGCAGAGACCCAGAGTTCACTGTCAGATACATGGTGTTTGAGACACCAAACTGCAGCTGAATGTTAGGTACAGGCTAGGAAACAGTGTGAGCCCAGGTGAGGGTAGAGCAAACAAATGAGAGACCACGCACACAGCCCACAGCATGGGTGATGCCAGCCAGGGCAGGCCATGTGCACAGCCCACAGCGTGGGTGATGCCAGCCAGGGCAGGCCATGCGCACAGCCCACAGCGTGGGTGACGGCAGCCAGGGCAGGCCATGCGCACAGCCCACAGCGTGGGTGACGCCAGCCAGGGCAGGCCATGCGCACAGCCCACAGCGTGGGTGACGCCAGCCAGGGCAGGCCACGCGCACAGCCCACAGCGTGGGTGACGCCACCCAGAGCAGGCCACATGCACAGCCCACAGCATGGGTGACGCCAGCCAGGGCAGGTCACGTGCACAGCCCACAGCGTGGGTGACGCCACCCAGAGCAGGCCACGCGCACAGCCCACAGCGTGGGTGACGCCAGCCAGGGCAGGCCACGTGCACAGCCCACAGTGTGGCCTGAGGTCGGTGTACGAGGACACCACTAAACTGATGCTTAGCCCTGAATGCCACTGGCAAGCTCTGAGGAAAGTATGCCCTGTGCTGATAGCAATGGACGTGAGAGTAATCGTGAGAGCACACTTCTGATGTGGTTTCACAGACACTCACTACAAAAATCACACATTTCAAACTCAGATATACTCGGACACTTTCAGTAATCCTGAACGTTTAGCTATTAAGCCCATCAGCAGAATTCAGCTGAGACTAGGGTGGGCATTTGGTGCCTCTTGAGACACCCATGTCCCACACTGGGGCGCCTGGATTCCAGGCCCAGCCCCACTCCTGACTCCCGCTCCCCGCAATGCACACCTTGGGAGGCAGTGGACAGTAGCTCGAGTCGTTGGGTCCCTGCCACCCACACAGGGGACCCAGATGGAGACGATGGCTTCAGCCTGGCCCAGCTCTGGCTGCTGTGGGCATTGAGGGAGTGAACCAGCGGATGCAAGACTTCTCTTCAAAACAAACAAATAAATAAAAAATTGAAACAAAGAATTTAAATTAGAGCTATCTTGGAATAAATTAGAACTTTTAAAGTAAATTCTTAGACTGGGAGTTTTACTGCTAAATAAATTAAAATCAGTGCTTTTTAATGAAAAGAAATGTTAGCCACAAAAACTCAAAAATTAAAGTTCTGGCCTGAATGTCATATGCCACTGGAGGGAAAGGCTGCTTTGCCAGTCCAGCCTCCACCTTGGAAGGAGACTGCCGAAGGGACGAGGGCTGCCCTCGGTGTGGGGGACGGCGTATTCAGGACACCCAGGCAGGCATCACCATCTCCCATCCAGTGAGGCAGGCAGGAGCGCCGGTCGGCTCACCCTGCCGATCGGCATGAGCTCCATGCCCCCAGGTTTGTCTCTCCGAGGCACTTCCCACACTACCAGGAAACCAGCACAGGTACACCGAGGCCCGTGGGGCGAGCACAGCGGAGCAGTGGTGAAGCCACAGTTTGGACACCTGCATTTCACACTGGACGCTGTTTGAGCCCCTCCAGCTTCCTAAACTACCCTAGGGAACAGCATGTGCCGACTCAGGCACCTGGGTCCCTGACGCCGCGTCAGAGACCTGGAAGGAGCTCCTGGCTCCTGGCTGCAGCCCGGCCCAGCCCTCGCTGCCGTGGGCATTTGGGGAGTGAGCCAGTACACAGAAAATCCGTCTCTCTCTCCCTCGCGCCCTCCCTCTCTCTCTTCTGCCCTCCTACTCTTCCTCCCTCCTCACCCCTTCCTCTGCCTTTCAGATTAAAACAAACATTTCTTAAAAATCGTGCAAACGACCACAAACTCTGTGAGAAGAGATGTGAGCTCCCGGGCCAGCCCGGCCGGGGCCCCCTGGGCCTTCACGTAGGCCTAGCGCTCAGCACGTGATCCCAGAGGATCCAGGGAAGGATACGGGAGTGGAAGTCATTCACTGCTGACAGACTGGTCACGTCGGCGCCGCTGCCCACAGAGAGCCTGTGCACGGGCTTCACCGAGCTCCGGGGCTTGTATCTGGAGAAACAGAGACACGCAGTCACTGCGCTCCCTCTCGCTGCAGCTACATGCTACGCTTCCAGGAGGACTGCAGGACGACCCCCACCCTGAGTCAGCAACTACACCACCAAGAGGACTGCAGGACGACCCCCACCCTGAGTCATCACTGTGACCTGAGAGCACTGCAGGACGACCCCCACCCTGAGTCATCAACTGTGACCTAACAGGACTGCAGGACGACCCCTACCCTGAGTCATCACCTGTGACCTGAGGGGACTGCAGGACGACCCCTACCCTGAGTCATCAACTGTGACCTGAGGGGACTGCAGGACGACCCCTACCCTGAGTCATCAACTGTGACCTGAGGGGACTGCAGGACGACCCCCACCCTGAGTCATCAACTGTGACCTGAGGGGACTGCAGGACGACCCCCACCCTGAGTCATCAACTGTGACCTGAGAGGACTGCAGGACGACCCCTACCCTGAGTCATCAACTGTGACCTGAGGGGACTGCAGGACGACCCCTACCCTGAGTCATCAACTGTGACCTGAGGGGACTGCAGGATGACCCCCACCCTGAGTCATCAACTGTGACCTGAGAGGACTGCAGGGTGACCCCCCACCCTGAGTCATCAACTGTGACCTGAGAGGACTGCAGGGTGACCCCCCACCCTGAGTCATCAACTGTGACCTGAGGGGACTGCAGGACGACCCCCACCCTGAGTCATCAACTGTGACCTGAGGGGACTGCAGGACGACCCCCACCCTGAGTCATCAACTGTGACCTGGGAGGACTGCAGGACGACCCCTACCCTGAGTCATCAACTACACCACTGAGGGGACTGCAGGACGACCCCCACCCTGAGTCATCAACGCACCTTAACTTCCCTTAGGGGAAAACATTAGTTTTCCACTAGGGAACTCAAGTATTTCTTTTAGGAAAATTTTATAAAAATAATATAATTTTATAAAGCCAGAAATAACTTTCCTACCCCTGAGAGAGAAAACCTGTCTCCGAGTGTGAAAACAACTATGCACAGGTAAGCAGCCACTCCGCTAGTGACAAATCACCTGCAAGTCTACTGAAGCCTAAACTTCCATCATTTTCCCAAGGACAGCAAAGCGGATAGCTGGTCCCAGAAGGCACAGCCTGCACTGCTAGCTATCACCCACGTAGGAAACAGACCGAGCAGCCATGGCCGGACACGGTGTGGGTCTGGAGGGGCACAGCTGTGTGCAGATGAGGAACACAGGCGTGGGAGAAGGGGCAGACCCTGCCCGCAGGAGAGGCCAGGCCAGGCAGACCTTGGCGCCAGCCCAGAAGGGGCGGAGTGAGGACTCGGGGTGCAAGGTGGAGAGGACTCTCCTGGGTGACATCAGGGCCTGAGGAATCGAGACAGCTGAGATGACAGGGGCCACAAAGCCGTCATTGGTGTCACAGCTTCCCTGGGGGACGCTCCGTGGGCTGAGGGGCTTCAGAGGATGACCCAGTGTCCACACGGGCTTCGGGGAGGGATGGCACAAGAAGACGGAGAGGGCCGGGGAAACGGCTCACTAGGCTAATCCTCCGCCTGCAGTGCCGGCACCCTGGGTTCTAGTCCCAGTTGGGGCGCTGGATTCTGTCCTGGTTGCCCCTCTTCTAGTCCAGCTCTCTGCTATGGCCCGGGAAGGCAGTGGAGGATGGTCCAAGTGCTTGGGCCCTGCACCTGCATGGGAGACCAGGAGGAAGCACCTGGCTCCTGGCTTCGGATCTGCGCAGCGCCTGCTGTAGCAGCCATTTGGGGGGAGAACCAACGGAAAAGGGAAGACCTTTCTCTTTGTGTCTCTCTCACTGTCTAACTCTGCCTGTCAAGAAGAAGATGGAGAAACAAACCCAAGCCAGGTCTTGGGGAGCACCGGGAGGAAACACCCAAGCTGAGGACAATGACAAACGCCTGAGAGCTCACCGGAGGACGAGCAAAGATGCAAAATGTACTCAATCTGGAGAAAGAGGACCTCCCCGGACATCGGGGTGGGGCAGCACTGTGCCACCCGGGAGGCCCGCACGGGGTGCAAAGGCCACACGCGGCCGTTCTCCCTGCAGGCCTCTGTCAACAGAATCAGCCCCACCTGTAGGACCCGTGTTTTCTCACATGGGCTGCAGTTCTTGATCCTCTACCGCATGGCTGGGCCCAGCTGGCCGGGTGCCTCCCAGACCAGGAAGCATCCACCCGCCCTGCGGGCAGTTTAGCCTGAGCTGGGACTGCAGCACGGATCACGCACACCAGCGAGTGCCACACGCACCCCACCCCCAGGAGGGCGGTGCCCCCGCCTTAGGTGCAGACGCCGCGTCACAGCCCCTGCTGAGGACTGGGACACCATGCCCGGGCACAGGGCGGCTGCCTGCTGGGCGCTGCCTCAGGCCACGCCCCCCTGCTCTGATTGGGTCCTCATGACCACAGTCGAGGAGAGCTGTGATCCCTTGGCCAATCCAGGTCATTTGATGACTGTACATCAGAATAAAACCAGTGTTCTAAAGTGACATCTGTTCTCATAACAGTAGTGTACTGTGTACGAGTAAAATGGAAAAAAATGTAATCGTCTTACATCATCTTGTTAACATTCGGATGAATATTTTATATGCCTCCAGGTATTCTTCACACAAAATCAGATTCACACTAAAACAGATCATTTTCCATTTAAAGCACATCAAAAGTATTTCTTGGAATCGTTAAAATAACGTTTAGTGTTTGTACTGAATTTTACACTCTGAATACGCCGCCATCTGACCATGTCTGAGCATGGACACAAGGATGTGCAATACCTATCTTTTCCCAGGTCTGTGATAATTTTCTCCAGATAGATGTCCCAAGGAAGAACCGGGTGAGAGATGGGAGTGTCCCTGGCGCTGTCTCCCACCTGGGACCAACAGCCCTCTGAGGCTCATGCTGTACAGCCCAAACACCTCCCTTTGAACCTCACAACACGGCCGTCTCCCCCATGAAAGTCGGCCATCAGGAGGAACGTGTGCATGACCGTGGGCTTCTCCTTGCATCCTTTCAATGGTCAGAACTGCCAGGTACTCTGCATTCTCCCTGGGATCAGAATACTCCTTCGTCGTCCCAAGTTTTCAGCCAGCTTCCCATCGAAGAACTCACACCTCATTACTGATTTGCAGATCTGTTCCTTGTAGATGACATTCGTCATTCATAAATGTGTCAAAGACAATAATTACATTCTCATTTAATGTTCAATTATTTATGGTCATTTTTGATGTAACGGAACTATTTCTTCTCCATCAAACACATCCGTGTCTTCCTGGAGGATTTACACACTTCAGCAGCAGGCACTCGGGAAACATGCCCAACTCCAGCTAACTGTCATGGACCGGACAGATGGGTGCACTTTACTACCTCCCAAAACCAAATAAAGTGGCTATAAAGTGATTTTATTCACAGCAAAATCCACAGGATTAAAAAGAATAGGAGGCAAAAGCAAGAAAAAGTGAAATTTTAAATCTTAGAAACAAAGGGATTTCTGCCAACTGATAAGGAAAATCTGAGAACTCAGTAAATACCCGAAACTTCCCCTCCCAAAGAACAGAACAAAACGATGCTCAGGACGACGGCCGTAAGGCTCTCCTCCAGCAAGAGGTCGTGGCCCGGGGGCCCCTCCTCCACCCTGGGAAACTGTCTGCACCTGAACCGCCCCACACAAACGGGGGGCTCGCTCTGAGGACCCAGCAGGGACAGGTGAAGGCGGGGGTTCCAGGCCAGCCCACCTCTCAAGTGAGGGGATTCCATCTGCTTTTTTTTTAATAAAGATTTATTGATTTGAAAGTCAGAGTTACAGAAAGAAAGGGAGAGAGACTAGAAAGAGAGTGAGATATTGATCTCCCATCCTCTGGTTCACCCCCAGATGGATGTAATAGCCAGGCTGGGTCAAGCCAGAGCCAGGAGCTTCATCTGGGTCTCCCATGTGCACAGCAGGTGTCCAAGCACTGGGGCCATCTTCTGCTGCTTCCACAGGTGCATTAGCAGGGAGCTGGATCAGAAGTGGAGCACCCACATGGGATGCCAGCATCGCTGGTGGCGGCTTAACCCACTGTGCCACAACACCGGCCCAACCTACAGCTCTCTGCAGAAAAATTGCAATGGGCTTAGCCAAGCCATGGAAAGCCCACTCTCCTGGCCAAAGGCTGGCCTAAGACTGGGCATAGAGTCCACCCAGGGCACATGAGCCGTAAAATGAGCTGTGGTGAGAGAAACCTCACCCCCTGGGTGACAGGAAAGAAACAGATCTGCCACAGTCTCCTTGTTCATTTTTCACTTTGTTGCCTGGGCTGTTGGGGTCACATCCACGAAATCCAAAAGCCAGTCCAAGGTTTTCCCCACGTGTACTCACGGCTTTATAATCTCAGGTCTCACTCATTTCCAGTTCATTTTGTGTCCGTGTCATTCTTTTGTGTGTTGGCACCCGCTGAGGAGACAACCCTCTCCCTGTGGTGTGGTCCCAGCTCCGTGTGGAAGATGGGAGGCTGGCTACACATGCACTTAGCTCTGTTCACCGGTTTATGTTTCTCTTCCTGCTGGGACCACATTGTTTTGATTGCTGTAGTTTTGTGATTATAATCTGAAGTCACCAAATGTGACACCTCCAACTTTGGTTTTCTTCCTCAAAATCGCTTTGGCTATTTGGAGTCAGGATTATTTTTAATTTCTAGAAGAAATGGAATTTTGATTGGGATCACATGGAATCAAGGGTTTGCTTCAGACAGCATTGACATTTTAATATATTAAGTCTTTCAATCCATGAACATGGGCTTTCTTATCATTTGTGTCTTCTTTAATTTCTTCCATTAATGTTCTGTAGTTTCCAGTATGGAAGTTTGTTTTTTTTTTTTTTTACTTCCTTGGTCAACTTTAGTCGTAGGTATTTTATTGTAAATAAGATTGTTTTCAGATTTCCTTCTAAGATAGTCTGTTACTATATAGAGATGTAACTGATTTCTGCATGCTAGATTTGCATCCTACCACTGTACAAAGTTTACTTTCTAGTACCAACAATTCTACATCACACAAAAAGCTTCAGCCGGCGCCGCAGCTCACTTGGCTAATCCTCCGCCTGCGGTGCCGGCACCCCAGGTTCTAGTCCTGGTTGGGGTGTCAGATTCTGTCCCGGTTGCTCCTCTTCCAGTCCAGCTCTCTGCTGTGGCCCGAGAAGGCAGTGGAGGATGGCCCAAGTGCTTGGGCCCTGCATCCACATGGGAGACCAGGAGGAAGCACCTGGCTCCTGGCTTCAGATCAGTGCAGTGCTGGCCATAGTGGCCATTTGGAGGGTGAACCAACAACGGAAGGAAGACCTTTCTCTCTGTCTCTCTGTCTCACTGTCTAACTCTGCCTGTCAAAAAAAAAAAATTCTAAACAGCAAAGGAAACAACCAGCAGAATGAAGAGCTAGCCTGCAGAAGTGGAGAATATTTGTAAACCATATTCTAATAAGGGTTTACCTCCAAAATATATAAGGAAGTCATACAACCCAATAGCAAAAAAATTTAACAATTAGATTAAAAATAGGCTATAGACCTGAACACACATTAAGCCAGAGGGGACAAACTCTCTTTTTGTATTTGTCTTTCAAATAAATTAATAAAAATGTTTTTAAAAATTCTCCCTAAAATTCTAAAAAAAATTTATCTAAAAATTTTGAAAACAAAGACAGTAAAATGCTGTCATTTGTCCAAGCTAAGCCTGTTAGGTAGGAAGTCATAAATGAGCTTCTGTGTGTGTGACAAGGGCCTAAGCAATGGACGTCTACAGCAGTACAGCATCTGCACCTCAAAGTCACCCTGATAACCTTCCAGGTGCAGCCCAGTATTGCACTTCAAGGTCCTGCCCAGATCCTGATGACCTTCCAGGGGTCATGACCTTCCTGCCCCTTCTACCTCATAACCATCCTTCCTCTAAGGCAGGGCGATGCCAGCCTTACCCGTCTGGTAACTTCAGGGGGAAAACTCAGCAAGGATTTTTTCGTATTCACATCCAACAAGTCCTCTGTTCCAGGAGGAGAAGAACGAGAGGGGGAGGGAAGGCAAGACCCCCCCTAAAAATCCCAGCCTAAATGTGCACTGCTCAGGTCCTGTCTGGAGAGGTGCCCATCCGTTCTTATCAATGTCCCTACCCTTGCTATGTTGCTTTCCCCTGCTCTCTGTGTCACACCTGAATTCTTTCTTGCACGAAGACAAGGCCCCTTTGCTTCTCGGGTAACAAGCCTGTGTGCATTATTCCACACATGTGTGTATCTGGACAACTTCACAATTTTAATTCCTGCTCTAAGTAGCAGCCTCCCGCACGTCACCACCTCAGTGCGTCACAGAGCTGAGCTCCCTCAGGTCCCACTCCCCAAGCCTCTACGTCACACAAAGGCCACCAGGCCCAGAGTCTTAAGAGAATCAGAACCCAGGAAGGCCAGGCCAGCCGGCTCTGGCGGGAGTCTGGTCCCTGTGAGGTCCCCGCCAGGATGCCGGATGCGCCGCTGGTCGGAGGGAGGGGCCTCCTACCGTTTCAGCTCATCCCTGCAGGCGTCCAGGCGATACTGCAGTAGCCGCACGTCGGGGCCAGAAGACAGCAACAAGAAGGCGTCCACGAAGTAGAACTGTGCAGAGTGAACAGGCCTGGGAAACACGTCTTTTCCCTGCAAAGCAAACCAGTGACCGCGGCAGTGAGGGTAACGCACAGGCCCTGCCATCCGAGCCCCGAGCACCCATCACTCTGGGCACACGTGCGCTTTGTTAGGGCAGATCTGCTCTCTCCCTTCTGCCTTCTGATGGCTTCTGAAGGTGCAGTAGGACAGAAGTTTTACTGTAAGTCTACTGTCAATCCTAGCCATTTAAAACCTCTCAAAGAAAACTGAAACTAAGCAATGAACATGTTAAGCAGCAAGGATTTTATTACGGCTGGAATTTAAAACCTGTTTGAAAACTTAGTTCTAAGGTTCCGACTTTGAAAACGGACACTGTGCGCACAAGCGAACAGTATCAGCAACTCCAAAACCCACCGCCCCCTGCACACCCTGGAGCGGCTGTGAGAGCCTCCACCCTCACGGAGCCCCCGGCTTCACGCCCTCTGTCTAGGGCTCTTCCTCCAGCCAGGCCCGTAGAGAACAAACGCTGAGCACATCGGAAATTCTACCACTCCCTACGTTGTGTCTTTCACAATTAACCATCCCATAATTTCACAAATCAAAGCCACTTCTTAGGAACACCTCCTCCTGTCTTGGTGTCAGACTACTGCCGTCTTCCTGTCTCTCCTTCTCCATCCTACTTCCGAATGACCACCCATCAGATCATCAAAACTAGTCATTTTTCTCCCAAAATATTCATGCAGTATCCCTTAGGCCATGACCATTACCTCTGCTATAAAATCACACTAGATTAACATTTAAAATTAACCAAGTACTACAGCATTAATTCTTTTGCTGCTTGCTGACCATAACACACATTAGGACATGTAACTGTATGTGTCCACACATGCATGTACATGTAGCAAGTGTGCATGTGTACATGTGTGCACATTATGTGGTGAATAACATGAGCACACATGTAAGAAAATATCTGATCAATAACCTTCACTGCACTGAAGCAAGCTCCTGATCAGTGTCCATTTCCAAGTCTCCGATTAAGGCAAAAACATGCCCTTGAGAGGACGCTGCAGGACAGCCGTGGGTGGGGAGGGGCCTCATTACCAGCAGCAACAGGAGCTCCGCCCTGCGGAGGGACCACACCCGCAGGGCCCCATCCTGGGCTACAGACAGCAGCCACCTCTGGTCATGGCTCCAGCACACGGTGCTCACGGCTGCATCGTGACCTGAGGGCACAGGGACAAGGAAGAGCAAACAGGGTTACCTGTGTCCCCCGCACGGCATGGCACACCTGCAACTGCAGGTCCCGAGGAACAAACGAGGCACGCGGGGGATCCCCAGCCACAGTGACGCCACACAGAACCAAGTTCAGGGCCAGACTCCATTGCTAAGAGACTCCCCTAGTCGTCGTATTTCTTAAAGTAGGAAATTCAAAATTACATGTGCATCTGTGAGTGTCTGTTTCACAAAAATTATAAACTGTAGAATTATAAAACACAGTACAGAAGTCTGTGGATTGAGTAGTATTTTAAAACCACGATTCTTTTGGGGCCAGCACTGTGGCGTAGCAGGTAAAGCCGCTGCCTGCAGCACTAGCATCCCATATGGGTGGTGGATCACGCCCCGGCTGCTCCACTTCCCATCCAGCTCTCTGCTGTGGCCTGGGAAAGCAGTGGAAGACGCCTAAGTCCTTGGGCCCTGCATCCACGTGGGAAACCCAGGGGAGGCTCCTGGCTCCTGGCTTCGGACTGGCACAGCTCCGGCCATTGAGGCCAACTGGGGAATGAACCAGAGGATGGAAGACCTCTCTCTCTCTCTCTCTCTCTGCTTCTGCCTCTCTGTGTAACTCTTTCAAATAAATAAGTAATAATAAAAAAGTAACTATGATTCTTTTGACATCAAAGGAAAAAGTCAAAAGGCTTCACTGAACACACGTAGGATATAATCATTTCCTTGAGATTTTGACATTTTTATCTGCATTTAAAATGGCTAATTATCCTTTTTTAAAGAATTATTTATTTGAAAGTCAGAGTTACAGAGACAGGGGGGAGGCAGAGAGATCTTCCAACTACTGGTTTCACTCCTCAGATGGTCACAACAGCCAGAGCACGGCCAGTCCAAAACCAGGAACCAGGACCTTCATCTGGGTCCCACGTGGGTGACAGGGCCCCAAGCACTTGGGTCACCTTCCCAGGTCATTAGCAGGGAGCTGGATCGGAAGCGGAGCAGCTGGAACCCAAGCCGGTGCCCATATGGGACGCTGGTGTCTCCGATGATGGCTTAATCTGGCACGCCATATCACCAACCCCCGAAACAGCTGTTCTGACTGCCGACACGGGGTGCTGGCGAGCTCCTTAGCAGTAAACACCCTGAACTGGGAGACGCTGCTGTGCGGCCGACAGCTGGGCTTATTTCCCCTGCCTACAGAGCTTGCCGCCCAGCCTCTCACTCCCATGCCAGCCTGACCGGGTCCGGACTCCTGCCTGCCATCCTGCTGCTGCGGGCTGGGGACATGCTGCCTCCTGGGCCTCCGACCACACACCTGCTTTCTGAGCCCGCCTGGCCCTGGAGCCTCAGACATGCCTCAAGCCCAGGGAGCCACTCAAATATGACAGTGCCCCCGGCTGCCAGCCCTGTGTCCCCCGGCTGCCACCCCCTGTGTCCCCAGGCTGCCAGCCCTGTGTCCCCTGGCTGCCACCCTCTGTGTCCCCAGGCTGCCACCCTGTGTCCCCCGGCTGCCACCCTCTGTGTCCCCAGGCTGCCACCCCCTGTGTCCCCAGGCTGCCACCCCCTATGTCCCCAGGCTGCCACCCTCTGTGTCCCCTGCCTGCCAGCCCTGTGTCCCCAGGCTGCCAGCCCTGTGTCCCCCGGCTGCCACCCTCTGTGTCCCCCGGCTGCCACCCTCTGTGTCCCCCAGCTGCCACCCTCTGTGTCCCCTGCCTGCCACCCTCTGTGTCCCTCGGCTGCCACCCCCTGTGTCCCCAGGATGTTCTCAAAACTGCGCCCTGCGCAAGAGACACAGGAGAGACGAGTGAGGCGGACAAGGGGCCGCTGGGCTCTGCACAGAGGCCACGAGAGACAGGCTGGTGGGGAAGACGGACGCCCCAACAACCAGCAATCAAGACTTGCTGAGCAATCACATTCCGCCTCCTGCAGCAAGGACAAGCGGCCAAGTCACCACTGCTCTGGGAAGACGCTGGTCACCCAGGGACCTCCCCAGGGAGGGCGGCCACTGGCATGTCGGTCTTGGTGTACGCACCACACGCAGTAATTTAAAGATCAGAAAGTGAATCACATGGGTCAGAAAACCAACAAGGAAAATGGAAAGGCACACGAGTCAGTCTGCAACTCACTCTGTAACCTGAACCCAGGGAATCTCAGAGCCAAAAACGCACCGAGCAACAGCCGTCTGGAACAGCTCTGCTGCCCCCTTGTGGACAGTGTGCAGTTTCAGCAACCGTGCTGAGGCCAAGCCAGCCAGGCTCCAGCCTTCACCCCTGCCCCTTGGTGGCAGGAGGACAGTGTTCTGGGGCCAGGGCTTGTAGGCATCGGTAGCAAATGGCACCTGCGACACTCTTATGAGTAGTGCTTAAGTCTGGACTCCATGCCACAGTGAAAACTCTCTCTAAAGGACCTACCCCGGCAGCCCCAGGAGGCCCACCCTGGGACACCAACACCGCTGGCTCACCGAGGGCAGGAGGAGGGTGCGATTCCACCTCCCATGTCCTTCTCCCACGACACCACGCACTGCCCAAGACTGCCGCATGTCTTCTGGGCCTCTGTCCACCAGCTCACAAAAGCTGCGTGCAAGCACAAGCCCCGCCCATCACTGGAGTGGCAGAGGGATGCCTCCAGCAGAGCCACAGGACACCATGGGCCTGCCTGTCGCTGCTCACGGGACTGGCAAAGAGCCCGCTTCCTCTTCCAGGCTCAGGCCCAGGCACGGGCTCCAGAGTGCTGTGGCCTCGGGCGCATGGCAGGGATCCCACATGGCAGAGGCCCTCTGGAGCCCTCAGGCTTCTGCCTCCCCAGCCAGGCCCCTTCCCCTCTCCTCAGGCTCGTCACAGGGGTCAACACATCTCCCCAGAACCAGACAGCGGCTCCCACCCTGATGTCACTTGATGACGGCCCCCAGTGGTAAGGAGCTGAGCCAGCGTCCTCCTGCCAGACCCAGGGTCCACGTGTCAGGAAACAGTTCAGCACAGGAGACATGAACCGCCCACCGCAGACGGAGCGCACACGAGGCTTCTCCACCAAGGGAGATCTCAGAGGGCAGAAAACGGCCTGGCAGAGCTCAGAGCAGTCTCCCATCTGCAGCGGGCTCTTCACTGAGTCGGTCTTGGGGGACCCTCAGCTGACCCTGGCCCCTCCAGCAGGACGGTGCCAGCTGCACCTGCACGAGGGCTGGAGCTCCCCCCACCCCAGCCACCCTGGAACTCCACGGCAGCTTTTGACGGAAGATAATCTGAACTCTGAAGCACCAACGCTAAACTCCTGTACTGAATTAGTTACGGTCAATATCAGTGATTTTCTTTAAAAAAAAATATTTATTTACTTGAAAGGCAGAGATACAGGGAGAAGGAGAGAGAGACGGAGAGGGCGAGATACTCCATCCACTGATTCACTCCCCAAATGGCCACAACGGCCGAGGCTGGGCTGAGCTGAGGCCAGGAGCCAGGAGCTTCTTCCAGGTCTCCCACATGAATGACAGGGACCTGAGCACTGCCTCCCTCAGGCCATTAGCAGGGAGCTGGATCAGAACTGGAGCAGCCAGGACTTGAACCGGCATCCATGTGCGGGCAGAGGCTTAACTTTCTACACCACAGCGCCGGCCACTCTCACTGGTTTTCAAGCTGAGCGGCACTACCTGGCCATGACCTCAGAGGCCCCACGTTCTCCCAGGACAGAATTCCAGTTCATCACCTGGCCTGTCTTGGATTAGGACAGAAATAAACTTCCTGGGTGGGTGCTGAGGCATGAACTGTATTTTCAGTTAAAATGCATGACTATCCGACAGCCAGACGCAGAGACTGGGCCCGTGTGACAGGATGGGGAGGCACCCCCCAGCAGGAATGCTGCGCCTTGTTCCAAGACAAGTTTCAGCGTCCACTGCGCTCTCCTAACTCATGGGAAGCCTTTTTCCAACAATGAAAACCTAGAGGAACGCCCAGGGTCAGCGGCTCTCCTCGCAGCAGGCAGTCAGTCGGGCTCCGTCCACACTCACAAGGGCCTCCCTGGAGTCGCCGGGGCACCTGGTGACACCAGAGGCACAGGCAGAAAGCACCAGACCCGACCCGGGCCCAGACACACAGAGGCGGCAGCACCTTCCTGCTTCCAGGTAGGGCCCCACCCGGGGCCCTGGCCTGGCCCGCGCCTGCCCACTCCTCGTCTCCTAACAATCACACGACTGGAGACAGAGCCCACCGTGGAAACCCCGCGAGAACAGGTGGAACGGCGAGACTGGTGCACCCTGAAACGTCTACCGAGAGCAAACGTGAGGTGAGCGTTGCAAGGATTTGGCTCAGAAGAAGGAAGCTGTGCGCGTCTGAGTCAGGAGGTTGACTCTTCTCATCTCAGCTCTGCTGCTCTCATCTCAAATCTGCTTCCTAAAAACCTGCTCCCCTCGCTTCATCTGTGAACACGGCTGTGCACAACCGCTACTGAACATCAAACCAGGTTTCAGTTATATGGCTTTTCATTAGTTAATTAAATATGTTTCAAATATAGAAGATCTGACTTCACTCTCTGCCCTAGATTCCACAGCGTTCGGTGCTTTGTGCACAGGGCACCAGCTATCACAGCTCCGCGATGTTGGCCTCACAGCTGCGCTCACTCGGCCTGGAGACGTGCTCAGAGCAAGTCGCTTTGTGAAGTGTCACCCTCACAGCACCACCCCCAGAACCTACTCAAGTCTTGTTCTGTCCTGTTGTTGTTTGAACACTCAAAAAAACACACTTAGCAATTGACCACCACGGCCAAAACAAGATCCACCCTTAAATTCATGCCAACTAGATTAAGACACATTTTACCTGGAAAAACAGTGGGTGTTCCAGTAAGGCTGGCATCAAAGACCAGGGACAGGTGGTTGGCTAAGCCACAGGCCAACCGACGCCCATCTCCTGTGTAAAACAGATAAATGTTCTGTGTGAGACCCTAACCCACGGGGTCACGCTGGCAGCAGGTAAGTGCACAATCTCAGCTAATCCATGTTCACGTTCTCAGGCAGTGAGAAATCTGAACCACCAGGTCACCTGGCTGGCGACCCTTCACAGTAGCAACCTGCATGCAGGGGCTGCGTGGTACTGGGCCTGGAGGTGTCAGTAGGGCCAAGGCCGTGCAAACCAGCTGCTGCTTACTTGTTACTGCATGCTCACACAGAGGAGCCGCAGACTCCTCCTACCTGAGTACTGAATACCCCAGACTCCCCCTACCCGAGTACTGAATACCCCAGACTCCCCCTACCCGAGTACTGAATACCCACACTCCACCTGCCCAAGTAGAAAAACCCAGAATCTGCCCACCTGCACACTAAACACCTCAGACTCTGCCTACCTGAGTACCAAACACCCCACACTCCACATACCTAAGTACTGAACACCCCACACTCTGCCTACCTGAGTACTCCAGACTCTACCCACCTGAGTAACAAATAACAGACTTTGCATCCCTGAATAATGAAAATCAAAGACTCTACATACTCACTACAAATAGCCCTAGAGCCCTCAGACTCTACCTACCTGAGTACTGAACACCCTAGACTCTGAGTATTACATGAAGCAGATGCTGCCTACCTGAGTACTGAACACCCTAGACTCTGAGTATTACATGACTCAGACGCTGCCTACCTGAGTACTGAACACCCTAGACACTGAGTATTACATGACCCAGATGCTGCTTACCTCAGTACTGAACACCCTAGACTCTGAGTATTACATGATCCAGACGCTACCTACCTGAGTACTGAACACCCTAGACTCTGAGTATTACATGACCCAGACGCTGCCTGCCTGAGTACTGAACACCCTACTCTGAGTATTACATGACCCAGACGCTGCCTGCCTGAGTACTGAACACCCTACTCTGAGTATTACATGACCCAGACGCTGCCTGCCTGAGTACTGAACACCCTAGACTCTGAGTATTACATGACCCAGACGCTGCCTACCTGAGTACTGAATACCCTACTCTGAGTATTACATGACCCAGACGCTGCCTACCTGAGTACTGAACACCCTAGACACTGAGTATTACATGACCCAGATGCTGCCTACCTGAGTACTGAACACCCTAGACACTGAGTATTACATGACCCAGACGCTGCCTACCTGGGAACTGAACGCCCTAGACCCTGCATACCTGAATACTGAATGCAGCATACAGCAGCCGGCTTGTGGGCCACAGTTACCTGCTGGCCAGGTTTGGTCGGTACAGAATTTTCCCAAGGGTAGTCCTTGCTGTAAGGAAGACAAGAGGAAATAAAAATAAAGAGGTAATTCAAAGTGAAAGTACAAATAAAAGATAAAGTAGAAATAAAGTGGATCACACCCCCACTGACACACGTATTTCATTCCATCAAATTTGTGGTGCTCTTATATTCAAAATCAAGAAATCACCCCTTAAAATAGTATTCCATGGGATGTATTTTAGGTTTTATTTTTGCTTATTTTGAAAGACAGAGTTACAGAGAGAGGTAGAGACAGAGAGAGAGAGAGAGAGAGGTCTTCCATCCACTTGTTCTCTCCACTAATGGCCGCAATGGCTGGAGCTGAGCTGATCTGAAGCCAGGAGCCAGGAGCCTCTTCCGGGTCTCCCACGCGGGTGCAGGGCCCAGGACTTGAGCCAGCCTCTGCTGCTTTCCCAGGAACATTAGGAGAAAGTTGGATCAGAAGTGGAGCAACCAAGACTTTTTTTTTCTTAATTTTATTTTTACTTATTTTGAAAGACATACTACACAGCAGTTAAAAAAAAAAAAAAGAAATCCGGTCATTTGCAACAAAACGGATGAATGTGGAAAACACCCTACTTAATGAAATAAGCCAGTCCCAAAGGGACAAATACCATATGTCTCCCTGATCTGTGACAACGAACAGAGCACCTAAAAAGAAACCTGTAGAAGTGAAGTTGACACTATGAGAAACAATGACTTGAACAACTTGTCTTGGCCGTCGAGCAACAGTTTATTATCTTTTTTTTATTACTTTCTTTTTCTATTTAATACCATTGGTCGAACTCTTTATTTAACATAGAATTATTCATAGGTGTATAGATTGAATTGAAAATAGAGCCCAGTGAAAAATAAGAGTGGGATGGGTTTGGCACTGTGGCATAGCGGGTAAAGTCACCACCTGCAGTGCTGGCATCCCATATGGGTGCCCGTTCTAGTACAGGCTGCTCCGCTTCCGATCCAGCTCTCTGCTGTGGCCTAGGAAAGTAGTGGGTGCCTGCACCCAATGGGAGAAAGCTCCTGGCTCCTGGCTTCAGAACGGTGCAGCACCAGTCGTTGTGGCCAACTGGGGAGTGAACCAGCCGATGAAAGACCTCTCTCTCTCTCTGCTCCTACTTCCTCTCTTGTAACTCTGACTTTCAAATAAATAAATAAATCTTTAAAAAAAGAGATACTCACTGACAAGGTCCTGAGCTACAGCACTCCCTGGGAGACACTGACTGACGAGTGTCCTGAGCTACAGCACTCCCTGGGAGACACCGCCTGACAAGGTCCTGGGCTACAGAACTCCCTGGGAGACACTGACTGACGAGTGTCCTGGGCTACAGCACTCCCTGGGAGAAACTGGCTGACAAGTGTCCTGGGCTACAGCACTCCCTGGGAGACACCAACTGACAAGTGTCCTGGGCTACAGCACTCCCTGGGAGACACCGACTGACGAGTGTCCTGGGCTACAGCACTCCCTGGGAGACACTGACTGACGAGTGTCCTGGGCTACAGCACTCCCTGGGAGACACCGACTGACGAGTGTCCTGGGCTACAGCACTCCCTGGGAGACACCGACTGACGAGTGTCCTGGGCTACAGCACTCCCTGGGAGACACCGACTGACGAGTGTCCTTGGCTACAGCACTCCCTGGGAGACACCGACTGACGAGTGTCCTGGGCTACAGCACTCCCTGGGAGACACCGACTGACGAGTGTCCTGGGCTACAGCACTCCCTGGGAGACACTGACTGACGAGTGTTTTGGGCTACAGAACTCCCTGGGAGACACTGACTGACGAGTGTCCTAGGCTACAGCACTCCCTGGGAGACACTGACTGACAAGTGTCCTGGGCTACAGCACTCCCTGGGAGACACTGACTGACGAGTGTCCTGGGCTACAGCACTCCCTGGGAGACACTGACTGACGAGTGTCCTGGGCTACAGCACTCCCTGGGAGACACTGACTGACGAGTGTCCTGGGCTACAGCACTCCCTGGGAGACACTGACTGACAAGGTCCTGGGCTACAGCACTCCCTGGGAGACACCGACTGACAAGGTCCTGGGCTACAGAACTCCCTGGGAGACACTGACTGACGAGTGTCCTGGGCTACAGCACTCCCTGGGAGACACCGACTGACGAGTGTCCTGGGCTACAGCACTCCCTGGGAGACACCGACTGACGAGTGTCCTGGGCTACAGCACTCCCTGGGAGACACTGACTGACGAGTGTTTTGGGCTACAGAACTCCCTGGGAGACACTGACTGACGAGTGTCCTAGGCTACAGCACTCCCTGGGAGACACTGACTGACAAGTGTCCTGGGCTACAGCACTCCCTGGGAGACACTGACTGACGAGTGTCCTGGGCTACAGCACTCCCTGGGAGACACTGACTGACGAGTGTCCTGGGCTACAGCACTCCCTGGGAGACACCAGCTGACGAGTGTCCTGGGCTACAGCACTCCCTGGGAGACACTGACTGACGAGTGTTTTGGGCTACAGAACTCCCTGGGAGACACTGACTGACGAGTGTCCTAGGCTACAGCACTCCCTGGGAGACACTGACTGACAAGTGTCCTGGGCTACAGCACTCCCTGGGAGACACTGACTGACGAGTGTCCTTGGCTACAGCACTCCCTGGGAGACACTGACTGATGAGTGTCCTGGGCTACAGCACTTCCTTGGAGACACTGACTGATGAGGGTCCTGAGCTACAGCACTCCCTGGGAGACACTGACTGACGAGGGTCCTGAGCTACAGCACTCCCTGGGAGACACTGACTGACGAGGGTCCTGGGCTACCTCATTCTCTACAATCAATGTTCAACAAAGATAAACATTTCCAGCATGAGTGAAAGTTATTAACATGAGACAAATCTGAGTAATAATCACACACACACACACACACACACACACACACACTGGCGTCCGCACACCATTAAGGTCTTGTACTGTGTGGGAAGCCACCCGCTGAAGTGTTCACAGGGCCTCCTGTGCGCTATTTCAAGCCGACTCACACAAGCACACGGGCCACGTACCATCTATAACTGCTCCTGCACTTTGAAGCTCTTTTCCCATCTTTCCTGTTGTTGGTCTTTGGTGCGAACATATTTACACTGTGGGAAGAAGACTCAAATAGGAATCCGAGCTTTAGTTTCCTCAGCACACCTAGGTTTCCCAGAGAAACTCCTGCAGACTGAGTCCCGAAGCTCCCAGCAGCCTCCCCGCCCTGCAGCCCGAGCCCCCGCCCTCTGCCGGTCCCTTGTGACACTGCTTAAGACCCTGGAAAACCCCTGTCTTTCCTAACGTGGGGACCCCAGGTGGAGCTCAGGGCCATCCACAGTATCGAGACCCCCTTACCCTCCTGCCCGCCCCCAGCCCTCCACTCAGAACACAGCTCAGCAGAGCGCCCTGAGAGCACACACTCAGCGGCACAGGGCTGCGGCTGCTGCGCGGCTCCACGGGCTTGGGACGTGGAGGTGCAGTTCCCCTGAGGCCCAGCTCCAGAGCCCGCCGTCCTCCAGCCATCTGCCCCTGCACTCTCCACCCGCACTGCTCCTCCACACCCTCCATCCACCCTCCATCTCACCAGCCTCAGATCCAGGCATCTCCCTCAACCACTCCACTTCTCCATCCGTCTCCCTCCTCTCCAGTCCTCCACCCATCCACCCTCCACCGATTCATCTCTCCACCGTCATTCTGCTCTCTCCATCCACCCATCCTCTTTCCTTGCGTACCTCCCCCTCTCCCTCCCTCTATAAGCGTCTCATGGGAGGCTCTGGAGTCTGTAAAACAGATAATCAGGACACCAAAGCCTGCTTATCATTGGTCAGGCCGAAGAGAAAGAGAGGCAGGAGGGGCTGGCAGGCATGACGGTGGCCATGGCTTTACGCATGGGATGGAGGTCTGGAGACCTCCGAGCAGAGCCCTGAGGTGAGTGAAGCTAGAGGTGGACAGGGCAGCAAGCTGGCTGGAGGAGAGGTCAAAGGTCAGAGAGCCAACCAAGGAGAGGCCAGAGATCCCGAGGGCCCTTGGCATCCTGAATGCAGGGCCCACCACACGGGGGCGCCACGGAACAGGGCACCGGGGCCACTACAGGAAGAGCTGGGGAAGTGTCCGGACTGGGGGTTAGAAAAGGGATGTGTGTCTTCAGCGCACACGGGGAAGCTCCATTTGTCGTGACAAATCCAGGGAGTGCAAGGCTTGCTGCCAAAGTGCCAGTCCACTTCCTGTCTCCGTGGTGCGGAGCCCCTCCCCTCACTCAAGGCTGCGCTAACAAAGGGCCGCGTGCTGGGCCTTCCAGGGCTGCGTGACTTTCAAGCACCACTGTCCATCCCAGGCCCAGGCCCAGACCACTGTCCACCCCAGACCACTGTCCACCCCAGACCCAGGCCCAGACCACTGTCCACCCCAGACCACTGTCCACCCCAGCCCCAGCCCCAGACCCAGACCCAGATCCAGGCCCCACCAACTTCCCATCTCACCAGGAACCGTCTGATCACCTGGCAAGGACTCCAGGGCTGAGGGAGGCCAGCATACAGCAAGCACTCAATAGTGGCTGCCACTGCCCTGACAGTGACACTGTGGGGCCCGCCCACCACGTCACTGCTGTCCACATCTCTGCCTCCTCTCGCCATGGAACGGCCCCCCAGGACAGAGTCTGTGCCCAGCTAAACCCTGCCTTACAGCACAGGGCCAGCTCTGTGCGTCACTGACACAGCCAATGAGCCTGCTGCACTCACCACGGTGCTGCCGTGTAACCCGATGACCGGACCTTACTGTGGAAAACCAGGGGTTGGTCCTTGATGACGCTCCGCACTGCTGCCCGCAAACAAGTTTAAGGGAAAAGCAAATACTTGACATTAACAGACATGGAAAGAACGTAGTCTCTTAGAAACAGACAGCAGGCAGAACAATGTCTCTGTCCCATAAAATGAGATTTTCTACCTGAGGTCACATCCATCAACACCAGCAAAAGAAGATAAACCAGGGATTAAGAGTACGAGGACACTGCGCCGTCGCTCCCTCATGCTGCCCACCACAGCGTCCAGCACAGCCACACCCTGTGCACTGGGATGCTGGCTCTTCCAGGCAGTACTGGCTACAGGCCCACCAGGCACAAGAGACGAGTGGCAGCAGACCTCCCGTGGGGGCATTAGCAAGAACCCCCAAGAGCACTCGCTCTACAAACCTGCAGCAAACACAGCCTCGCTACAGACAGGAACATCAGTGATCTCACTCCAACTTTCTGCCCTGCTTCTCCATCAGGATTCGCAGTAACAAGAGCAGCGCTGAAGGCTGCGGTGCGTGAGCGGGCACTGGCCACCGACCGGAAGTCCAGCACCGCGGGAGCTCACGCCAGTACTCAGAACCTCCCACGTGCTTTCAGACAAGCACAGTTCTACAGGACTGTCTTTAGAGCATGAATACGCTGTGCCACATTACAGTTAGGAAAAGGGGCACCTGCATAATGATGGCAGTTCTAGAGTTCTCCTCCGACTGCCAGACAACGAAACCAGTTCTGCCTCTGGCACTGTTGCACACTGGATAACCTGAACCATATTCCCGGCAGAATCAGGTACCCCACTCTGCTGAGCACTCAGCTAATACCTTGCATGTCTCCTGCAAGACGTGGCCAGGAGTCAGGGAGGCAGAGCTCACGGGGCCCCGGCAGAGCCCAGGCCTGCAGGAAGGGAGGGGCCCTTGGAGGAGAGAGCCACACAGACCTGGCCCCAAGGAGACCCCTCAGAGAGGGGAGAACTGGGACCAGAACTGCCCCCAGGCCACAGAACTGTGCTGTCCTGGTCATGCTATCAGGTGGAGGAAACATTTTCTCTAAGGAAAAAAAAAATCTCCAACAGGAAAATAATTTCAGGATAAAATAAAGTTATGGGGTGCTTTAGTACATTTCACTATGAGGAAGCTCTTAAAGTACTAGAATAAACAGAAATACATCCCTGCACTTTTTCAAAAATACTTTAATCATTGAAATACAATAGCTCTTCATCTATCACCAGCTTACCCTGTCTTATTCCTATTATGCTTTTCTTTTTTTTTAATTTTTTTTATTTTTTGACAGGCAGAGTGGACAGTGAGAGAGAGACAGAGAGAAAGGTCTTCCTTTTGTCATTGGTTCACCTCCAATGGCCCCCACGGCCGGTGCACCACGCTGATCCGATGGCAGGAGCCAGGTGCTTCTCCTGGTCTCCCATGGGGTGCAGGGCCCAAGCACCTGGGCCATCCTCCACTGCACTCCTGGGCCACAGCAGAGAGCTGGCCTGGAAGAGGGGCAACCAGGACAGAATCCGGCGCCCCAGCTGGGACTAGAACCCGGTATGCCGGCGCCGCAAGGCGGAGGATCAGCCTAGTGAGCCACGGTGCCGGCCCCCTATTATGCTTTTCTAAGGACAAGGATGCAAATTGTGAAATTAGAGCAACACTAAGTCAACTGTATTTGCTCATTTCCCGTGTGACTGTTCTCTAAGCAACACATCTTCCTGCCACACAGGAGGTGCAACCTCGTAACAGTCCTGTCTGTACAACTGTTCTTTTTTTTTTTAAGATTTATTTATTTATTTGAAAGTCGGAGTTACAGAGAGGGGAGGCAGAGAGAGAGACAGACAGACAGACAGATCTTCCATCCACTGGTTCACTCCCCAATTGGCCGCAACAGCCAGAGCTGCGCCCATCCGAAGCCAGGAGCCAGGAGCTACCTCCGGGTCTCCCATGTGGGTGCAGGGGCCCAAGCACTTGGGCCATCTTCCACTGCTTTCCCAGGCCACAGCAGAGAGCTGGACTGGAGGTGGAGCAGCCGGGTCTCGAACTGGTGCCCATATGGGATGCCGGTGCTTCAGGCCAGAGCATTAACCCGCTGTGCCACAGCGCTGGCCCCTGCCACCCCGTACAACTGTTCTTACAGGCGACTTCCTCATAAAACCTAAGCACTGCATTTGGTTGTAAGGCTCCTATGAAATAAAATGTTCCGTATTAATAAGCACAAGAAAATCCCACTCCCCAGAAGTCACAAAAATGAAACATATGTGAGAAGAAAAGCTAAAGAAAGTCAGTTTAAGAGAGAGAGAGAGAACCATGTGTCTCTTTTCAAAACAGGCTTTCACGCAGAGGTGTGTGACAAAGTCACCCTCCAGAAAGCAAGCCATCAGCACCAGGCTGACATCACCACCACCTCGCTGCGTGGAAATATAATGGGAACTTGGAGTTCACCCACAAGGAGCTCTATGAGTGAAATTCTGACAAATTATCTGAACAACCTAGGGCTGTTCTATTAATTAAGACTGACTAGTCACAAGTATTTCCAAAATAGTTTAAAAGAAATGTATACGTTCACTTGTGGTATAAATTAAATCAAGGATTTACAAAGGCTTTTTACGTTACACAGTATGAAGGTACTTCATGCCGTTGATCCATATACTAAAGAGTGATTAAAGTGGCATGCTTTAGCTATACATATTTACCACAAGAAAACCACAAGAAGGAAAGACATGGAGGCTGGCATGGTGCTGCAGCAGGTTAAGACACTGCCTGTGACACTGGCGTCCCATGAGCGCTGGTTTGAATCCCAGCCACTCCACTTCCAATCCGACTCCCTGCTAATGCACCTGGCAAAGCAGATGTTCCAAGTGCTCAGGACCTTACCACCCACGTGGGAGACCCAAGTGCAGCTCCAGTCTCCTGGCCTTGACCTGGCCAGGAGTGAATCAGGGGATGGAAGACCTCTCTCTCTCTCTCTCTCTCTCTCTCAGGGGATGGAAGACCTCTCTCTCTCTCTCTCTCTCTCTCTCTCTCTCTTTCTCTGTTTCTCTCTTCCTCCCTCCCTCGCAGTACTCTACCTTTCAAATACATAAACAGATCTTAGGAAGGAATGAAGGACAGATGGGCAGGATGGAAATGACTTAAAATGGTATGAACAACAAGGTCCCATCACTGGACCCCACACAGGAGCCACATTCCCCTGCCCTGTCCAGGCTTCCCGGGCACAGCAGCCGGCGCTGCACCTGCTGGGTCTTGCAGGGAGCAGCATGGGAGCTGAGAGGCTGGCATCTGTGTCTGCCCCATCAGTCACGTGTTCAGGTGACTTCCCAGAGGAAAGGACTAGGCAAGCTAGGTTTCACCTCGCAGAGGGAGAAAGGAAACAACAGATTCTGAAAGCTGAAGTGAAGCTACAGACATGTGCTGGAACCGGAAGAAAATCCAGGGAACCAGGCCAACAGTGTTCAGACTGCAGGCTGCTATGCCCCCTTTTTCCTTTCAAATAAAAATAAATCTAAAAAAAAAAGATACCTGGGATGGAGCCCTGACCCCTCCATCTCTAGCTGCAAACTTAGGTAGTGTATTAAAAAAAAAAAAAAAAAAAACCCACACATGATTTCCCAGTGAACCAAGCAACTCACAGTCAAACCTCAGAAGGACCACAGCACCCAACACTCCACAGTGACGAAGCAGAGGACGCCTGTGCATGCGTGTGTGTGTCGAGTCCACAAAGGGCAGGCGTTTGGCCTAGGAGGTAGGAGGCCTGCATCCCATACTGGACTCCAGTTCTGGGTCCCCAGTGCAGCGTCCTGCTACCGTAGACCCTGGGAGGCAGCAGGTAAGGACTCAAGCACTTGGGTCCCTGCCACCCATGTGGGAGATGTGATTTGTGTCCCTGGTTCCTGGTTTTTGCCCCAGCTGAGAGCTATTACAGCATATGGGAAATGAACCCATGGACACTCCTGCCTGTCTGTCTCCCAGCCTCTCAACTGAATGAATTAAGAATTTTTTTAAGTAGTAAATAAATTAAAACAAACAATTCACAAAGAAAATACCATATTCATACAGTTTAAATTTGGCTGTATATAATTAAGGCACTCAAAATGATCTGGGATAGACGTAGATAATAAACAAGGGGCTACACTGAAGTCACACTGTGTATGGAAGACAAGACATCCGTAGTCTCACAATCACTGTGTGTGTCGGGGCTGGGGGCTAGAGTTGCTAAACCTGCCTGCTCAGCACGAATCCCACCCTCAGTCCAATCCTGTGAAGTAGGACGCTAACATGGCGCACCTGGCCTCCTCTCCCCATCCCTGTCCCACCCCTCCCTCTGTATGAAGAGTTAGAGCCCATGTGTGGCGAGATCACACAGGCGCTCTCGCTTGTGTTTGGCTTCTCTGACGTGATTCACTGCAGACTCGTTCCGGGCTCGTCCATGCTTGCACATGTCTGAGGGACGCCCACTGCGCTCTGTGCTGTTCACCCACTGACACCGTCTCAGGTTCTTCCACGCCATGGCTACCGTGAACGTGACTGCAATGGACCTCCGCGTGCAGCATCTTCTGGGAGAAAGGACTGCTGGGTAGTACGCTGGTTCCACGTTTAGTTTCATTACAAACCTCCATCCTCTTCCTAAGGGCATACCAATCTGCATTCCCAGCACACATGCACAAGGTTCCTGTTCTTTGACCTCACAACTTATCTTTGACCTGCTGAGAGCCATCCTAACGGCACGAGATGGAACCTCAGAGCTCTGCACTGCAGTCCCCCGAGGACTGGCCATGCTGCTTGCCCGCTCGTCTGTCGGCCATTCAAGGCTTTGCCCACTTCTTATTCAGGTGATGTATGAGCTCCGTACACTCTGGATACTATCCCTTATCAGACATGTGGTTTGAAAAGTTTTTACCAGTCCTAGGCTGATGTTTCATTTTGTTTAATGTTTCTTTGCTGTGCAAAAGTTTTATGCAAAATGCAGTCCCATTTATTTCTGCTTTTGTGAGTGAGAGTTATACAAAAACATCTTTTCCAGGACCGGCGTCAGAGCTCTTGCCCCATTCTCACCTAGGGCGTTTACAGACTCTGCATTAACACTTTTACCCATTTTTTGCTAATTTAGCTGTGTGGAGAAGATCTGGGCTTGATCTCATTTTTTTTCGTTGCATGCAAAATCGTTTTCTCAGAACTTTCAATTAATTAATAATTTTTTAATTGTTTAGTTACATAAAGAAAACAAACGTCATGTATTTTGTAGATTTAGGAGCACAGTGAGACGTCCCACACTACCCTGCTTCCTCCTTCCTTTCCTATTCTTTCCATTTTTGCAAGGACATATTTCCAGTTTATTTTATAATCATGAGCTTTACTCTCCACTAAAGAATTCAACAAATACTAAGAAGGAGAACTGTTCCTCAACAGTAGAGACGAGGGCTGTAAACAATAACCAAATCTCACAATGTTAATTTTGCTCACATACATTATATTTTTGTACTGTATTCATTTCCATAGATCAGGGAAACATACAATATTTGCCTTTTAGGGACTGGCTTGTTTCACTAAGTATAATGATTACCAGTTGCATCCATTTTGCTGCAAAAGACAGGATTTCATTCTTCTTACTGCTGAGTGGTATTCCACAGTGCATATACATCACTTTCTCTTTATCCGGTCATCCGTTGATGGACGTCTGGGTTAATTCAACATCCTAGCTATTGCGCATTGTGTGCAATAAACACAGGGGTACACATAACTCTTCATATGCTGATCACATTTCCTTTGGATACATTCCCAGGATTCTGAGGAATCCCCACACCATTTTCCACATGGCTATACCAGTTTACAGTCCCACCAACAATGCTTTAGGGTATGTTTTCCCCCACATCGTCACCAGCGTTTGTTGTTTGCTGATCTCTGTATGTGAGCCGTTCTACCTGGGATGAGATGAAACCTCACTGTAGTTTTGATTTGCATTTTCTTAATGGCTAGTGATCCTGAGCATTGTGTCATGTGTCTGTTGGAATTTGAATTTCATCTAAAAATACATATTCATGTGCTTTCCCCATTTCTTAACTAGATTGTTTGTCTTATTGTTGAGTTTCTTGAGATCTTTATAGATTCTGGATATTAATCCTTTATCAGTTGCACAGTTTGCAAATATTTTCCCCAATTCTGTCAGTTGCCTCTTCACTATGCTGAGTGCTTCCTCTGCAGTGCAGAAGCTTCTCACCTTGATGTAATCCCATTTGTCTATTTTGGCTTTCACTGCCTGTGCTTCTGGGGTCCTTTCCAAGAAGTCTGACTATGCCAATGTCTGGCAGAGTTTCCCCAATGCTTTCCTCTAGCAATTTGATACCAGGATGTAGATTTAGATCTTTATTCTATTTTCAGTTGATTTGTGTATAAAGTGTAAGGTAGGAGTCTTATTTCATAGTTCTACATGTGGAGATCCAATTTGCCCAGCACCGTTTGTTGAAGAGACTGTCCTTTCTCCAGGGATTAATTTTAGCTCCCTTGTCAAAGATTAGCTTGTAGATGTATGGATTAATTTCTGGATTCTCGGTGCAAGTACGCTGGCACAGTGGGTTAGGCCATCACCTGCAGCCCCAGCATCCTATGTGGACTCTAGCGCCAGTCCCAGCTGCTCCACTTCTGATCCAGCTCCCCGCTAGTGTGCCTGGGAGAGCAGCAGAAGATGGCCCAGGTCTTTGGGCCCCTGCACCCAAACGCAAGACCCAAGTGAAGTTCCTGGCTCCTGGCTTCATCCTGGCTCAACGCTGGCCCTTGCAGCCATTTGGGGGGTGGACCAGAGGATGAAAGACCCTTCTCTCCCTCTTTCCCTGTCTGTAATTCTGCATTTCAAATGAATAAAATGACTGCTTTTTAAAAAAATTTCTGGGGTTTCTATTCTGTTCCATCACTCAACATGTCTATTTTTGTGCCAGTACAAGCCTGTTTTGATTATAACTGCCCTGTAGGATATGTTAAAATCTGGTATTGTAATGCCTTTGACTTTGTTTTTGTAGTTTAAGATTGCTTTAGCTATTCAGGGTCTCTTGTGTTTCCATATGAATTTTAGCATAATTTTTTTCTAGATCTGAAAAAATTTTGGATGCGATTGCACTGTATCTGTAAATTGCTTTTAGTTATACAGAGGTTTTGATAATATTAATTCTTCCAATCCATTTTTTTCATGTCTGAGTCTACTTCTTTATGTTCTTCAGTTTTCATTGTAGAGCTCTTTCACCTCCTTAACTACATTTATTCCAAAGAATTTAATATTTTTTGTAACTATCCTGAATGGGATTGATCTTACAAGTGCTTCCTCAGCCATGGCATAGTTTGTGTATACAAACACTATTGATTTGTTATTTTTTTAATTTTTTTTTGACAGGCAGAGTTAGAGAGAGAGACACACACACACAGAGAAAGGTCTTCCTTTTTCTGTTGGTTCACGCCCCCAAGTGGCCGCTAAGGCCGGCACGTTGCGGCCGGCACGCTGCACTGATCCGAAGCCAGGAGCCAGGTGCTTCTTCCCAGTCTCCCATGCGGGTGCAGGGTCCAAGGACCTGGGCCATCCTCCACTGCCTTCCTGGGCCACAGCAGAGAGCTGGACTAGAAGAGGAGCAACTGGGACAGAATCTGGCGCCCCGACAGGGACTAGAACACGGGGTGCCGGTGCTGCAGGCGGAGGATTAGCCTAGTGAGCCGTGGCGCTGGCCCAAACACTATTGATTTTTGTGTGTTGATTTTATATACTGCAACTTCACCAACAGGTAAAGTTATGTGTTCCAAGTCTCTTAGTGCAGTCTTTTGGTTTTCCTGTATGAAGAATCATGCCATCTTCAAACAAGGATAATTTGATTTCCTCATTTTTTAATTTGTATCCCTTTGATTTCCTTTTATTGCCTAATGGCTCTGGTTAAAACATCCAGAACTGTGTTGGACACCAATGGTGATTGTAGGCATCCCTGTCTGGTTGAAGATCTTAGTGGGAATGCTTCCAGCTTTCACCATTCAATAAAATGCTGGCTGTGGGTTTGTCATGGATTGTCTTGATTGTATTGAGGAATTTTCTTCTGTACCGAATTGGTTTAAGGCTTTCATCATAAAAAAAAAATGCTGTTTTATTTGAAAGGGATACAGAGAGAGAGAGAGAGATCTTCCAACTGCTGTTTCACTCCCCAAATGGCTTCAGTGACTGGGGCTGGGCCAGGCAGAAGACAGGAGCAAGAACTTTCTTCCAGTTCTCCCAGGTGGGTGCAGGAGCCCAAGCACTTGGGTCATCCTCCACTGTTTTCTCAGGTACATTAGCAGGGAGCCGGATCAGAAATACAGCAGCTGGGACTTGAACCAGTGCCTATATGGGATGTCAGAGCTACAGGCTGGGGCTTTAACCCACTGCACCACAGCACTGGTTCCAGGATGTTGTATTTTACCAAATGCTTTCTCTGCATCTATTGAGATAATTATATGGTTTTTATTCTTCAGTATGTTAATATGATGTATCATATTTTTTGATTTGCATATATTGAAATATTCCTGTATACCAGAGATAAATCCCACTTGGTCTAGGTGAATGATCTTTCTGATTGTTGTTGGATTTGATAAGCCAAGTATTCGATTGAGAATTTTTGCATCTATGTCCACCAGTGACACTGGTCTACAGTTTCTTTCTCTGTTGTATCTTTTTCTTGTTTGTGGAATTAAGGTAATGTTGGCCTCATAGGATTCTGGGAGGATTCCCTCTCCTTCAATTGTTTCAAATAGCTTGAGAAGAATTAGAAGTAGTTCTTTAAAAGTCTAGTAGAATTCAGCAATGAAGCCATCCAGTCCTGGGCTTTCCTTTGTTATGAAGGTCTTAATTACTGATTCACTCTCCATCTTAGTTATTGGTCTGTTTAGTTTTTCTTCATATTCATGACTCATTTTTTGTAGACTGCACCCAGGAAGCTACCCAATTCTTCTAGGTTTTCCAATTTGTTGGCATATAGCTGTCTGTAGTAATTACTGATGACTGGTTTTATTTCTGTGGTATCATTTGCTACATCTCCTTTTTCATCTCTGATTTTATTGACTTGGGTCTTCTCCCTCTTTTTTTGGCTGTTGGGCCAGTGGTATATCAATTTTTTTTTTTTCAAAAAAAAACCCTTCATTGATCTCTTGTATTTTTGTTTCTATTTTGTTGATTTCTTCTCTAATTTTAATTATTTCTTTACTCATACTAATTTGGGGTTTGGTTTGTTGTTTCTCTGGGTCTTTGAGATGCACTGATAGCTCATTTGATGTCTTTCCAATTTCTTTTTTTTTTTTTAACATGCTTGTGGTATGGATATGTGACTTTTAATGCGTCCCTGCTTAAGTTTTTTTTTTTATCTTTTATTTAATGAATATAAATTTCCAAAGTACGACTCATGGGTTACAATGGCTTCCCCCCCCATACCGTCCCTCCCACCCACAACCCTCCCCTTTCCCACTCCCTCTCCCCTTCCATTCACATCAAGATTCATTTTCGATTATCTTAATATACAGAAGATCAGCTTAGTATACCTTAAGTAAGGATTTCAACAGTTTGC
This sequence comes from Oryctolagus cuniculus, assembly GCF_051225735.1. NCBI lineage: Eukaryota > Metazoa > Chordata > Mammalia > Lagomorpha > Leporidae > Oryctolagus > Oryctolagus cuniculus. The sequence goes on along the minus strand of NC_142871.1, from coordinate 684,386 downwards.
TCCCACACAGAAACATAAAGTGAAAAATAATAGATGATTTTTTTTAAATGATGATGAAATCAGATCAGACCTATTGTCATGTTTAATCCCAGTGAGAGTCAAGTTGGGAATTGATAATTTCTTGATGTAGGCACTAACTGCTATAAACTTCCCTCCTAACACTGCCTTTACTGTATCCCATAAGTTTGACACGCTGTGCTGTTATCTTCTTTTGCTCCAAGAATTTTTTATTTCCCTTCTTATTTCTTCTATGACCCACTGTTCATGTAGAAGTGTGCTGTTCAGTCTCCGTGTGCTTGCATCTGTCCCAGAGATTCTTAAGTTGTTAATTTACAGCTTTCATTGTGGTCAGAAAAGGTGCATGGTATGATTTCAATTTTTTTTATTTGCTGAAACTTGCTTTAAGGTCTAACAGATGATCTATCCTAGAAACAGTTCATGCACTGATGAAAATAATGTGTATTGTTCAACTGTGGGATGAATAGTTCTGTAAATATCTTTTAGTTCTCTTTGGGCCATAGTGTATATCAGTTCTCTTGTTTCTTTGATGATTTTCTGTCTAGCTGATCTTTCCATTGACGAAAATCTGGTGCTGAAGTCCCATATTACTGTTGCATTGGATCTGTATCAACCTTTAGATCTATTAACATTTGTTTTAATAGCCAGGTGCCCTGGCATTGGGTGCATATACATTTAGTACAGTCACATCTTCCTATTGACGGACCCCTTAATCATTACATAATGCCCTTCTTTGTCTTTTTTAACAGTTTTTGTGTTAAAGTGTATTTTGGAATGATATTAGGATGGCTATGCCTGCCCGTTTTTACTTTCCAGTAGCATGGAGTATCTTTTTCCATCCTTTCACTTTCAGTCCACATATATCTTTGTTGGTGAGATGTGTTTCTTGTAGACTACAAATAGATGGGTCTTGTTTCTTAATCCATTCAGACAGTCTGTGTTTTTTAATTGGAGAATTTAGGCCATTTTCATTCAAAATTATTATTAATAAGTATAAGTTTGGTCTATTTTTTCCATAAATATTCCTATATTTGCTTGGGATTTCTTTGTACTTTTACTAGATTTTTTGCCTTCACATTCTTTCATAATGATGACTTCCTTTCTGTGTTTCTATGTGAAGCACATACTTAAGAACAACTTTAAGGCTGAACAAGTGGTGACAAATTCTTTCAATTTGTATTTATTTTGGAAGGTCTTTATTTCACCTTCATTTAAAAATGAGAACTTTGCAGGGTACAGTACTCTGGGTTGACAGTTTCTTTCTTTTAGGACTTGGATTATGTCTCACCATTATCTCCTAATGAGAAATTGGCTGTTTGTCTAATTGGGGATCCTCCGAAGGTAATCTGGTGTTTCTTTTGTGTACATTTTAGAGTCCTTTACATTTTGCTGATGAAATTTTGACTATAATGTGTCATGGTGAAGATCTTTTCTGATCGTGTCTACTAAGACCTCTATGTGTTTCCTGTACTTGGATGTCCCCTTTCTCCAAATTAGGGAAGTTTTCTATCATTTCACTGAAAAGGCCTTCTAATCCATTCTCTTTGCATGCCTTCAGGGACTCCTAAACCATATACTTGATAGCTTGATAATATCCCATAAATCTCAAATGCTACTTTGTTTTTCTAATTGCTTTTGTCTGATTGAGATATTTCCAAGGATTTGTCTTCTAGCTTACTCAGATATTCATTCTTCTGACACACCAAGTCCGTTGTTGAGGATTTCCACTGTATTTTCCATTTGACATACTGAATTCTTCATTTCTAATACTTCGGTTCAATATCTCTTCAATATCCCAATCTCCCAGAAAAAAAATTGTCATCCATACTGTGTATGGATTTCTCATGAATCTCTTTCTCTGTGTGTTTCTGAATAATTTTATCATCATTGTATTGAATCAATTTTCAGGCACTCCATCAATCTCTTCATCTTCACATTCTAATATTGAGGTGTTGTGTTCCTTTTGGGGACCTGTGTTGTCTTCCTTATTCTTATATTTCTGTTTATTTTTAGACATTTGTGGAAATAGTTGTTGGTTTTCTCCTCTGATGAGTTTTATCTTTGAACTATGCCACCGTAGCTTAATGGAGTGTCTCTCCCTTCAGTGGATATCCAGAGAAGTGTGCCGGCTGAGGGCAGGGAACTCTGGCCTGTGCTCAAGGGTAGGGCGAGAATCCAGGGTGACACTCAAGTTGGGCATGGTAGATCCCTTCTACTGTCAGCAGAGGGGAGGGGACGATCATGCCTGTTGGTGTCCTCATCTTTTATTCCAAGGCGATCAATGTCAGGGTTAGCCCACAGGGGGGACAACCCGCACCCACACAGGTGCATTAACTGCACAAGGATCTATGCAGTCCTGGGTGTGAGCACAGAATCCTCTGCAATGAGCCAGCCCAGGCAGTCAGGGAGCGCTGAGCCTGATGTCAGACACAGTGACGGTCCACCCAATGCCCTGTCGTGCACAGACTCCCCACAGTCACAGAGAGCAAGGCTCCTGCAGTCACGAACTGCAGAGGACCCACTCTCAGCCCACGAGCCCACCCACCCACAGACAGCAGAGACCTTCCCAGAGCCATCTGCTGTACGGCTCCACCCTGTGCCCCAGAGCCTGTGTACACCGAGGGGATGCGAGCACCTCACGTCCTAAGTGGTGCCCAGCCCCTTGCCAACTCTCCCAGCCAAAGTGGGGAATGTGGGTTTTTCCCCTCTGGTAAAATCCCCTGGTCACACACGTGAGCTGTGGCAGCCTCTACTGGTACCACGATGGCACTTTCTCCCCAACAGAAGCCAGGTACACCCCGCCCCCGCTAGGGCTCCAGGCCAGACTCAAAGTCAGTGTGCCCACAAGTTTCTCCCTCAAGCAACACCACCAGTGGCACAGGCTGCCGCCATCCGCTCTCGCCTCTCTCTCGGAAGCTGCCATCTCCTCCAGCCCCCGCTGTGGGAGTCACGGGTCCCTGCTCACTGCTGCGTGTCTGCACTTTCCACACTGCCCCATGACATCCCTCTTCTTTCTGTAGAATCTCCACTGCAAACGTCTCTCCAACGCTCCCCTGGGAACGCACTTCTACTACTTCTGCTATCTCCCCTGGTCAGAATCAGCTCATCTTTTCCCTATCCAGCCATCCTGGAATCCCCCTAATTAATTAATAATTTAGACACAGAGGGAGAGAGAGAATCTCCCATCTGCTGGTCCTTGTCCAAATGCTACTGATTTTCTGTATATCGATTTTGTGTCCTGCAACCTTACTGAATTCATGTATTAGACTGAGTAGTTGTGTGTGGAGCCTGGGAATTTTTACACAAGGCTACGTCATCTGCAAATACAGGTAATTTCACTCCTCCCTGTCCATCTGGGATGTCTTTTCTTTGCCTTCTCTGATTGCCCTTGCCAAGTACTGTATGTGGAAGAGCACCCTGTCCCCTTTCCAGACGGTTACTGGACTTGTGAGGTTGGCCGTGCACTGTCCCCTCTCCAGATGGTTACTGGACTTGTGAGGTTGGCCGTGCACTGTCCCCTCTCCAGATGGTTACTGGACTTGTGAGGTTGGCCGTGCACTGTCCCCTCTCCAGATGGTTACTGGACTTGTGACGTTGGCCGTGCACTGTCCCCTCTCCAGATGGTTACTGGACTTGTGAGGTTGGCCGTGCACTGTCCCCTCTCCAGATGGTTACTGGACTTGTGAGGTTGGCCGTGCACTGTCCCCTCTCCAGATGGTTACTGGACTTGTGAGGTTGGCCGTGCACTGTCCCCTCTCCAGATGGTTACTGGACTTGTGAGGTTGGCCGTGCACTGTCCCCTCTCCAGGTCGTTACTGGACTTGTGAGGTTGGCCGTGCACTGTCCCCTCTCCAGATGGTTACTGGACTTGTGAGGTTGGCCGTGCACTGTCCCCTCTCCAGGTCGTTACTGGACTTGTGAGGTTGGCCGTGCACTGTCCCCTCTCCAGATGGTTACTGGACTTGTGAGGTTGGCCGTGCACTGTCCCCTCTCCAGATGGTTACTGGACTTGTGACGTTGGCCGTGCACTGTCCCCTCTCCAGGTCGTTACTGGACTTGTGAGGTTGGCCGTGCACTGTCCCCTCTCCAGATGGTTACTGGACTTGTGAGGTTGGCCGTGCACTGTCCCCTTTCCAGATGGTTACTGGACTTGTGGCGTTGGCTGTGCACTGTCCACAAACGGTCCTTACTGTGCTGAGAGACTTTCCTTCTATGCCTGACCAGCGGATGCTAAGAAGGCTGGACTTGGTCAAGCACTTGCCACCAAATTGATTGGCATCTACTGATGTGAGGTACCTCACTGATTGATTTGTTCAACAATCCCTGTGGGTCAGCGCTGTCGCATAGTGGGCTAAGCCTCTGCCTGGGGCACCGGCATCCTGTATAGGCACCAATTCATGTCCAAGCTGCTCCTCTTCCAATCCAGCTCTCTTCTTATGGCCTGGGGAAGCTGTGGAAGATGGCCCAAGTGCTTGGGCCCCTGCACTCATGAGGGAGACCCAGAAGAAGCTCCTGGCTGCTGGCTTTAGATGGCCCAGCTCTGGCCATTGCAGCCATCTGGGGAGTGAACCATCAGATGGAAGATCTCTCTCTGTCTCTCCCTCTCTCTGTAACTCTGCCTCCCAAATAAATAAATAAAATCTTAAAAGAAAAAACAATCCCTGCATGCCAGGATAAACCCCACTAGGTCATGATTCAGTCTTCCAGAAAAGGAACGAGGGAGCAAGACAGCAAATGTAAAACAACAAAACAGCAGAAGCTCATAGCTAACAATAACACCCTGACTACATTAGGCTGGATTCTCCAACCAACAGACACAGAGTGGGAGCCCCTGTGGCACCGGGGCAGTGCCCTGACCTGTGGCCCAGCATCCCCTGTGCGCACCAGTTCACAGCCAGCTGCCCCACTTCCAATCCAGCTCCCTGATAACGGCCTGGGGAAGCAGTGGACGATGCCTGAGTGTGTGGGCCCCTGCACCCACGTGGGGGACCTGGATGAAGCTCCTGGTTCTTGGCTTTGGCCCAGCCCAGCTCCGGCTGCTGCGGCTGCCTAGGGAATGAACCGGGGGGGGGGGGGGGGGTGCTCTCGCTCGCTCGCTCGCTCGTTCTCTCTCGCTCTCTCTCTCTCTCGCTCTCTCTCGCTCGCTCTCTCACTCTCTCTCTCTTGCTCTCTCTCGCTCTCTCTCTTGCTCGCTCGCTCTCTCTCTAACTCTGCCTTTCAAACAAATAAGTCTTTAAAAAAAACATGGAGTAGATATAAAACAGACCCCATTGTGTGCTGCCTGCAAGAGTCTCACGTAAGCTTTAAAGACAGATTTAGAAAACTGGAAGGATAGAAAGAGATATTCCATGTAAGGGACAACCCAAACAGAGCAACTGTGGCTACACTTACCCCTGATGTATAAACTTTAAGTCAGAAAACGCCACGGTCTGGCACGGCGACGTAGCAGGCTAAAGGCCTGGCCTGCAGCGCTGGCATCCCATAGGGGCGCCGGTTTGAGTCCCCGCTGCTCCACTTCCCATCCAGATCTCTGCTATGGCCTGGGAAAGCAGTAGGAGATGGCCCAAGTCCTTGGGCCCCTGTACCCATGTGGGAGACCCAGAGGAGGCTCCTGGCTCCTGGCTTTGGATCAGCTCAGCTCTGACCATCGTGGCCATCTGGGGAGTGAACCAACAGATGGAAGACTCTCTCTGGCTCTACCTGTCACTGTTACTCTTTCAAATAAATAAAATAAATCTTTAAAAAAATAAGAAAGTGTCACCAAAGAAGAAAAGGAGTCAATTTATCAGGAGAATTTAACAATTCTAGATACACACATACCGAGCATTGCAGCAACTAAAAACAAAAAGCCAATACTAACGGACACATGGGAGGAGAGGGGTAGCAACACGAGCATAGGAACTGCAACCCCCACACTCTCAGCACTGAGTAGGCCTTCAACCCCCACACCCTCAGCACTGAGTAGGCCTTCAACCCCCACACCCTCAGCACTGAGTAGGCCTTCAACCCCCACGCCCTCAGCACTGAGTAGGCCTACAACCCCCACGCCCTCAGCACTGAGTAGGCCTACAACCCCCACGCCCTCAGCACTGAGTAGGCCTTCAACCCCCACACCCTCAGCACTGAGTAGGCCTTCAACCCCTACACCCTCAGCACTGAGAAGGCCTTCAACCCCCACACCCTCAGCACTGAGTAGGCCTACAACCCCCACACCCTCAGCACTGAGTAGGCCTACAACCCCCACACTCTCAGCACTGAGTAGGTCTACAACCCCCACACCCTCAGCACTGAGTAGGCTTACAACCCCCACACTCTCAGCACTGAGTAGGCCTACAACCCCCACACCCTCAGCACTGAGTAGGCCTACAACCCCCACGCCCTCAGCACTGAGTAGGCCTTCAACCCCCACACCCTCAGCACTGAGTAGGCCTTCAACCCCCACGCCCTCAGCACTGAGTAGGCCTACAACCCCCACGCCCTCAGCACTGAGTAGGCCTACAACCCCCACGCCCTCAGCACTGAGTAGGCCTTCAACCCCCACACCCTCAGCACTGAGTAGGCCTTCAACCCCCACGCCCTCAGCACTGAGTAGGCCTACAACCCCCACGCCCTCAGCACTGAGTAGGCCTACAACCCCCACGCCCTCAGCACTGAGTAGGCCTTCAACCCCCACGCCCTCAGCACTGAGTAGGCCTACAACCCCCACACCCTCAGCACTGAGTAGGCCTTCAACTCCCACACCCTCAGCACTGAGTAGGCCTTCAACCCCCACGCCCTCAGCACTGAGTAGGCCTTCAACCCCCACACCCTCAGCACTGAGTAGGCCTACAGACAGAACGTTTCGGAGGGATAACAGGAGTGAACTTTGCACTTCTGACCCACGAAGCTGACAGAAATGGACAGAGTTTGGCAGACGCGGGCTGCAGCGGGAGGAACCGCGTCTGCGACTTCTGTCCCACGGTTTGTCATACTAACCAGGTTGTTTCTGACTCACAGGCTTCGTTCTTTTCCCCTTAACAGTTCCACAATAGAGTGGAGATGTGGGTGAGACGCAGGAGCTGAAATGAAACAAAACCACACTGTGAGCGCAAACAGCTGTGAGACAGAGCTACGTCAAGGAAACACGCACTCTAAGGATCACAATGAGTAATTCATGGTGCGATGCACAGACAGTATTCAGAAAGGAAACTAGCAAGATTATTCTTACTCTAGCAGGAGAAAAATTAATATATCTTAATCAAAGTACAATTCTATAGCTTCGATTATATTCCGGAATAAAATAATATCTTGCATGGAAATACACTCTGAACCACTTAGTGTTAAACAAGATAGAAGCAAAGGCCGGAAGAACAGTTCTTCAGCATGGTGGTGTAGCTGGGAGTTCACGAAACTTTACTTGCATTCTTAACAGGAGGCATGCAGATGCTGGGCCCCGCTACAGCCGTGAGGGCTTCACAGGGAGCAGCCCGTACCTGGCCAGCACAGAGAGGCTCTGCCCCGCGGCCGGGCTCCCCTGAGACCTCAGCAGGGCCGCCACGTCGACGTCCAGCACGGCAATCTCATTTCCAAACAAGGAGGTGAGCAGGCACGCCGCCTGTGGGGCGGAGCCGGGAGAGAATCGTCACGTCACCCACAAGATGACACCGCTCTAGCCGTAAGCAGAGTTAAAATTTAAGTTTCTTCATCTACACTAATAGTCACTCTGGTTGACTGGGAAAGTAGTTGCATAGTACTGTATAAATGACAAAAACATTTCGATTATAAAATCTCATTACTTAGCAAGCTGAAGAAAGCAAGTGTAAATCAAAAGTAGAGCTAAGTATGCTACAGGTGTATCATGGGAAATGTTTGATGACCGACCTTATGATCGGAGTATGCTACAGGTGTAACACGGGAAATGTTTGACGACTGACCTTATGATCGGAGTATGCTACAGGTGTAACACGGGAAATGTTTGATGACCGACCTTGTGCTCAGAGCATGTTACAGGTGTATCATGGGAAATGTCTGATGACCGACCTTGTGCTCAGAGTGTGTTACAGGTGTATCATGGGAAATGTTTGATGACCGACCTTGTGCTCAGAGTGTGTTACAGGTGTATCATGGGAAATGTCTGATGACCGACCTTGTGCTCAGAGTGTGTTACAGGTGTATCATGGGAAATGTTTGATGACTGACCTTGTGCTCAGAGTATGTCACAGGTGTATCATGGGAAATGTCTGATGACCGACCTTGTGCTCAGAGTGTGTTACAGGTGTATCATGGGAAATGTTTGATGACCGACCTTGTGCTCAGAGCATGTCACAGGTGTATCATGGGAAATGTTTGATGACTGACCTTGTGCTCAGAGCATGTTACAGGTGTATCATGGGAAATGCTTGATGACCGACCTTGTGCTCAGAGTGTGTTACAGGTGTATCATGGGAAATGTTTGATGACCGACCTTGTGCTCAGAGTGTGTTACAGGTGTATCATGGGAAATGTTTGATGACCAACCTTGTGCTCAGAGCGTGTTACAGGTGTATCATGGGAAATGTTTGATGACTGACCTTGTGCTCAGAGTGTGTTATAGGTGTATCATGGGAAATGTTTGATGACCGACCTTGTGCTCAGAGTGTGTTACAGGTGTATCATGGGAAATGCTTGATGACCGACCTTGTGCTCAGAGCGTGTCACAGGTGTATCATGGGAAATGTTTGATGACCGACCTTGTGCTCAGAGCATGTTACAGGTGTATCATGGGAAATGTTTGATGACCGACCTTGTGCTCAGAGTGTGTTATAGGTGTATCATGGGAAATGTTTGATGACTGACCTTGTGCTCAGAGTGTGTTATAGGTGTATCATGGGAAATGTTTGATGACTGACCTTATGCTCCTGGGCTCCACTCATCACTGCACATGACCCAGCAACTCGAATGCTAAGGCTCCAGAAATCTTGATTTTCAAACATAAACAAACGACATTTTAGAGGCCAGCATTCACTGGCTGCTCTGCCTCCTGTCTGCAGGCGCCCACCCCAGGCCAGGCCCGGCGCTGGGGCCCTCACCAGGGAGGGCATGGCTCCCTCCTCTCGGGCAGTGTGGGCTGGTGGAGAAGCCAGAATCCAGCATGAGATCACAACATAAATGAGTCGTGACAGTGCTGGGGAAGAAATAGTTTGCCACAGGAACCTGCAACCCAGTCTGAAGACAGAGACTGGCAGCGAGCTGGGAGGCCCGGGGCAGAGGGAGGCAGCCACGTGGACAGGCAGCCGACAAGAGCGCGCGGCCTCTGAGGGGGTGGAGCCGACGTGCGCCAGGCCAGTCTCCACGCAGGAAGCCACAGGCGCCTCAGAAGGTTACAGCAGGGATGATAATCGAATTTGCTGAGAAACCAGGGCGGCTCCGGGACTTCTGACCAGAGCAGGAGATCGGCTGGGGCTCTGGGCAAGAGAAGAGGAGGAACTGGAAACTCTTGGACTGCGTGTTCCTGGGCACGCGTGTGGCAGGAACAGGTGAGGCGTGGTAACTATTCGCACAGTTCTGCTGGGGACATAGCGGAGGCGAGGGCCAGGACTGGATGGCTGAGACACCCTGAGGCCAAGGAGCTGGCGAGGACGTCTGGGGCAGACGTCAGGTGCTCTGCAGGGATCAGGGATGATGCTGGCAGAGCCTTGGAGAGAATGCCCGACATACATGGGCACGCGGGCTGTGTGCATCTGCCACTAACTGAACACCTCTCACCCTCGAACCTAAACGACAAGGTTTCTACACCAAAACTTTTGACTAACCCAGGCATCAGTCAGGTAAAAAGTCTAAAGTCCTACGCAATTTCTATCAAAGGCTATTTGAATTCATGATCTTACCCTTGTACTGTAAAACAGCTTCCAGGTCAAAGTTCGCCAGGTTCAGCATGAACAAGCCGGAGGAGCTCCCAACCCACAGGTGTCTGGAGTCCTGGGAGGCGCAGCTGGCACTGAGGGAGGGAGCAGCATCCTGCTGACCCGACGCCTCGCAGCCAGGACCACACCGCCCGCTGAGCACCTGCTGGTTCCGATTCTCCTCACAGGAGGGGGGCACCCGCGTGGCTCCAGGCCCCTCAGCGACCCTACCTGCCGAGGTGGTTGGTTCCTACAACTTGTAAGTACCTTCTGAACTCACTGCTGAGATTCCCAGGTACCCACAGTCTACTGAAGACAACTAACTCAAGATGGCCATAGCCTGGCACCTGACCCAGCTCCACTCTGGAGTGCACGGGACTTGTTCCCTTCCAAGGTGACGGAGGAGCCTGGAACCTGCATCCTTTATCGGCCCACCCCTCAGGGGAGCGTCCCAGCTCAGGTGAGAGTCACCCTCAGGGGAGCACCCTGCTCCAGGGAGCATCCTGGCGCCTACAAGCCCAGGTGGGCATCCGATGCCACGGCAGCCGCCTAACTACAGATGCTGCCAGCTGCGTCTGTGATGACGAAATACACTCAAGTAGAAAACCCACTGGCCCACGGAGCAGAGTGACACGGACGCCACCACAGGTGTGAGTGCTGCTGTCAGCCGGCAAGCGGACAGAGCTCTGTGCGGGGTGCCAGGCCTGGGCTCGCACGTGCCCCCAGCTCCGCTGTGCTCGCAGGCCCTCCTCCTCTCAGGGCAGCCCCAGCTGCAGCAGCAAAGCAGCCTTCACCTCCCGTGGGTTCATCCTTGGGCCCAGCTGACCAACTGCCCAGTTTCACCATTTGCAACGAACCAGGCACCCTGAGGACGCTCACGGCCAGTCATAATCAGATGGAAGCTATTGGGCTCCAGTTTAGTCATTCTTCAAAACTGAACCTATTGGCCATTTCATCCATTTAAGAGGTTTTCTTTCTCTGGCTTTGGCCAGGTTCACCACACTTACAAACCACACTCGGAATTCAGAACAGGTGAAAGGTCACAGTGTCCAAAGCTCAGGATGGGAAGTGTCACTTCGACCTCTTCTCCTTCCGGTTCATTTGTGGAGCGAAGCTGCCTCTCACCTAAGGAACAGAATCACTGGTATCTGAGAAACGAGATGAATCATCAATCAAGTTGAAAGGCCAGCAACTGAAGGGGCATTTGGCGCAGCGCGGTGAAGAAGCTGCTCGGGACACCTGTGCTGCGTGTCACCGCCTGGTTTCCTGTTAACGTGCACTCTGAGAGGCACAGACAATGGCTCCACTACGTGGGTGACTGCCACCCATGTGGGGAGCCCAGATGGGGTCCCTGGCCCTTTGCTTGGGCTTGGCCCAGCCCTGAGTGTTGCGTAGTTGGGGAATAAACCAGCAGAAGGAAGACCTGTACGTATGTGTGAGTCTGTCTCTGTCTCTGTCTCTTCTTTTCAAAGAAAGTGAAGATAAATTCCCAGTAAAGGCGAGTGATTAATACAGAGGAACGCAGCAGTGAGCATATCCCGAGAACAGCCTGACCCGACTAGGAAGGGCTGCACTCCTGACTGTGTCCTTGCAGTGAGTATATCCCAGAACAGCCGAACCCGACTAGGAAGGGCTGCACTCCCTGCCGACTGTGTCCTTGCAGTGAGTGTATCCCGAGAACAGCCTGACCCGACTAGGAAGGGCTGCACTCCCTCCCGACTGTGTCCTTGCAGTGAGTGTATCCCGAGAACAGCCTGACCCGACTAGGAAGGGCTGCACTCCCTCCCGACTGTGTCCTTGCAGTGAGTATATCCCGAGAACAGCCTGACCCGACTAGGAAGGGCTGCACTCCTGACTGTGTCCTTGCAGTGAGTGTATCCCGAGAACAGCCTGACCCGACTAGGAAGGGCTGCACTCCTGACTGTGTCCTTGCAGTGAGCATATCCCGAGAACAGCCTAACCCGACTAGGAAGGGCTGCACTCCCTCCCGACTGTGTCCTTGCAGTGAGTGTATCCCGAGAACAGCCTAACCCGACTAGGAAGGGCTGCACTCCCTGCCGACTGTGTCCTTGCAGTGAGTGTATCCCAGAACAGCCTAACCCGACTAGCAAGGGCTGCACTTCTCCCAACTGTGTCCTTGCAGTGAGTGTATCCCAGAACAGCCTAACCCGACTAGGAAGGGCTGCACTCCTGACTGTGTCCTTGCAGTGAGCATATCCCGAGAACAGCCTAACCCGACTAGGAAGGGCTGCACTCCTGACTGTGTCCTTGCAGTGAGTGTATCCCGAGAACAGCCTGACCCGACTAGGAAGGGCTGCACTCCCTCCCAACTGTGTCCTTGCAGTGAGTATATCCCGAGAACAGCCTAACCCGACTAGGAAGGGCTGCACTCCCGACTGTGCCCTTGCAGTGAGTATATCCCGAGAACAGCCTAACCCGACTAGGAAGGGCTGCACTCCCTCCCGACTGTGTCCTTGCAGTGAGTGTATCCCGAGAACAGCCTGACCCGACTAGGAAGGGCTGCACTCCCTCCCGACTGTGTCCTTTCTCTTTGCTGATGAACCTTACTCCTCCACTATCCACCTACACCTCGTGCTCAAGTTGCTTTGTGCATCAGCAGACAAGAACCCTGCAACAGAAGCCCGGGGGTTCCAGTTAAGAACCAGGAAGGACAGAGAGATTGCTGTTAGCTCCCTGAAGTTCTGCACGTCTTACAGATTATGATTAAACATTGTGTTAGTGGAGTGGTAGCAGAGCAGCAGAGTGCTCCCATCCACTGGTTCTCTCCCCAGACCCCTGAGATGGGCAGGGCTGGGTTAGGCTGAAACCAGGAGTCAGAAAGTCAATCTCCTTCTCACAATGGCTCGGGGATGGACATGGATCCTTCTAACCACGGCCCACGATGGCTGGGGATGGACGTGGGTCCTTCTAACCACGGCCCACGATGGCTCGGGATGGACGTGGGATCCTTCTAACCACAGCCCACGATGGCTGGGGATGGACGTGGGATCCTTCTAACCACGGCCCACGATGGCCTGGGGATGGACGTGGGATCCTTCTAACCACGGCCCATGATGGCCTGGGAATGGACATGGGATCCTTCTAACCATGGCCCACGATGGCTCGGGATGGACGTGGGATCCTTCTAACCACGGCCCATGATGGCTCAGGGATGGACGTGGGATCCTTCTAACCACGGCCCATGATGGCTCAGGGATGGACGTGGGATCCTTCTAACCACGGCCCATGATGGCTCGGGGATGGGCGTGGGATCCTTCTAACCACGGCCCACGATGGCTCGGGGATGGAAAAGTGATCATTCTAAGCACCTCTCTCTTTCTCTCTCTTTTTTTTTTTTTTTTAAGATTGAGTTACTTATCTGAAAGTCAGAGTTACAGAAAGAAGAGACAGAAAGAAAGTGAGAGAGACAGAGAGATCAACCTTCCAATCACTGGTTCACTACCCAAGAGGCTACAACAGCCAGGGCTGAGCCAGGAGCTTCATCCAGGTCTCCCATGTGGGTGGCAGGGGCCCAAGCACTTGGGCCATCTTCCACTGCTTTCCCCAGGCCATTATCAGGGAGCAAGATCACAAGTGGAGCAGCTGGGACATGAACTGGTGCCCATATGGGATGCTGGTGTCACAGGGAGTGGCTTAACCCACTATGCTACAACGCTGGCCCCTCTAACCCCCTCTTATGATGGTCAGGAATAGACGTGGGATCATTCTAACCACCTCTCAGGGTGCCTCAGGAACAGACATGTGGCCATTCTAACGATTTCTCACGATGGCTCGAAGAATGAACATTGATTCAGTCAGCTCCATGCAGGCTGAGGGGGACAATCCTTGGGGCTCCTGGAAAAGATTTCTGCCTCTGGTGCACGGAGACATAGCATTGTCTTTAAAAATAGTTATTTTTTTTCTCCTCACTTTGCTCGGAAGGGCTTTGGCCATTTACAGCCATGAGTGGGGACACCACAGAAACACTGAGGATGACTGGATGGAGGTCACCCCTGGCTCCTCAATGACATTGTCATGCGGCTGAATTAACTATTCAGTAGGGCTGGCGCTGTGGCTCACTTGGCTAATCCTCCGCCTGCAGAGCCAGCATCCCACATGGGCGCCAGATCCTGTCCCGGTTGCTCTTCTTCCAGTCTAGCTCTCTGCTCTGGCCCGGGAGGGCATTGGAGGATGGCCCAGGTCCTTGGGCCTCTGCAGCCTCATGGGAGACCAGAAGGAAGCACCTGGCTCCTGGCTTCAGATCTGCGCGGCACCGGCCGTGGCGGCCATTTGGAGAGTAAATCAGCGGAAGGAAGACCTTTCTGTCTGTCTCTCTCTCACTGTCTGTATCTCTACCTGTTATATATGTTAAAAAAAAAAAAACTATTCAGTAAATGGATAGCCACCCATGTGGGGAGTGTTCAAATGCTGCATATTGCAAAGAAAGGAATGGCCTTGGGGTTCCCGGGAAATAAACTCTAAACTGTTATCTTTCTTGGTAAGACCATCCTTGCACACCTGGGGTCTTGGAACACACGACTGGTCTGACCTCTGGAAAGACTAGAGACCGCATAACTCGGGTCACTCATGCAGGCGCCTGTGCCTACTGGAGCCCGCGTAACTCGGGTCACTCGTGCAGGCACCCGTGCCCCCTCCCCAATGAAGACTCTGGACACCAATGCTCAGCAGAACGCCCCAACTGATGATCCTTGTATGTATCGTACAGATCACCGTATAGCTCCGATGGGAGAAAAAACTGGAAGTTTAGAAATGTTTGCTCCTGAATTCCAGCTTATGCATCTGTCTCCTTTACTACATTTGCATGACTTTACTATAAGGATAATCGTGGGCCGGTGCCATGGGTCACTGGGCTAATCCTCCGCCTGCGGTGCTGGCACACCGGGTTCTAGTCCCAGCTGGGGCGCCGGATTCCATCCCGGTTGCTCCTCTTCCAGGCCAGCTCTCTGCTGTGGCCCGGGAGTGCAGTGGAGGATGGCCCAAGTGCTTAGGCCCTGCACCCCATGGGAGACCAGGAGGAAGCACCTGGCTCCTGCCATCAGATCAGCGCGGTGCACCGGCTGCAGCGCGCCAGCTGTAGCGGCCATTTGGGGGGGGGGGGGAGTGAACCAACGGAAAGGAAGACCTTTCTCTCTGTCTCTCTCTTTCACTAACTCTGCCTGTCAAAAAAAAAAAAAAAGAAAGAAAGAAAGATTGATTTCAGTAATAAACAGGTATACATAGCATAAACACAGCAATGAAAGCCAAGGCCTAAGCCATCAGAAAAACACAGGCGGCGGGGGAGGGAGAAGCGGCATCCCATATGGGTGCTGGGTCAAGTCCTGGCTGCTTCACTTCAATCCAGCTCCCTTGTAAGGCTCCTGGGATCAGCCTGGCCCAGCCCTGGCGGCAGTTTGGGGAGTGAATCAGCAGATAGAGGTTTTGTCTCTCTCTCTACCTCTGCCTCTCCTTTTCTGTGCCTCTTTCAAATAAATAAAAAAAAATCTTTAAAAAAAAAAAAAAGGAGGAGGAGGGGGAGGGGAGGAGGAGGGGAAGGGGGAGGAGGAGGAGAAAGAAAACCACGGGCCCATTGGATAAAGGTAATTTCTAACCTCACACAACAGGAAACCATATGAAGCCACCTGCAACAAACACAAACTGCAAGAAAGAGCAAGGAGACATCCACGGTGACCTCAGAAGTCCTCGAGGCCCATGAAGGACAGGCACCAGCAGCACCAAAACTGACCAGCACTGTTCCCAGTGGGGCCTGCTCCTGGGATGTGCAAATAGGGCTAGGATGTGGACAAGGGCAGCTACTCGGGGAGCAGACCAGGTGGGCCCTGCAGGGTGTGCAGTGCAGAGCATTCGCCTGCTCATCAGGAACCGCCGCTGGGACTGAGGGCGGCCACCCTGACCCCCACGACAGCCCCTACACCCCACCCCTCGTACCTGTGTCTGCACCCCACTCCTCTGTCCCTCTCATGACCCACCCGCACCCAGCAGCCATCTGAGGCTTTTTCCGAATGAGGGCTTGCTCCTTGGTGGTCTCTGCACTTCCTCCAGCGGGGCCCTGGACCGGGCGCCCTGGGACGCAGAGGCAGCCCTCAGTCACTCATCACTCGCACGCGCTGGGGAGGGGACAACGCACCTGGCAGGGTGCACAGCCGGGACTTCAGCCTTCGAGTGAAGAAGGCCTCTCTCCTCTTCCTCAGGTCCACGCGGGCCACACAGCGGTATCGATGTCTTTCCGCCAAACTGAATATCCACAGCTGTGAAAGCAAGGCACAGGGACGCACACCGCTCACCACGACACCATGGGGTGACCCGGGGGTGGGGGCGCAGGCCAGAAGCGCACGTGCACCATCCTTCCGCTGCCCAAGCCCCAGCTCTGATGGGCTCGCCAGGGCAGACGCTGGTGTTGGGTCAGGCCGAGCTCTGCTGCACGGGCATCCAACAGCCCAGGGCCAACTCTCCACACACAACACGGTGCGGCTCCAAAGCCATCTGGTGACGAGACTCAGGGAGAGACCAGAAAAGCTCCATCTCCACATTTGTAGCTTTCTCAGATCCTGTCGACAGCAACTTTCTCCACACTTTCTGAAATAACCCCACAATAATCGCTCCCAAACTCTCTGAAACTTCAAACTTTCAGACACACGCAGCCGACGCTCTCGGCTCTATGGGCAGGCCCTGGTGAGGTCCAGGGCCACACGTCAGCTTCTGGACAGTGGCTCACCCACTCCCCCAATGCCCAGGGGCCCACGCCGCTGACGCACACGGGGCCCCTAACAGGCCTCTCACCTGGCCGTCGGCTGACCCCGTGACAAGCTGCCTGCTGCCTGCCTCAAGGAACAAACTCAGGAGAGGACACGCTGTGGAGAGAGCAGGAGACACAAGCTTCATGAGCACCTGCTACCTTGTGAGCCAAAACTATCCGGTTTACTCACAATATTTTTTGAGACTTATTTTGTTTGAAAGGCAAAGTTACAGTGAGAAAGACAGTGACAGAGAAAGAGAGCTTCCCTCTGCTGGTTCACACCCCAGACAGCTGCCAGGAGTTCATCGGGGTCTCCCACAGGGTGACAGAGGCCCAAGCACCTGTACCATCTTCCGTTGCTTTTCTCAGGCCATTAGCAGGGAGCTGGGCCTGAGATCGAACAGCTGGGACTTGAACCAGCACTCATAAGGGATGCAGGTGCCACAGGCGGTGACATGCCACAGGTGCTAACCTAACATGCCACGCCACAATGCCAGCCCCTCATATTTCTCTCAGTCAAGTGTGAATTCAGTTTAAAATATTCTGAAATTACTTCTTTAACCGAAAGGTAAAAACTGTAAGTGAACACTGATTCTGAAAACCACATCATCATGAGGGAGACGACGCAGCTGCCCCAAAGAGAAAGCCCCCAGTGCTGTGAAGTCCAGCCCACCACAAATGCAGCTGCCCCAAGAGAAAGCCCCCAGTGCTGTGAATTCCAGCCCACCACCAATGCAGCTGCCCCAAGAGAAAGCCCCCAGCGCTGTGAAGTCCAGCCCACCACCAATGCAGCTGCCCCAAGAGAAAGCCCCCAGTGCTGTGAAGTCCAGCCCACCACCAATGCAGCTGCCCCAAGAGAAAGCCCCCAGTGCTGTGAATTCCAGCCCACCACCAATGCAGCTGCCCCAAGAGAAAGCCCCAGCGCTGTGAAGTCCAGCCCACCACCAATGCAGCTGCCCCAGGAGAAAGCCCCCAGCGCTGTGAAGTCCAGCCCACCACCAATGCAGCTGCCCCAAGAGAAAGCTCCCAGTGCTGTGAATTCCAGCCCACCACCAATGCAGCTGCCCCAAGAGAAAGCCCCCAGCACTGTGAAGTCCAGCCCATCACCAATGCAGCTGCCCAATCCAACTTCCCAGGCCCTGACCCAGAGGCCAGCACAGGCACCTGGAGCAGAATGACTCCTGAGTCAGCCGGGAATAGTAACAGTACGGACTTAGTGATGAAAGTGGATATCTGGCTTGAAAAACAAAGACAAAACCTGTTGCCCACGGGCAGCTATGTAGCACAGGGGTTAGGTCACTGCTTCAGATAAGCGCATCCCATATCCAAGTGTGTGGTTCAAGTCCCAGCCACTCCACTCTGATCCATTTTCCTGGAAATGTGTCCCCTGGGAAGCAGCAGAAGATGGCCCAAATACTTGGGTCCCTGCACCCACACAGGAGACCCAGACTTGAGTTCTGTGTCCCCGGCCTTGCCTGGTCCAAACTTGGCTGTTGAAAGCGTTACAGAGTAAAGCAGCAAATGGATAATTCTTTCTATTTCTCCTTCTGTGCCTTTGAAATAAAGTGAAAATAAGTCAAAATGTAAAAGGAGATTGTTGGGGCCAGTGCTGTGGCATAGCAGATAAAGCTGCCGCCTACAACACTGGCATCCCGTATGGGTGCTGGCTCATGCCCCAGCTGTCCCACTTTAGATCCTGCTCCCTGCTAATGCACCTGGGAAAAGCAACGGAAGATAGCCCAAGTATCTGGGCCCCCGCCACCTACGTAGGAGACCTGGATGAAGCTCCTGGCTCCTGGCTTTGGCCTGGCTCAGTCCTGGCCATTGTGGCCATCTGATGAGTGAACCAGTAGACGGAAAATGTGTCTGTGTCTGTGTGTGGGTTTGTGTGTGTGTGTGTGTGTGTGTTTCTGTAACTCTTTCAAATAAATTCTTTCAAAAATAAAAAAAGTTTATTACAATGTCATTTAAATTTTCTCAAAATTGTCATGAATTTAGAAAGACAATTAAATAAGTGAACAAAGAAAAACATCCAAAATCAACTTCATAAATTAATTTCAGAAAGAAAATGCCAGCATACTCCCAAGACATGTGCTCTCGCCTTGAGATTGGTAAATATGTTAGAGTTATTAAAATACTATGTCCTACACATGGAAAAATGAACCTCAGAAGAACTGTTGCATCTTCGGGAAAATGCAACTCTACCAGGCCACCAAGGATCTAAGTGGCATTTCCACCTCACAGTAACCTACTCTCCCTCCCCAGTGAGACAGAATGCGCACACAGGAAAAGCAAACCCAATGCTAGAACAAGCACCACCGCACCCGAGGGAAGGAGGTGGGGCTGCAACACCACCACACCCACCTGTGCTGGAGGAGCCCCGCCTTGCTTGGCCCGAGGGCCCTCGCCTGGGGCAGGCATTGGCTCCAGGAAAGAGCCAGTGTGGGGAAAGCACAGCCACGTGGAATTTCGGAGCTGTGCACATCCATCCCCAGCCCTCAGGGCACCAGGAGCTCCCACAGCTCTGGGCCTGCTCTCTCAGGGCAGCACAGGGCCCTCCCAACCCCACCATCTGAGAGCAGGTGAATTCACACTGTCTGGGAACAGCAAGGCTCAGGTTCCAAACATATGTCGAATTTCAAGTCACAGCCTTCGAAGACAGCAGCTGTTAAGTGAACCCTTCCCGTGTGTGGACGGGTGTGGACAGGAGGGCACGCTGATTCAGGGCCCCACAGCGTCCCTCCCTGGGGAGGGGCACGTGCCTGGGGAGCCTGGGCGACACGCAGCCTATTCACAGAGAGCAGGAAGGCCTTTAACTGTACCTGTGAGCACAGACGAACTGTACAGCAATGACCCCCGGGAAAGGTCCCAGACCTTTGGACAAACACAGGTTTCTTTAGAAGATGGAAAATGTTGCCATTTTTGCTATAAGTTGAACTAAAAGTTGTACCTAATCACAACTGACCTACATGAGGTTATCTAAAAGAAAATAATAAGTGTTATATAAATAATAAAACTATGGAAACACAATCAAAGTGGCAGAATCATAACAAAAAATAACAATAAAGTTAAGACACTTACAAAAATAACACATGTAGATTTCAAGGAAGTTGGAAGCCGCAAAGCTAGGACAAGGTTAGAAAGGCTTCTCGGATCCTGACCCCGCCAAGAGCACGTGGAGAGGGAGACAGCGCGGCCACCGCGGCCCGGGGCTGAGTGCGGACGGCAGGGCTGCTCACTTGCTGGGGACACCGCTTGCCCACCGTCAGGACCAGCTCCAGTGCTTCCCGAGTCGTCTCCTCTCACTCAGGCCCCACCGTTCCCCATTCCAGCTACGGAAGGCAGGGCACAACAGAGCTGACTCACGCCACGGTCGCGGGTTAGGGGGCCCCACCGCCCCCATTCCAGCCACGGAAGGCAGGGCACAACAGAGCTGACTCACGCCACGGTCGCGGGTTAGGGGGCCCCACCGCCCCCATTCCAGCCACGGAAGGCAGGGCACAACAGAGCTGACTCACGCCACGGTGGCGGGTTAGGGGGCCCCGGCGTTCACTGGAGCTCAGACCACTGCACAGGGCAGGGAAATTCCACACCTTTAGGTGGCTTAAAGGGTTCTACCAGGTGGGAGGACATTTTCACCACCTCTCTCATCTAATGTGCGTTAACTCCCCACCGGCTTCTCTTCTCAGAGTTCAAGGTACAGTGCCCTCTCTTTGTTAGTTAGATAATAATGTAGCCAACTTGGAGCTCAGGGAACTGAGCTTGCATTTCCATTAATTCTTTTGGAAAGCCTCCGTCAGCTCTGGCGAGTCATGTGAGGCCGGAAGCTGGTTTTCCTGCTCTGAGTCCACGTGGACTTAGCTCTGGGACCCGGGTCTGTGGAGGGCCCTGTAGTTGATCCCAGCCAGTGAGAGAACGCAGGGTCCTAAGCCAGCCCTCCAGCCAGCCCAGTGACTCCAGCCCAAACTTTACCAGGATTGCTTTTCTGCACTGGAATTCAGGACGCTGGCCTTCTTACAGAAACGTGGCCCGGTGGTCAAGACACCCGCATTCCATATCAGAGTGCTCGGGCTGGAGCCCCAGACCACTCCGTACTCCAACCGCCCACTAAGGTAGACCCTGGGGGACAACAGTGATGACTCAAAGTAGTTGGGCTCTTGACATCCACGTGGGAGATCTACGTTGAGTTCTGGGCGCCTGGCATCGGCCTGGCCCAGGCCCAGGTGGGGCGAGCATATGGGGAATGAAACGGCAGAGAGGGAATCTTTCTTTCTCACCACTCGCTCACTCTCTTTTTCTCCCTCCTCTTCCTCCTTCTTCCTTTCTCTCAAATAACTGAATTTTTTTAGTTACACGCCAGTGACCGCAAACCAAAAGCAGCACACCCCTGTCTATGTCACAGGTTATTGTCCAGGGTCCACACTTTACCTTAAAGCTTCTGTCTTCAGACACCGAGATGACCACCTCTGCTTGCCAAGGACAGAACTCAACGGCAGTCACCGGGCCCACGTGGCCCTGCAGTTCGCCCAGGACGGACTGATCCTAACAGGATTTGTGAAGGAAGCTTAGTAACACAATTTCCTGATTTCGCTCGCAAGGTTGCATGTATATCACAGTAAAGTTCTTGTTAAAGCAAATTCCACCTTACATAACCAGCTCCTCCAAATCTGGAATCATCTGTACAAACTCCAGATGCCTGAGCTACAAGGAAGGACAGGCAGCCTGATGGAGGGAAGGCAGGGACTCAGTGAGGCCAGCCTGCCCGGTTTCCCACCTCCCTCTGCCTCTGGCCCAAGGGTACTTCTGCCAGGGCGCCCGAGTGGCCTGAGGGAGCTGGAGGATGTGCCACTCTGCTGTCCTCTAATCAGGCAGGCAGGCAGCGAGCCCCTACCCTCCAGCAATCAGAATGTATCTCCTCTTATCTGCCAATCAATTCACCAGTCAGCGTATCCCCTCCTCCAGCAATCAGAATGTGCCTTAATTTCCCTCAGTCTGTGAGTCAGGAGGGAAGTCTTTCTTCGTAAGTCAGAACGCATCTTCACTACGCTCTCATCAGTGTCAGTCGATCACTAAATCTCCCTTCCTCCATCAGATTCACCGTCCACTATTCTTCAGTCAGTAAATCTCCATCAGTCACAATGTATCTCCCCTTACTCCTCAGTCAATAAATCACCCTTCCTCCACGAGTGGACTGACTGTATCTTCCTTTACCCTCCAACCAACCACTCAATAAATCCCATTCCTCCATCAATCAGAATGTATCTTCTGATACGCTCCGTTCAGTGAGTCAGCCCATGACTCAGACGATCTTCCTCCAGTATCACACTGTATCTTCTCTTTCCCTCCAGTCAGTGACACACTTTCCTCCATCGACCAGAAAGTGTCCTGAACCATCCCCTATCAGTCAGCAAATCCCCATTCCTCCATCAATCAGAATGTATCTCCCTTTATCATCCAATCAATGAGTCAGGCACTAAATTCTCCTTCCTCCAACAATAAGAATGAGTCTTGCTGTCTATCATCCAATCAGTCAGTGAATCTCCCTTCCTCCATCATTGAGAATATATCAACTCTTATCTTTCAGTCAGTAAATCCCCCTTCCTTCATCAATCAAAATGTATCTTCCATTATCCTTCAATCAATTATCAGTCATTAAGTCTGGAAATCCCAATTCCTGCATCAATCAAAATGTATTTTTCTTATCCTCCAATCAATAAATCCTCCTTCCTCCAACAATCAGAATATATCTTGTCACCTATCACCCACAAGTCAGCCAGTAAATCCCCTTCCTCCATCAATCAGAATGTATCTATCCTGTGGTCTACCTCCTTCCATGTCTACTGTCTATACTGATAGACGCTGATATTAACAAGACATGTGTTAATGGCCACTCATGAGTTGCTTTTCCTCCTTACATCCGTAAAAGTCCTTCCATCCCACCAGGCCCCTGGAAGCCACTGTGCAGCTGGAATTCCATGCCATGCTTGACAAACAGGGCGCACAGCACACGGGGCCTGAGAGTCGGTCTCTTCCTGCTGAGTACTCCAGTGGGATTCCAGGACCCTAGCGGGCAGGGCACTTTCCTTGAACTTTTTCAGTATTCAATTTAGACAAGAAAAATAATATGCAGAGAATTACAGAGACTTAACTTACACATCAGTACAATGCTGAAAGACTCTTTTTGTAAGTTTATTCATTTTTATCATTTGATTGGAAGGCAGATTGACAGAGATAGAGAGAGGCGGGTCTTCCATCTGCTGCTTCTCTCTCCAGTTACCCGTAACAGCTGCAAGGTCAGGCCAAAGCCAGGAGCACCACACTCCACCTGTGTCTCCCATGTGGGTGGCAGGGACACAAGTTCTTGAGCCGTCACTGCTGACCCCAGGATGTGCATGAGCAGGAAGCTGGACTGGAAGTGGAACCACGCACCCTGACTGGGAATAGCTGTCCCACACAGCAGCTGAACCCACTGCACCACAATGTCTACCCTGAAGGACTTCCTTTAATAAAACAACACACAGCTATTGACAGCCACAACTTAGACACAATGCGGGGTGCATTATGCCAATCACCCTCAGATTGTTCAAAATAAAAACAGCAACAGCTAGGAGACCGCCATGGACTTTCACTCCTTCCAACCTCCATAAACAAATGTGACAACTGCACGTGGATAACATCATATACTGAAAAATACTCCAGGTGGCTCCCTCGTGCTATTTCATGGCTATATCTCACGTGGGCCATAAAGTGCCTTTACCGAAAGGGACTCCACATTCACGGAACACGTCTCACGAGCTGTTTACTGCTGAGTATTCTGCATCGTCAACTACGTGTGGCTCTATTTTCATAAATCACTCTATGAACCTGCTGAGGAAGCAGCACAGCGGCTCACAGTGGCTCCCTCTGTGTCTGCAACATCTGGTTGTCTCACTTTACTTTCATGGACTGTTCTAGAATGTAGCCAAGATCTCGCTCCTATTTCTTCCAACATTAATTGTTTTAAGTGTCTCACTAATTCATTTGGTTTTCCTTTTCCTGCCATAAGATGTTAATTATTTCCATTTTAATGGTTAGTTCGCAGGATGCTTGCACAAAACATTGGTTTTCCTAATCTCCTAAAATTTTAAAATGTTGTTTAAAATGGGAGGGCAGACATGCCTCAGGTGATCACTGACGTCATAAGAGTGTCAATTGTTAAATCAACAACAGGAGTCACTGTGCACTCACTCCTCGTGTAGGATCTCTGTCTTTAATGTGTTGTACTATGTGAATTAATGCTATAACTAGTACTCAAACAGTACTTTATACCTTGTGTCTGTGTGGGTGCAAACTGTTGAAATCTTTACTTAGTATATACAAAGCTGATCTTCTGTATTAAAGATAATTGAAAATGAATCTTGATGAAGAATGGGATGGGAGAGGGGATGGTTGCGGGTGGGAGGGTGGTTATGGGGGGGAAGCCGCTATAATCCAAAAGTTGTACTCTGGAAATTTATATTCATTAAATAAAAGCTAAGACAACGGGAGGGCAGAGAAGAATAACCAAAAGGCAGCAGGCTCTCGGCCTTGTGCTCCAGCAATGCCGTGGCGATGTGAGCTCTTACCTCAGTATCTCGCACCAGTACTCTGTTCCCAGCACCCATTGCCACAGCGTGATCATCCGGGCCAAACCTTAAGCACAGCACCTTTCCCAAAAGGGTGCCCAAGACAGTTGCTTGAGGAGTCAGTCCTAGAACAAGTTCCAGGTTCGTGTCAGCACTTGTCCCCGTCTCTCTCTCCCCCTCTCTCCCTCCCTCCCTCTCTCCCTCTCTCCCTCCCACTCTCCCTCCCTCTCTCTCTCCCTCTCTCCCTCCCACTCTCCCTCCCTCTCTCTCTCCCTCCCTCTCTCTCTCCCTCTCTCTCCCTCCCTCTCTCTCTCCCTCCCTCCCTCTCTCTCTCCCTCTCTCTCCCTCCCTCCCTATCTCTCTCTCTCCCTCTCTCTCCCTCTCTCCCTCCCTTTCTCTCTCTCCCTCTCTCTCCTTCTCTTCCTCTCTCCCTCCCTCCCTCTCTCTCCCTCCCTCTCCCTCTCTCTCCCTCCCTCTCCCTCTCTCTCCCTCTCTCCCTCCCTCCCTCTCTCTCCCTCCCTCTCCCTCTCTCTCCCTCTCTCTCCCTCCCTCCCTCTCTCTCCCTCCCTCTCTCTCTCTCCCTCCCTCTCTCCCTATCTCTCTCTCTCTCCCCCTCCCTCCCTCCCTCCCCTGTCCCTCCCTCTCTTCCTCCATCTCTCTCCATCTCTATCTTTCAAATAAATAAAAAAGCAGATTTTTTTCTAATTTCACAGAGGTCAGGAGGAAGCCCTTATTGGTCTCCATTTTGCCTGACCCTGGAACGCAGCAGGTACCCCACAAACACTTGCTGGGTATCAGCTTCCTACAGGTTTTCAAATGTCCACAAAATTCACAGTTTTTAAAATAAGAAAATACGTAAGAATAAAATCGATGCACCCATAGTACCAGCTGAGCACACAGCAAGGGTCGGGAGTCGGAGTGGCTGGGGAGTTTGCCATGCAGAGCGCCCAGCCCAGAGGTGTGCACGCAGTTAAAGGAGCGACAAAGGACCCCACACTCTCGCACTGCCAGGTCTCCGAAGCGCGAGCCACCGCTCTGTGTTCACCTTGGAGCACCTTCTTTCTGCACACGTCCAGGTCCCACACCATGACACAGTCCAGGGCTGCAGAGCAGAGCAGAAGGGGAGCCACTCTGTTCCCAAAAGCCAGGGCAGTGATTGACTGACAGTGTCCATGTAGCGTTAGAAGCTGAAACCAAGCATACGGATCGTCCATAATGTGTAAAAGTAAAAAGTGTAACAACATAATCTCAGACCTAAAACATTAAGTAGGCTGGATTTTTCAAATATACTTATTTCACATACTCATTTTTAATTATTGCTTTTTTTTTCTTTTTAACAGGTAGAGTTTAGACAGTGAGAGAGAGAGACAGACAGAAAGGTCTTCCTTCCATTGGTTCACTCCCCAAATGGCCGCTATGGCCAGTGCTGCACCAACCCAAAGCCAGGAGCCAGGAGCTTCCTCCTGGTCTCCCACGCAGGTGCAGGGGCCCAAGCACTTGGACCATCCTCCACTGCCCTCCCGGGCCACAGCAGAGAGCTGGACTGGAAGAGGAGCAACCGGGACTAGAACCTGGCGCCCATATGGGATGCTGGCGCCGCAGGCGGAGGATTAACCAAGTGAGCCACAGCGCTGGCCCCTCATTTTTAATTATTTCATTAAAACGTCTGCGTGCACTCCTAAATTGTTCACAAGTTAACCACTTCCTTGTTGCTCAGTACCACACAGTAATAAAAGGACGTGGGCTACCTCATCCTTGCGTTTCTTCACTATTTATTAACTGAATGTCCCTACAAAGCTGACAACTAAAGAGCAGGCGTTGACAAGAGGCAGCGACCCTCCCAGTCGCTGGCAAAGCAAGGCTTAGGCACAAAACCAGTGTGGAGCAAAGCAGCAAGACGGAGAGGGCGGGGCCTTGAAAGAGCCCCAGGAAACTGGGAGCCAGCAGAAGCCCACAGGCAGAGGAGTGCGCGGGCCGGTTTGCCTTCCAGGAGCCCAGCACTGCCGCAGGCATGGAGCAGAGACGGGAGTGGCGTTCTGGTGGGAGCGACAGGTGGGAGCTGGCCAAGACACGGCCCTGCAGGAAGGCTGTGCAATGGAGATGGAGAGACGGCGACAAGCGGGAGACCCCAGCGTCAGAGGAAGAGGCAGCATGGAGGGAGCGACAAAAGCAAGGAGTCAGCGGTGCAGGGGGAAGTCCCGGGAAACACAAACAGAAGACCGGGCGAAGCGGGGCAGGGCCTGGGTGCTCGGTCCAGGGCAAGCTGAGGCCGTCCAAGTCGACATGAGTACGCGACGGACGGTTTGATGTGGGAGACACCACAGAACAGACAAGCGAAGCTGCACTTCTGGGGACCTGGCGGGCTCATCCGCAGCCACCCCCCTGATGGGAACAAAGAACGAATGGTTACCCTCCTCTCTGAGGGCGGGCATGTGGGCCACTCGGGACGTCTGCACCGCACAGCCCAGCGCCTGCTTCAGGCCCTAGCTCCTGCACTTCCACGCGGTCCTGTGCTAACGCGCACGCTGGGAGACGCTGGCCCGGGAGCTTGGACCTCCCGCCCCCGTGGGAGCCCAGACGGAGCTCCTGGCGCCGGCTTTGGCCTGGCCCAGCCCCAGCTGCTGAGAATGTCTGGGGAGTAAACCAGCAGATGGAAGATCCATCTCTCTCCCTCTATTTCTTTCAAATAAAGTGAAAATAAATATTTTTTTTAAAGAAAGCAACCAAGACAGTTAAGAATGGAGCTCCAAGACCACACAGAAGACAAGGGAGGAGGTGTGGTCCCAGCGTCAGCGCTTCCATCGCACAGGCTCCTGTCTGACGGAGCTGAGCGCAGACCTGACACCACCCGCGTCAGCCCAGGCCCTGGACAGCGGCCTCTTCCCGGGAGACGGGCACAGAGCCACGTCCCCTTACACAGCATTTCCGAAACATGCAAGTGCTGATTGCTTCAATGTTAAGGACTCTATTTTTTTTTTTTTCTGTGAAACAGTATGGATGGATTTTAATTAACTTCTGCTTAGGACACAACCTATTCAGATGAGGACAAGCAAACTGTGAAAGCCTCTATCTAGGCTTGGAATAAAACTCCAAAAGAGGACTAAATCCAAGGAAATAGCACAGCCCCTCAAGAGTTGAAACCAGCTGCATTCCCTCAGTCCCTGGCGCCCGGGGGTGGGCGCCCCCTAAGAGCAAACAGGACTTCTGTGTGGGAGACCTCCAGAGCCTCTAATCAGCTCATCACTCATCAAAAACAGCCAGTGATCAGCGATGAGAAACAGAAAACACTGCAAGTCATCCAGATGGACCGGAAAGGAACCAGAGCTGACCCAGATGTTAGAATTACTACACAGAGGGGCCGGTACTGTGGCGCAGTGGGTTAATGCCCTGGCCTGAAGCGCTGGCATCCCATATGGGCGCTGGTTCAAGACGCAGCTGCTCCACTTCCCATCCAGCTCTCTGCTGTGGCCTGGAATAGCAGTAGAAGATGGCCCAAGTCCTTGGGCCCCTTCACCCGCGTGGGAGCCCCAGAAGAAGCTCCTGGCTCCTGGCTTCAGATTGTCTCACTTCCAGCCATTGCGGCCATCTGGGGAGTGAACCAGCAGATGGATGACCTCTCTCTCTCTCTGCCTCTCCTTCTCTCTGTGTAACTCTTTCAAATAAATAAGTCTTTAAAAAAAAAATCCAAGGGCTGGCATTGTGGCGTAGCAGATGAAGCTGGCCAGCATCCCATATGGGCGCTGCTTCATGGCCTGGATGCTCCACGTCCGAGCCAGCTCCCAGCTAACAGCCTGGGAGAAGGATGCTTGGGCCTCTGCCACCCACGTGAGGACCTAGAAGACGCTGTGGCTTCTGGGGAGTGAGCCAGTGGGTGGAAGCATGTGTGCGCACGTGTGTGCGTGTGTGTGTGTCTGTCTCTGTCCCTCTCTCTCTGTAATGCTGAGATTTTGTTTTTTAAAAAATCCAGGTAAAACAAAGGTTCATTCATGAGCTGTGGAAACGACTGTGCCTGAGAGGCAGGTATGTGGGGTCCACACAGGTGGGGGAGAAGAAATGTTAAAGCAATGGCAAGATTGTTTTCCTGACTTGAGAACTAAAATGCAGAAGCACAGATATAAGAAGCATGAAGAAAACTACACCAAGATATGCCACAACCAAATTGTTCAAACTTGTGGCAAATAGAAAACACTAAAAGCAACCACATAAAAATGGCACATTCCATGCACAAGAGCAGATATATGGACAATAACACATTCCTCTTTGGAGAAACCGGGAAACAGCACAAAACATTGGAGGAAAACACTGCGGATCTGGGATTCTCCACCCAGGAAAAGTATCTTTCAAAAACAAAGCAAGATAGGGACCAGCGCTGTGGTGTAGCAGGTAGAGCTGCCGCCTGCAGTGCTGGCACCCAAATGGGCGCTGGTTCGAGTCCAGGCTGCACCACTTCCAGATCCAGCTCTCTGCTGTGGCCTGGGAAAGCAGAAGATGGCCCACATGCTTGGTCCCCTGAACCCGCCTGGGAGACCCAGAAGAAGCTCCTGGCTCCTGGCTTCAGATCGGTGCAGCACCAGCCGCTGTGACCGTTTAGAGAGTGAACCAGCGGATGAAGACTTTCTCTCTCTCTCTCTCTCTCTCTGCCTTTCAAATAAATAAATATTTTTTAAAAGGCAAGATAAAAACCTTTCCAAACACATCAAAACTGAGGTCATCCATCACAGCATCTGGGCTACAGTTTATGTCAGATTAGCACTCAGGCCACATGGAGGCAAGGAAACCCAGAGCACAAAACCGCGACCCCCTGAATAACGCGCAAGATCTCTTTTCCTGCCAAAACTCTGAGGCATCACTGACCGCTGCACAACAGTGATGTATAACGTAACATAAAGGGTGGAGCAAAGAGTGAAAGGAAATGGTAACATTCATGAAACTAATAGAAAGTAGCCAAAGTAGATTTTAGAGAAAAGAATACATTTTACCAAGGGTTTTTAAAAAACAGCATTCGGGGGGCCAGCACCGTGGGTTAGTAGGCTGCAATGTCAGCACCCCATGTAGTGCTGGGTCAAACCCAGCCGCCCCACTTCAAACCCAGCACCCTACCAAGGCACCTGGGAAAGCAGCAGCAGATGGCCCAAGAATCCGGGTCCCTCCCACCCACATGGAAGACCAGGATGGAGTTCCAGGCTCCTGCCTCCGCCTGGCCCAGCCCCTGCCCCGGCCCCAGCCCTTGTGGTCATGTGGGAAGTGAGCCAGCGGATGGAAGCTCACTCCTGGTTTTTCACTGTGTAACTCTGCCATTCAAATAATTTCTTAATACTACTTCACACTAACAGAAGCCAATGCAACAGGAGGATGCAAAAACAGCAAACGTGTATGTGCTCACAGAGCTTCAAAACACACAGAACAAAAACTGATAGGAGAGAAGCAAATCCACCATAGGCGTAGTCTGCCAGTGCCAGTCACAACCCTGAGAGACACAAACCCGGAAACCACCTTCCCTCTGCGGGCATCCTGTGAGCTGAGACCTCGGAAACAACAGCCCCTTTGAAGAACCTGCAGAGAGCTGAGCTGTAGCAGAGA
This sequence comes from Oryctolagus cuniculus, assembly GCF_051225735.1. Lineage (NCBI taxonomy): Eukaryota > Metazoa > Chordata > Mammalia > Lagomorpha > Leporidae > Oryctolagus > Oryctolagus cuniculus. The sequence continues at coordinate 654,570 of NC_142871.1, read as the reverse complement.
CGCATGCTCCCCGTTGCATGAGGACAGGGGCCTGAGGCTGGAGTGAACACCTGGAGACCACGGAAGGACCCGGATCAGCACCTCCTCACCTTCCGAAACTCACTCTCGGGGAGTAAAGAATCGGACGAGCTCAGTGACCAAAAGACGTCATGGGCCAGAGGCTTGGGAAACGCATCGGCTGGGAACTCTTCTCTGGTGGGGACTGGGCTGTCCAAGAAGACTGCACATTTACCACCAAATCCAACACGGAAAAGCTAGTGTGTGCTTACTCTGCCCCTACTGCTCTACCAACTAAATTCACGGCCCTGACAGATCTCGAATTCTGGAACTTGTCCCAGATTCATTCAGTATAATCACTAGAAAAACCAAAGCACCTCATAAATATTCATGTGAAAATCGGGTGGACTTTGCAAAAGAAAATGGATTTCATTGAAACCTAAATCAGAATGACAGATTTGGAGTTAGACACAAGCAAGTCCTCTAAAACTCAATTTCGAGTAACCAATAAAGACTGTTTCTTCCATTCAGCCCAGTGCATTTGGTGGAAAATGCAGAGTGGACTGACCACGCAATGCATCAGTAACAAACCTGTTACAAAATGTGCTCCCCGCGTTCCTTCAGCTGACGGAATTCTACTTCTCAAGACTGAAGTCACATTTGCCTGCAGAAGCCAGTGAAGTTACCGACTAGCTCAAAAATGACTACGGGCACGGTAGGCTGAGGGTACACAAAGGTGCTGCCGTTCAACCAACAGGACTGCTCCGGAAAGCTGGTGGTCCTGCATGAGTGTATGCAGAATGCATTTCCAGTTGCCCAGAGCAACTGAAAGTCGCCGCGCAGAGGCGGGAACTTGGAAGGGAATGCTCATGAGTGTGCTGAATCATCGAGAATCAGAAAGACCAGGACCAGGCAGAAAACGGACATGACTGTGTTCTCGAAGGAAGCCACGTCGTAAAAACACAGCAGCAACTCACGGCACACGCGGTTTCCAAACACAACCACTGATGCGAGCGTGGACGGCGCCTACAAGTGCCCCGCGCAACTGCCCGCCATCTTCTCAGGCAAGATTTTTTCACACACTGATGCTTTCTTCTTAGTTTTTTCTTTTTGTGATTCTTTATGTGTAGCCCCCCCCCCATTTAAATTGTCTGCATTGTTTTTTTAAAGATTTTTTATTTAAAAGAGTTACACAGAGAGAGAAGGAGAGGCAGAGAGAGAGAGAAAGAGAGAGAGGCAGAGAGAGAGGTCTTCCATCTGCTGGTTCACTCCCCAATTGGCCGCAATGGCCGGAGCTGCGCCAATCCAAAGCCAGGAGCCAGGAGCCTCTTCCAGGTCCCCCATGGAGGTCCAGGGGCCCAATGACTTCTGCCACCTTCCACTGCTCTCCCAGGCCACAGCAGAGAGCTGGATCAGAAGTGGAGCAGCCAGGACTCAAACCAGCGCCCATATGGGATGCTGGCACCCAGGGGGCGGCTTTACCCACTACGCCACAGCGCCAGCCCCTTGACTGATTTCTTTAAGAAGACAGCTAATCTTCATCACCGTTTTGTGTCCTCAACATACTTGAGCATTTACACTTGTAAAAACACATGCATTATTGACTATTCCGTCGTGTAAAGGGCTTCTGAAATGTCCTCTCATGTTTGTAGGTTTCTCAAGTAAGTCTCCTTTTTAAAATGTAAATAAATGTCCTTTCAATCATTTTTAAATTACTTTTGCCACAATTATATTTTGGGGGTTGTGTCTTTGATATTATGGCCCAAACCCATAGATTTTAATATGTCCCTCTCAATAACTGATAAAACAAGTAAACCTGAAATCATAGTAAGAATATAGAAGACTTAAAGAATACTATTAGTCAACTTGATCTGCTTGACATTTATAAAACAAAAACACAAATTTAAATGGTCATAGACATTTTCTTTGTTAAAAAAAAAAAAAAAGAAAACCACTTAAGGGGGACGGCACTGTGGGTTAGTAGGTTAAGCCTCTGCCTACAGCACCAGCATTCCATGTGGCACCGGTTCAAGCCTCGGCTGCTCCATTTCTGATCCAGCTCCATGCTAATGTGCCTGGAAAAGCAGTGCAGGATGGTCCAAGTACTTGGGGGCCCCTGCACCCACACAGGAGACCCGGAAGAAGCTCTTGGCACCTGGCTTCAGATCAGCTCAGCTCTGGCCATTTCAGGCATTTGGGGAGTGAAGCAGCAGATGGAAGACCTCTTTCTCTGTCTCTCCCTCTCTCCATCTGTAACTGTGCCTCTCAAATAAATAAATCTTTAAAAGCAAACACTTAAAATAAATATTCAACAAAGTTTAGTATATCCATAGAGTACTACTAATAATAGTGAACTGACACATGCACCAGTGTGAACAAACCTCAAAATACTTACATTCTTTTGAGCAAAAGAAGCTAGAACAAAAGAATGAAGTACAATTCCATTTGCATAAAACTCTAGAAGATGCAAAGTGACAGAAAGCTTACATTTATAATAAATAAAGAATTCCTTCACACCAAGTAAACATAATCCAGCAGAGAAAGGCAAGAGACTTGAGCACACACATCACACACATACAGAAGACGCAGGGGCCGGGCTGCGGCGCTGATGCCCTGGCCTGCAGCACCAGCATCCCATATGGGTGCCGGTTCTAGTCCTGGCTGCTCCACTTCCCATCCAGCTCTCTGCTGTGGCCTGGGAAAGCAGTGGAAGATGGTCCAAGTCCTTGGGCCCCTGCACCTGCGTGGGAGACCTGGAAGAAGCTCCTGGCTCCTGGTTTCAGATTGGCGCACTGCCAGCCGGTGCGGCCATCTGGGGAGTGAACCAATGGATGTAAGATCTCTCTCTCTGTCTCTACCTCTCTCTGTAACTCTGTCTTTCAAATAAATAAAATAAATCTTCAAAAAAAGAGAGAGAGAGAGAGAAGAGAGAATATATAAATGGCCCCAAAGTGAGGAAAAGGGTGCTAGTCATCAAGGGACTGAGTGTTATAATCAGGTACTGCTACACCCACCAGCAGGAAAGCCAGTGAAAGGAACAAGTAAGTGTAAGTGAGGAGACAGATCAGCTGGACTCTCACAGACCACTTGAAGAAGGCTGGTTCAACCACCTGGACAAGTGTGTGGCATGATCTACTGAGCAGGTGCATCCCCTGTGACTCGGCGTTTGCACGCACATGTACACCAAGAGACACATAAAGGAATGGTTGTGGCAGCCAAAACCAGACATAAACAAATGTTTACCAACAGCAGAATGGCCCAAGCGTGGTCTTTCACGTAATGTAACACCGTGCAGCAGTGATGAAATGCATAGTATGGAAAGGAAAGAAACCAGCACAGGAGTGCCTAAGACGTGAGCCCGTCTGTAGAACGCTCAGGCTTAAGCAAAGCTTCTGACTTCCACGGTGTCTGAGTCCGGAGTCTGTTGCTTTTGTTGGGGAGTGTCCAGGGAGTACCACCATGTGCACTTGAGCTGTGGAGTACTCTTTTTTTTTTTTTTTTTTTTTTGACAGATAGAGTTATAGACAGTGAGAGACAGAGAGAAAGGTCTTCCTTCTGTTGGTTCACTCCCCAAATGGCTGCTATGGCTGGCGCTGGCCGATCCGAAGCCAGGAGCCAGGTGCTTCCTCCTGGTCTCCCATGCAGGTGCAGGGACTCAAGGACCTGGGCCATCCTCCACTGCCTTCCCGGGCCACAGCAGAGAGCTGGACTGGAAGAGGAGCAGTCGGGACCAGAACCCGGAGCCATATGGGATACCGGCACCACAGGTGGAGGATTAACCCAGTGAGCCACGGCGCCAGCCCCTGCGGGGTATTCTTTAAGTATTGATACTTCACTGCAAAAGAAAGGCCAGATGAGATCTGAGTTTAAGAGCCTTGAGATGGGCTGAAGTGAATTTTCTCTTGCTCATGTTCTTAGTGAGGACCAATGTTGAGAAAGTATTCCAGGTAACACATTTGCTTTTATTTTATCACCACTTTGCTCCCATAGCTGGTAGCTGAATCCACAGGTGCCAGTGTTGCCCAAACAGCAACGGAGAAACCGAGAAGGGGCAACACCCACACAAGCGCAGGCTGAACAAGAAACAAACACGTGTTAAATACCTGGTGAGAGGGGCCCTCGACATCCCACACACAAAGCTGGTTTCCGTCAAGAGGGAACGCACAGCACCGCCCACAGCACGCCAGCTGCACGTGAGACGCAGACTCCTGGGATCTCACCAGGTACTTTTCTGTGACTATATCACTCACACAGCCATCGCTCGTGGAGAAAGTCTTGTGGGGTTCTTCCATCTTCAGTCTGAAAACACAAGATGGTTATGGGGTGTATAAAGTATAATGCCTGTTATATTCACAATTACCTGTATGACTACACACGCCCCACGTCACTGACCTCTTCCCACCCCAGGAAACAAAGGAAATCACTGAAAACCCTGGAGGCCCATACCCACGGCTGCTCCGTGTCTCCCGGGGGCCCTTCCAATGCAACAGACGGGGCTCCAACCCCCTTATCTCACACCTGGACTTTGGCTGTGCCCCCACGGCTGTAAACAAGGGCACCTCCTGGAGGTAGAGGTGACAGTGGTCGTCAAAGCACTGGTGCAGCCCTGGGACTGCAGAGTGCCAGAGGTGGTGCTTAGTGACCGGGGTGCAAGTCATCGCCTAACTCGGCCATACTGAATGAGTGGATGGTAGACTGCAAGACAAACCCAGATCCCTGTAGCTAACCTGGGACAGACGCAAACGCGTCACAGTATTCTGGGGTTGAGGTCAGGTTGCCGTGGTTTATAATACCAGCGACTCCCTGGCTAGGCCTGTGAAGGGACGTGAGTGGAACATGAGCGAACATAGAAAGCTTCAGCTTTGCATCCTATTTCACTCTTAACAGCTTCCTGCATACAATCACTTCCAGTTATGTGGCAAGAGGCTCAGGGTCACCCTTGATTTTCTCTGCCCCACATCCAGGTTCAGGCAACAGATCTACTTGAACACAGCCAACAGAATGCTGACAAACAGGTTCACAAGCACCCAAAAATCTGGTCACCATAATGGTCGCATGGATACAAAAAACTACTGATACGGTTGTCAGCCTCGACCTGTAGATGCAAAAGCCCAGCCAAGTGGACACGAGGCAGGTCCACAGGATCCCGGGGTCCTACCTATCTACTCAGATGCTGGTCATGTGGATCCAGTGCCCTCCCACCTGGTGGACTCAACGGTCTCTACTCATCTGTTCAGACACTGCTCAGGCAGATTAGAGGTCTTACTCTTCTGGTCGTGATCACGGTCATACAGATCAAAAGATCTACCCATCTATCAGAAGCCAGTCATGTGTTTTCAAAGGCACTAAGCATGTGGCCATGATGCTGGTCATGTGGGCTTAAAAGCTCTACTCTCCTGTCGGAAGCTGATCGTGTGAATTCAAAAGCCTACACATAAGGTCATGATTCTGGCTGTACGCATTCAAAGGGCCTAAGGATGTAACCACCTTGTTTATGGAGGTCACTGGGATCTAAAGGCAACAGAATAAATTCTGACTGGAGAGACCTGGCAATGTTCTAAAGAAAAGCAGACAAGACCAAGAGGGGCTACACGGACATCTGACCAGCACAGATGGGGTGAGGATTAATAAGAGGGAGAACCAGCGTGGTCCACAAACAGATCATAAAGAGGAGGCTGCAAAATGGGGAAGCCCAAAACGCTGTGTCCCAGATGTAAGAAAGGCTTCCATTGGGCAAAAGACTGCAAGACCAAACCTTAACGATTACTGAAGAGAGAAATTCATAGCTGTCATTCAGGAATATTCATGGATCAATCCGGCAGCAAGGTGACCAGAACCAGCAGGGACTGGGGGTGCAGGAAGAGAGAGGCTAATGTAAAGGTCTAATTCCAGCACCCCAGTGTCCAAGAGGAACAGCAGGTCATCATCCTCCACTTCCTGTTTCCCCCTCCGCTCTGAACACCTGCACCTCCTCTGCCAGCCCTACCACGTTCCTTCTTTTCAGTACCCCGCAAGATCCAAGATCACGCAAATCCTAAGAAGTTCATCTGCTGTGCACACTCATGGGGTATCTGCCAAACTCAAAACGCTTATGTCTTCTCTGGACCAAATGCCCTCCCCTTCACAAGAACTCGAGGCCGTGGACCGGCTGGATTGTGCATGCAGGGCAAAGTTCCGGTCTTCAGAGAATGAAAAGGAAGGCGACACACTTTGAGGCCCCACTGGTTCCGGCCTGCCTGGCCTTAGGGCACAATCTCTTTTCTTAGGCTACTGAGGCTGTTCTACTGTCACCAACCGGAAGGTGTTAAATAGTGGACTATCCAACTGCCTTCCCATTATGAAAAGGAACAGTGAGATGCTGTCAAGAGAACACAGATGCCCCTGGGTGGAAGCGTCACCATCGCAGACACGTGACCAAGGGGAAGCAAAGAGCACGCAGACCACGCTCTGCGGAGGTACTCAGCCTTCCACTCCCACACAACACGGGACCGGCCTACCTCGTGCCCCCAGGGCACAGCTCGGGGGCTGCCGCTGAGAACCCACACTGTGCTGTCCTCACCATCCTTACGTGACCCAGGAATGCTTGGCTGACATCCTGACAGCCGATGTCCACACCAAGACTCAGTCCTGAGCCATAAGTGGCCAACCAGGCCCTGCCAACTGGCCTGTGCTCGGTGTGTCTGCCACTTAGGACCTCCACCCTCACTGCGTCCTCTGCTGCTCTCTACTCCCCAGGGATCAGCTGTGGCCTTGAAGCCCTACCATCCGCCTTCTCGGCTCTCCCCACCATCTCCCCTTTCAGGGCCAGTGGGGAGCTACTCTCTGGCAGGACAACCTTGGACCAGTCAGGGAACAGAGTCCTGCAGGCACCCCACTCCTCACGTGACTCCACCACCTGACAACTCTGGTGCTCAGGGCAGCACATGGCCACCGAGCGCCCCCCTGTGCTGTGGATGGGACGGCTGTAAGCACTCCCTGTGCGGTGTGGAGCTCACGATGCAGTAAGACAAGAATGGACTGCTGTGGGCTGCGTGCAGAAAAATCATTCAGACAGTAAGCATGTTCCACCACAGACTTGACTAGAAAGCCTTACTCTGGGACCTATGGGGCCTAGGTACCTGGCAAGTGCAGAAACGCAGTTGGTAAAGTTCTCAGAACACTGTTAGAGAAGCTATACCCCATCATCTCCCATGTAACAAATACTGTCACTGGAAACAGAGATGTTTAAAGACTTGAAAATTCTCAATATTCAGAAAAAAATAAAAACAAGTACTGAAGAGCTTAAAATATTTGTCTCCGATTCACAATCCTGGCTTGACCTATTTTTCATTTGCCCAGATCCAGCGAATGTCACAAAAGGTCGCTTGTGTCCTGAGGCTCCGATGAGCACTTCGTAGGAGTCTTAACCTACCTCCCAGCACAGCAAGAGGCAGCGGGGAGACAGGTCCCAAGGGGATATGGGGCCACTTTCACCTCCACTACTTCTCAAAGCACAAAGCACTTTAAGAAATGAAGCCAGCACTGTGGTGTAGTGGGTGAAGCCGCCTCCTGCAGTGCCGGCACCCATATGGGCGCTGGTTCATGTCCCGGCTGCTCCACTTCCCATCCAGCTCTCTGCTGTGGCCTGGGAAAGCAGTGGAGGATGGCCTGAGTCCTTGGGTCCCTGCGCCTGTGTGGGAGACCCGGAGGAAGCTCCTGGCTCCTGGCTTCAGACTGGCACAGCTCTGGCCGTTGTGGCCATCTGGGGATGGAAGACCTCTCTCTCTCTCTCTGTCTCTCCTTCTCTCTGTCTCTCCTTCTCTCTGTGTAACTCTGCCTTTCAAATAAATCTTAAAAAAAAAGAAAGTACACAGCAAAAAATATAGTAGCTTCCAAGTTTTTCAGGTATTCTTTTGTTAAATTGTGTCTTTTTCTTCAAATAAACTTAGTAGGAAAAGAGCCACAACACATAAACCTGGCCAACAGCTGTGCAGACTGCATGAGGAACTCCCATAATCACCAGAACAGACAAACCAGCGGGAAGGTCTGCACAGGCACTTCCCCAAAGACCGCCAAACGGCCAGTCCCCCGGGAAAGACACTCAGCCTCACTGGCTATCAGAGAAATGCAAACTGAATTTAAAAAAAAATTACAACCACCATCCAAATGGTTAAAGTGCAAAAGTCTACATGTCAGTCCAAGTACAATTTGAAGGATTAGCTAACAGTAGGAACGTGCAGCTACAATCCTTTGGTGGAAAAACAGTCAGGAGCTCTCCCTTGCTGGACACACAGGCACCAAGCAATGCACAATATGTAAGAATGTCAAAGCCACACTGTTCGTAAGTCCAGATCAGGAGAAACCCAAACGCCCATCAGCAACAGAAGGGACTGGGCTGTACATCCACACAACAGATGATGCACTACAGTAATGCAATGAGTGAACTGGAAACACACAGAGAGAGACGGGGGGGGGGGGAGGGAGGAAAAGAGGGAGGGAGACAGAGAGAGGGAGGGAGGGAGGGAGGGAGACAGAGAGGGAGGGAGGGAGGGGGAGAGAGGGAGGAAGGGAGGGAGGGAGGGAGACAGAGAGAGACAGAGAGGGAGGGAGGGAGGGAGGAGAGAGGGAGGGAGGAAAAGAGGGAGGGAGGGGGAGAGAGGGAGGAAGGGAGGGAGGAAGAGAGGGAGGGAGGAGGGAGGGAGGAAGGGAGGGAGGGAGGAGGGAGGGAGGAGGGAGGGAGACAGGGAGGAAGGGAAGGAGGGAGGGAGGGAGGGAGGGAGAGAGGGAGGGAGGGAGGGAGGGGGATGGACTCACACCACTCTGAACAAAAGCAGCCATTTTTTACATTCTAAAAACAAATCTTTACAAAAGTACAACTTGCAACCAAAGTCTGTGCTCACAGATGTCCGATTCTGCAGTCATGCGAGCAGCGCTGGGAGGTAGGAGGCCTCTGTGGGATCTGGAGCCAGTGGTGCCAGCCCTGCCTGTGAGAGGCTGAGCCGTGCAGATTCCAGGCCTGCCTGTGAGAGGCTGAGCCGTGCAGAGCCCAGGCCTGCCTGTGAGAGGCTCAGCTGTGCACAGAACCCAGGCCTGCCTGTGAGAGGCTCAGCTGTGCACAGAACCCAGGCCTGCCTGTGAGAGGCTCAGCTGTGCAGACCCCAGGCCTGCCTGTGAGAGGCTGAGCCGTGCTGAGCCCAGTCCTGCCTGTGAGAGGCTCAGCTGTGCACAGAGCCCAGGCCTGCCTGTGAGAGGCTGAGCCGTGCAGAGCCCAGTCCTGCCTGTGAGAGGCTGAGCCGTGCAGAGCCCAGTCCTGCCTGTGAGAGGCTCAGCTGTGCACAGAGCCCAGTCCTGCCTGTGAGAGGCTGAGCCGTGCAGATTCCAGGCCTGCCTGTGAGAGGCTGAGCCGTGCAGAGCCCAGTCCTGCCTGTGAGAGGCTGAGCCGTGCAGAGTCCAGGCCTGCCTGTGAGAGGCTGAGCTGTGCAGAGCCCAGTCCTGCCTGTGAGAGGCTCAGCTGTGCACAGAGCCCAGTCCTGCCTGTGAGAGGCTGAGCCGTGCAGATTCCAGGCCTGCCTGTGAGAGGCTGAGCCGTGCAGAGCCCAGTCCTGCCTGTGAGAGGCTCAGCTGTGCAGATTCCAGGCCTGCCTGTGAGAGGCTCAGCTGTGCACAGAGCCCAGCCCTGCCTGTGAGAGGCTCAGCTGTGCAGACCCCAGGCCTGCCTGTGAGAGGCTCAGCTGTGCACAGAGCCCAGCCCTGCCTGTGAGAGGCTGAGCCGTGCAGAGCCCAGGCCTGCCTGTGAGAGGCTGAGCCGTGCAGACCCCAGGCCTGCCTGTGAGAGGCTGAGCCGTGCAGAGCCCAGGCCTGCCTGTGAGAGGCTCAGCTGTGCACAGAGCCCAGGCCTGCCTGTGAGAGGCTGAGCCGTGCAGACCCCAGGCCTGCCTGTGAGAGGCTCAGCTGTGCACAGAGCCCAGGCCTGCCTGTGAGAGGCTCAGCTGTGCAGACCCCAGGCCTGCCTGTGAGAGGCTGAGCTGTGCACAGAGCCCAGGCCTGCCTGTGAGAGGCTCAGCTGTGCAGAGCCCAGTCATTTCCTCTGCTGGAACAGAACAGCTGAGGCTGGCGATGCACAAGAAAGAGGCTCCCTCAGCTCACGGCTCCGCTGGCTTCTGCTCGCCACGCTGAGGGCTCACGGCCGACAGCAGGACGGGCAGGAACAGCCCTGGAAGGCAGCACGCCATGGACAGGAAACAGGCTGGGGAGGGCCCTCTCTCCGACCAGCGTGCATCAGACCCTGCTCAGAGCTGGGCCCATCCCCTCACATCCACAGGACATGAACCTCTGGGGGCCACATCGAACCACGGCAGGCAGGAGCACAAAGTTCCTGCAGGACTGGACACCACCGGCTCTGTGTGTGCCTGAGGCGGAGCCCAGGCTTTATGCGCAGGGAGCTGGGGGCTTCACATGGGTCAGCTGCACATCCTTCTGTCCCAAGTCTGATGAGCTCTGCCGAGGAGAAGCCAGCACTGACTAAGAGAAGGAGCAGTTCACCAAGTGGCAGGTGACTTCCTATTTCCCTATATGAACACGTAAACTGAACACAGTTAAAATGAAGCAAACATTTCCGGTAAAAAGATAATGGTGGCCAGCGCTGTGGCTCACTAGGCTAATCCTCCACCTTGCGGCACCGGCATACCGGGTTCTAGTCCCGGTCGGGGTGCCGGATTCTGTCCCGGTTGCCCCTCTTCCAGGCCAGCTCTCTGCTGTGACCCGGGAGTGCAGTGGAGGATGGCCCAAGTGCTTGGGCCCTGCACCCCATGGGAGACCAGGAGAAGCACCTGGCTCCTGGCTTCGGATCGGCACGATGCGCCAGCCGCAGCGCACCAGCCGCGGCGGCCATTGGAGGGTGAACCAACGGCAAAAGGAAGACCTTTCTCTCTGTCTTTCTCTCTCACTGTCCACTCTGCCTGTCAAAAAAAAAAAAAAAAGATAATGTAAGGGCCAGCATTGTCCTACAGCAGGTGAAGCCACTGTCTACAATGCTGGCACCCCTCTTGACAGCAGGTTCAAGTCCCGGCTGCTCTGCTTCCCATCTGGTTCCCTGCTAATGCACGTAGGAAAGTAGAAGACGGCTCAAGTACCAGGGCCCCTGCCACCACGTGGGAGCTCCTGGCTCCTGGCTTCCGTCTGGCCCGGCCCTGGCTGTTGTGGCCATTTCGGGAGTGAACCAGCAGATGGAAGACCTCTCTCTCCCCCTAACTCTGCCTTTTAAAGAAGTCAATCTTGGACATCACAATAGGTTCCTTTGATTTTTGTGTTAGAAAATTAAACCAAGTCCAAGAAAATCAAGACTTCCTCAGCTGTCTCCGGACCCAGCCCCACAGGAGGGGGCCCTTTCCAGGGCAAGGGGAAGCTCCAGCATCGAGGCAGCCACAGCTGCTCCGGGACACAGAGCTTCACCAACCCAAAAGCTTCTGAGCATCAGTGGGGCTGGAATTTTGAAGCATTTTGGATTTCTGACTTTTGGGTTAGGAGTTTTCCACTGGTGAGAGCCACACAAATGTTACAAAGTCTAAAACACTCCAAACTCTGAAACACCCCTGTTCCCAAGCATTTAGGGTAAGGGACACTCAACCATGCACACACACGTACACAGGACACCCGAACTGTATGATGTGTCACATACACACATTTGTGCACACACAGAACCTGCGTGATGCACCATGCACGCATGCACACACATAAAAGGGACACTCAATCTGTATGATTACCATGAACACACATGCATACACAAAGGGACAGAGAACCTAATCATGCACACATGTGCACGAAGGAACACTCAACCACAATGCTGCATCATAAACACGCATGCATGCACCAAGGGACATTCAACCTGCACGATGTACCAGGCGCACACTCACACATCAACCTGTATGACGTACCAGGTGCACACTCACGCATCAACCTGTACAATGTGCCAGGCGCACACTCACACGTCAACCTGTACGATGTACCAGGTGCACACTCACACATCAACCTACACGATGTGCCAGGCGCACACTCACACGTCAACCTGTACAATGTACCAGGCGCACACTCACGCATCAACCTGTACGATGTACCAGGCGCACACTCACACATCAACCTGTACAATGTGCCAGGCGCACACTCACGCATCAACCTGTACAATGTGCCAGGCGCACACTCACACATCGACCTGCACGATGTACCAGGCGCACACTCACACATCAACCTGTACAATGTGCCAGGCGCACACTCACGCATCAACCTGTACAATGTGCCAGGCGCACACTCACACGTCAACCTGTACGATGTACCAGGTGCACACTCACACATCAACCTGTACAATGTGCCAGGCGCACACTCACGCATCAACCTGTACAATGTGCCAGGCGCACACTCACACGTCAACCTGTACGATGTACCAGGTGCACACTCACACATCAACCTACACGATGTGCCAGGCGCACACTCACACGTCAACCTGTACAATGTACCAGGCGCACACTCACGCATCAACCTGCACGATGTACCAGGTGCACACTCACACATCAACCTGCATGACGTACCAGGCGCACACTCACACATCAACCTGTACAATGTGCCAGGCGCACACTCACACATCAACCTGCACGATGTACCAGGCGCACACTCACACATCAACCTGCACGACGTACCAGGCGCACACTCACACATCAACCTGCACGACGTACCAGGCGCACACTCACACATCAACCTGTACAATGTGCCAGGCGCACACTCACACATCAACCTGCACGATGTACCAGGCGCACACTCACACATCAACCTGTACGATGTACCAGGCGCACACTCACACATCAACCTGTACAATGTGCCAGGCGCACACTCACGCATCAACCTGTACAATGTGCCAGGCGCACACTCACACATCGACCTGCACGATGTACCAGGCGCACACTCACACATCAACCTGTATGATGTGCCAGGTGCACACTCACGCATCAACCTGCACGATGTACCAGGTGCACACTCACACATCAACCTGTATGATGTGCCAGGTGCACACTCACACATCAACCTGCACGATGTACCAGGCGCACACTCACACATCAACCTGTACGATGTGCCAGGCGCACACTCACACATCGACCTGCACGATGTACCAGGCGCACACTCACACATCAACCTGTATGATGTGCCAGGTGCACACTCACACATCAACCTGCACGATGTACCAGGCGCACACTCACACATCAACCTGCACGACGTACCAGGCGCACACTCACACATCAACCTGCACGACGTACCAGGCACACACTCACTCAGCCTGTATAATGAATCAGGAACACACATGCGTGCACAGTGACACTGACTGCAGGATGCTTCGTGACAATGCACATGTGCATACACACACGACACATTCAACCTGTATCACGTAGTATGAATATGCGTGTGAGCACGTAAACGGACACTTAACCTGTGTGATGTATCATGCTTTCACATGCATGCACACACACAAGAACTCTCAATCTATGTGATGTGTCATACAGATGCATGTGTGTACACACACACACAGAGCAAGCGCACAGCTGCAAATCCCAATGGTCACATGCGTGGGGCTGACCACATGCAAAGTCTGTCTGAGATGTGGGCAGAAAGGGTTGACTCAGCAGGCCAGAGCTGCTCAAACCCTGCACATCCCAGGCCTGGGAATGTTCTGTCCGGCAACAGCGCCTTTGTAGCCTGGGCCTTGAGTCCTGCTGTGCCGGTCTGACCAGTCGCACCTCGACCTGCGCTGCGTGGTGAATCCGTTCTCCTGGCAGTGAGTCACAGGCGACGCCTCAGCTTCCCGGACACCAACCCTCACCTCCAGCCAGCCAGGCTCCGGCCTGTGCCAGCAGCACTCACGGTGTGGCCCTGGCACAGAAGGGCACACTCTACCATGCGGCATTCAAGGCCACGGTGCAGCTGAACAACTCTCGTGGGACTGAGGCTAGGAAGAGACTGGGCTTGCTTGGATTGGAAGTATCTGCTTTGTTTGCATGTTTTTATTAATTTATCTAAGAATTAGCTTCTGCTGTCTCTGACAACAAATAAAAATACAACTTAAAAATCCTAGCTGCTTCCGAGGTATTAAAAAATAGAATCAAAAGCACTTGACTGACAACTGGTCTACCATTCAGGTGGCCACAAGCATAACTCAGCCCTGCTAACGTGTCTGTCCCAACTTTGAGTCTCCAAATTCCAGGGGGAAAGGCTGGAGGCACGGCTGTGCAGACTGGGAAGGGGCCCTGTCACGCCACCTCGTCACACTCTGCTTCTCTGCACCAAGCACGCTGGGCCTGTGAGCGCCCTCACCATGGCCGTGACCTCTCCTCCGTGGGACTAGGGTCCCTGTAAGCAGGACCTTGCCTCTACAATGCCAAGCTTTCTCCTCCTTCGCACAGAACACTCAATAAATATTTGCTACATGGAGGAATATGAGGAAGAAAATAAGGCAATGGGATAGAGAATGAGGTATGAAGGGGGCATGCTTTAGGGAAGTGGGAGTTGTAGACAGACAGGGATGGCAGATTTCACCCCCGACACTGTATTATGCCAGGACTCCACCCTTACTCCATCAACCATAACCTAAGACTTGGGGGTTTAAACAGCTGCCTGAGTCTGGGAGCCAACTCCTGCTCACCCCAAGAAAGAGGTCACTGGGCCCCGAGGACCCCCCAGGCAGGACAGAGGGGAGGGTGCTGTGCGGGGTGGGGTCCCTCAGCAGGGCTCAGGGCCCTTCAGGTAGCATCAGCAGTTCAGCACGCGTTCGGTCACCAGGAGGAACAATGACAGCAGCCACTCCCTTTCCTCTGGACACAGGCCCAAAGTGCGTCCCTCGCTTCCCTTGCACACAGGTGAGCCCCGGCCAGGGCGACGGGGGTGGGCAGTGTGGAAACATGGAGCCTGGGACCCTCCCGGGCCTGGCTTTAAGACCCTCCCACACCTGACTCCTCCCTCCTCCCCCCCCAGGTCAAGCAGAGAAGATTCCAAGGTTCTGGGGCACACGGACGAGGTCCAGAGTTGCAGCACGGAGGCCCAAGACCGGAAACAAGCGCACAGGACGTCAGAGCGCCATGCACACTGGGACTGTCAGGACCATGGCCTCGAGCATCGGACCCGTCCTCCCTAACACAAACTGTGCAGAATCATAAAATTAAACTCCAGCCCTGTTTCCTCATAACCAATGCGTGCAGGAATAGGTACTGGAACAAGGCAGTGAGAGTATCCCACACCAGCACTTCAAGCAAACGCAGTGACAAGCGAGTGTCAAGGCTCTCTCTGCCTTCCAAAGAAAGGAAAAAAGCAATGTTGAAATCCACGACTCTCCTCATATGTGTGTTTTTAGAAGGGGAAATTATTCCCTTGTGATCAGAAAAGACCAAACTCTCTCCTAGCAGCTAAGCAAGCCGGAAACATTCGAGTTGAAAGGCAGTCGGGAGCCGGCGCCGCGGCTCACTAGGCTAATCCTCCGCCTGTGGCACCAGCACACCGGGTTCTAGTCCCAGTCGGGGCGCCGGATTCTGTCCCGGTTGCCCCTCTTCCAGGCCAGCTCTCTGCTGTGGCCCAGGAGTGCAGTGGAGGATGGCCCAGGTGCTTGGGCTCTGCACCCCATGGGAGACCAGGAGAAGCACCTGGCTCCTGGCTCCTGCCATCGGATCAGCGCGGTGCGCCGGCCGCAGCGGCCATTGGAAGGTGAATCAACGGCAAAGGAAGACCTTTCTCTCTGTCTCTCTCTCTCACTGTCCACTCTGCCTGTCAAAAAAAGAAGGAAAGAAAGGCAGTCGGACAGCGTGTGCCAAGCAGTACCACAGATGCGTTCCTCCACTGCGAGGAAGATGACGCAGGAGAGCGGCTCCGATGCTGGCGACTCTGAACACAACTGCACCAGTGCCGGCTGGACGCTGACTGAGGACACAACTGCACCAGTGCCGGCTGGACGCTGACTGAGGACACAACTGCACCAGTGCCGGCTGGACGCTGACTGAGGACACAACTGCACCAGTGCCGGCTGGACGCTGACTGAGGACACAACTGCACCAGTGCCGGCTGGACGCTGACTGAGGACACAACTGCACCAGTGCCGGCTGGACGCTGACTGAGGACACAACTGCACCAGTGCCGGCTGGACGCTGACTGAGGACACAACTGCACCAGTGCCGGCTGGACGCTGACTGAGGACACAACTGCACCAGTGCCGGCTGGACGCTGACTGAGGACACAACTGCACCAGTGCCGGCTGGACGCTGACTGAGGACACAACTGCACTAGTGCCGGCTGGACGCTGACTGAGGACACAACTGCACCAGTGCCGGCTGGACGCTGACTGAGGACACAACTGCACCAGTGCCGGCTGGACGCTGACTGAGGACACAACTGCACTAGTGCCGGCTGGACGCTGACTGAGGACACAACTGCTAGTGACGCTGGTGACGGCGGCGAGGGAACACAACCAGATCATGCCCAGTTTTTCCACAGCCTCAGCCTTCCGCCAAAATTATTAAATTTCTGAAAACTTAGAGCAAAAACTGCGCCCTTTTCCAGGAACGAGCGGAGACTGCAGACGCTCAGTTCGCAAGCCACTGAGTGTCCGCGAGAGGCCCAGCACGGAGGCCTGTGAGCGCCGTGACCTCCCGCACCGCGACCCGCGGACACCGACGGCCGCGAACCCCGGCTCGGCGCGGCTCCTCCTCCGCGCGGCGCCCACGCACTCCACACACCTCGGCCTTCGCCGCAGGGACGAAGCGGCCCGCCCGGCCCACCGCAGGGCTCGCAGAGGGCGCTCCTTGCCAGGCGAATCTCCCGAGGCCCCGCCTGCCGCTCCCTGCGCTCCGCCCCCGACGCGTCGCTATGGTTGCGAGCCCACGCGCGCCTCAGCCATTCTCGCGAGAGCAGAGTGCGCGGCGCATCTTACACCTCACTTCCGGGAGCTCCACATCCGGCGCGGCCTGTGTCCCGCCTCCTCGGGTGCGGCGGGGCCGCGGTCCGGATGTGGCGGGGCCGGAGCGGCGGCCCGCGGGGAGCGGCGGTGAGTTGGGGGTGCACGGGAGCCTGCCTGGCCGGGGGGTACCCCGCGTGTGGGGCCGGCCGACTTCTCCCACCCCTCTGGCCTCTCTCTTCCCCTCTGCCCGTTTGGGGACGGGGCGCGGCGGGGCGGGGCGGCCTCACACCTCCCGGATTATTACCCAGAGCCCGCCCCACGCTGCCCTGCGCGGGCCCCACACCTCCCGGATTATTACCCAGAGCCCGCCCCACGCTGCCCTGCGCGGGCCCCACACCTCCCGGATTATTACCCAGAGCCCGCCCCACGCTGCCCTGCGCGGGCCCCACACCTCCCGGATTATTACCCAGAGCCCGCCCCACACTGCCCTGCGCGGGCCCCACACCTCCCGATTATTACTCAGAGCCCGCCCCACACTGCCCTGCGCGGGCCCCACACCTCCCGATTATTACCCAGAGCCCGCCCCACGCTGCCCTGCGCGGGCCCCGCATCTCCAGGATTATTACCCAGAGCCCGCCCCACGCTGCCCTGCGCGGGCCCCACACCTCCCGGATTATTACCCAGAGCCCGCCCCACACTGCCCTGCGCGGGCCCCGCATCTCCAGGATTATTACCCAGAGCCCGCCCCACGCTGCCCTGTGTGGGCCCCACACCTCCCGGATTATTACCCAGAGCCCGCCCCACGCTGCCCTGTGTGGGCCCCACACCTCCCGGATTATTACCCAGAGCCCACCTCACACTGCCCTGTGCGGGCCCCGCATCTCCAGGATTATTACTCAGAGCCCGCCCCACGCTGCCCTACGCGGGCCCCGCACCTCCTGATTATTACCCAGAACCCACCTCACACTGCCCTGTGCGGGCCCACATCTCCAGGATTATTACCCAGAGCCCACCCCACACTGCCCTGCGCGGGCCCCACACCTCCAGGATTATTACCCAGAGCCCGCCCCACGCTGCCCCACGCTGCCCTGCACCTCCAGGATTGTTACCCAGAGCCCGCCCCGCGCTGCCCTGCACCTCCAGGATTGTTACCCAGAGCCCGCCCCGCGCTGCCCTGCAGCGCCTTGGGGCGAGGTGACTAACCTGGTCACTGCCCCAGAGCCGCCCCGCGCCCGTCTTTGGGCGAGCGGGCCCCCCACCTCCCCCGGCCTCGTGGGGAGCCTGGATGCTGTTGGCCAGCTTGACGCGGACGCTGGCGGCTTCCCTCGGCCCCGGTGCCCCCGAGGGGCCGAGGGTGACTCTTGGTCTCGCCGGCAGGACGTGCCCCCATGAGGACATCCCCAAGCTGGGCGCCGCCCGTGATGGCCGCTCCCCGGAGGGCCGCTCCCTGGAGGAGCGCGCTCCTGATGCTGCTGGCCGCCCAAGCCCTGGCCTCCGTGGGCTGCTCGGAGGAGGAGGCGATCCCCGAAGAGTGGGTGCTGCTGCATGTCGTCCAGGGCCAGGTGGGCGCCGGGAATTACAGCTACTTGAGGCTGAACCACGAGGGGAAGGTCATTCTCAGGATGCGGAGCTTCAGAGGGGACGCAGACCTGTACGTCTCCGACAGCACCCTCCACCCGAGTTTCGACGACTACGAGCTGCAGTCGGTCACCTGCGGCCAGGACACTGTTTGGATACCGGCCCATTTCCAGCGGCCCGTGGGAATAGGCATCTACGGACACCCGTCGCACCACGAGAGCGAGTTTGAGATGAAAGTGTATTACGACAGGACCGTGGAGCAGTACCCGTTCGGTGAGGCCGCCTACTCGGACGGGGCCGAGCCGGGCCAGAAGCCCCCCTATGCTCCCGAAGACACGCCCCAGGAGGAGGAGTCCGTCCTCTGGACGATAGTAATCAGCATCCTGAAGCTGGTACTGGAGATCCTTTTCTGACTCACTCGTAACCGTGCGGTTGGCTGCACTTTGTTGTGAACCTGCTACTTTCATCCGGTCGAAAGCCTGGTTACCTTTTCCAGTGAAGGGATGGAAAAACTAAAGCCATACAGAGTTCTGTTACCTCAGTTACCCGAAAACAAGGAAAGCAGCGAGCACAATCATTTGTTTAAAACACAGAATTCCTATAAAAGGAATATACTCAATAAACTCCATTTTGATTAGTTTGTCGAGTGATTAAACAGAGAGAACTCCAGTAACTTAGGGTTTATATAAAGTAGTGCGAAATTCCATGCAGCTACACAGATTTAGACTGGAAAGCTGATTAACTAGAATTTTACTCCACAGGTTCTAAATGAAGTTTACTGTGTAGGTTTCTGAGCATTACTAAAATCAAAGTCAGAAAGATAATGCTTTATTTACACTTCCCTGAATGAAGACGAATGCTCCAAGCCTGTGGCCCGAGTAGCACTAAAACAGTATGTCCAACATGATTTCTTGGCAGGCAGGCTGCACCAGTTAACTTCAGTACCCAGCCACATCAACTTAGTGTAGGCCATTTGTCATTTTATCATCTTGGGCTATTAAAGTTCTTCAGTTATGAAATGACTCTACCTATGGTAGGCCAGAAACAATACAAGATTAGGAAAACTTCATGAAAATAAATGTTTCTCAAGCTAATGGAGAAATAGTTAAGTAGTCTAAATTAAATTGCTCTATTTTGCAACTTAGTTTCTCGAGAGAGCCAAAGTACTGAGATAAATCTTTTGGAAGATGAATTATTTTTCTACCTGGAATTACTTTCAAGAGTAAGAGCAACTTATAATAAAGTAAATCAGCTTGCAGATTTCAAGCTCACAGTTAATTTCAAAAACTTTTATTGGCATAAAAATGAAAATGTAAATAAATTGGCACCAAATATTCCACTTAAATGGATATACAGTGTGACAAAAAAACTATTTTATCCCTCTTTGCTGTTTTTACCCCTTCTGCCCACTTTCCTGGGTGTTGGGGGGGCTCGCTGACAACAGTCACAAATCCAGCGACCTAGGAAAAAAATTAGTTAATATATGATCAAATTTTATTTTTACAGGATAAAGATCTCCTTCCGTAACTCTCACTAATCATATTCTATGCATTTTCAGTGGGAAGGGCACTAATAGTTCCTTAAGGAAAAAAAAATTTAAACTTCTTTTGAAGTTAATCTTGTAATCAGTGCTATGCAAGGGAGGGATACGTAATGCTACAGAATGACATGAACCTTTAAAAAACTAATAGAATCCCTCCCCAAATCCAAACACTATCAAAATTTAAAATTTCAGTAATATAAAGCCTAAAATAAAACCTGTTACTGAATTTGGCTTTTTTAAATCTTTTCTCCCTGCTGCCATAAAGACCTGGCATATTATGCTGGCACTGCACAGGAGTAAACTACACTGTATACTTGATCTGAATCACTACACAACTCTGTGTACGTTGCTCACTTCTTGATACCCAGGAAACAGTTCTACACATATGAAGCATTGTTAGGGCTAACTATGCAAATTCCAAAATTAGAGTTATGTGTGTATAATGTTTGAATCCAATTACTGTGATTTAGTCAATCCTGTGTTCATCCAAAAGTTATCTGGAATCATGCTGCCTCAACTTGAAGAGATCTGGCTTAATATGTATAAAGGTATAACAGTCATTTTATTATATTTCTAAATAGATGACTTATAAAAATAAAATTAAGGCTTTGAAACAAACTGATGTTCTGTTATTTTAGATACTTCAGTAGAAAAATAACCAGCTCACTCTTAGTCTAGACATTCTGACATCTCATGTGTCCTGCAGTTGGATGTCTAGGGATGAAAAGCAGGTGGACAGTGCCTGGGCAATCGCAGCTTTGGTCATATTTGAACAGAGGATCTACAGGCTCTTCATGCCATTATAGTGCTTACGCATCCTTAAAAGAAAATGTTGGGAAAATCTCAGCACTCAAAGATAATGTTCTGTTCTGCTGTTTTTTCTTAAGTCTTTACCTGTTGGAATAGCACCAAGGCCCACACAAAAAGTATGATAACCTCTGTCACACACGTCACAGAACATCATTTCTTCCTCGTGGTGGGGCTGTCCACATACAATGCATGTCTTACATTCCATACACTGCCATGGGTAGGTCTTAATCATAGAAACAAGCTCCGTGCTCATATCCAGGCAAGAAGGGTGGCCTAAATCAAAACCAGTATTAGTATTTCACACAAGAAATTTAACTTCATAAGGCATACAAAACACTAGTTTGTTTCAGGACTTCCCAAGAATGGCTAATGTTTAATCACCAAAGAGAAATGAAAATACATGGGCTTTGACTGCCTCACAAGCTATCCCTGCATATTGAATGAATGTTTGGCTGAAGTCTAGTGGACAATGATAAATACTAGTATCTGAAGCAAGAAAAGGGTGATTAAAATCTTAAGAAGACACTGAAATACTTACCACTGTTATCACACTGGGAGCAGTGTATGAGAGACTCAGCCTTTCCTTTCTTGTTGGACTCCTTACCCTTCAGACAGATCCCACATATAGCATTTGGAATGACCTTTGGCTGGAAGGGCAGAAGAGGGCTATGAATGCGTGTCAGAAGAGCTTACTGTGGGTTCAAAGGAATTGTTATTCATTGCCTTATCTTTACTTTGATAACTTACTAATGAGGACCTTCTGGAAAGAAGTAATTAGGCAGGAGTCAGCTCAGAACATCAGACCCTGCTGACTAAATCCTTAGGTTTCAGCCTTAAAATTTTGTAAACATGATCTCGTGTTAAGATTAAATGTAGCACTTTACACTCCCTACATGCACAATATGATCTATATATCGAACCTGAAGCAAGACTAATACAATGTCAAATGTCTAGTAACCCCAAGAGAAAACCCAAGAAAAATGACCATTAACATCAAAGTGAAGCTTTATTACAAGACTTAAGTTTTTAAGCAGCTTATATATTGACTGTTAAAACATTTGTATTTTTCAAAGTTGTGAAACTAGATCTATAAAAATCTAAGTTAAAAATCAATGTTTTAACATTTTTAATTGAAAAATGTCTCATCCAGTCATTGTTATGTGCATAAATGTTTGTGGAAAACCAAGTTGTATGACTTTCTGCATATCTAATAAAAGAACCTACACTAAAGGATAAAAACACTCACTATGAGAAGCAAATCATAAAAAAAGGTTTCAAATGAGCAAAACACTAGTCACCTAAAAAACACAGACACTCCTAGTTTAAGTACCACTTATCTTTCAGATTAAAGGATGCATGTTCCAGTGAAGCGGTGTGGTCAACATAAAGGAAAAGGGCAGAGACGCACCTGAAATGACCAGAGGGGTGGGGGCCTTGACCGGAAAGGCCGCCCCTTCCTGCTGTCAAAACCAGTGGAAAAGGAATATCAAGCATGGACCAAGAACAAAATGGGCTCAGGAGGCATATTCACTTGTTTTATTCCAACACGGCCAGCTGCATCTTGTATTTCTCTGTCCCAAGTTACTGAGCCAAAGAGGAATCTAACTGAATACGGTATTCCAGGTACGAAATGTTTCACTGCCTCCTTCAAACCTAAATAACTCTGTTCTAATACTTTTAAGTTCTTTATTTTTAAAATTACCTTTCTTTGCAAAAGATGACAGAGGCATTCAAAAAGAATTTTTGGCTTATTTATTTAGAAAAGGCAATCTTATACATAAATATAATAAAAACAATAACTAAACAATCACAAATGTCTCTACAAAATAATAAATATCATGGAAATTAAACATACATATAAAACATTATCATGAACTATTCTACATCTCCTACATTTTTATACCCTGCTCCCCCAACACGAAGACAGTGTCACACGCTCAAACCTTTGAAGTCCCGCAGTGTCGTGACCTTCGGTTGTTAC
This sequence comes from Oryctolagus cuniculus, assembly GCF_051225735.1. Classification (NCBI taxonomy): domain Eukaryota; kingdom Metazoa; phylum Chordata; class Mammalia; order Lagomorpha; family Leporidae; genus Oryctolagus; species Oryctolagus cuniculus. The sequence goes on along the minus strand of NC_142871.1, from coordinate 631,764 downwards.
TGCTACATTCTAAGCATAAGATTCTCATTGTGTATTCTACATCTAAATAAAAAACAGCTAGGAAGTGCACTTCAGTAATCCCAACTCTGCTTCAGCTGTGATCTCCTCTGTGACTGCCATGACATAGCAGCAGAAAGCTACCACTCAATGCACCAAACTAAGAAATCTTCGCTGTGGTACCTATAGTAAGTGTAGATACTTATCTAATACTTGCACTTTAAGATAGATGCTGGTATAGTTAAGTATTCTATCAACTTTCACTGAAGCTGGGGAAGCAATCACACAATATTCTAAAGAGAGAACTACTCAGGAGATACTTTACAAAACAAAATTCAAAGGAAATAAAACATAAGGCTAGTCATTCACATTCTAGAGCAATTCAAGTTCTACAATCATTAGACATAAACACCTATAATAAAGAGAACACTAAGGAAATTCTAGGTTTACTTCTAAGCTCAAATCATATTTTGTTATACCGCTTAAAATTGTTCTTACCCAATCCAACAGTCTTCATCTTGATCATAAGAGGGAGAGAGCAGGGAGAGGAGGGGAGGAGACAGCTCTGGAGCCTTTTCTACGACAGTGCCTCAACACTTCTACACTGAGAGGCCACGTGCTGGTATCCAGCACTTCACACACCCAATCTGAGCATGGCTGGGGAAGCTGGTCTCTCCTGGACCATGGAGTCGAGGGAAGAGGAAAGGGACAGCCTGTAGACCCTGCTGAAGATCAACGGAGCGGAACCCTGTGAGTCTGTGAGGGAGATGCTCTTTTCTAACAACTGCAATGTCCAAGTTTCACTACTGACGAGAAAATTAAGCCACTTCAAAAGACTCACAGTACCCTTACTTCTCTACTTGGAAAGCAGCCAAACCTAAGTGAGACCTTCATGGTAGCACTAATGTAGTATAGAGGCCTGAATCCTAGCGATTTATGCTTTTAGTTCAGGTTAATGTAACCTAAACAATACTGTCCTACAAATTAAGGGCAAGCACTAGTGAATCTTACTAAGCTATATCAAGATACATTATCATTTTCTTAACATCCATATTTTAAAACGTATGTATGACCTTCAAGCTTGAAGTAACCTAACATTTAGGCACATCCTGGCTTATTAATACTTTTTATAGACAACTCTTAATAAACATGTTCACATTAATGTATTATGTCTAGATATGGGCTGTTCCCATCTGAAATACGTGAAACATTTTTAGGTACTAAAAATGTTCACAGCTGATTATAAAATATACTACTTTGCAATCAGTGATAGTGTTGAATAGTTCCTCATTTTCAGCCTGTATTAAAACATCTATTTCAAAATTCTCTCTTTTTCAATCCATGATGAACAGACTCATTGTCTAAAAGATCTCTTTACAGTGAAGAGTTAACATGACTGTGCTTTGGGCTGCCACTCCCACTTGGATCTCTAAAGAGACCAACAGCACACACATTCATGGAGGCTAAGTTTCTGAAATTTAATCTTTGGAGTTCATTTGCTTTCAATTAATAAGCACTAGTTTAAATCTTTAGTTTAAAAAAAAGGACATAAAGTATATGTGTAGAAACAAGTGCAAAAATCACATTAACTACAGCCTACTGAAGCCACTCTTGGAAGCCAAACCTTGCTGTTGCTGAATGAAGCTTAAAACTCTCTTGCTAAAGGCTGCAGAAACATGTATTTTTAAGTTGATTACATAAAGGTATTTTCTAATAAAATACGGAAGACACTAACTTCTTAGGTTGCTTTTTTACTTCAAGAAAACAAAGGTAAACAATCTGTTATAAAGTGTTCTGATGAGGTTGAGGGGAGGCTAACAGTTCACTTCAACCTGTTCTTGTGGCTTGTTCACCACAACCACAGTTCTGACACAGCTGGATATAAAGGTATCTAACAACTTCCCTTGGCAAAGCTTTATCACCTGACTCAAACTTTCCTTTAGCACACCTTCATCACCACAATAAAAACTGTGCACTAATATACTCCAGAATAAAAGAACTGTGCATTTCACGATCACCATCCAAAACAAGCTGTGCAGCTAACTCTATTCCTTTTATAATATTCTTAAATCCCTATATACAAACGATGCTGCTCACCTCTCATCTGACCTTTTGAAGGGATGGGGCAGACGGAGGGAGCAGAGCAAATGTCAAAAATAATAGTTGCTGACAACCTACTACCTTCCTCTGAGAAGAATCCGACTCAAAGGTTAACAAGAACGCTTTAATCCTTGTCATAGAACTGGATCGGCTAATTGCCAAGGTTACACTAAAAATGTAAATAACAGGCTTTTACTATTTTCAATTTAGCTAAATTTGGCAGATTGCTCAGATAATCCTTGGATTAAGCCCAGATCTTTCTTAATGAAAGGCACTACAAAACTTCAGCTTAGTCTGACAGTACATCCACCCAACCTAGAGTTCAGCATTAGCTATGCCAACTGCTGGGATATTTAAAATGAGAGACAATTATGATCTTAACTCCAAGGAAAGAGAAAGTACAAAGTTTTGCCTATGAAATAATGGTTTAAAACCCATACTTGCCTGTTTCTTATTTAAAAGAAAAATATATAAATTATACATATACAGAAAACAGAAGCTAAACCATAGCCAAAAGTGACAGAAAAGCCACCAAGGAAACAGAGCAGAGAGAAGAGGTGGACAGGGCGCACACCACAGGACAGCGAGGGAGCACGCAAGCGGAAGCTCCACAGTCACAGACTCAAAGTGAAACTACGTCAGGGAGAAAGGCTGGTCAGGAAAGAAGCCGAGTCAGGGGCTTTTTTCTTCTACCTTGTACCCAGGAACTGATTTGGACAGTACAGAACGTTTGGAACCATCTTTTCTTGGAGTGGCAGCTTTGTCTTTGGGCTTCTGTCGTCCCTGGAGAGAGTCCTCCTGGCCGTCAGGAGGGCTTTCCCCGTCAGATGCATCGCCAGAGGAGCTGTCCTGGAGTGCAGAAGGCAAGAACAAAGATCCCGTGGAGTTAAGACAGACTGCAGTCTGAACTGTGGAAACTATGGGAAATATGCAAAAAAGGTTTAAAGTTGTGTCCATGTAAAAGCAGAGCATTCTAAATATTGGGAAACTTTTTCCAGTGGAGACTTTAAAAAAGTTAGAAATGGTAATTATTGCTTATAAGTACAATATAGCTTAAAGTTAATTCCATTTCTGCCAGTTGCATGGCTTAATCCACTGCTTTCTGAGTTAAGTCACAGAATAGTGCCAAACACTTCAGCATCCAAACAGGGCCACACAGCTTCCACATCACTTCTCATGTCACAGAAATGCACTGTTACAAGTAAGCGTGTGTTTCCCGAGTAATAAAGGGCACCAAGAAATCCCCCAGGCACACAACTGCATTTTCAGGTGAAATTATACAGGGTGAATATTCGCAGCAGTCATTTGACACATTGTAAACAAAGTTTAAAACTGTATGACATATTTTACACAAAGTTTAAAACTTCAATACCTGATCACTTAACCACTCACTTTATAATTTAAAATTTTCTAATTAGAAACTGTTTTGATTATACATAGCCATGCCACTAACACCCAAAGACAACCACTGGGAGCACCAATGATCTCCTTTATCTTTCTTCTGTGTGTCTGTATTTGTACAGATACCCAGACACTCATATAACTTCCTACATAATGTGCCCTAATTTTCTAAAACACAAACCTGTATTACACTGTGGGAGTGTGCATTTTTTAAAGCAGTTTGTGCATTTTTTTTTTTACATCATTAGGTATTCTTTGAACTGTATTTCTATAGTATAAATGTATCACCCATTGTGGACATTAGACTTATTTTTAGTTTGCATTGTAAAAAGTACCATAACCATTCAAATTGACACTTTTTTCTAATTAAATTTGGCTAAGACCTTAGGACAAATCTATTAGTGGATTTGTTAGGATAAATTTTGTGATAGTTAAAATTCTCAGTAGGTAGTCAAAATGCTTTCCCAAAATGCTCAATTAATTTATACTCCTCGCAGTGTGGGAACAGGTTAGTTCATCAGTGTTAGCAATCAGCAACACAACAGACAAAAGTGGCCTCACCACTTCCAGACTTCAACAGCATCTTATTTTATGTAACATGTTTCATTAAGTAGGTTTTAGAAGCTGTTGGTGACAGAAAAATATAAAGTCCATTCAGAGATAGCACAGTTTCAGGTTTCAATGGCCAGTTACTCCAAATGCAGTTTCACAGAAAACCTGAGCTGTGGCTGTCACTGAGACCAAAGCCTGATGTCGAGGCCGGCGCTGTGGCGCAGTAGGTTAACGCCCTGGCCTGAAGCGCCAGCATCCCATATGGGCGCCGGTTCTACTCCCAGCTGCTCCTCTTCCAATCCAGCTCTCTGCTGTGGCCTGGGAAAGCAGTAGAGGAGGGCCCAGGTACTTGGGCCCCTGCACCCGTGTAGGAGAACGGGAGGAGGCTCCTGGCTCCTGGCTTCAGACCGGCGCAGCTCCGGCCATCTGGGGAGTGCGCCAGTGGATGAAACACCTCTCTCTCTGTCTCTACCACTCTCTGTAACTGTCTTTCAAATAAATAAAATAAATCTTAAAAAAAATAAGTAAAAAAGCCTGATGTGATCCGTAATCTTCACCCCACAGAGCTCACTGACTCACCACTGTGTTGCAACTGCATTTTGCTACCCGAAAAAAGGTCACAGAAAACCCAACTAATAGCACAGCATATTAGTAAATGTGTATTTTTCTACAAGAGGCCTCAGATTAACTAAGCAACAGGAGCACAAATTACCACGCCCCCCCCCCCAACCCAGAAACATGTACTTCTCCATGGCAAGAGATCAAGGTCTGTTTTGCTCAGTATTTTTAAGTTCTGGACACAGAAATCTGAATACCAGTCTGTAAACTAATGTTCAGGACCCTTGTCTAAGCTGCTCATAGCAACAACAGAGGAGTGATTTTTAAATGTAAAATTTACCAAAGGCCATGCACAGCTTGTTTATATCAACAAACAGAATAAATAAATTTTCTTGGTGAAAGCTTTATGGAAAGTATAAGCAACTGTCCTTTTGCAAAACGTGGGTGGTGACAAACATTCAGTTTAACACTCCAGGAAAGCAATGAGCAGCACAAACTCAAAGGGAAGGTGACGCGCTCTGGTCAGGACAAGCACGCTCACCGAGGCGCCTTTGCTTTTCCGTTTCTCGTCCCCTGGGCCGTCTTCAGCTTCATCTGAGTCCCCCTCACTGTCCAGGGCAGGGAGCTCAGGATCCAGAGGGGGCTCATACAGGGCCGTGTTCAACGGCAAATACCGCAGCTCATCTGGGGAGTACCTAAAGGTCAGAGGAATTTTCAGTTTTCCTTATTGCTAAACATGAATAGACTTATCTACTGGATTAGAAAGACAGCTTTAAAATTCTCCGTTAACTCCAAATAATTTGAAAAATTATTACAGTGTTTTTTTCATTCTGTCTTCAACTGATGAGAAAAAGTTTAGACATTTTGTCTCTAGACTGATAGTGTAAAATGGGCATCTGATTCTTACTACGTCAGCAGACACAGAGCAATCTGGTCCAGGCCTGCTGCCCGCCCAGCCACCTCCACGCTGCATTCCTTCACTTGCAGAGTGAGAACACGTGAGCTGCCTTACAGAACTGACATGAGCATTAAGAAAACGAATGCATATCAATCAACACTCTGCGGGACATGACACCATTTGAAGCATAACTGAAGAAACAATTTCCAGTAATAAGTAATTTTAAACCAGTTTGTAAAGCATTGATCCTAACGGAATTAACCATCTGTGTCCGTCTGATGCTAGAAAGGCAATCCTTGCCCCCGCCCCCGCCCCACTCCTGTACTCAGGAAAGTGCTCTCGTGGGGCCTACAACAGCATCGCCCTCAACTAAGACATCACACAAAAAGGAAAGCGGCCAGTATGCTGACACATGACTTCTAGTAACTTGCTGATCCCAAAACTTAACTTAAAAGTAAAAGTTTCTGCGCATGAATTGAACTGGACTTTCAGACAGCAGGATTCTGTACTCTATTTCACATTCTATTCCCTGAAGAATGTGTCCTATTCCAAAGACCATACAGTTCCAGGATCCGGTGAAATCTGAAACTTTGAATCAACATGAACCTATCACTGTTTCTTCAGTACCACGCAGGTGGGGAACAGGAAACCGGCAGCCTCTTTGGCACAAAGATGGGAGGCAGCAGCCATCCCAGTTCAGTAAAGGGGCAAGAGCCAACTAGCTGCCCACACCTGCTTCTCCTCTGGTATCTTCTGCAACCCAATTCTAATCCACACGTGAACCACGCAAGCACCTGTTGCAGTGCAGGTTCTGAGCTTGAGGTTCTGCACTTCGAGCAAACTTCCAGGTGACGTCAGCGCTGCTAAACCACAGAGCACACTTAGAGCAGTGAGGGCTAGAGAAACCCAGCACCTGTCTGTGACCAGCCCACAGGGTGAGCAGAGAAACGAACAGCCCACCTTTGTCAGCTGTCCATTCTGTGAGAAGAGCGTTCTTTGTCACAGAACCAGAGAAGATAAGCATGGCACGAACCCTACACATTATCTCAGGAGTGTGTTTACAGACCCCAAAATTGTCAGGAGGCAAAGACAGAAGGTTCTGCAATCCATCACCAAAAGCTGATACGAATGGTAACCAAAACTCTGGTAATGAATACCTCTTGTAATATTCCTGGAACTGTCCCGGGATGAGAGCCACTGGGTAAGAACTGACCTTTGTTCGCTCAGTAGGCAACACTTTGTACTTTCCTTGAGGCACCTGGATGACCTGTGTTAACAAAAACACAGAGCTCATTCCACGCCTAGAATCATGGAATTCCTTCGGGAAAGGAAGCCGATTTGCTCTCCACTGCGTGCGCCCTTCCCCCTTTACGACAGCTACAGATTTAAGGAACATGGAGCAGAGACCTGTGCTTCCCAGCTAGACACAGCACGGTCTTGTCTGCCTTCGACTGTGAGCACAATTCCCAAGAAGCGCAGTGCCTCTCGCGCTCGCCACATAACGAGGACAGGAGCCGGGCGGCTTACACAACCCCTCTGAGGCTCAACTTCTTCACGTATGAAACGGTGATGACGCCAGTCCCAACCTCATGCGGTCAGGACTGAGAAATCAAGGCACATGGAGAGTTCTGACACCCTCGGACACACACAGAGTATGAGAAGCAGCTACTGCAGTCTCACTCAGCAGAACCGCAATGAAGGGCACACAGCTCCCCAGACAGCAGGCTGGGTGTCCCTGGCACGTAACTACACACGGCTTCCTACGTTCCAGTGGGAGGAAGAGGACAGGTAGCATAACAAACAGTAAGGGGGTAACGCCACTCTGCAGTGACAAGCAAGGAGCTAGGCCCAGAGACTCCTGAGCTTAAATCACCCTACATGTGTCTGTAAGTCAAAGTAGGCTCTTCTCTCTTCCATGCGCTCCCGGTTTAAATTGCTGTTAAACTCAGCTGCTTTCTTGGCCGCTTTCTTGATGTACTCAGGCACTTTGCTGGCTTCGACTTTCTGAGTGTTCTGCTGTTGCATTTGCTGAAACAGAAACAGTGCAGTTGAAAGTCACGTGTCATCCTCCCAAACCCAAACAAGGCGCGGTGGTCACTCCCAGTCACTCACAGAATATTCTTTGTAATGGTCTGTAATTCGCTGACGCTCTTTTTCTTGCAGAATAACAGAATATTCAGCATGTTTGGCTGGATATTCTTTTATCATTAAATCAATCACTTCATCACTGCGCAATGCTGTTAAACCTGTATTAGAAAAATTTTTAAAAAGAAAGTAACTCTCAAGGGAACAAAAACACTCTTGAATTTGCCTCTCTTTCAAACTACATTTAGAAGGTTTTCAAACAAAGCAAACTATTTTAAAACAGCTAAAAGTAGTACCTGTAGTATAATGACATCAAGCAACCAAAAAGCAAGATCGGGGTGGGAATTTGGCCTCACAGCTGAGATGCCAGCTGAGACCACGTCCCGTGCCGAAGCCTGTCCACCCCAGCTCTGCTCCTGATCCAGGTTCCTGCCACGCAGCCCGGGAGGCAGCAGGGAGAGCACCCACGACTGGGCTCTTGCTCCCCAACAGGGAGATGCGGACGGGTTCATGGCTCCCAGCTGCGGCTCCACTAGCTCTGTCTGCTCTCTCTGCCTCTCAAATAAATAAATCCATTTTCAACCAAATGAGTTTTTTAGATCCTATGTATTCTACAAAGGAACTTCAAAAAGTTCATAGGAAATGACAATAAAATTTATTTGGATGCAAAAGATTTTGAAACCCATGCATGGTATTTTCTTAACACCCATTTTGCATGGAATTTTTGAAGACCCTCAGCATGCATTAATTCAAAATTGTTTTGTACCAAAATAAACTTATCCTTTAATTTCATTATCCAAAACCTTTTTGAAGTACCCTCATATAAGCATATATCCCTTTATCTACAAACAACTGCCAAAAACAATACAGTCTAACTCCTAACAGGATACAGGATATCAGTTAAAAAAAAAAGCTTTTCAAACTACTGGTTTTTCCTAGCCTTCAAATTCCATACCAGAAATATTATAATCAACCCAAACTTTACCAAAAGCATCAGCGCATACACACATCATGAACACAATTTTCAAAACGTGATAGTGTCAGATTTTACTCAGCTGCTAAAATGAACTCTCGTGCATTCACACAGAAAAGGAGCCACACAGGGCTGATGCCAACATCCTGTGTTAACTGACAGTTCAAGTCCTGGCTCCTCCACTTCACGTCCAGCTCCCGGCTGATGCTTCTAGGAAAGCAGCGGAGGATGGCTCAAGTGCTTGGACCCTGCCACCCACAGGGAGACCCGGATGGAATTCAGTGTTCCTGGCTTTGAACCATTTGAGGAGTGAGCCAGTGTCTGCCTCTCCCTCCCTCTAATTCCTCCTTTCAAATAATTTATATTAATGTCTTTTAAAAAAGAAAAAAAGAGCCACACTATACACTACATTAAAATGCTTATCAAAGGAAAAGTATAAAGTATGGAGAATATTACACAAAACTGAATATTCAGCAAAATTTCCCTTTTAAGAGATAAGAACCTATACTTTTTTTTAAAGATTTATTTGGAAGGCAGAGTTACAGAGAGGCAGAGGCAGGCAGGCAGAGAGAAAAAGAGAAAGAGAAAGAGAAAGAGAGAGAGAGAGAGAGAGAGAGAGAGAGGCAGGCCTTCCCTCTGCTGGTTCACGTCCCAGATAGCCACAACAGCTAGAGTGGCACCAATCTGCAGCCAAAAGCCAGGAGCCAGAAGCTTCTTCCGGGTCTCCAGCACAGGTGCAGGGTCCCGCTACATGACAGCACCAGCACCCTGCATGGTATTTTTTTAAAAGTATAGGTTCTGGGGCCAGCGCTGTAGTATAGTGGGTAAAGTCACTGCCTGCATTCCATATGGGCGCTGGTTCAAGTCCTAGCTGCTCCACTTCCAATCCAGCTCTCTGCTGTGGCCTGGGAAAGCAGTAGAAGATGGCCCAAGTCCTTGGGCCCCTGCACCCACATGGAAGACCCAGAATAAGCTCCTGACTTCAGATCGGTGCAGTACCAGCCATTGCAGCCAACTGGGAGTAAACCAGTAGATGGACAACCTCTTTCTCTCTCTCTGCCTCTCCTTCTCTCTCTGTGTAACTCTGCCTTTCAAATAAATAAATCTTTAAAAAAAAAAAAAAGAGCAAGCTTCTATTACCTAGAGTGCATTGAGTTTCTGTGATGACGTTTAACTCTCTCAGGTACAGTTTCTCCTTATGAGACAAATCTCGTCTCTCTAAATCTCCAAAAGGGAAGAACAGAAGACTATTAATAACAGTAAAGCATTATGCATTATAAAACTTACAAAAGCTTAAAAATTTTCTGTTTAAAAGTACTTCATGTCATGTATCTCAAATACTGTTAAAGTGGCTACACAAAAATTGTTTGAATTCAAGGAATAAAACTGAAAACAGAATAACCCAAAGATAACATAAATAACTGTACGGAACAATTCATCAAAGGTAGTCCTCCTGCAACTCAAGCATGGCTTCTGTACTAACTCATTCCTAAAGTCAAGGAGCAGTGGCAAAACAAACTCATGGCTAGAGATGGGTTTTGTCTTAAATTTCTCCAGGAAAGTCCCCTTTCTCATTTTGCTTTTATATCAGTTCGTGAGACATAATAACACATCAATAGGTGGAGAAGCTGAATGCCAATAAATGAAAATCAGAGCGCACAAGAATAAAATATATATTACCAATAATCCACATCCAAGAATTCAGTGGTTGATAAGCTATCATAAAAAACTACTCTTAGTTAAGAAGTTAGATTTCATTATCACACAGCTAAGACTCAAGTACCTGGATATTTCCGTTTAAAGGAGGTCACGCCCAAATATTCACTGACTTGTTCCTGAAGCATGTAGTACTCTCCGGCTTCATCAGGTGGCCACTTGTACTCTATCAGGTTTTCTGCTGGATAGTAACTGAAGCTAAGCACAAAAGATACACATTATGTCTTCAATGTGGCTTCCATCAAACTTATCACTTCTAATTTTTGAGGATATTTTGAAAGCTCTTTTAAGTATTTAAATTCTTTGCCTGTTATGGCTTGATGTTGTGACAAGCCAAAAAAATATAAAACAGGTAATAGGAAGAGAAACAATTATCTGAAGTATCAAAGCAAAAGGCACGTTGGAAGTAACACCTTCTATAAACCAAGAAGAAGGAGACTCACGTGGCACTTTCAGACTTACGAGGCCAAAGCAAGGTGGCTACCGCTCTGAATTTTTTCTCTTGGTCTCATTACCAGTATAAGAGCAGTTCAAAGGCCGGTGCCGTGGCTCACTAGGCTAATCCTCCACCTGCGGCGCCGGCACTCTAGGTTCTAGACCCAGTCGGGATGCCGGTCCTGTCCCGGCTGCCCCTCTTCCAGTCCAGCTCTCTGCTGTGGCCAGGGAGTGCAGTGGAGGATGGCCCAAGTACTTGGGCCCTGCACCCACATGGGAGACCAGGAGAAGCACCTGGCTCCTGGCTTCGGAGCAGTGCGCCGGCCGCAGCGCACCAGCCGCAGCGACCATTGGAGGGTGAACCAATGGTAAAGGAAGACCTTTCTCTCTGTCTCTCTCTCTCTCTCTCACTGTCCACTCTGCCTGTCAAAAAAAAAAAAAAAAAAAAAAAGAGCAGTTCAAAAAGTTCATGAAAGATGGAAATTAAATAAAGAATTTTAGTGCAAAATTTGAAATCCATGACGTTTTTTCCTCTGTTTTTAAAAAATACTTATTTTGTCATATGAAAGAGTTACACAGAGAGAATCCACCTGCTGGTTCACTCCCCAAATGGCCACAACAGCTGGAGCCAGGCCAGGCTGAAGTCAGGAGCCTGGATCACTATCCAGGTCTGCCACATCGGTGTCAGGAGTCCAAGCACTTGGGCCAATGAGGCCATCTTCCACTGTCTTCCCAGGCACATTAGCAGAGCAACAGATCAGAAGCAAAGCAACCAGGATTCAAACCAGCGCTGATACGGCATGCCAGTGTCACACGCAAAGATTTAACTCGCAACACCATGCCACCACCAGCCCTGCTTTTTTTCCATAATATGCATTTCCCATGAACACTTTGCACAGTCTTCCTTTCGACCGCTAGGTATAACCAACTTCTGATTGTCTCCTGTTCAGCGAGTCACACACAGCCGAGGAAGTCGAGCTCTGGAAGCCCCCTCCTCAGAGAGCCCAACAAAAGGATAACCTGTCCTCTCGCCCTCCACAAACTCAGAGGCAATGGGGACACCTACACGGGTAGCAGGACACGCAGTCAACCGCATGCTGAAGTAGCAGCACCTGTGACCGTTCAACTTCTACCCCACAGGCAGGAAGGTGACACTATCTTCTGCAACTACCCATTTACAAAGAAGCTGACACAAACAGTATTCTCAAAGTTAGTGTTGGAAAACTGGATAACCACGTGCACAAGTATGAAATTTGATCCCTGACCTCATATCAAGAACAAAAATTAACTCAAATGAAGCAACAACCAAAATATAAGCTATCAGAAAGCTCTTCAAAGAAAGCACAGTAAATCTTCATGACCTGGGATTTGGCAATGCATTATTAGATAAGATACCAAAACCACAAGTAACAAAAGAAAAGATAGTCTAGATTTCATCAAAATAAAAAAACTGCATCAAAGCACACTATCAACAGAGAATGAGACAAAATTCCTTCAAATCATGTATCTGATAATGAAGTAATATCCAGAATATATAAAGAACTACTATAACTAAACACACACACACACACAACCCAAATTAAAAATGAAGGACTTGAGCAGGGATTCTCCAAAGAAGATAAACAAATGGCCAAAAAGCACACACAAAACACTCAACATCCCTACTCATCATGGAAATGCAAAACAAAATCAATATAAGATGCCATACCTTTTAAGATAACTGTTACCAAAACAAAGCAGAAAATAACAAACTGGCAAGGATGTTAAGCTGATGGGAAAGCAAAAATGGTGTAGCCCCTAGAGAGAAGTGTTAACAGCTCCTCAAAGACTAACAGAACTGCCACCAACTCCAGTGTTCACTGCAGCGCTCACTGTAGCCAGAGGCAGAAAGGACCCCAACATCCATCAGCATACGAATGAACACACGCGGCAAATGGCCACAGAGTATTATTCGGCCTTAACAAGGCATTTCTGATGTAAGCGACTGCATGGAAGAGAGTACACTAAGTGCAACAAGCCAGACAAAAAGGACGAACACCGCATGGCTCTGCTTTCGGTGGTGTTTAGAAAAGTCACATTCACGGACACAGAGAATGACAGTTGCCACCGCATGGCTCTGCTTTCGGTGGTGTTTAGAAAAGTCACATTCACGGACACAGAGAATGACAGTTGCCACAGTCGGGGGAAGGAGGAAATGGAGGCTATTGCTTAACGCTTACGGCGTTTTACGGGTTAGTCAAAAGGTCTGCAAACAGATGGGCAACAGTCGTGCAATCCTGATTAATGACACTGAACTGCACACTTAAGTATAGTTAATATGCTGCATTTTATCTATTTTCTATGATAAATTTTATTTCAGACGCTCCCAGTAGCAAGATCAACTTTGGCGTAACATTGTAAAACAGGAAGAAAACACTCCACAGTGTTTAATAACCCCTTTGCCAAGGCTGGGGAACTGGAAGAGGCAGTAACACAGAGAACAAGCAGTGACAGGACAATACCCAAGATCTTGACTCGAAGTTTCACAGCTTCTGGAGCTGTCTCCTGAGCCCATTCTCCTCCTTTTGGGTGGTTGAGTGCCATCATTTGAATTATCTTCATTGTCATCCTATACATTTAAAGGTTCAAAAAGTACTAATTAGAGAATAAATAATAAAGAATAAAGAAATTTTCCCAGACTTGCTAAAAGTCTCATTAAGTCAAACATTTTCAAAGGACTAGTTATATAAATTTTAACTTCCTATTAATTAAAAGGGGATAACAATCTGTAATGACCACAAAACTGCAAACAAAGCAAGAAAACTTTCAACTTAACCATAAATCTAAATCTATTTTTGCTTTCTTGGCAGGATTAAAATGCCTTTTGCTTCCAATAACCATAAAACCGTGGCGTCACTCCTACCGCAGCTGGAGGAAATGCATCAACATTTAAAGTACTGAACTGAACTGAGAGTAAGTTCTGACAATGCTAGCTGATTACTTTAGGTATTCATATCCCTGTAAAAGGGGGACTTGTGAGTACAAGGACTAAAATCAGGTTACTAACTATTCACTTTTTTCTTATATAGCAAAAATATAACCTACTCTATCGTACTCATACAGTAACACATGCACTTCCCCAAAAGAAGAGTCCTGTATATTTTTTATGCAATTACTGACATGACAGGAATAACCGAGGCTGTGAATTCAACCATTCCATTCCATCAACGGACTGGATAAGGTATCAGATATTAGGAAATTGAGTTAATCAGATTTTAGGCAAAGCTTAAGGCAAAGAAAATCATGGGTTTTCTTTTATCAATCAAGGTAGTGTAGCTTCTGAACTCATACAATTGTGTTAAAAACAGTCTCGTTACAAAAGCAATTCCCCAAACAGAGAGGCAGCATGCCACAGCAGCCAGGCCAGGCTCGCTGGGACCCCACTGCCTGGAGTGTTATGGGCAGTGTCCTCACCAGCTGGAGGCTACTCTCCATCCCATATCTGAAAAGCTGAGGTGATAATGAAGCAGCCAATAAAAGGATTAAACGAGTTTATAGATAGAAAGCAGCACTCAGTGCAGGACCAGCAGATTGCCTGCTAAAGATCCAGACTATTATTATGAAGAGTTTACCCAGCATCTTTGTTAAATGGGAAAACACAAAATTCATTCTTTTTCAGTCCTTATAAGTGAGCACTCAATTAAAGAGCGCTTTATAGTCTAAGACTGGCAACCCTGTAGGAGCTGAATAGGCAAAAGCTATTTTCTAAAACTTTACATTTAACTAAGTACAACCGTGACACTCCATATTCAGCATTTCAGACAATTCATTTTAAGCACTTAATTTTCTTTTGTTCTACTTTACTTGCTTTGAGAGCATTTTAAGAATTCTTATATCAATTTGTTTAAGAAATTTCCTTTGGTTGGCTAAAAAACTGAGACATTCAAAACAGACAAAACTTAAATGGAAAGTCCTCAGGAAAGCCCAGGCCACAACTTCACACCCAGAGTGGAAGTGGGCACGACCTCCACACACTAAGGAAGCATCTGGGCAGCCCGCCTGTCTCCAGAGAGAAGGAGCAGCAGCAGGCCCCCACCCGCCCTTCTGCGCTGAAGTCCACATCTCACACCACCCCCGTGGACCAAACTGGAGCTGCTGCCCAGCCACAGGCCGGGTCACAGGTCACTCTCCCACCTGCAGGTGTAAGCTCCGGTCCCAGCTGCCCAGCACACGAGTGAGCCAGCCGAGGGATGTGTGGAGAGGGGTGCCAGGGCCACCCGAGGGCAGCCCCAGGAGTCAGCGGGGAGGAGTGAGGGGCACCTGAGGGCAGCCTGGGGGGCACTGAGGGCAGCCTGGGGGGCACTGAGGGCAGCCTGGGGGGCACTGAGGGCAGCCCCAGGATTCAGTGGGGAGGAGTGAGGGGCACCTGAGGGCAGCCTGGGGGGGTGAGGGGCACCTGAGGGCAGCCTGGGGGGGGCGGGGGCACCTGAGGGCAGCCTGGGGAGGAGTGAGGGGCACCTGAGGGCAGCCTGGGGGGCACTGAGGGCAGCCCCAGGATTCAGTGGGGAGGAGTGAGGGGCACCTGAGGGCAGCCTGAGGGGTGAGGGGCACCTGAGGGCAGCCTGGGGGTGGGGGCGGGGGCACCTGAGGGCAGCCTGGGGGTGGGGGCGGGGGCACCTGAGGGCAGCCTGGGGAGGTGAGGGGCCTGGGAGGGTGAGGGGCACCTGAGGGCAGCCTGGGGGGGTGAGGGGCCTGGGAGGGTGAGGGGCACCTGAGAGCAGCCTGGAGGGGGGTGAGGGGCCTGGGGGGGGTGAGAGGCACCTGGGAGGGTGAGGGGCACCTGAGGGCAGCCTGGGGGTGGGGGCGGGGGCACCTGAGGGCAGCCTGGGGAGGTGAGGGGCACCTGAGAGCAGCCTGGAGGGGGGTGAGGGGCCTGGAGGGGCGGGGGCACCTGAGGGCAGCCTGGGTGGGGGGTGAGAGGCACCTGGGGGGGGTGAGGGGCACCTGAGGGCAGCCTGGGGGGGCGGGGGCACCTGAGGGCAGCCCCCAGGAGTGAGCAGCAGGGGAGGGGGGAGGAGCACCTGCGCGCAGCCCCCAGGAGCCAGGCAGGCCCTCGGCAGGGACTCCCAGGACAAGTGCAGCAGGGACACCCGGGGCCACGGCGCCAGGAGGCCCCGGCGCGCGACTCCGCGGTCACACACGGTCCCCGACTCCCGCCTGCAGCTTCCCGCAAACGACGCCAACTTGCGGCGCGCGGCGCGGGGCGCGCAGTCCGCCGCGGGGAAGCCACCGACCGGGCTCCCGCGGCCCCAGGCGCCGGCCGGCTCTCACCAGAGGCGGCCCTCGGGACCCGGCCAACTTTCTCGGCCGCCCTCCGAGAGCGCGGCGCGGGGCAGCGGCCGCGACTCCGCCCCCGGCCCGGCCCGCCCCTCCCCAGGGGCGCCCAGCGGCCGCCGCCGGCGCCCGGGCGGGCCGCGGCGCCGCCTCCTCACCTTCGCGGACTGCGCTCCGGGGCTGGCCGGGTCGCTGTCGCACGGCCGCGGGGACAGCGCCGCCCCGGGCCCGGCCGCCGCCGCCATCAGCCCGAGCGCCCCGCGCCGCCGCCGCCGCCGCCGCCGCCGCCTCGTCCCGGCCGCCGCCGCCGCCGCCGCCGCCGCCGCCGCCGCGCGGGCCGCCCGCCGCCCCGGCCCCGCCCCCTCCGCCCGCCCGCCCGGGGGCCGGCCCCTGCCGCCGCGCGCCCCGCGGCCCGCCAGCGCCGCCGCCATGGCCGCCGCCAGCGCGCCCGCCCGCCCGCCGGCCGGCCGAGGGCCCGGGCAGGCCGGCGCGGCTGCGGCCCGGAAGGAGGACGCGCGGCGGCGGCGGCCGCGCGCCCCACGTCAGCCGGCGGCCCGCCGCGCTCCGCCGCAGGCGCGCTCGGTCCGCAGGCGCCCTCGCAGCCGCCGCGCGCCGGCCCGGCGTCCTCCTCCTCGGCCCGCGGCGCGCCCCACCTCCGCCCGCCGCCGCCGCCGCCTCGGCCCCCGGCCCCGCCCCGGCTCGTCGCCACTTGGCGCGCTCGCTGCCGCCCCCTCCCCGCGGCCCCCGGCCCGGCCCCTCCACACGTCAGCCCTCTCCTCCCACCGCGCCGCCCGCCCCGCGCTCCCTCTCCCGGGGGTCTCCGCAACCCCTCCCTCCCCGCTAGGACCCGCGCCCCTCCGTCCCCCCGCCCCACCGGGGGTCCCGCCCCACCACCCTCCCTGCCGGGGGTCCCGCCCCCCCTCCTCTCCCCACCGGGGGTCCCGCCCCAACCCCTCCCTGCCGGGGGTCCCCGCCCCTATCTCCCTCCCATCCAGCCCGGGGTCCCCGCCCCCACCTCCCTGCCAGGGGTCCCCAGCTCCGCCCTCTCGCTCCCTGCCTGCTGGTGTCCCGCCCCCTCCCTGCGGAGGGTCTCCCCCCTCCGCGGCCGCCCCCTTCCTCCCCGCGTGTCGGGGTCCCGGCGCCCCCGCCCTGCTTGTGGCTGTGGCTGTGGCCGTGGCCCCGCGTGCAGTCGCTCGCGTCGCGCCCGTGGCCGCCGCCGTCAGCAGCCTTTGTTCTGCGTCCGCTGCGCGGTGCGGGCCAGGGACTGCAGCGCGGTGCGGGCTGCGGGCTGCGGGCTGCGGGCGGGCCCTCGGGGAGGGCGCCCTGGCCTGCCCGGTGGAGCTCCGCGCCAGCACGTGCGGTCGGAGCGCGCCGGGAGCGCCCTGTGCGCCGCGCGGCCCGGAAGGGACTCTCGCCTGGCAGCGTCGTTTTCCCTGCGTTGGCGGGGCTGTGAAACGGGGAGAGCCCGGCTGCGGGGTGATTGTAAAAGTGCCGTGCAGTGGAAGGCCCAGAAGACAACCAAAAAAAGGAGCTGTTTTATTCGCACTGAATTGATTTAGGATCCTCGGGCGCTGGCTCCACAAGGTCACGTCTAGGACTTCACTGAAAATGGAAAGAACCTTGAAAGCGCGTGCCGACAGCTGCTGAGATGAGAGCCAGAAACGAGTTCGGGTGGATTGCTGGGCAGACGCCTGCTGACCCGATGCCCAGGACTGGTTTCCGGGCACGAGGAGGTTCTTACATCTAGAGTGCGATGTGCGTGGCGTCCTTGTCAGTCACTGCGGCTGGCTACACGCCGCTGACAGATGTGGGAACACACACGGAAGGGTTGGGTGTCCCTCGCCTGAATCCAAATGCCAGCTCCCAGAGGGTGCCCAGCTGCTCTGCTCCCCCAGCTCAGACCAGCTGCCGCCCCTTGCAGAGTTCCCGAGGGGAGCCCTGTGTCCACAGGCTGAGCAGGAAAATCTCCTGTTCCCACCACGCTTCTTCCCCCCAGATGTCACTGATGGGGGCCCTCAGATTTCCTGGCAGGGTTTAAAGCTTACAAAAGAGAGGGGGAGATATCTGTCCATTATTTGGTTCTGTCCTCTCCCGTGGGTACCTGTCTCTAGAACAAGGACACGTTTAAAACATCCCACTGAGCCAGCCGGCACTGATGTGTGCAGTGCGGGGGTCCGGGCTAGGGCCTCCGCACAGGCAGCTGCCCGGCTCTAGTAGCTACACCCTCCTCCTTGAGGCAGCTCTGACCGGGATAAGGTCGCTGGCTGACCCAGAGGTCACACACCACAGAGCCCTGCCCCCATCTCCCGGGCCACCACACTGCCTCCTAGAGGAGGTTCCGGGAAGTGCCCCCATCCTCCCTCAGAGCCAAGACTAAGGCAATAGGTGCCATCCCCTGCTTCCCTTCCCTCCACCCCTCTGCTCTCTGGCCCACTCTGCGTGCATATATTTACTTAAAGAAGTAAATAAATATTTACTTACTTACGGAAGGGCAGAGGCAGAAAGAGAGCTCCTGCATCCACGGGTTCAGCCCCCAAGTGGCCGCAGCTGCTGGAGCTGGACCAGTCTGAAGCCCGGAACGGGAGCTTCTTCCGGGTTTCCCACAGGGGTGCAGCACCAGCCCCTGCTTCCACCTTTTACATAAACTTCAGCACACTGTGCTCCATACATGTGTCTGTCTTCAAATGCTATTTAGGTAAAAGGCAAGTACCAGGATTAAAATTAAACCCCGCTTGTCACACATCAGCTTGAGTGAGAGAAAATTTACTTGCAAATAGAAAACAAGATTTCAAAGTGTTATGAAAGAAAACAGACACAGAAAGATGTGCAATTTGAAGTGAAGACTGTGGTTCACGCCCACAAAAGGCTGAACTGGAAAACAAGAGGCACACTCAGGCGCAGTAATTATTCCAGTTTGACCTGAAAATGGGGTGCATGAAGGAGGATCCCAGGAGTCAGGAATGAAATATGCAGGAAGGCATATGATGGGTGTGAAGACTAGTCCGGGTCACTTAATTAGCTGTGTCATCATAGTCACAGTATTTAATCTTTCTGACACTGTTTTTCCTCATTTGTAGATAAGAAAAATAACATTTATTCTACATTTCACAAATGTGTTATGACAAACCAAGTATGAGCCAAGAACTATGCTGGTGATGAGGATTTAAGAAATCATGCATCCGAGCTGGCACTGTGGTACAGAAGTTTAAGCCTCTGCCTGCAGGACTGGCACCCCCCACCATGGGCACTGGATCACGTCCCAGCTGCTCCACTTCCCATCCAGCTCCCTGATGACCTGCTGGGAAAGCAGAAAAGATGGCCCAAGTCCTTGGGCCACTGCACCCACATGGGAGACTCAGAAGAAGTTCCTGGCTTCTGGCTTTGGCCTAGCCTAGCCCCAGCCGTTGCGGCCATTTGGGGAGTGAACCGGCAGATGGAAGATCTCTCTCTCTCTTTCCTTCTCTCTCTGAATTTCTGCCTTTGAACTAAATAATAAATCTTTGAGAAAGAAAGAAAGAAAGAAAGAAAGAAAGAAAGAAAGAAAGAAAGAAAGAAAGAAATCATCCATTTACTTACCAAATACTGCCTTACTTTTTGCTAATTTAGGCCGAGTTAGACACTTAGCGGTGCAATAGTGAAGGGGAAACCATCACAGAACTGTGTGAAACCACGTGTAACATATAGACAGACGAGAGAAAGGGTCAAGACCGAGAAGCCCGGAGACACTCAACTTGTGGAGGACAGGGAAGGAGAGGGACGAACACTTTGATGTCCTGGGGAACCCAGGAGAAGTCAGCTAGGCCTGTTGAATGGAATGAAGAGAAAGAAAGGTCCTTTGTAGTTAGCAACTTAGAGGCCTTTGCTATATTGATTGTTTAACATTGTTTCAGAGGAGTGTCCATTTCAGAGACTAAACTGACGGGAGTTAAGGAAGGAGTGAGAAGCTAGGAATTAGAGCCAAAGTGTACACAGCTCTTCTGAAATGCATGAATGTGAATAGCCAGTATAAGGAGGGTGGCTGGAAAGGAGTGGGGCTGTCTCTCAGGTGGAAGACCTTGTGCATGTTTGTGTGCTGATAGGAATAGCTTGGAAACCATGACTGAGCAGAGAGGAGACTTTTGCTTAAAGGCCGCCTGGGGTGGGTGGGAGGACTTAAAACGCAGGTGATGGGACGGCGTCAACAGGAGGAAGCACAGCCATGGACCCTGTCAGGGGAGACAGGGGCTGCAAACACTAGTGCTTAGAGAAACTTGAAGGGTCTTACTTCCAGTATCTTTTCTTCCCTTAATGAATTCTAAGGTAGGATGTGCAGAGGAGAAAAATATAGGTTTGAGGAAAGAGAAAGTTTGTTAGAGTAGGAAAGCAAAATTTCTAGTGTGCTAGGTGGTTGCCCACTTGAGGATTGTGGTCATGAACTTAATGTGAAGCAGTCTGGGTTTTAAGTCCTCAGGCAAGTTTAGCTTCCTGAATTCAGGCTTGGACATTCAAGAAGGGACTTTCTTGAGGTGAGGAAGAGGGGCAGAAGAATCTGGGGTGTGTTTGTAAAGGAGTGATTATAATGAGGGGCCATCAAATCAAAGCTGGAAAAGGGCAAAGCTGAGAGGGCTACTGAGAGGAAAAGGAGTTTGGTAAGACTGCAGAGTGGCGTCCTCTGGGTTGTTGAGATGGTGAGCTGAGAGGACAGGAGGCTGGCACTGTGGCATAACAGGTGAAGCTGCTGCCTGCAGTGCTGGCATCCAACATGGCACCGGTTCAAGTTCCAGCTGCTCCACTTCCCATCCATCTCTCTGCTGTGGCCTGGGAAAGCAGTAGAAGATGGCCCAGACACTTGGGCCCCTGTATCTGTGTGAGAGACCCGGAAGAAGCTCCTGGCTTATAGCTTCAGATCAGAGCAGCTCCAGCTGTTGTGGCGGTTTAGGGAGTACACCAGCAGATTGAAGACCTTTCTCTCTCTCTCTCTCTCCTTCTCCCTCTCCCTCTCCCTCTCCTTCTCCCTCTCCTCTCTCTATTTAACTCTGACTTTCAAATAAATATATCTTAAAAACAAAAAGGACAGGAAATGGTTGCATGAGAATAAGTTGCCTGAAATCAAGATTTGACAGTGATGTGGGCAGGCGGGGAGCTAAGGAGGAGGAGCTGAGAGTGCCAGCAGCCAATGTGCTGCGGCCCAGCACAACAGGAGCCCCACCCCGTCCTGTGCCAATTCAGCAAATGCATTCCCAGTAGCGTCCCTGAGCCCCACCTCCCACAGGAAGAGACACTGTGACGGGAACGTGCCTGCAGCAGCCTCACGGGGACACGATGACACCTTCCTGGAGACCACCACAGGCACCCAAGCCCCACCCAAACTCTGCCCTACTTGGACATTCAGTGAGGGCACCTTCCCATCCTAAGAAGGAATGACCTCCTTCTCACGGGGAGAGGGAGCCCACACCCACCTCTGGTGGGGGGGCACCACCTCTTTTAAATAAATCCTCCCTTCCTGCATCTTTGCCTCCACTTGGATTGTTTCACGTGTGGAAGGGAGAATTTGGAAAATGACAAAGTGTGCAGATCCATCTTCATCAAAGAGGAAGAAGATACAATTGTTCTGTGACATTTTAGAACTTTTCTCAAAAATTTAAAGATCTCTTGCTGCTAAATGTAAATGCATAGGTTTTTTAAATGCAAAACACTGCTTAGCACATTGCAATTCACTGTGTGAGAAACTTGGAGAATCAGTGGGTGCCGTCTTCTTTGGAAAGAGCTTACCAACAATGGCTTGAGCGTTCCCTGCCTCATTTTATGACATCTCTTCTGTGGCTTGAAAAGCTGCCACGCTCCTTCCTCAGCTCGGATGGTCCTTTGCACCATCCGCGTGTGGAGAGATCACCGGTCAGCAGCCTTGCCTGTGGACATCGCATCTTTCTGCCACACAATCCTAACTGCTGTGGGCCGCAGCACGCATCTCCCAGCAGCACCCTCACCACCTTCACTGGAAAGTTTCACACTTTCATGTCAGCTGCTAAACTGGTGAGACGTGAGGCCAGACTTTACTGGAAGAAAAAGATTCTTTTTCAGTGTCTTTGTAATTATTTTCTTTCAACATGGCAACTAACGTCAACACTTTGGCCTGAATTCTAACCAAAGTGTTTGGGATTTTTTTTCTTCAAAGAGAAGGTTTCTATCCCGGCCATAACCACCATGTAATCACCTTTCTGTTTCAGTGCAGTTTAAACTAGACTTGGTGAGACAAGTACACCTGTGTTTTCTGCATGCTAGACTTTTCCTCCCATCCCCTCACAACTGCTTTTGTGTATGCCTGGGTCTCAGCCTCCTTACTTTGCTTTCCCAGTGCTATTCTTTTTTGTTTTTATTATTATTATTATTATTTTGACAGGAAGAGTTAGTGAGAGAGAGAGACAGAGAGAAAGGTCTTCCTTTTCCGTTGGTTCACCCCTCAAATGGCCGCCACGGCCGGCGCTCTGCAGCCAGCGCGCTGCGCCAGGTGCTTCCTCCTGGCCTCCCATGTGGGTGTAGGGCCCAAGCACTTGGGCCATCCTCCACTGCACTTCCTGGCCACAGCAGAGAGCTGGACTGGAAGAGGAGCAACCGGGAAAGAATCTGGCACCCTGACCAGGACTAGAACCCCGTGTGCTGGCGCCGCAGGCGGAGGATTAGCCTAGTGAGCCGGGGCACCAGCCCCCAGTGCTATTTTTAAATTTCCTAATCACAAAAACTTCACTTCCAGCACTGTTGTTTTTTATTTATTTGCTGTACTTTCATTTTTGTTGTCCAATTCTCTCCTTTGGTAATATGTTTTTATAAAACACCATGTGTGTTGATCATTGAAAAACAAGAAGGCAACACAACTACATGCTTCACTGTCCGTGTGTAACGTGAAGAGCTGCGTGAGATATGTGCAGTGAGCAGGGACTTGCAGACTTTGAAGGAAGGACATGATGCGTGCTGTGGTCAGAACGTGCTGTCCCCCAGAACCCACGTGTTGAAGCCCTGAGTCCCCAGTGTGATGGTGCCCGGAGTGAGGACTATGGGCGAGGACTGGATTTAGAGGAGGTCGTGAGGGTAGAACCCTGGTGATGGGATCCGCATCCTTGTAAAAAGAGGTGTTGGGGAGGGAGTCAGAAATTAGCCCATGTGTGTGAGAGGGGCCTAAGCAAAACGAAGCATCTGCAAGAGTTCGCCTTGGAAGCAGATCAACATTTGGCACTACAAAGTCCTGCCCATACCCCGATCATTTTACAGGTGGCCTCAGCCTTCTTCCCCCAAGGAAATCTCTCCGGTGGGCTACCTGGCGGGATAACATGGAGTGATAAAGCCTTTACACCCTTCTCCCACGGCAGGCACACTGGGGGAGGTGCCTCTGCCCTGGTCAGGTGGGCTCCCCAGTCCAACAGCACTGATGAGTGAAACCTTGGGAGGAATTCACCTAATTCACACTCAACAAACTCTGTCCTGAAGCAGGAGTTGGAGGAGGGGAAAGAGAAACAGAGAAATGGCAGGAAGAGCTGGATCCCTTTCCCTTTAAGCCCCAGTCTGAATACAGATTGGGCGCTCAGCTCTCAGCTCTTTCCTGAACCACCTCTTTAGCCTGCCAGGTGTGTTCTCTCCTTTTAACCGTGTGCCTTTGCTTTTTCCAGTCTGAGTGGCTGGACACTCTCGGATTCTGTGCCGCCCATTCTGATGGATGCCCCACCCATTAAACCTCGATACCTTGTTTACCACTGCTCTCTGTCTCATGTGTGAATTCCTTCTTGCACAAAGACAAGAACCTATCCCACCCATCTCCACTAAGAGATACAAGACCTCCCTTTCTCTCTGTATGCACCTACCAAGGAAAGACCATGGGAGGGTATCACCAGCCGGAGGTCCTCACCAAGGACACTAGCACACTGGTACCCTACTCCCAGACTCCAGCATCTTAAGAAACATTTATTGGTGAAGCCACCCAGTCCAAGACATTTCACTGTGGCAACGTCAGAAGATGCAAACACGGCCCATCCATTAGTTGTGAGTGGTTCGTGGACTGGAGAGCTAGCTCTGAAGTCTGGGCTCTACACAGACACAGCTAACACCGTCATAACTGAAATGCGAACCCTGTTGTTGGAGGATTAGTGTTATCCCCCGAACCGCGAGGACTGAGACCTGTGAGGCATTAGTAGATACCCTGTTCAGTGGCTCATCTACGTGCATATTGAAGTCACACGGAAGGATGGCAGGAGTTGGCATAGCTCCAGTCCTTGAGTGATGAGAAGGAATTAGCCAGAGACCACAGGCAACAGAAACAGAAGTAAATGGTTGTACTAGCATACTTCAAAAGGATTGTGGAAAAATAAGACTTTTCAAATTAATGCATAGTTTTTTTCATAATACACATTTTCCACGTACTTTTTGAAGACCCTTTCATCTATGTGAATTTCAAAATTTTTGGCCCCAAAACAAATGTACCTTTTAATTCCATTTTCTGGGAGTTTTTGAAGTACTTTTGAACATCCAGACAGCATGCACTTCCAGCGGCTGCAAGGTCGAAGGGCGCCGAGTGCCTCCCCCGCTCTGTGGCATCAGGGACTGACAGACAAAAGGAGCTTCTGCCTGAGAGGGCGGCAGAGACTCTTCCGGGGGAAACTCAGGTCACTCACTGCGCTCGAATGATTCTGTGGCCCTGGGCACGCCTCTTCCTTGTGGTTCCTTCAGTTCAGAGGGAAACTGCCGCAGGAAGTTAGGTGTTGCGTGTGCAGCACGGTGGTCCGGTGACTGCAGAGTGATTGCAACACCTCACAGGCTCATGGTGAAATGCTGCCTGGGTGGAGTAGGTGAGGAGGTAGATGATGGCTGGGCAGAGGTTTGTTGCTACAAGCCTCAACATAGCTTCCAGGGGAAGAGGGTTGGATGAGGTTTGGGATAGGGAAAGCAACAATGGAAATGTTCATCTGCTATTAGGAGAATCACTTAAAAAAAGAAGTCACTTAACCCACTCTGGAATAGAAGGGAGAAAGAAGTGTTGTTAGGATTGGAGATGTTTATAGTGCAGCTGGCATCCACCAAACCTCAGAAAATGGCAGAGTGTGACATAACAGAGAATCTGAAACTTTCTTTCTTTTTTTTTTTTTCTTACAGGCAGAGTTAGACAATGAGAGAGAGACAGAGAGAAAGGTCTTCCTTTGCTGTTGGTTCACCCCCCAAATAGCTGCTACAGCTGGCGCACTGTGCTGATCCGAAGCCAGGAGCCAGGTACTCATCCTGGTCTCCCATGGGGTGCAGGGCCCAAGCACTTGGGCCATCCTCCACTGCACTCCCGGGCCACAGCAGAGAGCTGGCCTGGAAGAGGAGCAACCGGGACAGAATCCGGCGCCCCAACAGGGACTAGAACCTGGGGTGCCGGCGCCGCAGGCGGAGGATTAGCCAAGTGAGCCCGCGGCGCCGGCCGATGAAACTTTCTAAGAAGGCAGAAGAATCTGTATTCACTTGAAAGGCAGCTGAGGCATTTTGAGGCAGCAAATGACATGTAATCAGAGATACGAAGTCATCAGAGGTAAGTTTCCAAGATGGTGGCATCATCAGTTTCGCATGTGAAGCGTGGGGATGAGACTTGAAGCAAAGAAAAGTGGGCCACAGGTTTTCTCACTGGTTCACTGTGGAGGCATTTACCACAACAAACAGAGGTTGAGTTGCTTGACACCAGTCCCTCTCATCCCCTCAATGCAATGAAGGTTCATTGAGGGCAAGGGCTTCTCTGCTCTGTCTTCCATGGTACAATCTACATGTCACTCACTGCTAGGAATATGGTAGACGTAGGATATTTCTGGACAAAAAGTTAACAAACTAATTAGATGAAAAAAGGGGGCAATTGCAATAGATGTGAGGAAAGTGAATAGATGTGAGGACCCAGATGAGAGAGATGCAGTATTGGAAAAGAGGGGAGGATTTGAAGTTGTTTCAAGACATTCATAGTACAGAGGATTGGACAATTAAGCTCATATGGGTGGAGAGAAGAGCAAGAGAAGGAAAAGAGCTGAAAGCAATTCAGAAATATCAACTCTACACACGTAAACAACACTTGAGAATTTATGCTCTCTGCACAAGTCCTTGATTGTTATACTAAGTGAATGCATATGCTAACCTTAGGAGAAAGGCGTAATTCTCATTTTACAAATAAGTCTATGAGGCTGTCTACTTTAATACTAGGCAGTATATTTTCATTTCTTTAAGATTTATTTATTTGAGATGCAGAGTTATAAATAGAGAGACAGAGAGAGATGGTGTCCATTCACTGGTTCACTACTCAAATGGCTGCAGTGACTGGAGCTGGGCCGATCCAAAGCTAGGAGCCAGGAGCTTCTTCCTGGTCTCTCACGTGGGCACGGGGGCCAAAGGGCTTGGGCCATCTTTCACTGCTTTCCCAGGTGCATCAGCAGGGAGCTGGACCAGAAGTGGAGCAGCCAGGACTCGAACCGGTGCCCTTATGGAATGCCGGCATTGCAGGCAGAAGCTTAACCTACTATGCCCCAGCACCAGCCCCTAGGCAGTACATTTTCCAACTAATTTGTCCCAATGAGTTTATCAGGAATACACATTGCTTGAAATGGTCCATTTCACAGGTTTGTTACTACTGGATTTTTCTATGGCCAAGCTTGGCAGTTGATAGCTATCAGTTGGTAACTATCTTGTCAGTGCTCTGTGATATGACTTTTGTTAGTCCTGGGGCACTCATCCTGCCCCAAATGTGAGAGACACATGAGATGGTGTTCTTGCCAAGGTTTCATACGGGTCCTTGACTATAACTAGGAAAGTCGCATAGGTAATCGCAGACATCGCTGCTTGCCTTCCCGAGTACACCCTCAGCGTCCTTGCTAGAGGAGTCCCCGTGACACCTCGTCTCCACTCTCCCCACCTGACCCTGTGCTTCGTGGGTCCCCGTGACACCTCGTCTCCGCTCTCCCCACCTGACCCTGTGCTTCGTGGGTCCCCGTGACACCTCGTCTCCGCTCTCCCCACCTGACCCTGAGCTTCGTGGAGGGTGGGCTCCTGTCCCACCCCACAGGAGTGGATTGTTGCTGGTCTGGTCATGGGAAAGTGATTAGTGTGCAAAGTTGACAAACAGACCCAGAAGACTGCAGGGAGGGTGGGAAGAGAGAGAGACCCTGGGTCCTCGGTTAAATGCCTGAGAAATAAAAGTTTCCTCATTTCTCTAAACAATTACGTTGCCCTTGCCTGACTGGGTTAGAAATTTGACACAGCAGCTTAAATCAACGCATGGATGACAGGATCCTGTAAATGAGCTTCTGGTTCAAGTCCCAGTCATTCTGCTTCTGATCAAGCTTCTTAACAAGGCGCACTTTGGGAAGCGCAGGTGATGGCTCAAGTACTTGAGTCCCTGCCCTGCAGGTGGGAGACCTGGAGGAAGTTCTGGGCTCCCAGCTTTGGCTTGGCCTGGACCTAGCTGTTGCAGGCATTTGGGGAGTGAACCAGTGGATCAAGAATCTCTCTCTTGGCCGGCGCCATGGCTCACTAGGCTAATCCTCCACCTGCGGCGCGGGCACACCAAGTTCTAGTCCCAGTCGGGGCGCCGGATTCTGTCCCGGTTGCCCCTCTTCCAGTCCAGCTCTCTGCTGTGGCCCCGGGAGGGCAGTGGAGGATGGACCAAGTGCTTGGGCCCTGCACCCGCATGGGAGACCAGGAGAAGCACCTGGCTCCTGGCTTCGGATCAGTGCGGTGTGCCAGCCACAGCGGCCATTGGAGGGTGAATCAACGGTAAAGGAAGACCTTTCTCTCTGTCTCTCTCTCTCACTGTCCACTCTGCCTGTCCAAAAAAAAAAAAAAAAAAAAAAAAAAAGAATCTCTCTCTTGTCTGTTTTCCTGTCCTGGTCTCCCATAGGGTGCAGGGTCCAAACACCCCGGCCATTTGATACTTTACAAGATTGTATCTTAATTTCCTGCAGCAAATTCTAATTTTCATAAATCTAAAAAGAATATCTCTCTTTATTATTATTCACTATAAGAATTCATAAATACACACACCTCATACTACTTTTGTATAACACAATGTTAATAAATACAACTGGGAAGTATAAATTTAAAAATCTAGTTTTCTTGTTTGTTGTTACAAGAATTCCATTAAAAACTCAATTGTAGATAACAATGTAGTTAATCAAAGCTACCATGAGGTTCACAATCTATCTATTTCATTCATCTTTTTTTCATTTATCTTGAGAAGTTGGAATGTAAACCCTTTAGTATGGGAATCAAGCTATTCACAGTAAAGAGCAAATACCAGCGCCAGTGCTACGTAAGATTCAGTTTCATGCTTCGCTTCAACCCAGCTGTCCCAAGCAACGTCCCAGATCCATCTGCTGGCAATCTGTAAGAGAAATTTTTAAAAGACCAACTTTAGATTGAGCATGTTAGGTGGTTGTCAAATCTACACTAGTTTGGATGTTTAAACCAGGTGACTTTGTATCATATGAAGTCACATTTAAGAAGTACTCTGTCCAGTCTTCCCTTTCATGAAGAGTGATGCCACATGGACCCACCCTCTCATTTGTGCAGAGGCTGGTGTTTATCCACCAGGGTGCCACCTTAGCTGAGTGTGTCAGGGGCAGGGGCAGAGGCAGAGGCCTCTGTGCTGCCGTCCAGCAGTCCTGCATAAACACCACTCTGCTACATTACAGTCCATGCTAAGAACTTCTCCTGGGGCCGGCACTGTGACATGGTGGGTAAACCCACCACCTGGGTGGCAGTGTCGACATCCCATTAGGGCGCCGGTTCGAGTCCTGGCTACTCCACTTCCCATCCAGCTCTCTACTATGGCCTGGGAAGGCAGTGGAAGATGGCTCAGGTCCATGGGCCCCTGAACCCGCATGGGAGACGCGGAAGAAACTTTTGGCTCCTGACTTCAGATTGGCACAGCTCTGGCCATTGCTGCCAACTGTGGGTTGAACCAGTGGATGGAAGACTCTCTCTCTCTCTCTCTCCCCCTCTCTCCCTCTCTCTCTCTACCTTTCCTTCTCTCTCTGTGTAACTCTGACTTTCAAATAAATAAATAAATATTTAAAAAAAAGAAATTCTTCTCTCTACTCTTCAAATATTTTCAAATAAAAGTCTGTCCTGAAGTGAAGAAATGACATTGATTATACAGGCAGGCTGTTACAGAAAATCCTAACTCCTCTGTTCCACCTAGAAAGCCATACACGATCTGACTGCAGCCTAACTGTGTGGACCAAGTATGGCCACATATTTATTCTCTGTGGTTTCTGTCAAGAGGTTGACCCTGTCCCCCCACCCTCTGAACAGGAGTTGGCCTTGATTTGTTGGCCAACAGAGTGTGACACCCACAGTTTGCTAGCCAGGTCTTCAGAGGTCTTGCAGCATCTGCTGGACCCCCATGTAAGGAAGCCCACTCTGCACTGGAGGATGATGGCTTATGGGCAGGAGAATTCTGTGCCCTAGCCAGCAGCCAGCAACAGCTCTCAGATGTGTGAGGAGACCAATGTGGACCCGTGGGCCCAGAGGTCACCAGGGGACAGCAGACAGACCCAGCAGCTGATCCAGAGGGATCTGGCCCATAAAGAGGTGCGCAAACAAATGGCTGCCATTCCAAGCTGCTAAGCTCTGCGGTGGTTTGATGTGAAGCAGTATTAGCAGACATATTACTCCACTCCACTCTCCTCTAGCTAAATACAGCCAACTGCCCTTGTGATTAATCCAGCACACCAAATCCCCCCTCACCCCCCCCCCCCGCCTTTTGATCTTCACACTCAAAGCTAACTCTTCTTGGAATGTTCTCTCTCATCTTTCATGCCACTGGTTCCTGCTGTCATTCGAGCGGTACCCAAGTAACCACTCACGTCACACCTTATATCATCCTACCTTAACTTCCTTTCTTATTTTTTTTCTTTTTTATTTTTTTGACAGGCAGAGTGGACAGTGTGAGAGAGAGAGAGAGAGAGAGAGACAGAGAGAAAGGTCTTCCTTTGCCGTTGGTTCACCCTCAAATGGCCGCCGCGGCCAGCGCGCTGGGTGCCGGTGCACTGCACTGATCTGAAGCCAGGAGCCAGGTGCTTCCTCCTGGTCTCCCATGTGGGTGCAGGGCCCAAGCATTTGGGCCATCCTCCACTGCCTTCCCGGGCCACAGCAGAGAGCTGGCCTGGAAGAGGGGCAACCGGGACAGAATCCGGCGCCCCGACCGGGACTAGAACCCAGTGTGCTGGCGCCGCAGGCGGAGGATTAGCCTAGTGAGCCGCGGCACTGACCCTTAACTTCCTTTCTAGAGCACTTAGCTCCATCCAGAATTGTCCCGTTGTGTAGGTGTGTGTTGAAGGTGGCAGGTCCACCTTCGTCTTGTGACTGATGTCTTGCCTGACCCCCCCTTCAGTCTCCCTCCCCGTGCTTCAGTATGCAGCACCCTCCTGCTGCAGGCCTCCGGAATGTTCCAAACAGCAGGGTCTCTGCAGCCCTCAATATGCACTGTCAATTCCCTAGATACCGACACAGCCTAGTGTATTTACAAATAGTGTTAATCACCTTACTGCTTACTGAGGGCTCTGTGAGGTGAATCTGTTGAGGAATTCAATGCAGATAATTTCACTTAATCTTCATAACAACTCTGGGAAGTAGGTGTTATCACCACCATTTTGTAAGGAAGCCACTCTGCCAAGGCCTCAGCCATGCAGGCTGCTGTCTCGACTTACTCCTGGGCAAGCTGATGCAGGCCCGGGCTGTTGCCACGACCCCTGAGTTGTGCTGCATTATGCCCTTGGCTGGAGCGGGTGCCCCTTCAGAGCCACAGTGCACACTCTTTGTATTTTCCACAGGATTCTGCCACCTAGACAAAAGTGTCTGTCCCCTTTCTCTCTCTCTGAAATTTACTGGTTAATTAATTAACTTAAATGACATAAATTGTCCAAGCTGATATGACCAAAGCACAGGATAACTATGCAATTTAATAAATTATCCATAGTAAAATACAACTTCTATTGTATTGCTTTTCAAACAGTTTAGAGTGAAATGAAATATGTTTACAAAATGGTCCTTCCATTCGAGAGGACCCTCAGAGTATTGAAGTACCCTGGAGTCCCCACGATAAATATTAAATCACTGGGTGGGGGGGAGATACCTCAGGGTTCCAACCGATGGATCAATGAGTACTTACATTTATTGCTTGACCAGTCTTTTGAATAAATAATACTTTTATAATGAACTTATAACGATGGAACCCAAATTCTTTGACTGCTAACAATATGCGGTCTGCCAATTCAAGTGACAGATGAGAGAAGACTTTATCATCATATTTGACATCTTTAAGACTTTCCTTTGAAAAACAAGTTAAGGAAAATATTTTAATTTTCAATGTAAAAATACAAGTAGAACATATATCTAAGTAATACACTATTTTAAAAGTTAAAAATATACATATTCCTAACAAAGTATTGATAAATAAATGTTATGCTTCCTAGTTTACACTTCAATGATAATTTTTTAAAGATATATTTATTTATTTGAAAGTCAGACTTGCACACAGAGAGAGGAGAGGCAGAGAGAGGTCAGTCTTCCATCCACTGGTTCACTCCCCAATTTGACTGCAACAGCCAGAGCTATGCCGATCTGAAACCAGGAGCCAGGAGCTTCCTCTGGGTCTTTCCACATGGGTGCAGGGACCCAAGGACTTGGGCCATCTTCTACTGCTTTCCCAGGCCATAGCTGAGAGCTGAATGGGAAGTGGAGCAGCCGGGACTCGAACTGGTGCCCATATGGGATGCTGGTACTGCAGGCAGCAACTGTACTCGCTGCGCCACAGTGCCGGCCCCAGTGATAATTTTTTTAAAAATCTGTTTTATTAGTGCTGGCACTATGGCACAGCGTGTTAAGCTGCCACTTGCAATGCCAGCATTCCATGTCAGACTGTTAGTTAAAGTCCCAGTTGCTCTGCTTCCTATCCAGCTTCCTGCTAACGTCTGGGAAGGCAGCAGCAGATGACTCAAGTACCTGGGCCCCAGCCATCCAAGTGGGAGACAGTACGTGGCTCCTGGCTAATGGTCTGGCTAGACCCAGCCCTGGCTGCTGCAGCCACTTGGGGACTGAACCAGCAGTTGGAAGATCTCTCTATCTCTGTGTGTCAGATCTTTTAAAAATCTGTCTTGTGTTTTGGAATCACGTTTCATTGCTCTTCCTTACCAACACTAGGCTGTAGTTTTATTTCACCAGACTACTCTTGTTAACCTGTTGTTAGGGCTACACAGGGGAATTTCAAAAGAAGGCTTCTGGAAATTCTTAGGCAGACACTTTTTAAAAATGCATAGGCCTGCACCAGGTCGCTGCTGTCTTCCTCGGCTTCCTCAGGCCAACCCCTACTTCTTCTTGACCCTCTTGCCACCACTCCTCACTCTGCTGCATTTTCCTTTGGCCTCCAGGGAAATGCAAAGAAATCAGAGGTAGCTGACTGTACTTCCTCATAAATTAGAGTGTAGCCTGCTGGCACGACAGGCCATGCTGCCTTTGCTGGGCCAGTCTCACGTGCACCAGCAGTTCCCACTGCTCGGTCCTCCCAACCGCATGCGGGCCCAACAGCTTGTTTCTGGACTGCACAACCAAAGAAACTGCCTTTCATTTCGTTTATTTAAAACACTTGGCTTGGTCTTGGTGCCTGTCAGAAACTCACGTATCCGAAACTGAGTCCAGCAGCACGACTTGCGCTGGGACTCTGGCGGTGGCTCAGTCTTCCCCCTGTCAGCTGCTCCCCCTGTCCGCTGCTCCCCCGTCGGCTGCTCCCCCTGTCGGCTGCTCCGCGCTCCTCCGAAACCAAGCTCCATCTTTCCTCCGAGCAAACTCAACTCACCACTGTCTTTCTAGAAACATCTCCAACCACATGTGGGCCTCACACTGACCTTCAGAGCCCTGAGATGCTGCTCCAGGTTATACTGGCAACTTTGTTCCCCTAGTTTCTTAAGACAGCAAAATTGGGCTTTACCTTTGTTTATCTATGGTTATTATCACGTCCACTTCACTTATTCCTGTTAGTTTTTCACAGCTTTCAGCACGTGAACGGGGAGTTGTTCCCCAAGTGCATTGTTTTAAGAGCTGTGAGGCCTGGGGCGGGCATTTGGCGCAAGTTAGGACACACACGGGCCGCACTGGAGTGCTGGCGTTTGAGCCCTTCCCATTTCAGGGTCCTGCTACCGCGCCCTGGGAGGCAGCAGGTGATGGCTCAGGTAATGGATCTCTGTCCTCCACATGGACCTGAGTTCCTGACTCACAGCTTCACCTGGTTGCAGTCCCAGCTATTGCAGCCATTTGAGAAATGAATCAGCAAATGGGAGATAGCCTGCTTGATTGCTTGCTTTATTTCCTCTCCCCCTCTCCCCCTCTCCCCCTCTCCCCCTCTCCCCCTCTCCCCCTCTCCCCCTCTCCCCCTCTCCCCCTCTCCCCTCTCCCTCTCCCTCTCCCTCTCCCTCTCCCTCTCCCTCTCCCTCTCCCTCTCCCTCTCCCTCTCCCTCTCCCTCTCCCTCTCCCTCTCCCTCTCCCTCTCTCTCCCTCTCTCCCTCTCCTTCCTACTCCCCAACTTACAATCTATGTGTATAAAAAGAACTCTGAGGACTGGCTAGAAGAAAAAGCCATACATCTACAGGGTTATCAGAGCGACTTCCATCTTCCCCCAAATCCCTCTCTTCTCAGTCCCTACACCTGGGAGGTCCCAGTGTTCTGAAACTGCCCCCTGCTCTTTCCATCTTGGGCTGTGGCCCCTCAGCCTCACCCACCAGTGGGCCACTCACACTTGCCTTGACTCTGACTTTACCCAGGAATGTGGCTGCCCAGAGTCTTGTGAGAAGACACAGTAGTTGGAAGTTAAAATGAGTGGGTAAGGGCAAATTCTTCCCCGTTCTCCACGCAGAGGGACTGTATTCCTGCCCCTGTTCTCCTTGCCCCTGCTCCCCATCCGCTCCTCTGGTCTGCCCCAGAGAATCCAGGCCTTCCCTACCTGAAACCCCGATGTTAATAGATACTGAGCGCAAACTATGGGACGATGCCCCCCAAGCTCTGTCAATGCCTCCTACTTCCACTTCTGCTACTTCTACACTCCGTGCTCCTTCAGACCGAACAGAGAACCCTGGTCATCCAAACTCCGGGTCCCACGAGCTGTTCCAGCGCCAGCATTCTCAGTGCAGGTCTGTACGGTGTTATACTTTCAACACTATTTGAAATCCCACCATAGTCAGTACATTTGAATTCAGCCCCTAAGGTAAGGCCGAGTGAGAGACACACCAAAAACATACTCTTATATCACAAATGCTGCTTGTTAGAGTTTAGATCAGAGCAGCAGGTAGTGATTATTGTATTAAGTTGAACTGCATTTATTTTCTGAATCCATGAGCCATATCTTTGCCAAATATCATCTGGAAATGATTAATTCAGTTAGAAATGTATCCGTGTGTGTAATAATGGAGGGAGACTGGAAGGTGGTATACAGGATCAAAGTATGCCACCCTAAAGCACCCACTTGCGCATTCATCATTTTGAGTTAAAGGCTCTCAAAAATCAGCGGATGCTTTCCTTTTGTTCCTGAAACCAACAGGTGACACTCCTATGTGAAAGTGATCTCTGTGCCAGGAAGATGGAGAGTGGAGACTGTGGAGTGAAATGAATAAACATTGCTAAACTAACTCTCATATCTTTTTAAAAATTTAATTTTCTTGAAAGGCAGAGCAACAGAGAGGGAGGAACGAGAGAGCCCTACCACCCACTGGTTCACTCTCCAGGGGCTGCAACAGCCAGGGCTGGGCCGGGCTGAGGCTAGAAGCTGGGAACTCCATCCTTGTCTCTCACTGATGGCAGGGGCCTGAGTACTCGGGCCATTATCTGCTGCCTTTGCTGACATGCCTAGCAGGAAACTCGGCTGGGATTCAAATGGGCGCCCCATTATGGCCTGCCCGCATAATTCTCCCAAGTGACCACATTACCCCCTAAAAGGAGGTGGTGGGAGGTGCTCACTCCGCCTGAGACAAGGCCAAGAGAAAATACTGAGGATGTCCCCTCTCTCTACTTCCCTGCCCCCACCCCTTCTCTTCTGGCCCATTCTAACTATGCCACATTGTCACCTTCTGAGTAAACGTTATCAGTTTGAGCACCGCATGTGTGCCTGTGCTCAGACCCCACGTCTCCCACATCACCAGCTTGCACTGCATGCGACCTCAGCATACTCCGGGACAGGAATGTGCACCACCACAAGGTCTCAGCTTCTCTCAGGTGTGGGTGGCTGCAGCCAGGTCTCCCACATTCTCTGGCCTAAAGTTTTGGGGGTGCACACTCTGTGCTTCGATTGCAATTACTTTCATAAAAGAATGCAAACATAGTCGTCTCTCTCACCCCAGCCACGCTCCTCCCACCAGTACCAACTGCCACTTGCCTGAGAGTGATGCAATCAAAATCCCCAGTACCCAGTCCTGAATGTCATGAACCCAGTGTTGAAACCCTTAATGTCTAAAGCTTCTGAAAATAAGCCCCCAAAATTAAAAGTCCGAATGTTGAAATCTGAAAATTCTAGAATTTCTGTTCATTTATGTATCAAAGATTGGAAAAAATGCAGATAACTTGATAAATGCTTATTTGACGATTTGGTGGACTTGGCAGAAGATTGATTTCAGATGGCTCCCCAAACCACAATGCGGTATTTGGATTTGTATGTGACCAGGATTCCTTTAATTTATTAATATCTATTTATTTATTTACAGAGACAGATGAGAGCTGCCATCTGCTGGCGCACACCCCCAAATGCGCGCAGCCTCAGGCATAGCAGAAATCTGGGAACTCAGTCCAGGTCTCCCATGGGGGTGAGGGGAACTGAGAACATGCTGGCCCTAGAAAGCCGGCAAGGCGGTCAGGAGCATCACCTGTTGGCGCCTGTCTGAGGAGCATCTGGACAGAGCTACGCGTCTCTTCTGATGTGACTGGAGCGATGTGTGCACAGGCTGTTTCACCTAAGTTATCTGAAGTGACCTTGCATAATCCTTTGTTCTTCATCTATATGTTCCTTAACTGTTTCCAGAAATGTCCTTAAAACTCATCAGCAGTCTTTTGTTGTTGTTAAAGATTTACTTATTAATTTGAAAGGCAGAGTTACAGAGAGAGAAGAGATAGAAAGAGAACTATTCGCTAGTTCACTCCTCAAACGGCTGCAATAGCTAGGGCTGTGCCAGGCCAACGCCAGGAGCCGGAAGCCGGGAGCCAGGAGTTTCTTCCAGGTCTCCCACGTGTTAGCAGGGCCCCAGGCACTTGGGCCATGTTCTGCTCCTTTCCCAGGTGCATTAGCAGGGAGCTGGATCGAAAGTGGTGCAGCTGGAACTTGAACTGGCACCCATACGGTATGCTGGTGTTGCAGGCGGCAGCATTACTAGCTACACCACAATGCTGGCCCTTGAGATGAGGGCGCCTTAACTGGAGAGTTAACTGCTAGGCCAAAGGCCCACTGCATGACTAAAGTTTCTAAAAGTGGGGGCCGTCATCATGGCGTAGAGCGTAAAGACGCCACCTGTGATGCCAGCACCCCATGTGGGTGTAGGTTTGTGTCCCATTTGTGTCCCAGCTGTTCCATTTCCAATCCAGCTTCCTGCTTCCTAATGGCCTGGAAAAAGCAGAGGAAGATCCAAGGATTTGGGTCCCTGCCACCCACGTGGGAGACCCAGATGAAGCTCCTGGCTCCTGGTCTAGTGCTGACCATTGCAGTCATCTGGGAATGAACCAGCAGATGGGAGATCTCTCACTCTCTGCAGCTGTGACTTTCAAAATCTTTTTTTTTTTTTTTTGACAGGCAGAGTGGACAGTGAGAGAGAGAGAGACAGAGAGAAAGGTCTTCCTTTTGCCGTTGGTTCACCCCCTCAATGGCTGCTGTGGCCAGCGCATCACGCTGATCCGAAGCCAGGAGCCAGGTGCTTCTCCTGGTCTCCCATGCAGGTGCAGGGCCCAAGGACTTGGGCCATCCTCCACTGCGCTCCCTGGCCACAGCAGAGAGCTGGACTGGAAGAGGAGCAACCGGGACAATCCGGCGCCCCGACCGGGACTAGAACCCGAGGTGCGGGCGCCGCAGGCGGAGGATTAGCCTATTGAGCAGCGGCGCCGGCCCAAAATAAATCTTAAAAAAAAAGTTTATAAAAGTGAATCTCAAGATGTGGCCAATAAAATGTGTTTATTTCCATAAATCCTAATGCATTTGGTAGAAAATTAAGAAAGAGTGACTTGGCCACATGATATGTCAACAATGAAAACTTCAGGTTTATAGCTACATAATTTGGGGCCGGCTTTGTGGTGTGGCCGGTTAAGCCTCTGCTTGCATTGCCAACATCCCATACAGGTCCTGATTCAAGTTAAGGCTGCTCCAATTCTGATCCAGCTCTGGGCTAATGCATCTGGGAAAGTAGCAGAAGATGGCCCAAGCTGAGACATCCACTTTCTGTGGCCCATAGACATTAGTGCAGATTGTTGGGCCTTTAGGCTTGGACTGCGGCTTATTGCAGTGGCTGCCCTGGTCCTCAGGCCCCTGGGCTCAGACTGTGTTACACACATTTTCCAGTTTGCAGACAGCAGGGTGTGGGCCTCTCAGCCTCTATAGTTGCATGAATCAATTCCTGTAATAAAATTTTTTATAATATCTTATTAGGCTGTTGTTATTCTGGAGAATCTTATTGCTTCTTTTATACATAGCTCAACCTACCTTTAATATCTGCTGGACTTTAGTTTCCACTGAATGAGCTTGGAATTTCCTCAATGGCTCCATTCTATAGGAATTAGCAAACTTTAATTTCGCCAGGGCACTCTTCCATTCTTTACCTATATCCACAATTGAGTCATCAAATGGAGGCTCCACATACTGAACATCATGAAAAGATTCTCTCAGTCTTTCTTTTAAGATCTGTGCATACTGAAGGGGGAGAAGGCAGAGAGAGAAAGAAGGTATTTTTAACTGTAAAATTCAATCTCATATTAAAGAACCCTGATATAGTTACAGCGGGGCAGGGCTGATGCAAACAAAAAGCTCGGGAATCTGTTATAAGGAGCTTCCGTGATAATGTAGTCACTACATTCAAGATCCACTCTTAGCTATCAACATAGCAAAAACATTTTTTATAAATTTCTACCTTTTCTTTTTCTGTAATTAACTTTTTAATTTTTTATTTCAATTTTAAGTAATTTTTAAAGGATTTTATTTCTTTATTCGAAAGGCATAGTTAGAGACAGGGAGAGATCTTCCATCTGCTGGTTCACTCCTCAGATGGCCACAACAGCCAGAGCTGAGCTGAGCTGAATCCAGGAGCCAGGAGCTTCTTCCAAATCTCCCAAGTGGGTACAGGGACCTGAGCACTTGGGCCATCTTCCACTGCTTTCCCAGGCCATAAGCAGCAAGCTAGATTGGAAGAAGAGCAGTCAGGACATGAACTGTGGATGCTGGTGCCACCGGCAGAGGCTTAGCCTACTACGCCACAGTGCTGGCCCTGTTTTAATTAATTCTTAATAGACTCAGTATGATTTGTAGATACAAGTCTAATAACATAATGATATTCCTTTCCTCCCTCCTTCCCACCATATTCCTTCTACCTGTCTTTTTTTTTTTTTAATTTTTGAGATAACTTATTTCACCAAATAAGAAGTTCACCAGATAAAAAGCCAAAAGACCCTAGTTTAGTGAGAATATAGACAATGGCTAACAATAATTGAATGGAAAAAAATGAGCATTTCACTCATTTACAACTTTTTGGTCGATTATTCATTCATAATTTCTTTCAGTGAAATAGAACCAGTAAGAATGTGACATATAAATTTTTCCTGTGTGGTTACAAGATAATAATCAAGTTCATTTAGACTTGATTTCCTCTCAAGAGTTTATACACAGGAATAGTTTTATGTACCTTGCAATGCAAATTAGTATATGTTGCATTTTTTGTACTGTATTAATTACCATAGATCAGGGAAAACATATTTGTCTTTCTGGGACTGGTTTATTTCACTAAATATAATGGTTATCAATTGCATCCATTTTGTTATGAAAGACATG
This sequence comes from Oryctolagus cuniculus, assembly GCF_051225735.1. NCBI lineage: Eukaryota > Metazoa > Chordata > Mammalia > Lagomorpha > Leporidae > Oryctolagus > Oryctolagus cuniculus. Next base: position 592,701 of record NC_142871.1, on the reverse strand, counting down.
ATTTCATTCTTTTTTATGGCTAATATTCCATGGTGTCTATATACCATATTTTCTTTATTCAGTCATTGGTTGTTGGACATGAGTTGATTCCACATCTTAGCTATTGTGAATTGAGCTACAATAAACAAGGGGGTACAGATCACTCTTTCGCATGCTGATTTCATTTCCCTTGGGTAAATTCCCAGGAGTGGGATGGCTGGGTCATATGGTAGATCCATTTTTGGATTTCTAAGGTATCTCCATACTGTCTTCCACAATGGCTGCACCAGTTTACATTCCCACAAACAGTGGATTAGGGTGCCTTTTTTGCCATATCCAGCATTTGTCATTTGTTGATTTCTGTATGAAAGCCATTCTAACTGGGGTGAAGTGGAAATTTACTGTGGTTTTGATTTGCATTTCCCTGATGGCTAGTGATTCTGAGCACTTTTTCATGTATCTCTTAGTCATTTGATTTTTCTCTTTTGAAAATGCCTGTTCAAGTCCTTTGCCCATTTCTTAACTGGGCTGCTTGTTTTGTTGTTGTTGAGTTTCTTGAGCTCTTTATAGATTCTGGATATTAATCCTTTACCAGTTGCAAAATTTGCAAATATTTTCTCCTATTCTGTCAGGTGCCTCTTCACTTTACTGAGTGCTTCCTTTGAAGTGCAGAATCTTCTGAGCTTGATGTAATCCCATTTGTCTATTTTTGCTTTGATTGCCTGTGCTTCTGGGGTTTTCTCCAAGAAGTCTTCCCAGTGTCTTCTAGAGTTTCCCCAATGTTCTCTAGTAATTTGATGGTATGAGATCATAGATTTAGACCCTTGATCCATTTGAATTGATTTTTATAAGAAGTGTAAGGTAGGAGTCTCGTTTCCTGCTTTGCACATGGAGGTCCCATTTTCCAAGCTCCATTTGTTGAAGAGACTGTCCTTTCTCCAGGGACCGATTTTAGCTTCTTTGTCAAAGATTAGCTGATTGTAGATGTGTGGATTGATTTCCGGAGTTTCCATTCTGTTCCAATTGGTCAAAGCCAGGAAGCAGAGCTTCATCCAGGTCTCCCATGTGTGTGACAGGGGCCCAAACACTTGGGCCGTCTTTTACTGTTTTCCAAGGCATATTTGAAGAGAACTGAGCCAGAAGTGGCGCAGCTAAGACTTGAACCAGGATTCACATGGAATACTGGCTTCACAAGTGGTGGCTTAACCCACTGTACCACAATGCCAGCCCTGTGTAGTTTTCCTTTTTTTTTTTTTTTTTTTTTTTTTGAGATTTATTTTTATATTTGAAAGTCAGAGATAGAGAGTGCAAGAGGGAGACAGAGAAAGGCCTTCCATTCTCTGGTTCACTCTTCCAGATAGCTGCAATGGCTAGGGCTAGGCCAGGCCTACACCAGGAGCCAGAAGCTTCATCTGGGTCTCCCATGTGAGTGACTGGGCCCAAACACCTGGGCCATCTTCCACTGCTTTCTCCAGGCTATTAGCAAGGAGTTGGTTTGGAAGTGGAGCCTCTGGGACAGAAATTAGTGCCCACAGGGGATGCTGGCATCGCAGGCAGTGGCTTTATCTGCTATGCCGCAATGCTGGCCTGTTTTATTTAATGTTTGTATACTCTTGGTTTCAGGGTAATGCTGATCACACAGAATATTAGAAAGTATTCCCACTGCATCTGTCTTCTTAAAGACATTGTAAATAATTGGTATGATTTCTTCCTTAAATATTTGGTGCAATGCACCAACAAACCCATCTTGGTCTGGTGCTTTCTGTTTTGTAAGGTTGTTAATTATTGATGAAATTTGACTTTTAAAAATGACATAGATCTATTAAAATTGTCTTGTGTGTTTTGGCAGACTGTCTTTCAAGGAATTGGTCCATTTCATCTAGGTTATCAAATGTATGGGCGTAGAGTTGTCAATAATATTTTTTCATTCTCCTTTTACAAACCATCCTTCTGATGTACATAAGATCTCTAGTGATGTCCCCTCTTGCATTTCTAATTTTAATAAATTGCATCCTCTATGCTTTTTTTAAGCATGGTAAGAAGCTTATCAGTTTTATTGATCTTTAAAAGAAACAACTTTTGGGGACCAGCGTTGTGGCGCAGCAAGTAAATCTGCCACCTGTGACACTGGCATCCCATATTGGTGCTGGTTTGTGTCCCAGTGGCTCCTCCATTTCCAACCCAGATCCCTGATAATGGCCTAGGAAAAGCAGTGGAAGATGGCCCAAGTGTTTGGGTCCCTGCCACGCATGTGGGAGACCTGGAGTAAGCACTGGCCATTGTGGCCATATGGGGAGTGAACCAGCAGATGAAAAATCTCTCTGTCCATCTGTCCCTCTGTTTCTGTAATTCCTTCAAATTAAATAAATAAATATTTTAAAAAAACCTTCTGGCTTCATTTATGTTCTCTGTTCATTTCTTGTTTCCAGTGTTATTCATTTCTGCTTTTTATGATTTTGTTTTGTTTTCTTTTTACGTTGGATGTGATTTGCTTTTGTCCTAGTTTGTCAACTAAGCTTTGTAAGCTTAGGTGATTTATTTTAGATATGTTTTTCCAATATATGCTTGCATTTATTGCTATAAATTTTTTTGAGCACTGTAATTGTTGTATCCTAAACTTTTGATACATTGTTTCATTGTAATTTACTTCAAAATATTTTTTAATTTCTCAAGATTTCTTTTAAGAAATTTCTTTGTTCATTTGAAAGGCAGAGAGAGAGAGAGAGGGAGAGAGAGAGAGAGAGAGAGAGAGAGAGAGAGAGAGAGAGAGAGAATAGGAGAGCTATCACTCACTGGTTTACTACCCGGATGCTCATGGTAGCTGTGACTGGGCTGGACTAGAGCTGGGAGCCAGGAATGGGATCACCCATGTGGGCATCAGGAGCCCAATTACTTGGACAATCAACACTACCTCTCTTCATTATCAGGAAGCTGGAGTCAGGGTTGGAACTAGGTATCAAATCTAAGTACTCCAGTACAGAACACAGGCATCTTAACAGGTGTTATAACCACAGGCTAAATGCGCTTTCCAAGAGTTCTTTGTCCCAAGAGTGTTGCTCAATCTCCCAGTATTCTGAGCTGTTCCAGTTATCTCTTTTACTGGTTCCTAGTTTAGTTTAATTATATTGTTATCTGTGAACAGACATTGTATTATTTCTGTTCTTTAAGTTTGTTAACATGTGCTTTATAGCTCATTATGTGATTTGCCATGGTGGGTGGTCCCTGTGAGCTTGAGAATGAATAATCAGATGTTGTTGTGTGAAGTATGTGTATATGTATGTCAATTATGTTCAGTTGATTGATAGTGTTGTTAAGTTCAAACAAGTCTATATCAATTTCCTGTCCATTTTTGACTATCCATTTAAGACTTTTGTTAAAGTCTTAAACTAAAATGGTAAACTGTTTCTATTTTAATTTCCATCAGTTTTTGCCTCCTATATTTTAATATTACATTGTTAGTTACATATATGTTAGGAATTGCTGTATCTTCTCAGATAATTAGCCTATCATTGTGTAATGCTCTTCTCTCTGAAAACATTCCTTTCTTTGAGACCTGCTTTATATGAAATTAATAGCTATTCTCACTTTTATTAATGTTAACATGGTGTATCGTTCTCTATCCATCAGGAGCCAGGATCTTCTTTCAAGTCTCCCACGCCGGTGCAGGGGCCCAAGGACTTGGGCCAACTTCTACTGCTTTCCCAGGCCATAGCAGAGAGCTGGATTGGAAGTGGAGCAGCTGGGACTCAAACCAGTGCCCATATGGGTTGCCTGCTATGCCATAGCACCGACCCCATTATCCATTCTTCTCTCAACAGACCCCTAGGTTGACTGCATTTATTAGATATTGTGAATATTGTAAACTGAAATAAACTTGCAAGTGCAGGTGTATCTTTGATATGATTTGTTTTTTTAAAAAATTATTTATTTGAAAGGGGAGGAGAGAGCGAGAGCGAGAGTGAGAGAGCAAGCCGGGGCTAGGACAGGGCAAAGCCTGGAGGCTGGAATTCAATCCAGGTTTCCCATGGGGTGGAGGGACCCAAGTATTTAACCTCACCTTGTGTCCTAGGATGTGCATTAGTAGAATGGTGGATACGATATGGGATGCAGGGATCCCAAAAGGCAACTTAACCATTGCACCAAACATCTGCCCCAATTTCATTTCCTTTGGATACACACACACACACACACACACACACACAGTAGGCTTGCTCAATCATATTGCAGTACTATTTATGGTCTTGAGTAAGATTAATGAAGTTTTAAATAATGGCTATGCTAATTTACATTTCCATCAACATTTATGGGTGCTTTCAGCTTACCTTTCTCTAGACCAACAGCATTTGTCATTTTTTGACTTTTGGGTAATAGCCATTATAAATGGAATGAGATGATGTCGCATCATGGTTTTGATTTGCTTTTACCTAATAAGAAATGCTTAACACTTTTATATACTTTTTGCCATTTGTATAACTTCTTTTTCAGAAATGTCTAATGAAGTTATTTGACCATTTTAAATCAGATTGTCTTTTTTCTTTTTTTTTTTTTAAACTGGGTTTCCTGTATATCCTGGAAATTAGTCCCTTGTTGAATGAATAGTTCACAAATATGGTCTCCCATTCTGCAGGTCATCTCTTCAATCTGTTGGTTACTTCCTTTGTTGTACACACTTTTTCAGTTTGAGCAAATCCCATTTGTCACTTTACACTTTTGTTGACTGTGCTTTTGGGGTCATATTCCAAAATGCTTTACCCATATGAATGTACCAAAGCATTTACTTTATGTTTTCTTCTTGTAATTTCATAGTGTCAGGTGTTACATTTAAGTCTTTGATTCATTTTGAGTTGATTTTTAAACAATATATATGTATAGAATTGGAAAGATACTTTCTTTTTTCTGCATATGGATATCCATTTTTCTCAGTGTAATTTATTGAAGACATGTTCCTTTCTTCAATATACATTCTTGCTGACTTTACCAAAAATCAATTGAATATAAATACATGTACTTATTTCTGGTTACCTATTCTGCGCTCTCTCTCTCTCTCTCTCTCTCTCTCTATATATATATATGTGCTCCATATATACATATATATATATATATGTCTGGTTTTATGCTTGTACCATGTAATAATGGTTACTCTAGCTTTGTAGTACATTTTTGAAGCCAGGTCTGATCATATTCCAGCTTTGTCCTTTTTGTTCATTATTTCTTTGGCTTTTCAGTGTCTATATTGGCTCTGTATAAATTTGAGTTGCTTTTCTATTTCTATGAAGATGTCATTAGTATTTTTATGGGAATTGCATTAAAACTGTACATTGCTTTGGATAGTAATACATTTTAACAATATTGTTTCTTCCACTATATGAACATGGGCTATCTTTGCTCTTTTATATATATTCTTCAATCTCCTTCATCAGTGTTTTATAATTTTCATTGAAGAGTTAATTTACTTTCTTAAATTTATTCCTAGATTTTTTATATCTATTGTGAATGGGGTTGTTATCTCAGTAATTTCATTATTCGTGTATTTTAAAAGCTACTAGTTTCATATGTAGATTTTGACTCTTGCAATTTTTCTGAATTTTATCAGTCCTATATGTTCAGTGGAGCCTTTAGGCTTTTCTATGTATAAATTCAGGTTGTCTGCAAACAAGAATTTGACATCCTATTTTCCTAGTTGAATGCCCTTGTTTTCTTCCTGTTGTTTTATATCTCTGGCTAAAACTTCTAATATTCTATTAAGATAATGAGAGCAAGCGTTCTTGTCCTCCTAAGTTTGGATAAAATTATTTCAGCTTTTCCCCTCTCAGTTATGATGTTGGCAGTGTTTTTCTCATGTCTAAATTTTATTGGGTTGAGGTACATAACCTCTATGGCTAATGTTTGGAGAGTTTTTCTTTCTAAATCATGAAGACATATTGAATTTTATCAAATGCCTTTTTTGCATATACTGAGATGATTATATAGTTTCTGTCATTCATTTCATTGATATGTTTGCTTTGTTCATGTATGTTGAATCATTCTTGCATTGCTGGGATAAATCCAACTTGATCAAGGTATATAACTTTTTATGTGATGCTGTGTTAGATTGTTTAGCACCTCATTTTTTGGGAGAATTTTTCTGTTCATTGTGAGTACTGATCTATAGATTTCTTTGCCACTGGTGCCCTGTGTCTGGTTTTGGTATTATTGTATTTGTCTCAAAGAGTATGTTTAGAAGTGTTCCCTCTATTTTAATTCTCTGGAATTGTCTGATAATAATTGATGCTAGTTATTATTTGACTGTCTAATATTTAGTAAAATTCGGTAGTAAGCCATTGGGTTCTGGCCTTTTCTATGCTGGGCTATTTATTATTATATCAATCTTGTTACTTGTTACTAGTCTGTCCAAGTTTTCTATTTTCTCATATTGCCAGTTTATATCTTTCAAGAAATTTAGTTGTTATTCTAAATTTTCTAATTTGCTGCCATAAAGTTTTTCATAATAGTTTCCTAATTATCCTTTGTTTACTGTGGTATCAGTTGAATAGTCTCCTTTCCTACTTCTGATTTTTCCTTATTTGGGTTTTCCTAAATACCTCTCAATTTTGTTTATCTTTTTAAAAAACCCTATTAATTTCATTGATTTTTGTATTATTTTCATATTATTACACAACTTATAAATTTCAAATACACAAAAAATTAGTAACATTACAGTATCTTTAGATAAATTGCCTTTGAATGGGTGCTCCCTTTCTAGTACTTGGAGGCCCACCGTGGAAAACGACGACTGCTTGACTTGCACAGGGAGGCAGGGCCTATGGCTGCACCACTGTCCTCCAAGTGGCGGAGGGGGCTCACAGCAGCTTCCTATTCTCTTTAGACAGCATCAGGCACCACAGTTCTTGCAGCTTGGCTTTGACCCTGTGTGGTTCTGACATCTTGTTAGCTGGTATGGCTCGGGTTCACACTCTGTTAGAACTATTGATTCTATTCATATTAATTTTTATTACAAATTATATAAAGGGGTGCTACTGGGTATTTAGGTCCACATTCTATTTTAAGGCTGTATGTTCAGTTTTTGTAAATTGTCTGAGCCTGTGTTGGCTGCCATGTTGCATCGCTGGAGCTCGAAGATCAGCCATTTTTGTATTGTTTTATAAGTCTCTGTTTCATTCATTTCTGTTCTGATCTTTCTTACTTCCGTTCTACTAATTTTTGGTTTGTTCTTGCATTTCTGTGTCCTTGAGATGCATTGTTAGATTGTTTATTTGAAATCTGTTCATGTAGGCAGTTATTGATAGAAATTTCCTAGTGCTCCTTTTGCTAAAATCGGTAGGCTTTGTTGCGCTCTTTTCATTTTCACTTGTTTCATGAAATTTTTGATTTCTTCATTGACCCACTGATTGTTCAATCAAATGTTTTGTTTCCATGCACTTGTATAATTTCTAAAGTCCCTCTTGTTTATTTCTAGTTTCATTCCATTGTGGTCAGAGAAGATACATGCTGTGATTGCAATTATTTTGAATTTGCTGAGACCTGCTCTCTGGTCTACCATATGGTCCATCCTAGACAATGTTCTATGTGATTATGACAATAATGTATATTTTTCTGCTGTTGAATGACATGTTCTGTAAATGTCTATTAGGTCCAATTGATCTGTAGTAGAGTTTACTTTAATTGAAAAAATAATAATCCTTTTAACCAAGGTGTTTTAACCAGAGCCATAGACCAGGCTTAATCAGAGTTATAAGGTAATTATTCACATATTAAAAATAAGTAGATAATCTTAACTCTTTTAAAACTCAGTTCTTCCTAAGCAATCTGAACTCAATAAAGACAGCATAAAACACATGAAACTCTCCCCATTATTAAATCCTTTTTCTTTAGGTCACTTACAAAAATAATGAAGTTGTTGAATTAAAGAATTAGTATATGACATACCATTACCTGGAACAAGTTCAGTACCTCAAGAAAAAGCCAGAGGTGGAGAATACAACAGGAGCTGAATAAAAGTTGAAGAGCTGCCAATTAAAAACAAACTGTAGAAAAAGAAAAAAAAAAAAAACTACAGCCTGAAAAAGGGGTTGAATGAATTAAAGAAAAAAACAGATGTTGAAATTTTTATTTTGGGCAGCATTTTTTATTTTTATTTATTTTAAAGTGGTTATTCCAGTAATAATTTCTTTTTTAAAAAATTTAAGGTTTATTTATTTATTTGAAAGGCAGTTAGAGAGAGGCAGAAGCAGAGAGAGAGGTCTTCCATCCGCTGGTTGACTTCCCAGATGGTCGCAACAGCTGGAACTGCACCGATCCAAAGCCAGGAGCCAGGAGCTTCTTCTGGGTCTCCCACGTGGGTGCAGGGGCCCAAGGACTTGGGCCATCTTCCACTGCTTTCCCAGGCCATAGCAGAGAGCTGGATGTGAAGTGGGGCAGCCTGGACTCGAACTGGCATCTATTATGGAATGCTGGCACTGCAAATGGAGGCTTTACCCACTACACCACAGCACCAGCCCCAGATGTTGAAATTTAAAAGATTACAAATTTTTATAAAATTATTAGCAGAAAGCCTTGTTACCTTGTTACTTTAATTTATCGGATCAAATTCTAGTTTCATGTCAGTGTAACTTTAATGTTAACGCTCAGTTTTTAGAAAACTGTATAAACAATTTTCCTTCTAATCTCAGCCAACCTAACTCCACAAGAGTCATCTCCCACAAAGCTTCTACATCATTCTTATATTACTGTTCCTCTTTTCACTTACATTCAACCAGTTATTTTACTTTAGGACAAATATTACTTGCTTTTCCCCCTAACTACACATCCCTCTGCCCTACAGAATTACACATTCTCATGCTTATAACTTCCTTTACGTTTTTCTCTCCCTTACATATTTTTTTTACTTACATTTTGAAATAATCCATTAACACATCTAACTTAACAGAAAAACATTTTGAAAGACATATAGAATTTTAACTGTAGCTACCTTAAGGTAGTTTTCGAACTTTGGAGAAATTCAGTAGGAAACAGGTAAATGTTTTTATCTTGGTTTATACAATTATACTTTATAAAAGTGTGACAACCCAAGAAATCTTAGGAAATGCTTCAAGCTCAGAAGACAAAACATTTAAGCAAGATTCAACACTGTTTTAAGTAAGACACAGAAACCCAAAAATTTGCAAGAGAAGTTAGGCAAGAATGGCAAATTAATTTAAAAAAGGGAAATTATGGAGGCCAGTATTTTGGTTATATTATGTTAAACTATGAGCTTTCTTTGTTGATCTTTTGTCTGATCCATTTTCTGATGGAAAGTGGAACACTGAAATCCCCAACTACTATATTAGAGCCTATATTTTTTTAGATCCAATAATATCCAACATTGGCTACATACACATTTACAACTGGTATAATCTTTTGTTGAATTGATGCCTTTATCATTATATAGCGACCTTCTCTTTTTCTAGTTTGTGATTTAAAGTCTATTTCATTTGCTATAGTTATTCCTGTTTGCTTTTAAAAAACATTTATTTATTTATTTCAGAGGTAGAGCTGCAGAGAGGGAAAGACAGAGGAAAGTCCTCCAACCTGAGAGGGAGGAGGAGGAAGGGGGGGAGGTGTCACTATGTTCCTAAATCCACACATATGACATACATGAAACTTGTATAACTTAGATAAAATTAAAAAAATAACCCCTGGACCTGAAAAAGCCATGAAAAAAGAAAAAAAAAAAACAGAGAAAGAAAAAGATACTCCATCCGCTGATCCACTCCCAAATGGCTGCAACCACCTGATTGAAGCCAGGAGCCAGAAGCCTCCCTGGGGTCTCCCACATGGGAGGTTTCCAAGCACTTGGGCCATCTTCCACTGCTCTCCCACGCTACAGCAGAGAGCTGGATTGGCAGAGGCACAACCAGGACACAAACTGATGCCCATATGGGGTGCTGGTGCTATTATCTGCTACAGTTGCTTTACCTGCTACACCACTGGCTCCCTCCTGCTTGCTTTTCATTTCCATTTGCATGCTATATTTCTCCATCAATTTACTTTTCAGTGTGTATTTACAAGGGAACTGAATTACTTGCTGTAGAATATTGAACATCTTTAAAATCCACTCAGCTATCTTGTAATGAAATAATTTAATATCTAAATTCAAAATTATTGGGACTGGTGCCGTGGCACAGTAGGTTAATCCTCAGCCTGCAGTGCCGGCATCCCATATGAGCACCGGTTCTAGTCCTGGTTGCTCCACTTCCAATCCAGCTCTCTGCTATGCCTGGGAAAGCAGAAGATGGCCCAAGTCCTTGGGCCCCTGCACCCACGTGGGAGACCGGGAAGAAGCACCTGGCTCCTGGCTTTGGATCAGCACAGCTCTGGCCACTGCGGCCATTTGGAGAGTGAACCAACGGAAGGAAGACCTTTCTCCATCTCTCCCTCTCATTGTCTGTAACTCTACCTCTCAAATAAAATAATCTTTAAAAAAATTATTATTGATACAGACATACACCCGTAATTTTGTTCTTTTTCTTCACTGTTTTGTATATCATTTATTTCTTTCTCCTTTTTTCACCTTTATGGCTTGGTGGTTTTCATCTTAATATGGGTTAATTCTATTCTTTCTTTCAATTATCTGTTCTATTAGTAAGTTTTGTACTTCCCCATGTTTCATGGTGGTAGTTACCATTCTTTTGCTTCCAGTATGGGATCTCTTGAGCTGCTGTTATATATTTTGTCTGATGGTCATCAATTTCTTCTGCTTTTGCATACCTTAGGAAGACTTTATTTTTCCTTCACTTCACAATTTGCTGAGTAGATTATTCTTGGTTGGTGGTTTTTGTCTTTCAGGACTTTGAATATATTATCCCATTCTCTCTGGCCTGTATGATTTCTGCTGAAAACTCTTTGTTATTTTAATGGGAATTCCTTTAATGTGACTTGATGATATTCTCTTGCTATTTTTTTTCATTCTATATATTCTAGACACTTTCAAAATGATATAAATGGACTTTAAAGGTTCATGAAAAGTGTAATTAAAGTTTATAAATGAAAACAAACTTTATTTCCCAACATAAGCTTCAAGTTCAACACACTTTTGAAAATGATAATAGTCATATAATCCATCCCTAAAGAACTAAGGGATTTCTGAATTTAACTGTCATTTTAGTCTTTTCGAATTACTGACAGAAGAAAAATAGCCAAATTTTCAATTTTCAAATTATTAACTGAAAAAAATAACAAGTTTTTAAAATTAGGAAACAAAAGCAGAATGAGTCAAATCAGAACATTAAGGTGACTTTTCCACTGAAATTACCATTAAGTCACCCTTGTTTGACAAGAGGAATGAGAACTGTCATGGTAGAAAAGCACACTGATGAAGATTTCTCAGGAATTTTTATGATAAAAATAAAAAGCTTTGATTAAATTTCTCAAAACATTCTTATAATTAGCAGATCCTTTGGTTCTTCATAAAGTTAACAAAAAAAATGCCTTAAGCATCCCAAAGAGCTGTTGCCATGAACTCTGCAATTTTTTTTAAAAGAACAGATTTATTTTATTATTTGAAAGGCAGAGTTAGAGAGGCAAAGGCAGAGATGGGAGGGGGGTCTTTCATCTGCTGGTTCACTCCCCAAATGGCTGCAATGGCTGGAGCTGGGCTAATCTGAAGCCAGGAGTTTCTTCCATGTCTCCTATATGGGTGCAGGGGCCCAAAGACTTGGGCCATCTTCTACTGCTTTCACAGGCCAGAGAGCTGGATGGGAAGCAGAGCAGCCTGGACTTGAACTGGTGCCCATATTGGATGCTGGCACCTCCTGCTACACCATAGCACCAGTCCCATGATCTTTGCTCTTGATCAGTCTGCTCTTGCTTTGAGTGTACCACTTCCACCTCTTGGTTGTCATTGTTTTGATTGTGCTTTTTCTTCAGAATCATACTGATAAATCCGTGTTTCTCTCCTGTTAAAATTATTCAAAAAAAACAATCCTTCACAGTATCGATCCATTTAAGATTTCATTGGAAGCCCACCTTCTGTTAGCAGCTAGCTATGTGGAACACCTCTGGTAGCCACTGAGTGGAAAGTTTGCTCCACGTTTTAAGTCAGAACTGTGTTATTGTTCCTGCTATTAATCACTGACCCTCTTCAGTAATGGCAATTTTTTTTTATATTTATTTTATTTAATGAACATAAATTTCCAAAGCACAGCTTATGGATTACAATAGCTTCCCCCCCCCATAACTTCCCTCCCACCCACAACACTCCCCTCTCCCACTCCCTCTCCCTTTCCATTCACATCAAGATTAATTTTCAATTATCTTTATATACAGAAGATCAATTTAGCATATATTAAGTAAAGATTTCAACAGTTTCCACCCACACAGAAACACAAAGTGTAAAATACTATTTGAGTAGTAATGGCAATTTTTTCCCTCATAAACTGATGTGTACGGTCTGGTGCTATGGGCTTCATCTTTTTTTTTTTTTTTTAAGCATTTCCTGTGAGTTTTTTTTTTTTTTTTAAAGATTTATTTTATTATTTGAAAGACAGAGTTACAGAGAGAGGTAGAGACAGAGAGAGGTCTTCCATCTGCTGGTTCACTCCCCAGATGGCTGCAATGCCCAGAGCTGTGCCGATCCAAAGCCAGGAGCCAGGAGCCTCCTCTGGGTCTCCCATGCAGGTGCAGGGGACCAAGGACTTGGGCCACCTTCTACTGCTATCCCAGGCCACAGCAGAGAGCTGGATTGGAAGAGGAGCAGCCGGGACTCGAACCGGCACCCATATGGAATGCCAGAGCTTCAGACCAGGGCGTTAACCCACTGCACCACAGTGCCAACTCCAGGTTTCATCTTAAATATCACATCATTTCTTTTTATAAAGCTTTATTTACTTGAAAGGCAGAGTCACAGAGAGGGAGAGATATTTTCCATCTGCTGGTTCACTCCCCCAAATGACCACAATGGGTAGGGTTGGGTCAGGCCAACGTGAGGAGCTGGAACTCCATTTGGGTTTCCCATGTGGGTATAGGGTCTCAAGCATTTGGGCCATCTTCCACTGCTCTCCCTGGCACAGCAGCAGGGAGTTCAATGGCACATGAAACATCCAAACCTGGAAAGGCAGTCATATAGAATGGTGTGCCACAGCAGCTCCTCGTCACTTCTTAAAGTGAATTATGTGTTTGTACACTGCTCTTTTCCTGTGGAGGCTATTAATATTTAAAAGTTATCTGTAATATCAAGAATAGGGAAATAAAGTATTTTATTTTCACTTACTCATTTTTTGATGATTCTCCTTTCTTCAGGTAGATTGAAATTTCTGATCTATATTATTTCCCTTCTATTTAATGAACTTCTAAGAACATTTATTGCAGGTCAGGTTTACTAGTAATTCTCTCCATTTTCATCTGAGTGTCTTCATGTCCCTATTCAAGGCATAATTTTTCCTGGTATGTAACCTACTTATAACTTGTATAATTTAAAAATGACATGCCTACATGTGTTTCTTGTTTTATTTTGGCACCTTTCCTGCTCTGTGTTCTGATCTTCCTGGATCTGTGGGAATGGTGTCTGATATTAATTTTTGGAAAAATTCTGTCATTACCACTTAAAGTATGTTTTCTACCCCTTTCTTTCTTCCCCTAATATTTTCATTAAGAGCAATTTTCATCTCTTATAGTTCTTGAATTTTTTTCAGTCTTTCTTCTTGCTTTCCAGTCTTGGCAGTTTCTATTACTACATCCTAAAGCTCAAAGGTTCCTTCCTCTAGTCTATCCAGTCTAGTAAGTTAAGCCTACCAAAATCATACTTCATTTATGTTAGTATTTTTTGGTTATAGTATTTCATCTTGTTCTTCCATTTTTCCTACATTGCTCATCTACTTTTGCATGTTATCTATTTTTATCAACTATAGTCCTCAACAAAGTAATCCGTTTTAAGTATCATGATAACTATAATATTCCTGCCATATCTGGTTCTAATGCCTCAAAGGCCCCTGCTGAGAATCAAAGCCAGGAGCTGGGAACTCAATCCAAGACTCCCAAGTGGGAGACAGGAACCTGATCACACCTGTTCCATCACCATTTCCAGGGTTTGCATTAGCAGGAAGCTGGAGTGATTAACAGCTGGGTACTGAATCCAGGGGCTCTAATATCCTAGGTTGAAGACTTCTCTTTCAGCAAAGATGATGCCTCTGTGTTTTCTATCTTGTGTTGTTTGGAGAAGAAATCCGATTCCTTTTTTTCCCCTGTACCTAATTTTTTTTTCTAGTTGTCCTTTAGTTTTTAAATCACTGGCTTCAAGTATGTCTTGGCATAATTTTCTTCATGTTTCTTGAACTGGCTTACTGAGTTTCACTGATTTATGCTTTATAGTTTCCAATAAATTTGGGAATTTTGTATCCACAGTTCTTCAAATATTGTCTGTCCCCTCCTCGTTTTTTTCTCATTTGGTGACTCAAATTACATTAGTCCATTTGAAGTTCTGCTCAATGTTTCTATTTCCTCTAAGTCTCTGAACTCACTAATTTTTTCCTCTACAGTTTTTTAATCTGCTGTTAATTTCATTCAGTGCATTTTCATCTCTGACATGGTAGTTTTCATATACAGAAGTTCAAGTTAGATTTAACATGCCCAGCCTTTTACAGTTTTAAATAAACTGAATGAAATCATAACTGCTTTGATTTGATGAAAACTAATACAGTAACTTTTACCAAAACTACTTTAGTGTCCCTTTATACTTTTTTAAAAAAGATTTATTTATTTGAAAGTCAGAGTTACACAGAGAGAGGAAAGAGAGGGAAAGAGAGAGGGAAAGAGAGAGAGCGAGAGAAAGGTTTTCCATCCAATGGTTCACTCCCCAATTAGCTGCAATGGCCGGAGGTGCACGGATCTGAAGCCAGGTGCCAGGAGCTTCTTCCGGGTCTCCCATGCGGGTGCAGGGGCCCAAGGACTTGGGCCATCCTCTACTGCTTTCCCAGGTCATAGCAGAGTTGGACTGGAAGTGGAGCAGCCAGATCTCAATCTGGTGCCCACATGGGATGCCGGTGCTTCAGTCCAGGGCATTAACCCACTGTGCCACGCTGGCCCCCCCCCTTATACAATTCTACCATTATGTCATTTTCAGCCTGTTTTCACTGTTTCTTCTCATTTTGAGTTTTATTTTCCTATTTATGTTTTCAATATTTAACTGGAGAAGACACTGTGTATCTTATCTTCTTACATGCTGCGTATTTTTGTATTCCTAAAAATATTGAGCTTCCTCCTAGGAGAATCTTGAAAACAGTTTTAACTCTCTGGAGCCTTTTTAAGCTTTGATAAGCCAAACTACAGAAACTTTTATATCTGAGCTACTTTTTTATGCCCACTACTTAGGCGGTATGCTTTCTAAGCATGCTAACCAAATCCACAAGCTATAACTGATCACTGCATATCAAATTAAGTTGCCTCGGCCCAAGTCCCCTTAATCCTAGACTTTAGCACATAACCTAGAACATCTGTCTCCTCATTCTGAGCTTAGCTTAATTTTCAAGAGTAGTTCAGACATTTATTAGGCAGTAAATTCATATAAGTCACCCTCGTCTGCTTCCAAATATGTAATTTTTCTTTACTGCTGGTAAGCTGTACTTCAGACTTAGTGCCAGGCAATTCAGCATAGCATTTTTTTTTTATTTTATTTTTTTGACAAGCAGAGTTAGAGAGACAGAGAGAAAGGTCTTCTTTCCATTGGTTCATCCCTCAAATGGCCGCCACAGCTGGCGCACCACACTGATCCAAAGCCAGGAGCCAGGTGCTTCCTCCTGGTCTCCCATGGGGTGCAGGGCCCAAGCACTTGGGCCATCCTCCACTGGACTCCTGGGCCACAGCAGAGAGCTGGCCTGGAAGAGGGGCAACCAGGACAGAATCCGGCACCCTGACTGGGACTAGAACCCGGTGTGCCAGCGCCACAGGCGGGAGGATTAGGCTAGTGAGCCGCGGCGCCGGCCCAGCACAGCATTTGAAGCACGAATTTAACGGTTGATTCAGGTTTCCACCTCCGCACTGCTCTTCTTAGCTATGTGAGCTTGGCCTGTTTAGTGTGTTTCTCCTCTCTGTGACACACAGACACCAAAGAGCCATTAGAGCCTGAAATGCCGGTACAAGTTTTTTCGAGAACTCGTTACTTGGGAGCGATCGTATGTCAGGGTCTTCAAAAACACGCTGTGCCTGTCCTCTTCAGCCTATCAATTACGGGTTCCATGAGGCAGGAAACAGAAAAGTAGGCCAGGAGCTCCAGGTCACAGGTTCTAGTCTCAGCTCTATCACTGCAGTGTTGCATCCTTCCGCGTAACAACTTTCTCCTTGAAGTCTCAATAAAAGATGGAATATTGAGTTTATTAAGAAAACGGTCACCCAGTTACACCACCAAATAAAACTGACCTTTTTCCATTAATATCAAATAAGTTAGTTTCTCTTTTTTTTTTTCTGTGAAAATTGCATCTGTCATGGCCACTAAATGTACTAAAGTTAGGTATTTTGTAAAAAATTAAATATTAGGGTACTCATAAAATCTTCAAGCTAAGTACTAAGTACTGAAGATGACCTTTACCAGCTCATGTAAGGCTCGACCTCACGAAGCAACAACACAAGCCAAAAACAAACAACCAAAGGCACTCGGGTCCGAAGCTCAGCCTTCAGTCCCGCAACTGAAAAAAGAAACCAAAGCAAAACCAAGTGCGCGCCCCGCCTCGGGGGTCCGCAGGCCAGGCGGCCGGGAAGAGGGGTTGAATGGCTCGGAAACGCTCTCTCCCCGCGCGGCTTCGCACTCACTGCTTCCTTCTCGAACATGCTCGGCCTCCTCTCTTTCCTGGCCGTGACAGGCGACTGCTGAGGGGCCTGGCTCGGCGCCTGCTTCCCGCCCCGCTCTCGCTTCTCCATCTTTGCTTCCTCAAGATGTCCACGGCCCCGCCCCCTATCCCGCCGCCAGAATCTCGGCAGCTCTCGCGAGAGTCGGGAACTCTCGCGCGCCCGGCCGGAAGCGGCGCACCCGCCGGAAGTTCAGGGGCGGGCTGCGGCGCGCGCAGAGCCGGAAGTTATGGAGGTAGGGCCGTGGCGCACTGCGGCGTGGGCGCCGGGAGCGGCGTGGACGCCGGTGCGAGCGGCCTCTCCGGCCGCCTCCCAGCTGCGCCCGCGTTCCGCCGCCCCGGGGTTTGCCCTCAGTAGCTTGTGAGGGTAGACGCGCCCGCAGTGCGGGACTGGGGTTTGGTGGTCGCGCGTCCCGCGGAGGGCCGTGAAGGTCCGCGCCGTCGTGCCCCACCGGCCGTGCGGTGGGCTGCAGAGCGGGCCCGTGCGTGGGCCGCGGCCGGCGGGCGATCCTGGGGGTGGGGGCGGGGAGGCGCCCGGGCCGCCGGCTTCTCACCAGGAAGCGCCTGGTTTCGTCTCTGTCCTGAACGCGCGCCGGGACTGGGGTTAGTCCAGGAGTGTGACCGCGCGCTTAGGGGGCCTCTGTTACGCTCAGCCCTCCCTGGAAGGCTGTGGTTGGCTGGTCTTGCACCAGCGCTAGCTGACGCTGTACCTCCAGCAGGGTGAATGGGCAGGATGTGCAGTGGCCCTAAACTGGGCGGGAAACCGGAGACCGACAGGGAACACGTGAATTAAGGACGAATCAATTATTTTATTGGGATTCCACTCCTGGGCGACAGAGTGGGGGTGGAGAAGTCATGCGTCAGAGATTGGGAGGGCTCCTGGTATAGATTCAGGGTGTGGGGGTTAAAGGTTGAGGCGGGTCTGATCCTCATTGGTTGACCTTTAGGCACCCACAGGGACCTTGACAAGGACTTTTCTTCCCGGAAGTATAGGCCTTCCCTCCTTACGGATCCCAAAGCTACCATCAGTGTGGGTATTTGGGGAGTGAATCAGTGGATGAGGGCTCTGTCTCCTGCCTCTCAAATAAATAAAAAATAACCTGTCAAGAAATAACAGGACAAAAGGAAACGGTTTTAGGCTTCCAAGTGTTAGAAACTGGAGAAGCAGATATGAGAAGAAATTACTGGCTTAAGGTTCACTTGAGCTTCCCTGGTGTCCTCCCTGAAGAGTCTGAGGTTGTGTCCAGTAGAAGCGAATTTGTATACTCTATTGAGGCAGAAAATGAGGAGGAGCGAGACAGCTTTTCCTCTGCTGCTGCTTATTTGTCTTCAACTCAATAATTTTCATATCAAAGGATATTTTAAAAAAAGATTTGTTTTACCTGAAAGAGTTAGAGAGAGGCAGAAGCAGAGAGAGAGAGAGGTCTTACATCTGCTGGTTCACTCCCCAACTGGCGGCAGCGCCCAGAGCTGCGCTGATGTGAAGCCAGGAGCCAGGACCTTCTTCCGGGTCTCCCATGCGGGTGCAGGGGCCCAAGGAGTTGTGCCATCTTCTACTGCTTTCCCAGGCCATAACAGAGAACTGGGTTGGAAATGGAGTCGCCTGGACTTGATACCAGCACTGCAGGTGGCGGCTTTACCTGCTGTGCCACAGTGCCAACCCCCAAAGAATATTTTGAGGTGACATTCTAGTTTCCTTCAATATATTGAGTCAGAGGTTTCCTTTATCTTTTTTTCGTTTTACTTGATTTTCTGCTCTCCCACTCCCAATAAGAAATAGCTTATTTTGATAATTCTGAGGTGGTAAAGGAGTGCTGAAAGGAATGGTACCCATTTAGCTGGGTGGCACTAAACCTATCTTATGTGATAAAGTGATCATATTAAGTATGGAACTGATCATACACATAGGACCATCAGTCAAGGGATCACATAAATAAGACCCAAGTGCCTGGTAATAACAATAGAATTACAAAGGAGAGAGAGTTCCCACATGGGAAGCAGTCCACACAGCGGACTCATAGGATGACCAACGCCCTAAACAGCACTCTGACCTCAGAATCAGCCCCTAAGTCCTGACTGAAAACACCATGAGAGCATTTCAGGCATGGAAAGCCGGCATAGTGGCAAAAATGGTTCTGCGTGAAGGATCTCTGTGAGTGAGACCCTGGTGGAAAAAAGGGGCCATCAAAGAAGGATGTACTTTTCTCTGAAGAGAGGAGAGAATTTCCACTTTGCATATGGCCCTGTCTAAAACCCAATGGAGTTTGTGAACTCGAAATGCTTCCATAGCCTTGGCAGCTCATGTTAAATCAACAACAGGAGTCACTATGCACTTGCTCCCCCTGCTGGACCTCTGTCCTTAATGAGTTGTGCTATGAGAATTAATGGTAAAACTTGTCTTCAAACTGTACTTTATACTTTGTATGTCTGTGTGGTTGCAAATAGTTGAAATCTCTTCTTAGTAAAGAGTTGGTCTTCTGTATATAAAGTCAGTTAAAAATGAATCTTAATGGAAAATGGATGGGAGAGGGAGTGGGAGGTGGGATGGGAGTGTGGGTGGGAGGGCAGGTATGAGGGGAAGAAACACTATATCCCTAAAAGCTGTACATATTAAATAAAAACCTTCAAACAAACAAAAAGGAATGGCACCCTATTTATAAGACACATTGAGCTTCTGTGAACTGGCATCTTAATTACTCTGATCAATAAAAGAATTTTCAGTGTTTATCTTCTATTTGAAAACATGTACATAAATTATCTTAGTGTTTAGCTGTATTATCCAGAAAGCATGGTAACAGCAGTTACAGCTAAGTACATTCTGCACTTTAGATAGACTTTTTCGTGTAACTTAAATAAATAATGTCCCTCTGCTTTTGTGTCCTACTGAATAGTGTCTTTTGTGTTTTATATTTCAGGTACTAATAGAGGAACCTGTTACCACATGTCTTTCTCCCTCAGTGTATGACATTATTTGTAAAGTTGGTTTTGAAGTCAAAGAACTTTGTGCTATCAATAGCGTTGTATCTCAGAGTGGTGAAGTGTATTGGAAGACAGTCACAGAGTGTTTGAGATATGCAGAGTCAGGTCAGTACCCAGAGATCAGTCCGTATCATTCCACTGAAAGTGTCTTGGTCTTGGTCTGAAAAAAATTCCTTTTTTTTGGAGGATGTTGTAATCCAAGCCTGATTTAAAGGAGAAAAGAATCAGTGTGAGAAGAGAGGATGAGACCAGAGAAGTATGGGAGGTTAATGAGAGCTGGATGGAGAGAGCCCTGTGTGAGCAGGAGGGTCAGGAGGTGGCTGGGATTGATGGGCAGGTGATCATGCAGATCCCGGGGCCTCAAGGTGATTCTCTGTTGAAGGCGTGTGAATTGCAGGTTTGGCATGACCATAATTATAAAATCATTTTACATGTTTTATAGTCACTTGTGTATGCTTTTGGAGCAGGCATTAGGGTTGTTACAGCACTCAAATGAACATAGTCTGGCCTAGCAGTTCCATTCCCAGGCATGTGCTACACTCATGGATCTGAAAGTGTGTGCTGGTCAGGTTTTCATTAGAGCAACTAAATATGTGAAACAAGCTCCTGGTGAAGGAAAGGCTTATTTGGGCTTATGGTTCTGGAGGTTCAGAGTCCAAGACTGGGCGGCCCTCCCACCCCAGGTCCTCATCTGGAGATGGTGATCTTGCACAGCAGAGCTGTGAGGTGGTGGTAAACATCATGGGGCAAGAAGGGTGTGTATGTCTGAGTCTCTCCTTACAAAGCCACCATGATTTGGTCATGGGCCCATCCCAACAACCTAATCCGATCGAATCAAAGGCCCCACTGCTAAACCTGTCATTGTACTAAGTTTTCTCTTTCTTGCTGCTGTTAATGTCACTTTGGGGTTTAAACTTCTACATGAGCTCAGGAGCCAAATCACATTTGATCCTTGTAGCATTCTTTGAACAGCTAAATAAACATATGGCTTAATAATCTGGGAACAGCCAAACATTGGTAGGGGATTGGCTCAGTAAGTAACAATAAATGCAGAAGTGAACTGTTAGGCAGTGATGAAGAAGACTGAGGAGACTCATTTGATACTGTGATCTCTCTAAGTGAAAGAAAATAGCATATATTTATATTTGCTTGTATATGTGTAAGTGTTTGTAAATGCCCCCAGGAAGTTAATAAAAGTAGTTGCTATAGAAGAAGAATTGAAGGACCATGTGGAATGCTTTCAGTCCTGTGTATTTTTAAATCATGAACCATGTGATTCTTAAGTCCCAGACTAACAAAACAAAAAAGTTTATGAGTAATTTATTGTCAGAAATCTCATAATCTAAAAATGTTAAGTAAATGAAGTCAAGTTACAATATACGTACAATAGCCCTCCCTCTTGTATGGGGTAAGTTCCAAGAGTCCTAGTGGATGCCTGAAACTGGCTAGCACCAAAACCTGCAAATGCTGTTGGTTCCCCTGTGCCTGGAGCATTGCCACGTGGCACCAGGGCATCTGTCCTCGCGTGTTTTGTGCCCATTGCCTCTTCTGCATCATGACTTTTGTGCTTTGCATCCATCAGTAAGTAAAGTAAGGGTGACTTGAAGACAAGCACTGTCGTCCCATGACAGACTATCCTAAGTGACTAGCTGGTGGGTAACAGATCACTGTAGATGGACTAGACAAGGCTGCTGGAATGGAGGACGATGTAAAATCTCATCACACTGCTCCTAAAGGAGCGCAGATTGAAACTTTAGAAGTTCATTATCTCCGGTGTGTGTTTAGTTTCTTTGGATTCTGGCTGACTGCCAGTAATGAACTGTAGATAAAGAGGGACAGTTGTATGCACATAAACCTGTTGTGTATAAACTTATTTACACTTAAAGATGTAGAAGAAAATATTTTTTCCTGTTTGAACTTTACTGTATTTTTCATACGTAATGTATTTTTATTTTATAATCAGATAAGTGTTATGTAATTAGTTTCCAATATATTTTTCTCGTATGTTCAGTTATAAGCTGATTGTTGATTTTGTGGAGATTTTATATTTGAAGCACTTTTTCTATGATAATTTATGCATTTTTCTTTGCATGATATGGAACTGTGATACTAAAACTTGTTTTCTCATCCTTTAAGACCAAGACCTGGATTACTGGGGAAGTGTGCGGCTGCTGGGCCCTGTATGTGAAGCCGTCCATCTACATTTCTTATCTCTGACTAAGGGACAGTTTGAAACTCGATATGCTCCGTCACTCCAGTGGACGGGTTTTTCAGAGGTTTGGCTTTTGAACAACCTTTACAAATAAAAGACTTTGCAAATACCACTTAGATCCTCTGGTAATTATTATTTGCCAGCTTTAAAGTGGTCTCTGGGGCAGGTGTTTGGCCTGGTGGTGAAAGCACCCACTTCCCATATTGGAGTGGGTGGGCTCGATGCCCAGCTTTGCTCTCAATTCCATCTTCCTGCTAATTTGCACCTTGGGAGGCAGCAGGTGATGGCTCAAGTGGCTGTGCTCCTGCCACCACGTGAGAGACATGGATTGACTTCCTGACTTCTGGTTCTGTTCAGCCTGGCCCAGTTCCAGCGACTACAGACATTTGGGTAGTGAACTAGTGGATGGAAGGCATTCTCTCTCAAATAAAATAAAAAAAATAATTCTTAAAAAAAAGGTCTCCAATCCTAGGCCTTCCAACTGGAAGAAATCTTGAGGGTTGTGAGAAACCTGAGCTGTTATGCAAGGCTTCCAAAGCCTGAGCTGAGAAACATGTCCCTTTGAACAAAAATGTTTTAGAGTCCAACTTTATCAGGATCAGTGGCCCCAGGGTGTTTGGTGCAGGGCTGCTCCTCTTGGGCTAAGAAAAACTGACTACTCCAGAATTAAAGAGAGATCTATGGAGAGATACAAGGTGATCTCCAGGTGGTGGGACCAGCAGGCTAGGGACGGGAATGTCTGAATTGTTAACGGAGGGTTGAGGGGAAGATGGTTGGTTTGAATTCTAACCCAAATCTTGTTTGTCAGGTTTTTCTCTGTTTCATTTGGCACATTAAATGACTATAATAAAGTAGTAACTTTAATAAGTCTAATTATGAGATACTTTGGATTTCCTTCTGCAGAGTAGAAGGATCATGGTTTCTCTCTTTAGAGAAGTTTCTTTAAGTGTCAGGTCAGCTGCCCATGTTGATCTGTTATTGAGAACCAACCTATTGCAAAATTGGAGATGAGAGATATAGGTCAAAATGGTTGACTGTTAAATTCACAAGTTTGCCATGCTTTT
This sequence comes from Oryctolagus cuniculus, assembly GCF_051225735.1. Lineage (NCBI taxonomy): Eukaryota > Metazoa > Chordata > Mammalia > Lagomorpha > Leporidae > Oryctolagus > Oryctolagus cuniculus. Next base: position 569,656 of record NC_142871.1, on the reverse strand, counting down.
TGCTTTCAATAAACATTGAGATACCTTTCAAAGAAGTCACATACATAAATATTTTTCTTGACTCTTTAGGCATTGTAACATTTATAAAGGAGATGTTTACTATTCCAAAATATGAAAATATAGCAGTTGAAATACTTAGATTTTTAATTTCAATAACTAGTATTGTTACTTTGAGAGATATTTTTTGGGTGCAAATATTAAATAACTAGTTGAGATAGTTAGACTTTGAATTTCAATAAATAGTATTACATTGAGAAATACTTATTAGTGTAAATTCTAACACATGCTTTATTCTGAACAGTTATTTCCTGAAATATTTGACTCCTTGAAAAGTCTACAATCGCCTGCTATTTCTCTTAGCTTAATGAAACTGACATCATGTCTAGAACGAGCCTTGGGTGATGTAAGTGTTATACTCTCAATATTGTTCCAATAAGTTATCTGAACAAACATTGAATTATTTTGAAGTTGCCCTAAGTTTCCTAGATTATTGTTTTCCTCTAAAATATAATCATTTGGTGCCTATTTTTAATATTTTTCTTTTTGAATGGTCATAACATCAACACATTGGTGTTTAAATACTTTTGTCCACTGTACTGCTTCACCAGTTATGTTTTTATTAACATTAACTGGCTTATTAGCATGCAACTGGTACATAATTTTTGTCTCCATTGTAGGTGTTTTTACTGATTGGGAAAGAATGTCCCTTTCTCTTAAGAGATCTGCTTGCCTCTGAGGAGCTTGCCCAGGTCTTCGGTCAGTCTGTGGTAAGCTTGTTCTTCTAAAACTTGCAGAGTGAGTACAGCACAAAACAAACAAAAACACCTTGGTTTTGGTTCTTCCAAAACTGATGCTGCTTTAGGAAAACAGTCACATTAGTGGTCACGCGTATTCTCCTTCCTGCCTTTAATTTCAGAATTCCTCCTCTTTCAGCCACCTGTAGCACTTTGTCCTAGGTCCACAGTGCTGGAATAACCTGGATCACAGGGACAGGTGGAAGTATTTTGCTTTGATCACTCATACATTAATACTAAATGCTAACTTAGTCCAGAATGAAGTTTTGACCTCTTAAAAAGTGATATTACACTTTTGTTCTAGAATATTGATATTTTAATTTATTTTTCCCCAGAAACCTTTTATTTAAAGAAGACAAACTTCATACATTTCATAATTAGAACTTTAGGAACATGGTGATTCTTCCCATCATACCTGCCCTCCCACACTCTCTCCTATTCCTCTTCCTCCTCTCTTCTTCCTCCCTATCCTATTCCCACTCTTATTTTTTTACTAACAACTATTTTCAGTTAGCTTTATACACTTATGATTAACTTTATGCTGAGTAAAGAGTTCAACAAAGAATATAAAAAAAAACTATTAATATCAACACAAGAACTATTCAAAGTCATTGTTTCTCATAGTGTCAATTTCATTTCTACAGATTGCCTGTTAGGTGCTCTATTAGTTATCACAGGTCAGGGAGAACATATAGAATTTGTCCCTTTGGGACTGGCTTATTTCACTACGTATAATGTTTTCCAGTTTCATCCAATTTGTTGCAAATGACCAGATTTCTTTCTTGCTTTCTTTCTTCCTTTTTTTTTTCTTTTTTACCACAGTGTAGTATTCCATGTTGTACATATCCCATAATTTCATTATCCAGTCTTTAATGGACCAGTATTTAGGCTGATTCCATGTTTTGGCTATTGTGAATTGAGCTTCAATAAATATGGGGGTACAGGTAGCTCTTTCATATGCTGATTTCATTTCCCTTTGGTAAATTCCCAAGAGTGGGATGGCTGGGTCCTATGGTAGGTCTATATTCAGATTTCTGAGGTATCTCCATACTGCCTTCCATAGTGGCTGCACCATTTTTTTTTTTTAGCTGTTGTGAATGGATTGATCTTAGACGCTCTTTCTCAGCCATAGCTTTGTCTCTGTATACAAAGACTACTGAGTTTTGTGTGTTGATTATGTATCCTACCACTTTACCAAATTCTTTTATGAATTCCAATAGTCTCTAGGGGGAGTCTTTTGGATCCTCTCTATATAGAATTATGTCATCTGCAAATAGGGATAGTTTGACTTCCTACTCTCAGTTTGTATCCCTTTGATTTCTTTTTCTTGCCTAATGGCTCTGGCTAAAATTTCCAGGATATACTGAGTAGCAATGGTGAGAGTGGGGATCCTTGTCTGGTTCTGGATCTCAGTGGGAATGCTTCCAGCTTTTCCCCATTCAATAGGATGCTGGCTGTGGGTTTGTCTTGTCATGAATTGCCTCGACTGTGTTGAAGATTATTCCTTCTGCAACCAATTTTTCTTAGTTTTCATTATGAAAGGGTATTATGATGCTTTCTCTGCATTTATTGAGATAATCATATGGTTTTTGTTCTCCAGTTTGTTAATGTGATGTATCACATTGATTTGTGAATGTTGAACCATCCCTGCAAACCAGGGATAAATTCCACTTGGTCCAGGTGAGTGATCTTTCTGATGTATTGTTGGATTCAACTGCCTAGTATTTTGTTGAGGATTTTTGTGTCTATGTTCATCAGTGAAATTGGTCTGTAGTTCTTTCTCTGTTGTATCTTTTTCAGGTTTAGGAATTAAGGTGATTCTGGCTTCATAGAATATGGAGGGCCAGTGCCGTGGCTTACTTGGTTAATCCTCTGCCTGTGGCACCGGCATCCCATATGGGTGCCAGGTTCTAGTCCTGGCTGCTCCTCTTCCAGTCTGGCTCTCTGCTGTGGCCCAGGAGGGCAGTGGAGGATGGCCCAAGTGCTTGGGCCCCTGCACCCACGTGGGAGACCAGGAGGAAGCACCTGGCTCCTGGCTTTGGATTGGCGCAGTGCTGGCCATAGCGGCCATTTTGGGAGTGAACAATGGAAGGAAGACCTTTCTCTCTGTCTCTCTCTCTGTCTGCAACTCTACCTGTCAAATAAAAAAAAAAAAAGATTATGAGAGGATTCCCTCCCTTTGAATTGTTTTGAATAGCTCGAGAGGAATTGGAGTTAGTTCTTCTTGAAACTTCCTGTAAAATTCAGCAGTGAAACCATCTGATACTGGGCTTTTTTTGTTCTTGGTAGGGTCTTTATTAGGGATTGAGTTTCTCTCTTGGTTATTGATCTGTTTAGGTTTTCTTTTTCTTCATGGCTCAATTTGGTTAGCTTGTATGTGTCCAGGAATCTATCCATTTCTTCTAGGTTTCCTGGTTAGTTGGCATACAGATCTTTGTAGTAAGTTCTGATGATTCTTTTTATTTCTGTGGTGTCTGTTACATTTACTTTTTCATTTCTAACTTTATTGATTTGGGTCTTCTCCCTCTTTTTTTGGTTAGTTGGGCCCATGTTGTGTCAATTTTGTGTCAATTTTTTCAAAAACCCAGCTTTTCATTTTTTTTTTTTTAATTTATTTATTTTACTTGAAAGAGTTACACAGAGAGAAGGGGAGGCAGAGAGAGAGAGAGGTCTTCCATCCACTGGAACACTTCCCAATTGGCCGCAATGGCTGGAGCTGCGCCGATCCAAAGCCAGGAGCCAGAGCTTCTTCTGGATCTCCCACATGGGTGCAGGGGCCCAAGGACTTGGGCCATCTTCTACTGCTTTCCCAGGCCATACCAGAGAGCTGGATCAGAAGTGGAGCACCTGGGACTTGAACTGGCGTCCATATGGGATGCTGGCACTGCAGGCTGTGGTTTTACCCACTACGCCACAGCGCCAGCACAACCAGCTCTTCATTTCACTGATCTTTTGTATTTTTGGTTTCAATTTTGTTTATTTCTTATCTATTTTTAGTGATTTCTTTCCTCTTACTAATTTTGAGTTTGGTTTACTGTTGTTTTTCTAGGTCCTTGAGATGCACTGAAAGCTCATTTATCTTATGCCCTTACAACTTCTGGGAGATGTTCTGCCTTTACCTTCTCTCGTAGTGATGACCATGTTGCTGTGTTTCTGTGTGCAGCATATCCTTAAACATCTTCTGCAGGCCTGGAGGTGTGGTGACAAATTCTTCCAATTTCTTTTTGTTACAGAAGGTCTTTATTTCACCCTCATTCATAAATGAGATATTTGCTGAATACAATATTCTGAGTTATAGTTTTTTTTTTTTTCTCTCATAAGACTTGGAATATATCTTGCCATTCTCTCCTAGCCTGTAAGGTTTCTGATGAGATGTCAGCTGTGAGTCTAATTGGAGATCCCTTGAAAGTAATGTGTTTTTCTTGTGCATATTTTAGAATCTTTTCTTTATGTTTTACTGTGGAGAGTGTGACTACTGTGTGTCGTGGTGAAGATCTTTCCTGGTCATATCTATAGGAGTTCTATGTGCTTCCTGTACTTGGGTGTCCCTTTCTCCAATTTAGAGAAGTTTTCTGTTATTATTTCTCTAAAAAGACCTTCTATTCCATTCTTTCTTTCCACGCCTTCAGGAATTCCTAAGACCCTTATGTTGGGTCATTTGCTAGTACCCCATAGATCTCCAACATTGTTTGTTAGTTTTCTGATTTATTCTTTTTTTTTTTTTTGTCTGAGTGTAAAACTTCCAGAGATTTGTTTTATTTATTTATTTAATTTATTTGACAGGTAGAGTTGCAGACAGAGAGAGAGACAGAGAGAGACAGAGAGAAAGGTCTTCCTTCTGTTGGTTCACTCCCCAAATGGCTGCTACAGCTGGCACTGCGCCAATCCAAAGCCAGGAGCCAGGTGCTTCCTCCTGGTCTACCATGTGGATGCAGGGCCCAAGCACTTGGACCATCCTCCACTGCCCTCCTGGGCCACAGCAGAGAGCCAGACTGGAAGAGGAGCAACTGGGACCAGAACCAGCGCCCATAGGGGATGCCGGCGCCGCAGGCAGAGGATTAACCAAGCGAGCTATGGTGCCGGCTCAGAGATTTGTTTTCTAACTCGTATATTCTTTCTTCTGTTTCACTGAGTCTCTTGTTAAGTCTTTCCATTGCATTTAAAAAATTTTTTATTGAATTCTTCATCACCAAGATTTCATATTAAGTTCTGTTTCATGGGAGAAATTTTCTTTCATGTCATGTATGAGTTTCATTAGTTTGTAGATTTGCTGCTTATTCTGAAGTAATCCTATGGTCAAATTTTTGATTTTCATTTCTGGGATTTCTTCAGTCTCTTCATCTTCACATTCTAATATTGAGGTGTTTTGTTCTTTTGGGGGCATCATGTTGTCTTCTGTATTCTTGTTCCTTGAATTGCTGTATTTATTATTTGGCTTTTGTAGAGATACTTATTGGTTCCTTTTTTGTTTTGTTTTTTCCATGTGATGGCTTTAATCTTTGGACTATGCCTCTGTGGCCTAGTGGAGTGTTGACTTACTCCGTGAATACCCAGAGACGTGTGCTGGGTGTGGCCAGGGAGCTCTGTTCAGTGCTCCAGAGTGAAGGGAATATCCAAGGTGACACCAGGTTGGGTGTGGTAAATCTCCCTCTCTCTCTCTTTTTTTTAATTGGAGGGGAGGGTTTGTTCAGTTCTGTTGGTGTAGTCTCATGCTCACCTCTGCTCCTCAGAGAAGGCCAGTGCTTGGGCGCCAGCCCCAGTGGGTGCAGCATTGACCTGCTCATCCACAAGGACCACACAAAGGATCTGTGTAGTTTTTGGTATAAGCACAGGTCCTTCCTGCAGCAATGACCCTCACTCACCAGGGAATCAGCCCTGAGCATGTGGAGCCACCCACAGTGACTGCCCAAAGTTCCAGCCACACCCTGGGCCCTCCCACACAGCCACAGTGTTTTTACCGTCCCAGCACACAAGGTTCCCACAGCCTGAGCACCCAGCTCCCTGACAGTTCACCCAGCCAGACTCAGGCATCTCCTCTCAGCTAGTTTTTGGGTGTGTGGACACGAGCTGGTGCAGCTGTTTCATATGTTCAAAGTGGCGTGCCCTCTCAGCTAGTTAGAGGACGCCGGTGCTAGGTGGTCAGTGAGCAAGAAATGTGCCCCCTTTTTTTTCTCTTCTAGTTTGGCAGATACACTATCCCCCGCAGGGCTCCAAGCTGGGCCCATGCTAGCCTCTTCCTGTAGCTTTATTGCCAATGGCGTGGGCTGCTGCAGACTGGTCTCACTTGAGGTTCTCAGCTGCTGGGGTCCTGAGTTGTGTGTGTCCGCACCTTCCGTGTAGGTGCACAGTGTCCCTCTAATTTGTGTGGAGTGTTCTCTGACGTTTTCTCCCTAAGACTTCCCTGAGACTGCACTCTCTACACTTTTTTTAAACTGTCTTTCCCTGGGCCAGAGCAGTAAGCTCCCTTTCTATTCTGCCATCTTGGATCTCCTTAGAATATTAATATTTTGACATATGGGAACTCGGGCCCTTGGCAATCATTTAAACTAGCAGTGAAAAAATATTTGGATATTGATTAAAAAAAAGTCACAGAATCTGGAAGAGGGTGCACATCAAGTCACTTAAGACAAGAACAGCCTGTAGGCAACAGGGTGAGGCAGGAGAAACCCAGGAACCCCTCGTCGTTCAGAAAGGTGTGCTCACCACAGCAGTGAGCAACAACCCTTTGCTTTTGGCTACGAACCTGGCCCTCAGCAGCACCCTGCACTCAGTGCTGTGGATCCCTCTAGCCTAAAGGGCACTTGCTTTTGGGAAGAGCGTGGGATGTTGCCCTGGATTCTGACTCTGCTCTGCTCTTTTTCCTGCCTGGTTGCTGGGAGCCTTTCCCTACCACCAGACGCTGTTAGCCACTCTCACAGGTATCTCTGTTTGCCCAGAAGATGTAAATGAAGCACATTAAATTAATGGGAGAGCAGACTTCCTGAAGTTGCAGTGAGGAACCTGTTGTCTAGCGTTGCTGGGCCAAGCTGAAACCCTCCTTGTAATTCCCACCTGTTCTCTGAAGGAGACTTAATCCGTCTGCCACACAGTGGCAGTGTTTCCTAGGAATGAGGACAGCTTTGGTTATGTGCGTACGTCTTCACATGACGTGATTTAAATATCTTCTATTTGTTCATAGCTCTTGTGCAGTGTGGTGCTTCAAACCCAGAAGCAGTGCTCTGGGAACTCCTCCAGTGGCTGTGCCGCTCACTGTGTAGACAGGTGACCTGGAGGTGGGGGCACAGGGCTGGAGCCTCACTGGTCTAGCTCTCCATGCTGTCTTGTTACTTAACCATTCAGGTCCACGCTGCCAGATGCCGAGTTTGTGTTGATTGCTTTCTGTTTCACTTGATTCGATGTCAGGGACCTTGGATGTGCAGTGCCTTTCCCAGCCTCCCTGAGAGGTGGTTCTGAGGACTGATGAGTGGGTCAGTGCATGCATGTGCAACACTCAGGGTGCTGGCTGTGTGATTAGTACTATTACTGTTCTACAGCAGCCGAGCCATCTGGTGTGCTAGTTCTAGTCGTGACCTGCACTCTCGCTTCAGGTGGATGTGCTGAAAGTCTTCATTGGCTCTCCACGGGGACTCAACCTGCGGAACATCTTGTGGCATGGGTTTGCATCACCCCAAGAGGTTCCTCCAAAGTAAGATGCTGGAAAAGTACTTTTCCTTCTTTTTCATCTGCTTAAGAGTTTATTTTAGCTTGAATTCATGAGAGAGGAAGATGCATGAGAGAGGCATGAGGGGTGAGACAGGATTGTGAGGCTAGAGAAGATTGCCGGGGTGTGGTTTCAGCCCCACACAGCCTGGAGGCCCTGCAGGGGTCACACAGGGTGTGGTGGTGCACCCAGGTCCCAGGCGGGAGGGGGCCCAGAGTTTCTGAGATAATTACTGTTTTTTCCAGCTATGGCACAGCTGAATACCTGTACTTGTATCTAGGGGAAATTTTCTGCAAGTTGATAATGCTTTGGTTTTTAAATTTTAAATATTTGGAAAGTAAAGCTGTCATGTGTGTGTGACTGAGCTTGTGTTTCTAACAGATCTCCGTGCTATTTTTCCCTAGATACTGTTCAATGATGATGCTGTTGACAGTAGGATTGGGACAGTTACTGAAGAGTTTCCTTCAACAAACCACATTTACGTTGACACATCGATCCCTCATAACTCTTAGGAACCTAGAGGAGTTGATTGTTTTTCCTGGCAAGTACTCTGTTTCAATTTCCCCTCCTACTGCGTCTTCACGACAGTATTTAGACTTGAAGTCCTGCAGTGGCAAGGTGGCTTTGACAGTTACTTGAAGAACTCAGAGCCGTTACCACGTACGACTCAACCTCTTCTCACACTCTCCCTATGTGCGTTGGGATTCAAGCACAGCTGTGCTGATCTCCTTGAATCACAGTGGATGATGGAGCTCAGAGCTCATTGACTCCTCAGATGTAGAGATGGCCCAATGGCTTTGGGCCGTTTTATACTGCACTTCTCCTCCTTTCCGTTCTTGAGCATTTGTCCTCAAATCATGACACCCAGAGTGCCTGTGGCGTGAAGGATCACCCGCAGCTTCTGAAAACATCTTACTTCTGGCCAGTATGTTCGACTGGCCCCCTGACTTCCCCCTCCACACTGGCCTCCCTGAATCACCACAGAGGTGCAGGAGTCCGTGCCCCCCCTCCCATGTCCCTGAGGTCCCCCTCGCCTGTGGCTCTAGGTGAGGCTGTCCCCCTCTTTGAGGGGAGCATTGTGCCAGGGAACTGTGGTCAGCCCTGAGAGGGCAGCACCCCATCTTTTTGAGTTGCGTAGTATGGTTGTGTTTAAAAATGTTTGCTGTTTTACAGATGTTCCTTATGAAGTACTTTCAGTGTTAGAAGAAATCATGAAAAAATCCTCTTTTATATTAAAAGTCATGTTGCCATACTGGGAAGCTGCGTTGGTCAGGTTCAGGTCACACAGGTAAGGAGGGCAGTGTGGTTGGACACCTTCAACGCCCTTGTCCTTCACACTTTTGTCATTGGAGAAGCACTTGGAGGTGGGGCTGAATGTCTTCATACAATAATGGAAGAGGCAGCCTGTAATTATGTTTAAACATGTGTCATACATTTCACATCATCATTTTTCAGAATCAAGTTGTACGTATTTTTGAGTTCTTGCTATGAGTGAAATGTGTGCAGTGCCAGAGCATCATGAAAGAGCAATCAACTTTGTTGTTATTTTGTGTCTTTAAAAATTTTTATCTGCATTTTTTATTTGAGGTAGAGATGGGGACGGGGCGGGGAGGAGAAAAAGAAATAGAAACAGAGAGAAAGCTTCCATCTGCTGGTTCACTCCCCAGATGCTCACAGCAGCTGGGCTGGGCTGGCTGAAGCTGGAAACAGGAACTCGGTCCAGGTCTCCCACATGGGTTGCAGGGACGCAACCGCTTGAGCCATCCCTGCTGCCTCCCAGGAAACGGGAGTTGGGAGCAAGCAGGGCCTCAAACCCAGATACTTGGATGTGGTTTGCAGGCTTCCCAACCAGCATCTTCACTGTTGGCCAAACCCCCTTCCCTTATGTTCTCTTTGCGTAAGAGCGAACGCTATACAGGAGGAAAACCTTCACCTTGTGCAGATCAGGAGGGCAATGAGTTGATCTTGACAGGTGACATTACCTTCATGTTTATGTCTTGAAAACCCACTGAGTCCTATTCGAGTGTTCTTTAGAGGTGAAGAGATGAGTTAGGCTGGCATTTGATGACATTTTATATCCTGAAGCTACTAAAAATAGTTCATTGAAATTAAAACACTGAAATATAGTTTTAAAATTAGTAGTCTAATGAAACTTTGATTTTGTTTCTCCTATTAGTAAATAATGTTACTTGCTTTTACTATAGCATTGTCATATTTAGACCACAGAATAGTTATTGTGGTGTTGGCATCAATATTTAGTTTTGAAATGTAGAGCTTTCTTCTTTTTTTAATTTCACAGGTTTGCTGACTGTGCCATACTGTTATTGACACAACTGGAGACTGGACTTAGGAAAGTTTTTGCTACAGTTAACAAATGTCCCAAAAGACTGCTGACTGCTGAGGTACACACTTGCTTTTATTGTTGATGAGATTTTTGTTGCATGGACAGCTTTCTGTGCCTAACTGAAAGTTTTTTTGAAAGATTTATTTATCTATTTGAAAGTCAGAGTTACAGAGAAAGGAGGAGACACAGAGACATCTTGCATCTGCTGGTTCAAACCCCAGCTAAGCACAGTGACCAGGACTGGGCCAGGCCAGAGCCAGGAGCCAGAAGCTTCATCCAGTTCTCCCACGTTGGTGTCAGGGGCCCAAGTTCTTGGGCCATCTTCCATTGCTTTTCCCAGGCCATTAGCATTGAGCTGGATCAGAAGTGGAGCAGCAAGACATGAACTGGTGCACACGTGGGATGCTGGTATTGCAGGCAGTGGCTTTATGTGCTATGCACAATGCCAGCCCCACCTAATTGAAACTAAAAATGATTTCATTTCTCATTGAAATGAATTTTTTAGTGAAAAATTTTCTTTGGAAGGTTTTACTGGCATTTTCTGTGACTTCCTATTACAATGCTTTTGTCAGATTTATGTTTATTTTAATCATGATTGGTTTTGGTAGTTCTATAATATTTCTCAATTGTCTTTTAAACTTAGCGATGTCCCATCAGTAATGAGCACTCCCTCTATTTGCTGCATTCTGGTGGAGGCCTCTGCTGGCTCTGAGTGGAGCCCTCCTGATGCTGCCCCTGGTGCCATGCCTGGGGTTAGGACATGGACTTCTCTCAGCACCTTGTTGTGGAGGGAAGTTTCATTGTCTGCAGAAAGAAATAGATTCTCATTCGTCATAGCCCTCATGGATTACTCTTGCAACTGGCTGTTTGGTAGCAAGCTCAGTTGCTGTGTGGCCATATAAATTAAGCTATAAATAAACTTGATGATGTACTTGTCAGTTGGCTATGCAAACGAATGACATGGATATGTCTACAGAGCATGCAATTTGACAAGGAATGGCCTGAGTTTTAGTCCAGACTCTTCCTCAGAAAGACCTGGGTCAGTTTATAAGGTTGTGCATACAGGACGATGTTTTATAAATAGACCAGTGACTGTGTAAGTACCATTATTTACTGAGCACTTTCTGCAGCTCAGTCTCTTTTGGATCCGTGGAAGTTGTGAATATGAGCAAGAGTGGCTTTTGAGAGCTTGTCTGTCATAGGAGAGAATACGCTTCTCCTGATTCCATAAAACTAGACAGAATTCATATACATGTAATTTATGAAAAAATTCAGCATTTTGAAAAAAGTAGTGGGGATATTTAGAAGACAATTGAATGTTTAGAGGAGAGCTCAGGAAATGTCCCAGCAGTGCTTGAGAGCTCAGGAAGAGGTTTTAGGGTCACGTCCAGGACGCTGTGTGTTGGAGAACGTTTAATAACACAGGTTGAGCATCTCTGATCTGAGACCTGAACCACTCACAGTGCTGCTCTGGTGCCACAGGTGAGAGGCTCACACCTGGTGGGTCGCCATCAAGACACAGGTGTGCTGAAATTTGCATGTAATGCTACCTTCAGGCTCTGTGTAAGGCGTATATGAAACATAAGTGCATTTTGTTTGTAGACTTGGCTCCCCTCCCCAAGGTAGCTTTTATAAGTACAAATAGTCTAAAATCCAGGCAGTAAATATTGTAAGCGCTTCTGGACCCAAGGTCTTGGATAAAGGGATAATCAAGCTGTGTTTGGTTGAAAGTTTTCCAGGGAAAACCTGTGTTTGTGGAGCTAAAGAAGCTGCCCGGGGCTTCCCTTGTAGAGATGTGAAGCTCCAGTGCGACTAGGAGAGAGTGGCCCTGGGGCCTGTGCCCACAGGCTCTGTGCTGGTTACATCAGGTAGCAGCTAAAACAGAGGCCCTTTGTTGGAGAGCGTATTAAAGTGTGCTCACTTGTGCCTAAGCGCCAGTCACCAGGAGAAACACTCTGGGTGTGAGTAGCGATGTGTAAAGAGAAGTCTGCAGCTGTGAATTTTACCACTAACAGCCACAAGACTGTAAGGGCAGCATTTAACACAGCTCGGTTACTCGGTTCACTGTATTTTTGTGTCTTTTACAGCATGTTTATTTTATGACTCTTCCACAGTTGTGGGTAGTTAATGTTCATTTTCATAAGAAAGTTTTAGGTTTGGGGCCATGTCCCAGAAATTTTTCCTGTTTTGAATAATGTTACTCTACTTTTATTTTGCTTTAATCATTTCTTTTCATTTCTTTCCTTTTTTGAAGTCAACAGCTTTTTATACCACCTTTGATGATGTAAGTACACTTACAGGTTACTTGAAACCATCCAAATATTGTCTTCTTTTATCTATTTATTTGAAAGGCAGAGAGTTAGAGCTTCAACTACTGGGTCACTCCCCAAGTGGCCGCAATGGCCAGGCTTTGACAGGCTGAAGCCAGGAGCCTGAAACTCCATCCAGGTCTCCCACATGGGTGGCAGGGGCCCAAGAACTTGACTGGTCTTCTACTGCTTTCCTTGGTGCATTAGCAGGGAGCTGAACCAGGAGTGGAACAGCCAGGACTCAAACCTGTGACCGTGTGGGATGCTGACTCTCATGTTATGGCTCAACCCACTGTGCCATAATGCCTGCCCCCAGTTGTTGACCTGAACCATACACAGGTCTCCAACTTCAACACTAATTGAAGCACAAAATTAAAGACAAACCATAAGTCATATGCATATAGAAAAATGTTTGGAGTAATATATTAAAAATAGAGAGAGACTAGATTTAAATATAGTTTTCATGTTTTTAAAGACCCAGTGTTACTAATCTACTTTCTGAAGTGACATGAAGCTCCGAGCTGGAAAATGCCTGGAGGTGCTAATGTCACTGGCTGTCATTAGTTAGAGGTATTCATCGTAGAGTCAGGATTAGCGTTTGTCTTCCTTGGGTATGGAATGTAACTCAACTGCTAGGTGCTGTTACCTCCTGCTAGGTGCTGTTACCTCCTGCTAGGTGCTGTTACCTCCTGTTATGTACTGTTACCTCCTGTTAGGTGCTGTTACCTCCTGTTATGTACTGTTACCTCCTGCTAGGTGCTGTTACCTCCTGCTAGGTGCTGTTACCTCCTGTTATATCCTGTTACCTCCTGCTAGGTGCTGTTACCTCCTGCTAGGTGCTGTTACCTCCTGTTATGTCCTGTTACCTCCTGCTAGGTGCTGTTACCTCCTGTTATGTACTGTTACCTCCTGCTAGGTGCTGTTACCTCCTGCTAGGTGCTGTTACCTCCTGTTATGTCCTGTTACCTCCTGCTAGGTGCTGTCACCTCCTGTTAGGTGTTGTTACCTCCTGCTAGGTGCTGTTACCTCCTGTCATCCACTGTAGAGTGTTTTCTGCATTCTGGGGAAAGGTGACTGTGAAGCTGGTCATTACAGTTGGAGAAATCTCCTGTCACCCATGGGTGGTTCTAGAAGGTGGTGCTTTCATGAAGGGTGACAGACAGGCTGCAGGAGGGACTGAGAGAGAGGCTGTGTAGAGACTTGAGCATTTGGATCATCTTGCCTTTAAGACAACTGTTAGGTTGCTAAGTGTGGTGGATTAATCATGTGCCTGCTTGCCTGCAGAGTTCATTCCATTGGTAGACAACTGGGTCTCTAATCACAACACATTTGGGAGTGTGACGATTGAACAGAGTAGCCTAGTCTGCTTAGGGTAGATCTGCAGGGCTGAGTCGGGGGGGTTGGGTTCCGGCAGCTTGCTGTGTGCACACATCCCTACAGAACTTTCAGTTGAAGGTAGTATTGAATTATATATTAATTATATATTATAGTGTTCAGTTGAAGAGTAGTGTTACATTGGTTCCAAGTGAATTAAATGAATGAAGGAGTGTCCCCAAAATGTAGCAACCACTGTTTAGAAAAACATTTTAACCAGTGTAATGACCTTAAAAATATGTTCGTTTGTGTCTATGTATGTTTGTATGTGTGTTTGGTGTGTGCTTGTGTATCTGTGCATGTGTGTTAGGGTGTGTCTGTGATGTGTCTGAGTTTCACAATTGTGTTTATTTTTGGTGTTTTAGATGTTGGCAAAACACTTGAATGATGGCGAAATCAATCAGCTTCCTCTTTTCCTTGGAGAACCTGCTATGGTAGGTATTGTGTATTTTTCACGATTATTCTTGCATTTTTGGATGTGATGAGAATGTCCCTGAGGTGGGATTGGTTCTGGCTGTATTGTGCTCAGGAACTGGGTGCTGGAGCCATTGCTGGGCTGTCAGCTCTGTCACCTGTCAGCAGAGCCATGGCTCCAGCGTAGGTCCTGTGCTTGATGCAGGTGGATCAGTGTCTTTTCCTAGGCCTCGCTGTTCCCAAGCAGCGTTTGAACTTGTTGGCCATGTGTATTTATACTGTGGAAGGTACTAGGGTCAAATGTGACTGATGAGGCTGGGCGTTGGATGGAAAGAATTACCGTGTGGGGCCATTTTCGCTCTGTCTGTTTTCTGTGTTTTGTGACTGTAAATGGGTGTTTGTATGTTTATACCCCGAGAAGTGGCAGACTGAGGCGCTACCTCTGTGCTGATGCTGGCATGACGCCTCGTGCCCTTTGGGCATGCACTTCTGCCACAGCCAATGTGACTGACCCAGCGTGTCGAACGTTCTTCGTTTTCTCTTGTCTTGTATGCTTTTCTACCTCTCATCTAGTATTCTTTGTCATCTCATATCTGACATTCTTTGTCGTCTCTTGCCTAATACTCTTTTTCGTCTTAGTAGATTTCTAGGTCCAGGGTTTTCTGACCTCTTCCATATAACCCGAGGGAGAGGTCTTGAGCTTAGGCTGTTGATGGAAGAGGCCACTTTGTACTTGGACTTCCAAGATAGAAAAGAGGGATTCTGAAAGAGCACGTGAGGAGAGCCTGAGGAGGCACGAGTTCAAGGGCTGTGCTTGCACACGCAGGAGCTGTGATTCCCTCAGTTCCTTTCCTTAGAGGAGGGTAAGGGCAGAAGGAGGAGCTTAACCGAAGCATCGGCGCTATCCTCGCAGCTCTGTCTCCCTTAGTGGTGTCCTTAGAGGGTCCCAGGTGCTCAGAGAGCAGCAGCTCCAGCAGGGCGCCGTGCTCATGTGGCTGGTGCACTCCATCTCTGGGTCCACTTTCTGTTCCAGGCTGTGTCAGGCCTGGCCCTGTGTGGGCTGTGGCACTCACTCTCTCTTCTTCCTGGGTTACTAACAAAACATTTTCTGTTTGTTTTATGAAAGGACTTTCTCTGGGATTTCCTGAACCATCAGGAGGGTCCCCGGATAAGAGATCACTTAAGCCATGGGGAGATCAACTTACCTGAATTTCCAAAAGAAGTGACCAATCAGTTGCTTGGATTTTCTGTTGTCCTTTTACTGAGGTTTGTTGATGAAGAGCTGTCAGCAGTTTATAAGGTAACGTGCGAGAACAAAAATGATCAGTTAGAATCCTTGCCATTCAGCAATGAAAGAATGTAGTTTATTTTTCAGATCTAATTAGCTGTTAATCTCTTGTTTTAACTTTGAGTTACATGTTCCCCATCAGATCAGGTGGCACCCACCGGTGACTTGATTGCTTGTGTACATGCATTCTCTGTGACACATCTGTCAGTGCTATTTAGTCCAGTCTGGACTCATGCAGAGTCTCATTTCTTGAAATCACATTTGTGTTTAACATGATGCCGAAAACCAAAGAACAAATTATAAAACATCATTAACCAAATATTAGGAAATGTTTATAGCTGTCTCTCTCTCTCCCTTTTTTTTTTAAGATTTATTTCTTTATTTGCAAGTCAGAGTTACACAGAGAGAGGAGAGGCAGAGAGAGAGAGAGGTCTTGCATCCGATGGTTCACTCCCCAATTGGCCGCAATGGCCGCAGCTGTGCCAATCCGAAGCCAGGAGCCAGGAGCTTCTTCTGGGTCTCCCACGTGGGTGCAGGGGCCCAAGGACCTGGGCCATCTTCTACTGCTTTCCCAGGCCATACCAGAGAGCTGGATCAGAAGTGGAGCAGCCGGGACTCGAACCAGCACCCATGTGGGATGCCAGCACCGCAGGCCAGGGCGTTAACCCACTGTGCCACAGCGCCAGCCCCTGCAGATGTCTCTTAACTGGGGAAGTGGCATTTGCATCTGTCAGTAAGCCAACCCTGTTGTTATTGCAGAACACAAGGTTTGGAATGCTTGTTACGGAAATTTTAATATTTTGTTCACATTCTACTTAGGATAGTCATCTTAAAAAATTGTTTAAAAGTTCAGAAAATAAAGAAAAGTAAGTGTAAAAAATGGAATCCTCTGGTACCCATCTCCCAGAAACACCTACTGCCAGTAACTGGACGTCTTTCCCACATACGCCACTGTGTTTTTGGCGTCTTTGTTCCGCCTCACTCTTCCATGGCTGTCTGGCACTCCTTCCCACAAGTGTCTTATTTACCCTCCACTGATGGTGGAAGCAGTTTTCCTGGTCTGGAAAGTTCCCAGCTGTGGTGCTGAAGTGGACATCTTTGTTCATTTGGGAACTTGTGTAAGCAAATTTGTAAAAGTCAAGTTCTAAGGCACAAGATATCAATAAGGCCTTGGTTTGTTTTGTTGTGTCATTAATTTGTTTTTATTTGTTTGGGAGGCAGAGAGAGTTCGTTCCTATTTGCTGCTTTGGTCTCCAAATGCCTGTAATGATGGGGATGGGCCCAGCTGAAGCCAGGAGCAGGGAACATAATCAGGGTCCCAAGTGGCAGACTTGAGCCATTACCACAGCCTCCCAGGGTGCACGTTAGCAGGAGCTGGGAGCCTGGTGTTCAACCCAGGTGCTCTGATGTGGGACATGAGCACCTTGACCATAAGGCCAAATGTGTGCCCCACAGCCTTGTTTTTCTGGTGGTTGCTGTCGTGTGTTGGGTCGGTAGTTGTTCTTCCATGAACTGCCTGGCCCTGTTTGGTTTGGTTTATTTTCCCTTGGTGTGTCACCCTTATCTGGCATTTTCAGTGTATGGTCCATGTTGCTTCGACTCTTTGTGTTTTTGGCTTCTTTATTTGGAGTCATTCTTAAACATTTCTTTGCTTTCCACAATTATAAATATATTTTCTTCCTAGTACTTTTTTTGTTTGTTTGTTTGTTTTTTTTCCTTTCATTTATATCTGTTGACCAGCTGGAATTTATCTCATGTGGGAGATGAATCCAGCTTTGCCAGCAAGTTTGGGCCCAGTGGAGAGGCAGGCAGCCTCTGTGTCTGGTGCACGTAGACACAGCTGGCCTGGGGGCCTGGGCTCTTCACTGAAGCTTCTGGAAGCTTTGCTTTCCAGAATTTTCCCGCTGGCTCCCTAATTCTTTATTTACCTATTTTATTTGAAAGTCAGAGACATCTCCCATCTTCTGGCTCACTCTCCAAAGGCCAAAGGCCAAAGGCCAAGGAGATAAACACCACACCCTGGGTCTCCCATATCAGTGACAGGGACCCAACATCTTGAGCCAGCACTGCTGCCGTCCAGGGTCCACAATAGCGGGAGATGGAATAGGCAGCAGAGGGAGGGAGGAGGAGGAGGGAGAGGGAGGAGGGAAGAGGGAGGAGGAGGAGGGAGAGGGAGGAGGAGGAGGGAAGAGGGAGACGGAGGAGGAGGGAAGAGGGAGAGGGAGAGGGAGGAGGAGGAGGAGGGAGAGGGAGGAGGAGGAGGAGGGAGAGGGAGAGGGAGGAGGAGGACAGAGAAGGAGAGGGAGGGAGAAGGGAGAGGGAAGAGGGGAGAGGGAGGAGGAGGAGGGAGAGGGAGGAGGGAGGAGGAGAAGGGAGAGGGAGGAGGAGAAGGGAGAGGGAGGAGGGAGAGGGAGGAGGGGAGAGGGAGGAGGAAGAGGGAGGAGGGGAGAGGGAGGAGGAGGAGGGAGGAGGGAGAGGGAGGAGGGAGAGGGAGGAGGAGGAAGAAGAGGGAGGAGGGAGAGGGAGGAGGAGGAAGGGAGGGGGAGGGAGAGGGAGGAGAGAGGGAGGGGGAGAGGGAGGAGGGAGGAGGAGGAGGGAGAGGGAGAGGGAGAGGAGGGAGGAGGGAGAGGGAGGAGGAGGAAGGGAGGGGGAGGGAGAGGGAGGAGAGAGGGAGGGGGAGAGGGAGGAGGGAGGAGGAGGAGGGAGAGGGAGAGGGAGGGAGAGGAGGGAGGAGGGAAGTGGGAGGAGGAGGAGGGAGGAGGGAGAGGGAGGAGGGAAGAGGGAGGAGGAGGGGGAGGGAGGAGGAGGGAGATGGGAAGAGGGAGAGGAGGAGGAGGGGGAGGAGGAGGGAGGAGGAGGGGGAGGAGGAGGGAGGAGGAGGGAAGAGGGAGGGAGGAGGAGGGAGGAGGGAAGAGGGATAGGGATGAGGAGGGAGAGGAAGGAGGAGGAGGGAAAGGGGGGAGGAGGAGGGAGAGGGAGGAGGAGGAGGGAGAGGGAGAGGGAGGAGGAGGAGGGAAGAGGGAAGAGGAGGAGGGGAGAGGGAGGAGGAGGGACAGGGAGGAGGAGGAGAGAGAGGGAGGCAGTCCAGTATAGGATTTATGTGTCCTGAACTATGTTTTATTTAAGCTGAACCAGACACCCAACCCATTGTTCTTTAATTCTTACTATTCTGTGTGAACATTACTGTAGTTAAACACAGACCACACATCCCCTAGCTCACCCAAAACCAACCAAACAAAAAGGACTGTGCTCCTATGGATCAATTTAGAAATAATGGCATTTTTACACTATTGAAAATTATTTGGAAACATAATGTCTTCAACTTAACATCTGCTCTTGCACTCCTCATGCCCCAGCCCCCTGTCCTGAGTGATTCCTTCCTCCTGCAGGTACCCCCTGTGCCCCAGCCCCTTCTGAGTGCCCCTTGCGCCCCAGCCCCACCTCCTGAGTGACTCCTCCCTCCTGCAGATGGCTGGTCCTGTCTCAGCCTCCTCTCTTAAGTAAGCCGTCCACCCTTGATGTTCACTACGTGGGCCCCTTTTTACATTCCTCCCCTCCCCCACCTACCTGTCATTGCCTCCCCTGGAAAGTGCTGGCTCTGACCAGTGTCTCTGCCGTGATTCTCTCTGTTCTCAGCATAGCAACCAGCATGAGCCTCTCACAAACACTTCAGTTCTCTGCTCGAAGTCCACCGTCCCCTACCTGCTTCCCACCACCCGGCCAGAACAGATTTCTAAGGGCACTGTCGAGCGCTCTCTGAGGGTGGATGTGTAGTGGGTGGGTGTGAGGCAGCACGTCTCCTCTGTAGTTGTCTTATGGCTGTTTTGGTTATTTTGTGCCGCTGAGATTCCTGGTTCCTGCTTGTTAGGTTTGCCAACTGTCTGTCAGTCCCCTGACTTTTCTTTTTGTTTCTAGTAGGTTTCGGTTGTGGACTGGGATTATCCAGTTACATCAGCTGCAAATGCTGTTTGTACTTTTTTCAGTATATGTTTAGCAACACAACATTTAACTCAACTTTACATGATTATCACTATGAAATTCTCTTAATTGTGTTAATACAGTGTTTAAATGATCGCTTCTTAGTTTTTTTAGGCAAGTATTAGATTTTTCAGTTTGGAATCTCTTCCTTATGTGTCTGTAATTTTGTTGCATTGTGGATGAAGGGTGGTTGAGGCCTTTGCAAATTATTGTTAATCAGCTTCATTTAAAATCATTTTGTGGGCTGTCATCGAGCTATTTGACTCCCATATCAAGTCCATTTTTATGAAAAGTATTGTTTTGTTATAGGTGAATAGAATTACTTGAGAGAGGATAGTAAGAACTGTGTACTCTCAGTGACCTGCCATTCAATAAAATAGAACTAAAAGCCTAATTAGAAATTGTAGTAACTAATGTCTGCTCTTTTCTAATAGGAAAAAGCATCAATAAAGTCATTGATAAGTCTTGCAGAAGGCTATAGTTCTCACTGCCATCCGATTTCCCAGCTTAAAAAGCAGGTATGCTGAAGGTCAAATGCTTGGGAGAGGGGTTTGTGTGAGTCTTTGTTAGGAGGGCTGGGGGTGCCCCGGCAAGCAGAGTGTAGCCCGTGCACCACCAGCTGTGTGACCCTGGCCGGGTTGCTCAGAGTCTCCGGGCCTCTGTGGCTCAACTCCTGTGTCTAACGGTTGATGGTGATGGCTGGGTGTTTTTGGCAAGTGGATGAGTGCTGGCAAGGGTCTGGTGTAGTGCCGTGGAGGCTGTTAGCGTCCTACCCACTGAGCCAGGGCAGTAGCAGACTGTCAGTGGCGAGGGATGGCCTTTCCTTTTTCTGTAGAAAACCAGTGCTTGTTAACTTAGAAACTCCCACAGACAGCAAACTGAAGTTCTCCTGCCAGGAGGCTCCAATTTGGAAACTGTCTGAGGTGCTGCGTCTGTATGAGGCATAGTGCAGGGCAGGAGAGGGCCGTCCCCAGGAACCAAGGACTCGGGGCTGGAACGTGGACGCCCCTCCGTGAGATGCCCTCTCCAAGGAAGCTGTGAAGTCAGCGCAGGTGGTTGGGGGAGCTCTCAAAGGCAACTTAGTGGAACGGAGCCTGGAGAGGGCCATGGCCTGACCAGTGGTGTCCTCGGAAAGTACCGTCAGGGAGGGCATTCCCAGGGCGTCAGCATCCACGACTGCTTGCGGGAAGGATTCCTCAAGTCCTAGGGTCAGGCGGTTCTGTTGGGAGCCAGTGAACCTGGCTGTTCTGGTTTGGTGGCTGCGCTGCAGCTAACTTTGCTCCCAGGAAGTCACCCAGAGCTGGGAGTGCCAGGGCCAGCATGGGGAGAAGGCAGTGAGGAGTGTGAGAGTGAAAGAAGCTCGCTGAAGCAGGCTTTTCCCTCGACCTGAGCTGCCCAGGCTCCCGGGCTCCCTTGCGCTCCTGACTGTCCTTTCCCTGCCCCAGAGGGGCCTCCCCTTCCCCACTGCCCTGCGTCCATCACGCGTCCCTTCCTTTCAGCTGTTCCACACTCTGCCGTGGGACCGATCACCCAGCTCAGTGGTGTCAGCAGCCCGTGTTCAGCTCACCTTCGGGTCGGCTCTGACGAGGAATCTGTCATGGAGCTGCAGCCCTCACAGCTCTGCTGTGTGGGTGACCCATCAGAGAATGCTGGACGCTGGCTGGAGGCCTGTGGGCACCAGTGCTGCTTTGTTCTACAGATATGTCCCTGGATGATGGCAGCTTCAGCCAAGCCCGGGGCCCTGGGAACCAGGGGAGGCCCATCTCCAGGTCAGAAGGGTTGGCAGCGGCATTGGCAGCCCTAGACGTTAACCACCCACTGCCCTGGGTGGTGGCAGCAGCTGTTGCTCATGGAGTATGTTGGACACCTGAGACCACCATCAGGTTCTAAGATGTTACAGGACTGTAACGGTTTACAAACATTGTTTTTCTAGAGATGGAGTTAGCATCTGTAATAGCCTGAACACACACTTCCTAGGATGTTACTACGAAAACGTTACAAGTGAGTAAATGTTTCCTCCCAGGTGCTGAGCTGTGAGGAGAAGATCAGGATCTGGCCTCTGCTGCCTTTGCCCGAGGAGAACACTCGGGAAGCAGGCAGGTGGGTGTTATCCAGGGGCCCTAGCGTTAGAGCCACTGAGAGCAGTCAGGGGCCGTGACCTGGGGCAGGCAGACCTGGGGGCTGTCACTTACAGTCACCTTCAAAAGTGTTTCCTGAGGCAAGTGTTTGGCTCAGCTGCTGGCTGTTGGCTGGGATGTGTGCATCCCGTGTCAGAGGGCCTGGGTTTGAGTCCCAGCTCAGCTCCCAGCTCTAGCTCCCAGCTATGCATGCCCTAGGAGGCAGCAGGTGATGACTTAAGTCATTGATTCCCTGCCACCCACACGAGAGACCAGATTGAGTCCCTGGCTCCTGTCTTTGGGCTGACATAGCCCCACCTGTTGTGGGCATTCAGGGAATAAACTAGTAGATAGGAATTCTGTCTGTCCCTGTAGTTTCTGTCTCTCTGCCTCTCAAAATTTAAAAATGGAAGTGTTTCCTTACCCACAAGGCTGCTGGAGGAGTAGGAGAAAGGATCACTGGGTCCTGTGGGCTGTGCAGGGGGAGGTGGAGGTGGTGCTGGGTCCCATGGGCTGTGCAGGGGGAGGTGGAGGCAGCGCTGGGTCCCGTGGTCTGTGCAGGGGGAGGTGGAGGCGGCGCTGGGTCCCATGGGCTGTGCAGGGGGAGGTGGAGGCAGTGCTGGGTCCCGTGGGCTGTGCAGGGGGAGGTGGAGGTGGCGCTGGGTCCCATGGGCTGTGCAGGGGGAGGTGGAGGCAGTGCTGGGTCCCGTGGGCTGTGCAGAGGGAGGTGGAGGCAGTGCAGGGTCCCATGGGCTGTGCAGGGGGAGGTGGAGGCAGTGCTGGGTCCCGTGGGCTGTGCAGAGGGAGGTGGAGGCAGTGCAGGGTCCCGTGGGCTGTGCAGGGGGCGGTGGAGGCAGCGCTGGGTCCCGTGGGCTGTGCAGGGGGAGGTGGAGGTGGTGCTGGGTCCCATGGGCTGTGCAGGGGGAGGTGGAGGCAGCGCTGGTTCTTGTGGGCTGTGCAGGGGGAGATGGAGGCAGCGCTGGTTCTCATGGGCTGTGCAGGGGGAGGTGGAGGCAGTGCTGGGTGTGACAGCCATCAGGGTGGGGCCCTTGCACAGACAGCACAGGAATGCAGGTTTTGTGGAATCACTGAGAGCTGTCCTGTATATGAGGAGAATGGGGTTCTGCAGGTTAGGGGAAAGTGGGATCGAGGTAGAAGTTTTGGATCATGGAATGTAGCTGACCTGTTTGTTGGGTAGGCACGATCCTTGCTGACTCTCAGGTCTTCTGTGTCTGTGTGGCACATTGGCAGACTGCATCGTTATTTATACTGCTGTCTCTGATTGTGGCTTGTTTCATTTTATATTTGGGGAAACCAAGTTTCAGCTCAGTGAACCATTAAAGTAAACAGTGGTTTGCATAGTGGCCAATGTGTGCATTTTTGCAATTGTCATATATTCTTTTTTTTTTTTTTTTCTTTTTTCTTGACAGGCAGAGTTAGTGAGAGAGAGAAAGGTCTTCCTTTTCCGTTGGTTAACCCCCCAAATGGCCGCCACGGCCGGCATGCTGCGCTGATCTGAAGCCAGGAGCCAGGTGCTTCTCCTGGTCTCCCATGAGGTGCAGGGCCCAAGGACCTGGGCCATCCTCCACTGCACTCCCTGGCCACAGCAGAGAGCTGGCCTGGAAGAGGGGCAACCGGGACAGAATCCGGCGCCCCAACCGGGACCAGAACCCGGGGTGCCGGCGCCGCAGGCAGAGGATTAGCCCAGTGAGCCACGGCGCCGGCCTGTCATGTGTTCTTAAATGTGTTCTGTCTTTCAGATTAGAAGGTGATGCTGAAGCAAGTGCCTGCAACTCTTTGATTACGCAGATTCTGGAAGAGCTGTACCGCCATGCGCCCGAGCATTGTGTGTGTGGGAACTCACAGTATTCTGCCCCTGAGAAGTAAGCGCTAGGGCCTGCTCTGAGTTACGAAACATACACTAACCAAACCAGGGGAGTTAGCTTAACTGTATTCTGTTTACCTCTGTAAGCTTGGTAGCTGCGGTGGAATTCCCACTGTTACTGCTGTGGGAGGAATGCCTGGATGAGCTGTGACACACCTGCACAAGGCGTGATGTGTCTGATGAGACACAGATGCACAGTGTTCACGGTTGTGTGACTGCAGTGCGGGTGGTGTGTGCAGCGCTCGTGGCAGGCGGTGTCCCCTGAAAGCTGTGCTTGGTTTGCAGGTGGCACCGGCTGCTCGGTGAACTCTGCCGGATGCGTGTTCCCACGCTGTTCTGCCCCAGGAATGTCGTTGAGGTGCTGGTTGTGCTGCGAAGCATCTGCTCCCAGTGCCAGCGCGTGTCTGGCCAGGTGATTGCCTCTGCAGAGCTGAGGCACAGGCAGTGGCTGGAGAGGAGGCTGCGGTCCCGCCAGCGGCAGAACTACGTGCGCATGGCGAGCAGGTGTGGCCTGTCTTCTGCAGAAGCACTGTTGGGTCGGCTCGTACCTTTGGATGTAGTCCTGGCCTTACTTTCAGGGAGACACTTATTTTCAGAGACAGCTATGGGCGTGTTATTTTAAAAATACAATCTGCCAAGGGCTGGCATTGTGGTGTAATGGGTTAAGCCACTGCCTGCAATACCAGCATCCCATATGGGCGTTGGTTCGAGTCCTGGCCATTCCACTTTTGATTCAGCTCCCTGCTAATGCACCTGGGAAAGAGGAAAATGGCCCAAGTGCTTGGTCCCCTGCACCCACGTAGGATACCTGGAAGAAGCTCCAGGCTCCTGGTTTCGGCCTGGCACAATCCTGGCTGGCCATTGTGGCCATTTGGAGAGTGAACCAATGTTTGGAAGATCTCTCTGTCTCTCTATATTTCTCTCTTATCCTTCCCTCTATAAACCTGCCTTTAAAATAAATAAAAATAAATCTTAAAAAGATTTTTTTTTTTTTTAAAAAGTCTGCTGTTTTGGTGTATGGGCATGTATGTTCCACTACTCTGATTAAGATTAACTTGAGTTTGTCTCCACTTGCAGGGTATATTTCAGAATGTGCTATTCTTTTTTTTAAGATTTATTTTGAAAGGCAGAGAGTTACAGAGAGGAAGAGGCAGAGAGAGAGAGAGAGAGAATGAGAGATCTTCCATTTGCTAGTTCACTTCCCCAGATGGCCACAATGGCTGGATCTGGGTTGATCTGAAGCCAGGAGCCTGGAGCTTCTTCCAGGTCTCCCATATGGTTGTGGGGGCCCAAGGACTTGAGCCATCTTCTACCACTTTCCTAGGCCATAGGAGGGAGCTGGGTTGGAAGTGGAGCAGCTAAGACAAACCGGTGCCCATATGGGTTATCAGCACTGCAGGCAGTGACTTTACCTGGTACACTGTAGTACCAGCCCCAGAATGTGCTATATGAAGAAGGGACCATTTGGCACAAATCTCTAGTACTTGGAGTTGATTAGTGTGTGTATCTGCATTTTAAAGCTTTATTTATTTGAAAGAGCAGTAGAGATCCTCCTCCTACTGGTTCACTCTCCAAATGGCTGCAGTGGCCAGGACTGAGCCAGACTGAAGCCAGGAGCTAAGAAGTCCATCTGGGTCTCCTTCCTGGTGGCAGAGGTCCCAGCACTTGGGCCGTCGTCTTCTGCCTTGCCAGGCACATCAGCAGGAAGCTGGACCTGCTGTGGAGCACCGGTACTTGAACCTGAGTTCCTGGTATGGACTGCTGGGTCACAGCTGTGGCTTAACCCGCTGTGCCACAGCACTGTCCCAGCGTCTTTATTTCTGAGGGTTGTAATGGGTCTTGCTGCCTTGCCTTCCCAAAAGGTGATGTTCATTTATGTTCTTAGTGGCAACTTATGAGAAAATTTTCCTTGTGAAAGTGGAAAACATGTTTCTGAAATATTAATCCGTCTTAGAACAATTTTAAAATGCCTCCACCCGTTTCACGGGGAAGATGAGACCGTAGTTTGATTTGAGTTTGAGTCTGATGACACCGAGCACGTTCTGATACTTACGCTTTTGTTTTCCCTTGAAGCCCACAGTGAGCATCCTTTGCTGGATGTGAGGTTGTAGGAAAGAGACCGACAGGCAGCAGAGGGCAGAGAGCCGATGGAAGGGGCCACATGCAGACCCAGCTGCCCCTGTGTCCTCTGAGAGCAGAGGAGTGAAGAGTGAGGAGGTGCTGGGCGTGGCCAAGGACACAGGGCTGCCCTCAGCTCCCTGCCCTGCTGCAGGCCCAGGGCCAGTCAGGGACTGCCAGCGGGGTTTGGACCTAAGGGTGCTGGGAGAAGGCGTTGGTTAGGCTGAACGTGCGTTTCCTGGGAAGGTGCCAAATGCTGATGTGCGCTCGTTTGTCTCAGTATCAGGCTTCTGTCTCCTGTGCTTTACCTGATGTTACTGCTCATTGCGCTGGAATTGGCTAACATTCATGTGGTTCTTGGAAAAGATACTTCTGAATATCAGCACTACCTCAGGTAAGTGTGTCATGTGTGAAATAAACCATGTTTTGTTATTTTAAAGTATTTTAATTTCTGTTAGTTATTTTTCTTGGTAATTATTTTATTAACCTTCATAGATTCTGACAGGCCCTTAGCTAATCTTTGTGACTTTGGGTGCTTGTAAGTTTGTGACCATGTGAGACTGACACCTGTGCAGGTAGTTCTGAAAACTGAGCATGCCTACAGGCAGATCCTGAGTCTGCAGTAACAGTGACGACCGGAGGGGTGGGGGGAGGTCTGCGGGAACAGTGCTGGAGAGGAGCCAAGGGTGCTGTCACCTGGCACCTCTGCAGAGCGTCCGGAGGCGGGGCCACAGGGCCTTCTCTGCCATGTCCAGATGGCTGAGACCAGACTTGTGGTGTAGCCAGCACTTTCACCTGTGGGAAGCCTACGCTTTGTGACCCTCCAGGCCTAGGGACCTGAAAGTTACATAACACTTGGGTGACCCACTGCAGAGAGGGCTGTGGCTTGTGTTGTGAGACTGACTTTAAATTGACGCTTTGTGAGTAGCAGGAAGCTGGACACAGGCTTAAAATGTGGCATTTTAGGGAGAGAAGCACAGGATCATTGAGAGTGAGTGACACGTGTACAGTGTTAGAGGTCGGCATCTGTGGGTCAGGGTTCTCACCCTGGGCACTAGCACATCTGCATAGACCCCCACTGAGAGTGAGTGACACGTGTACAGGGTTAGAGGTCGGCGTCTGTGGGTCAGGGTTCTCACCCTGGGCACTAGGACATCTGCATAGACCCCCACTGAGAGTGAGTGACACGCGTACAGTGTTAGAGGTCGGCGTCTGTGGGTCAGGGTTCTCACCCTGGGCACTAGGACATCTGCATAGACCCCCACTGAGAGTGAGTGACACGTGTACAGGGTTAGAGGTCGGCATCTGTGGGTCAGGGTTCTCACCTGGGCACTAGCACATCTGCATAGACCCCCACTGAGAGTGAGTGACACATGTGTACAGGGTTAGAGGTCGGCATCTGTGGGTCAGGGTTCTTACCTGGGCACTAGGACATCTGCATAGACCCCCACTGAGAGTGAGTGACACACGTGTACAGGGTTAGAGGTCGGCATCTGTGGGTCAGGGTTCTCACCTGGGCACTAGGACATCTGCATAGACCCCCACTGAGAGTGAGTGACACGTGTACAAGAGGTCGGCATCTGTGGGTCAGGGTTCTCCCCTGGGCACTAGGACATCTGCATAGACCCCCACTGAGAGTGAGTGACACGTGTACAGGGTTAGAGGTCGGCATCTGTGGGTCAGGGTTCTCACCCTGGGCACTAGGACATCTGCATAGACCCCCACTGAGAATGAGTGACACGCGTGTACAGGGTTAGAGGTCAGCGTCTGTGGGTCAGGGTTCTCACCCTGGGCACTAGCACATCTGCATAGACCCCCACTGAGAGTGAGTGACACGTGTACAGTGTTAGAGGTCGGCATCTGTGGGTCAGGGTTCTCCCCTGGGCACTAGCACATCTGCATAGACCCCCACTGAGAGTGAGTGACACATGTGTACAGGGTTAGAGGTCGGCATCTGTGGGTCAGGGTTCTTACCTGGGCACTAGGACATCTGCATAGACCCCCACTGAGAGTGAGTGACACGTGTACAGGGTTAGAGGTCGGCGTCTGTGGGTCAGGGTTCTCCCCTGGGCACTAGGACATCTGCATAGACCCCCACTGAGAGTGAGTGACACGTGTACAGTGTTAGAGGTCGGCATCTGTGGGTCAGGGTTCTCCCCTGGGCACTAGGACATCTGCATAGACCCCCACTGAGAGTGAGTGACACGTGTACAGGGTTAGAGGTCGGCGTCTGTGGGTCAGGGTTCTCCCCTGGGCACTAGCACATCTGCATAGACCCCCACTGAGAGTGAGTGACACGTGTACAGGGTTAGAGGTCGGCGTCTGTGGGTCAGGGTTCTCCCCTGGGCACTAGCACATCTGCATAGACCCCCACTGAGAGTGAGTGACACGTGTACAGGGTTAGAAGTCGGCGTCTGTGGGTCAGGGTTCTCCCCTGGGCACTAGCACATCTGCATAGACCCCCACTGAGAGTGAGTGACACGTGTACAGGGTTAGAGGTCAGCATCTGTGGGTCAGGGTTCTCCCCTGGGCACTAGGACATCTGCATAGACCCCCACTGAGAGTGAGTGACACGCGTGTACAGGGTTAGAGGTCAGCATCTGTGGGTCAGGGTTCTCCCCTGGGCACTAGCACACCTGCGTAGGATCATTCTGAGGGGAGATGCTGTCCTGTTCACAGTGGAAAGCTGAGTGGCCTCCCTACCTCCACCCACTGGACTCCAGTGGCTCCCCCAGCTGTCCCTGGGGGCCATATTGCCCCACTGAGAACTACGTGTTGGACAAATGGACAAAGGGTCTGTGGACTTGGATTGTTTTATTATTTTTTTTTAAGATTTATTTATTTATTTGAAAGAGTAAGAGAGAGAAAGACAGAAAGTATCTTTCATCTGCTGGTTCACTCCCCAGATGGCTGCAGTGCCCAGGGCTGGGCCAGGCTGAAGCCAGGAGTCAGGCGCTTCCTCCAGGGCTCCCACGTGGGTTTAGGGGCCCAGGCACTTGAGCTGTCTTCTACTGCTTTCCCAGGCACGTTAACAGAGAGCTGTACAGGAAGTGGAGCAGCCATATCTTCAATTCGTACCATGTGGCATGCTGGCATTGCAGGCAGTGGCTTTACCCTTATGTCACAATGCCAGCCCCATTGTTTTTATTCTTTTAACTTCCCTTTGGATATGAACATTTTCAAGGTACAAAATTGAAAAAACATTTCAATTTCTTGGGGCACCTTGAGGAGAACCCAGAGAAAATAAGAATGACATTTATTCTCATCTGTCAGAGGTAAGCCTCTGTTCCCACTTGGTGAGTATCTTCAAGGAGAAACTTTGTATAGCAGTGGCTGTCAGGGCTCCCTGGAGCTGAGCCTCCACTGTGCAGGGACTGCTCCCCTGTTCCCAGGCAGGCTGCAGAGCTAAACACCACCGGGTCTGTTTCTGGTCTGTTTCTGTTTATTCAGAGCTCTTCTGGAATTGTTACATCATTTAAAATACCTGGGGATGGGGCCCACCTGTGGCCTAGCATGTTAAGCCACCGCCCTGGCTGCTCCACTTCCAGTCCAGCTGTCTGCTGATGTGTCTGGGAAAGCAGTGGAAGATGGCCCAGGTGCTTGGGTCCCTGCACCAATGTGGGAGACCCAGAAGAAGCTCCTGGCTCCGGGCTTCAGACTGGCCCAGCTCTGAAGTGTGGCCTTTTGGGGAGTGAACCAGTGGATGGAAGGTCTCTCGCTCGCTCGCTCTCTGCCTTTCCCTCTCCCTCCCATCCCTGTAACTATGCCTTTCAAGTAAAATAAATAAATCTTTAAAAAACAAAAACACCTGGGGCTGGAGCTGTGGTGCAGCAGGTTAAGTGGCCACTCGGATGTTGGCATCCAATCAGAATTTCAGGTAGAGTCTCCGAGGCTGTGCCTCTGATCCAGCTCCCTGCTAATGGCCTAGGGAGGCAGCAGCAGATGGCCCAAATACATAGGTCCCTGCTACCCACGTGGGAGACCTAGACAGAATTTTTGGCTCCTGGCTTTGGCCTGGCCCAGCCCTAGCCCTTGCTGCCATTTGGGGAGTGAACCAGTGAGTGGAAGATCTCTCTCTTTCTTTCTCTCTCTCTCTCTTTCCATGTTGCTGTGACTTTCAAATGAATAAATAAATTTTTTTTAAATCATGCCAGTTTTGGGAAGTAGCCGTCAGAAGGTCCTTGGGTTTTGTACAGCCTTTGGGAGCTCCTCTGGTGACCACCAGCACTCACATCTGAGCATCTTGCTCTTCCCTTATTTGTCTTCTCATATTCTCATTTTGTAGTATTTGTCTTAGTCTGTTTCCTGTTGCTGTAACAGAGTACCCGAAGCTGGGTCATTTATAAAGAAAAGTTCCTTTCATTGTTGGAGGCTGGAAGCCCAAGAGCATGGTGCCTGTGCTGAGGGCCTGGTGCACCTCGTCTTAGGACAGAGCAGAGGGCAAATGGGCGTGTGCAACGGGTGGCCTTCCTGTGCGGCCACTGCTCCCGAGGGGGGCCCAGCCCTGGGAGAAAGGCACGCACCCTCCTGGGGCCCTGCAGTGGTTCCACTGTTTCTGAGCAGACAAACCATCGTCAGACTAGAGCGCTTTCTTTCTTTTTGAATCCTCAGACAAACATAAGCAGAATTGACTTCTGGGGTAATTCCAAGAATGAAAAGAAGACATTTAAATCACCAAAGTGTTTGTATTTGAATGGATAAAGAAACGTCATTCATGTTTTCAACAGGTTCTTAAAATCCATCCTGCAGTACACTGAGAACCTGGTGGTCTACACCAGCCAGGACAAGAACAAGTGGAATGAAGCTGTCAGTCTTACACATACAGCTTTGTTGAAGATTTGGACTTTCAGTGAGTCGAAACAAATGTTAATACACCTAGCTAAGAACCCGCAAGTGAAGTAGTCTAGTGGAAGCATGTGTAAGTAGGGTGCTGTTGGTTCTAACAGAGCCCCAGTGTGAGCGGCCAGCAGGAGTGCAGTGGGTTGCGGGGACGTGATCGGCCCAGGCTGTCTTTCCCCACAGTTGTCGGATTCGCCCTCCCTGGGCTGTCGAGCTCGGGCGGGCTGCTGTCTTGATCACACGGCTGCAGCAACCTTGGCTGTGCGGCCCCGGAAGATGCCACTCGGAGGACGGCAGAGCCACCCTTCACTCACTGGCTTCCCTGTGGCCAGCACCCAGACGTCCACCCTGGCCTGCCACGGGGCGAGAAGCATGGACTTGGGCCATGAGGGCCCATCGCTGGAGCTGGGGATGCAGTGGGTGCCGTGAGGCCTTGCGGGCAAGCCCTGGGGTGGGGCGGTTCCTGGAGGGTGAGGCCTGTGGGCTCAGGTGCCTCAGAGAATCGTGGCTGCTCCTTATCTGCCCTCGAACCTCCTTGGCACGTGGAGCCTGCAGCTGTCCAAGGGAGGATGTGCTGGGACGTGCATTCGGCTCTAGGGAGCCCCTCGGGGTGGTGGATACCATGTGACAACAGACAGTCGGGCACGTGCTGCCCACCCCTTTGTCAGCTCACACCTAACTGCCCCCCACCCCACCCCCTTAAACCATACTTCCAGGTAAAAGTAAAAACAGTGTGCTCCCAGCTGATGTGATCCGACTTCCTTTGTGCGGTTGGGGATTCTTCATCCCCTTCTCCAGTGTAGACACAAAATCCACATGTCAGCGTGTGCATGTCTTGGGGTGTTCTTTCACGGCCCAGCCACAGCCCGCCGGGACACTGTCCGCCAAGTGCTGGGCAGTAGGGCCGCCGCCAACACTCCTGCACTTCGTGCTGGCCGACGGAAAGGCTGACAGGTGCATCTCCTTGCCAGGGCAGTGGGCAACGAGCAGAGCCACTGGTCTGGGCCTGGTGCTCTGGCAGGGGCTGGCAGCTTAACTAGCGTAGCTTTTTCTAGGACCCACTTACTCCCGGCCTCTCAGCCCTGTTAGTTGTGGTTCATCTGCTGGTGTGACCCCACCTCATGCCTGAAGGATCTTTCCTGTGAGTCCTCGGAGCGGAGCTTTAGGTTCGCACGGACTTAGCAGATACGGGAGTACGAACAGTTCCCTGAGGACCCGCCCGTATTCCAGACGTAACTCCCCCTGTCTGGAGCAACCCTCTTTCCCCAGAGTAGTTGGGGGCAGTCATTAGGCCACTCCCAGCAGCCTTCTGTCCCCTGGTTCCTTGGCTGTGGCTCCCGCGTAGCGGGTGGCAGTCTCTGTGTGGGTCAGCCTGGCGAGCCCGTGCAGTGGTGAGCGTCCCGGGAGGCTGCGGGATGCTTGCTTGCGGACTGTGTGTCTGCATCTGGGGGGAGGCTGAACACTCTGAGCTGTACGAGCCTCAAGTCTCTGCTGGCTTTTGGTATCAGCCTTTGCAACCACTGCACCCTTTCTCATGGTCGAAGCAGGATAGCCGTGGAGTCGGGGCAGAGGCCCTGGTTTTGGCCACAGGTGCTTCACCCCCTGAGGCTGGTCTGGCAGCTGTCCACTGCTGAGTGGCCAACCTGCCAGCAGCAGACAGCAGAGACCACCTGACGGCTGGTATGGGAAATCACCAGGAAGAGCACACGGCCACGACCACACGGGCCCCTCTTCTGAGAGCGCTTCCTTCCCGTCAGCAGCTCACCTCGTGTGCTGCGAGGGTTGCTGCAGTGTGTATCCAGGAGGCCACATCAGTGATTAAACACGAGGACCCTGGACTCGAGTGGGTCCCACAGTGTGTATCCAGGAGGCCACGTCAGTGATTAAACACGAGGACCCTGGACTCGAGTGGGTCCCACAGTGTGTATCCAGGAGGCCACGTCAGCTGAAGTTAAACACGAGGACCCTGGACTCGAGTGGACCCAGCACAGCCAGGTGCAAGATGGGGAACACAGCCTGCGTCCCCCGTGGAAGCTACCGCCTCTCGGAATGCGGACACCACAGTTTGCTGGCTTGGGTGTGGTGGGAACACATGCTGTGGAAGAAGCCAGTGGTGCTTACTGAAGGCCCGGCACGTAAGGTGCGTCCTGTGTGGCCAGCAGCCCTACTGGGCCACTGTGTCTGTCTGCGGGCTGTTTCGCTTCCTCCTCACTGTTCAGCACCACCCTCGAGGGGGCTGTAGGGCCACCAGCCTTTCCCTTAAAGTGGTGTCAGCGTATTTTGCAGAAATCAGATCCAACTTTTTAATGAATAAGCAACTGATGGTAAGAAACCCCACATGAGGCTGCAGGTACGTGATGAGGCGCGCTGGCAGTGCAGCTGTGTGGACGCTGTGAGAGGTGGGGCCATCTGCTCTTGCGGGTTGTACCTTCGGGACGTGTACGGTCAGTGCAGTGGTGAGGTGTGTTGCTATAGCCACCGGGCGCCCTGATGGGCAGAGAAGTCTGATGGCAGCTCGCAGAGTCTTAGTTGTCTGGGCCCTGAAGGCAAGCCAGAACGTGGTTCTCAAGAGGAGAGCAATTACTCGCACTAGAGGACATGGTTTTTCCCAGAGCCTGGGGGTCTGCTGTGGGCCTGTTTGTGGCTCCACGTGCTGCCTTCTGCCCAGACCGTGTGCTGTTGGCTGCTGTTGGTGCTGGGGTCTGAGGAGAGTGCGGCTGTCGCATCAGTGTGCTGGGTGGCCTTTACTTTCCTGGACCTCATACAAGTCTGGAGCTCATGGGTCCATCACACAGCCGTGCGAGTCTGGCAGGTGGTGCTGTGAGGACCGCGGTGACGGGAGGCAGCAGCCTGTCCCTCCCTGGCGACCGCGTCTGAACTCCTTAGGTCCCTGGGCCCTGGGGCTTTGTGGCAGTGGCCCTTCCTTCTGTGTCAGGCTAAACCCTACCCTCTGGCATTCACAGGCCTCCCCAGGATGTGTCTGGTCCGCTGCCCCTCCACCCTGGGCCTTCCCCAGGGCCCGTGGGGAGGCCTGGGAGCAGCAGACCCTGGCACAAGACCCTGAGGGGCGCTGCCATCCCCGCCAGGTGGAAGGACACTTCGGGAAGGCTGGGGTGCAGGAAAGTCACTGATTTGTTTCAGCAAAGAAACCACGTCTGGATGGCACCTGCCACTGCCGTGGCTGCTGGGGTGCACTGGGGACAGGCCAAGCACTGGGCCGGGCCCTGAGTTCTCGGCGCAGGTGGATGGGCATGGTTGTGGGATTCATCTCGGATTTTTCCAGGAAGGCGTCTTTTGAATGTTCTGTTTGAGAGGGGAGAGACCGTTCTGATTTCTGCTCTGCCCTGGGCTCTGCCAGGCCTGCTCCGGGGCCAGGAAGCTTGTGTGGGATTCCTCCAGCTGCTGTCCCTTCCACTGCACGTGGGACCGGTGTTGCTGTCTCGGCCAAAACTGCTGACCACCTGACCTCCTGGAGCTGCTCTTCCAGGGTTGGAGGCGGTGCCCAGTGGTTTCCTGACAGGCCAGGTGCTTCTCTCCCCGACTCTCAGAACCCTGGCAGATACTCACAGCCCTCTTAGAGGGCACAGAGGCAGGTAAGGGGGTGCCTCTGTACAGGAGGTCTGGTACCCCTCAGTCTGGGGACTTGGGGAGAGTGTGGCTCTCACGCAGTCAGGCAGTGGAGGGTGACACTGCTGCCAGCTGTGTCAGTCCCCAGCACCAGGATCAGCCACTACCAAGTCTCCTTGGCTGTGCCCACTGACACGTGTGCCACCCTCTGTCCATTGCAGAAACCACGGATGTCACTTTCAGGCCCATCGTTCTAATGGCCCCGAGTGGCTGGGTGCATGGTGGCACTCTCACTGTCCCCCTGCCTGTGGGGGACGGCCACGACACTCCAGTTCCAGGCTTCCCTTATTAGTGTGTTTATGGGGTGAGGGTGGGCTCAACAGACCACTCGTTGAAAACCAAGAAGCAAGACAAGATCCCTGCCTTCCTAAACTCTGGGATTTCTTTCTGTAGCATACCCAGAGAGTGGCGCCATCTTAACTTCCACGTTAGGTCTGGGGACTGGGGCCTCATGAGGATTTGGGGAGGACATAGCTCAGCCCCCAGCAGGGACGAGTGAGGGCCTGGGGTGGCATCCGGCACTGGGCCCTGCATGATGCTACCGGGTGCGGGCTTTCTTGGTGTGGGCTCTGAGCTGGGAGAGCTGTGTCCCTGTGAGAATTTGTCTCACCACGCTGGGCCAGGGCCTCGGGGGACCCTTCCCTGCTGTGGCTTCGTGCTAGGGCAGTAAGCAGGCCCACAAGAGCCACCCTGCTAGTGTGTGCTGCTCTGTCCCTCGACGAGGGCGAGCTCCCTCACTTTGCTTGCTGTCTGTTCCCAGGTGACCAGCCGACTTCCGAGGGACACTGCATTGCCTTCCCCTGACGGCCACATCTTGGGGGCTGCAGTCCTTTGTTTCCCCCAAATGAGGTTGCGTCTGCTCGCCTCACAGGTGACGGCATGTATGGTTTAGGGCCAAGCATCTGTAGGAAGCTGCCGTGGCTCGGCTTGTCGGAGGAGTCACCATTTCTGCTCTTGGTTGATCCATGGTGTCACGCTGCTGGGGGATTTGGAGAACTGACAGGTGACAGGGCCGCCTCAGATGCCCCTGCGTGCCTTCTCCCCACTGGCCAAATATCTTTTATAGACTGAAATTATTGCAAGAAGGGAAAAGTTGAAGATTAGCTAATTTTGTTCTCCATCAAAGGCAACAATGAAAGTAATTGGGAGTGGGTGTTTGGTTAGTGGGTGGGACGCCTGCACCCCACATAGGACTGCCTGGGCTGGAACCCCAGCTCTGGCTCCTACTCCTGCTTCCCGCTAATGCAGACTCTGGGGGCCAGTAGTGATGGCCCAAGTGATTTGGTCCATGCCACCACATGGGGGACCTGCATTGAGTTTCCAGCCCCTGGCTCCAGCCCTGGTCATTGCGATCCTTTGGGGAGTGAATCAGTGGAAGGGCGTGCTTTCTCTTCCTCTCCTTCTCTTAAAAAATGCAGCAACAGCAGACCTGTGCACAATGAAAGTGTCGTCCCCTGCTCCCTGGGGAAGTAAACTGCTTCCTGTAGCAGCTGTGCTGCTCCTCTGGGTGCACAGAATTCAGCTGCAGGAGGAGACGTTTGCCCTTGCGCCTTGTTTCATGCGGCAGAGGAAGGAGCATTCTGAGCGGAGCCGGGGAGGCCTCGCCTGGTGTTGCTGATCAGCTCTGCAGCCTGCCCGGTCGCCGCCCCTCACTGAACAGTCAGCTTTGCGGGCTCCTGGCTGCCCACACAGGGCGTCCAGAGTGGCCCTCGGGGAGCATCAGGTACCCGTTCCCTCCCAGCCTGCCGCCTGCCTCTGTTACCAGACGTGTGGTGACAGCAGCAGTTTTGATGCGGATTAATCAAGTTTGCGGTGCCATGGTCCGGGCAGATGCATTCGCCCCTGTGCAGCTCTCCACCCCCTTCTCCCCCTGCAGGAGGCTGGAGACTGATGGGCACGTGCACAACCGGGAGAGCCCTTTGGGGCTGGGGCCCTGTCGTTTTGCCTCTGCATCCATCTTCCCTCTATTCCTGAATGCATAGCCTGTCTTGTTACAGCTGTGCGTTCTTTCCCCCAGCTTTCATTTTGGAAAATCTCAAAGCTGCAGCAGTGTCTCACAGCTGGTACAGTGCATTCCCACGTGACCCTCGACAGTTGCTGGCATCTTGCCACACACATTCACCTCTTTGTAGGTGTAGCATTCTCGTGGCTGAAGCAGCCACTGATTCTCACTCCACTACACTGCATTGTCGAATGGGGCGGAGAGATGCCCTACAGCAACCACTCGGGAGGGTGGATGGTGACAGAACACCGTCCAACACGCAGGGAAGACGACAGAACACTTGCCTGCACGGCAATGGCAGTAGAATACCACTGCCTCGTACCGGGTTGAGGATTTTCCCAGTGGGGTGATGTCCCTACACCTCCCTCCCTTCACGGAGCTCACTGCTTGTTTTGGTCACTACACTGACTTTTTTACTTACAATGGTTAGTTCCCTGGCTCTAGGTTCTTTCCCTCTGTGTCATGGACATTTTTGAGAGTCAAGTTTTGTTTACCTGGTGTCCGTCATTGGGATTCACTCGCTTGTTCCCTTATGTTTGACACTTAAAGGTACACTACATACATGACACTACATGTTTCCGTTCACATCAGGACACCCCATCCACATGCACAGTGCCGTGTCCTCCCCGCACCACGGCAAGAAGCACATGGTGTGTATGCGCCCTTGGCATCATTGTCACGTGGCGCTCCATCCATCCGGGAGGGAGTTGAGGCCGACTTCTTCACTTCCGGAGTCACTAGGATGGGGTTGACACCTGAGCCCACGCGAGCACCCTTCTCCATTAGCCTTTCGGCATCTAATGGTAATTCCTGCCTGAACCTGTTTTCTTGGCTGTTAAATGATTTCCTGAATTTCTCCAGAAAAGGGGCATTCTTTTGTTTCAGGCCGTAGAGGTGAGGTCAGGGGTCATAAGTCTAGGAGCACCTGGAGCCCCGTAGCATGCTTCCTGCTGGCCACTGGCAGAAGGGAAGTCAGTTTGTGGTCCACATCCAAGCTCATTTCCATTTATTTATTTGAAAGTCATAGTTACACAGAGAAGGAGAGGCAGAGAGAGAGAGAGCGAGAGCGCAAGCGAGCTTCCTTCTGCTGGTTCACTCCCCAATTAGCCACAACAGCCACGGCTTCGCCAGTCCGGAGCCAGGAGCTCCTTCCAGGTCTCCCATGTGGGTGCAGGGGCCCAAGGACTTGGGCCATCTTCCACTGCTTTCCCAGGCCATAGCAGAGAGCTGGATCTGAAGTAGAGCAGCCAGGTCTCGAACCGGTGCCCATATGGGTTTCTGGCACTGCAGGCAGCGGCTTTACCTGCTACACCACAGCGCCGGCCTCCCAAGCTCATTTCATCCTAGCAGCTGTTTGCTGAGTACCACGGGCAAGCCCCGGGCCTGCCTGCCAAGTGTGCAGACAAAATGAGGCCTTCCCAGCCTTCCAGCAAAGCGGGCGTGCAGCCCTGCTGCCAGGTGACGCGGGGCGGCATCTGTCAGTCCTGCGAGGGTGACAGTAACACAGAGAAGAGTAAGACACAAGCACAGGGTCTGCTGTCCTCAACTGATTCTGAAAGGAAAGCCCAGTCAAGCTAAGGTCATCCAGAGTCCCCTGCGCACGCCGGGCTGTGCTGAGCACGCCTTGGTACTCCCTGATCCACAGCCTCCTCACGTCTCCCCGGCAGAGTGGACAGAGCCGCGAGGCCCCATCAACTCCTCCAGACACCTGCTCACGTGAGCACCAGGGAGAGGTGAGCTGGTGGTGCTGAGGTTTGGAGAAGCAGGGACAGTGAGGGCTGGGAGATGAGGAAGACGCGGGCGGGGTGGGCCATTTGTGGAGACGAGCG
Organism: Oryctolagus cuniculus; assembly: GCF_051225735.1. Classification (NCBI taxonomy): domain Eukaryota; kingdom Metazoa; phylum Chordata; class Mammalia; order Lagomorpha; family Leporidae; genus Oryctolagus; species Oryctolagus cuniculus. The sequence goes on along the minus strand of NC_142871.1, from coordinate 532,038 downwards.
TGAGGCGCTGGGTGAGGCAGAGCTGCTGAGCTGTGCACGGCCTCCGCTTTCCCCCCCAGCGTCTGCCAGCGTTGCCTGGAGCCCAGGTGAAGTGAGTCCGTCAGCCAGCACTTGCACCTGAAGCGCGAGCCCAACGGCCATCCAGAAACCTGGTGCAGCCGGGAGGAGGAAGATGGGGTTTGGGGCCGCAGACGGAGACTGGCTCCACCACGCACCTGCTTCGTGGCAGCTTAGGTAACTCCTGGCAACTTGGTTTCCTGGGCAGCGAAGTGCAGAGGTCTGGGAATGCCAAGGCTGGTTCCTGGCCTGAGGCATCAGTGAACACCAGCACTTCCTGGGTGGGCCTGGGAGCTCCCTGCTCAAGGTTCCCTGTGTGTAGGTTCACAGAACGCAAGCAGCCACCTTGTTCATTTCCCCCGCCTGCTCGCTCTTTCCGCTGCTGTGCCAGTTTGGGTGAGCGAGCTGCTGGAGACACACCTGCCTGGCCCCTCTCCCTCGGGTTCCAGCTGTGTGTTGCGTTGCATTGCTTCTGGCGCGACGGGGGGTGGCGCTGTTTGCTAAGGCAACACCACGGTTGTGAGAGGAAGTGGGAGACTCCTAAAGGGCCATCAGTTCAGGTCAAATGGTCCTCGCTTTTCCCTTTGGCTGTAGCAGGTGGAGTGCTTCAGCGTCACCAGATGGCGAAAGTGAGCAAGGAGCCTGGGACCCTGACCTGATAATGAGATTTCCATTCGTGTGTGGTTGATGGAAGACCCGCGCAAACGTCCTCTAAATAACCTGTGCGTCTCGGCCAGTGAGGACTGGGTCTGGGGATGGCTGTAGGGGACGCTGCCTGCCCGGGGTGACAGCAGTCCCCGGAGAGTGGAGGAGGCGCCCGGGTCATTAATCAGGGCTACGTCCTCTGCGAGAATCATCTGTGGCTCAGGGACACCTTGCACAGGGGCTGCTCTTTGTTTAAAGAAGCGGGCTGAGCTCCCGCAGAGCCGTGTGCAGGGTGCAGATGTGCTGTGGAAATCGTCTTTAACGACCCGTCTATGGGGCGCAGTCTGAATTCGCACCTTGGTGTCACCGTAAATCTGTCCACACTGCTGCAGAGAAACGGAGCATGGCCTTCCAGGGCAAAGCCTGGGCCCATTTGTGCATGGCTTTGACAGGCTGTCAAGGGAAATTCTTTACCCTGGGCAAAAGGGAGTGGCTGTGGTGTGGTTTATAGCCACACCAAGTAATTTTAGTAGAACGAGTGACTCGCTGTTTCACGGTGTCTGAGTGTTACAGGGGACCTCTGGTGTCTCTTGGGCCTCAGATAAAGAGGAATCCACGTGAATTAATTCGAGACTATTTCGCTCTAGGATCAAATTTTAAGTTTTTCTAACAACAGCAACAACAAAAGACCCAGGACCCCAGGATGAACGCAGGAAGTTCCTCTGACACATCATTTAATCACTCTAAAAGCATTCTGTTAGCTTCAAAAATGCCAGCCCTGAAACGAGGCCCTGAGCCAGTGCTTGCAGTCTGTGCAGCCGGCGGCCACAGGCCCGTCATTATCAACATCAGAGCCGCCCTTCTGAGCAGCTCATTACCTCAAAGCACTCTGCCGTCATTAACCGTCCACGTCTGTGGACACCCCAGAGGCAGGCAGTATCATTAGCTGCGTTCGGGGGCCCCGGAGACGCCGGGGCCGCTTGCCCGTCCTTGCTGCATAGCTCCTTCTCCAGGCGCGGCCATTTGCTCTGAACCTCACAGTGATCCCACCCGGGGACGCGCGCCAGGCTGGTTATTCTGAGGATTCGTCCTGGGGGGCCTGGGGAGGAGGATGTGTGGGTCCCGTTGCATAGATGCAGACACAAGAGGCACGGAGAAGGGCCAGCTCGTGTCACTCGCACGCTGGTCCCCAGGCTGTGGGGCTGTTGGTGCTGCTGTCCACGGTGACCCAGGAGGTCTAGTCAGTGGGCAGAGGCTCCCTGCCTTCCAGCCCGCGCAAGCCTGCTGTACTTCACTAAGGAGCCTGCAAAGTGGACTGCAGCCTCCTGTTACACGGTGCGGCAGAATTCGCTCACCGGCTCCAGGCCTGACGGCATCCACACTGAGACGCCCTTTGCTCCACCTGGTCAAGTGTGACAGGAGCCCCTCCTCTGGTTGGGCTGTCCTGGGGTGGCCAGGTCTTGGTGTGGACCCAGCGTCTGTATCTCCAGGTCTTGTTTCTGATCTTTGCTTTGTGACGATTCCAGTTTCTCTGGTCTGCATGAAAGTGACACAATAAATAGAACAAATAATCTGCAAACAGGTGCTTATGGAGCCGCCACTCCACGCAAGACGTTCTACTAGGGAGTTGGCCCGGGGCCTCATGGGCTCATTTGAGAAGGGAGCCCAGACCCTCAGAGACAGCCACTGGGGCCCAGCAGTCACCACAGAGGGGCCCCGAGGGGCAGCAGGGCAATGCAGAAGCATACGAGAGAGCAGGTAGTCATGCCTGGGTCTGGGCAGGAGAGAGAGCCGGGCTCCGCACTCCACCAGGGAGCCGTCACCCTCTGTCCCTGTGTCCTGCTCACACACACCACGGCCGGAGTCGCTGGGTGAGGCTGGGGCCGCTGCAGCTGGAGAAGAGACCAGGGCAGGAAAAACCAAGCCGCGGTGCGTGTGGGAGGCCCGCATGGCGTCCTGATAGTCAGTACAAGGGGTGAGGGGAACATGAGGGGAGGAGGCCTGGGAGAGGCCCAGGCCCTGGGGACAGCGAGCCCAGGCCCAGAGGGCCAGAGGGTCCCTGGGGCTTGAGGGAGATGGGCGGCAGTGCCACGGGCTCAGCCTCCATCTGGAGGGACTTGGCAGTGAAAGGCAAGGGCACCTGTGGCAACACTGACACAAAGTGGCTTTAAGGTCAAGGAAGGCAGAGAAGGGACCCGGAGGAGGAGGAGGAGGCGATGAACGGGGCACGTGGGATGTCCAGGCCGCTGGAGAGAAGTGGGAGGGGGAATGGGCAGGGACCAGAGAATTCCCAGGAAAAGAGAAAGGAGCCAAGCTGATGGGCTTAGAAAGCCGAGAGTTTTGGGGGAGACGCTCAGGATTGGGGGCGGAGGGCTTGGAGGATGCCAGGGGTCTCCAAGGTACGGGGGCAGGCCCCTCTCTTTCCTTTTGCGAAGGAGTCTGTTTTCCAGCCCTTGTGCCGGGGCCACCTGCCAACACTGCTGTCCTGTCTCTAAGGAGCACTGACCCTGCATTCCCGGGGCATCGATGCATCAGAGAGACTGCTGCTGCCTCTCCCAGCCCAGGCCCCCGGGGCCACAGGTGGACTCAGAGCTGGGTCAGCGTGAAGGTGTGGAAGAGGCAGCGGGAAGGACATTTGCCTCGTCGCATTTAACACCACACGCAGCTGCAGACAACAGGAAGCCGTGAGAGCCGCGGGGAGGCCGGGAGATGCGACACCTCGCAGGCAGAGATGGATGTGGGAACAGTGCCGCCCTCACAATGTGGTCGCAGCAGGACGGCGGCTGACGCGGCCAGCGCAGGGCTGGGCGCTCTGCTCTCACTCCTGGGTGGGGCCCCACCCTGCTCCCCTCCCTCCGTCCTCGTCCTTGTGACCTTCCCCTGCCCTTGCCGTGCAGATGCGAGACCTCCCAGAATCCAAAATTGAAAGCCCTTGGATTTTTTTATTTGACAGGCAGAGTGGACAGTGAGAGAGAGAGAGAAAGGTCTTCCTTTACCATTGGTTCACCCTCCAATGGCCGCTGCGGCCGGCACACCGCGCTGATCCGATGGCAGGAGCCAGGTGCTTCTCCTGGTCTCCCATGGGGTGCAGGGCCCAAGCACTTGGGCCATCCTCCACTGCACTCTGGGGCTACAGCAGAGAGCTGGACTGGAAGAGGAGCAACCGGTACAGAATCCAGCGCCCAACTCAGACTAGAACCCGGTGTGCCAGCACCACAGGCAGAGGATTAGCCTATTAAGCCGCGGCGCCAGCCAGCCCTTGGATTTTTAAAAATAATTGATTTGTTTGAAAACCAGAATGACAGAGAGAGATCTTCCACCTGCTGCTTCTCCAGATAGCTGCAGTGTCCAGGGCTGGGCCAGGCCCAAGTCAGGAGCTCCACCTGACTCTCCCACATGGGTGCAGGGGCCCAAGCACTTGGGCCATCTGCTGCTGCTGTCCCAGGCCATTAGCAGGGAGCTGGATCAGAAGTGGAGCAGTGGGGACTCCCAGCTCCCACAGGGGACGCTGGTGTCCCAGGCGGTGGTTGTACCCAGTTCACCACCACGCCGGCCCAGCCCTTGGAATTTAAGCCCATGTGAGCAGCTTTCCAAACAAAACAAGACTGGGAATCCCACATCTTCAGTCCCAAGTCAACCATCGCTCCCACAGGCCCGAGGCGTCATCACCCCATGGCGTGGCATGGCGTGGCCTCTGCAAAGCTTCCCCGCTCCCCACCACGCTGCAGAGAGCAGAGGCACAGGGACCTTCCGGCCGAGGCCCTCGGCAGGAGCGACGCCGTGGCTGGCCCAGCTGCAGGGGTCTTTGCCCCCGGTGCACATGAGAGGCAGTCTGGGGTTCGTGTCTGTTCCTCAGTGCTTCGTCGGTCACAGAACAGCCGCGGTGCCACCAGCTGGGCCTGCCATGGAAGGAGAGTTTGCATTTCAGCTTCGCTTTGTTTAGCCGTGAACTCCCAGCTTGCAGTAGATGATACGACAGAGAAAGTCACAAACACCACAGTCAACTGCCCAGGAGGGTAAGACGCTTGGCCGCAAGCCACCTCCCAGAGGGCCAGGCAACGCCCTACCTCAGCCACCGGCCTGGAGGGAGGAAGCCCCCAGGCCAGCGCTGCCTGCCCCGGAGAGCAGGAACAGCGCACGCAGCACTCACCGGCCCGAGGGGGTGAGCTGCTACCCAGCAGGGTCAGCTGCCGCAGCGGGAGAGAAGCTGCGCCGGTCGCCTGCCTCACAGGTGTGAGCTCCTTCACACCAGTCACCCGCCTCACAGGTGTGAGCTTCACGCCTCACAGGAGCCCTCACACCCCAGTCACTGCAGCAGACACTGTCCCTGTCTTGTTTCCTGCCCCACCGTCTGTGCACAGTCACGTCGTCTCCCCTGCAGGTGTAGACATGTCTGTGCCCGTTCACACAGGTGAAGGGACCCTGGCAGCTCCCTGCTTTGCCCCGGTGTCGTCCTCGGCTCCATCTGGGGTCACGTTGTGACCTCGAGGCTCCAGCAGCAGAGACCACGGAGCAGGGAGGAGTGAGAGCCGGGCCGTGAGGCCGAGAGGGCCCGTGCGGGGAGGGGTTAGCAGGCGGCCAGCCCGTGACCAGGCTTCTGGAGCTCGGGCTGAGGTTCTGGCACAGAGAAGGGGCTGAATGTGCGGCTTGCAGACAGCAGGTGCAGCCGGGAGAGCTCGAGGCCCCGGGCAGCGGTGCTGTGCCTGTAACGGTGTTGCCTGCGAGCCCGCCTGCGTGGCACAGGCTGCTCGGATCCGGCGACCTCGCAGGGATCCCACGAGGGAGAAACGGGGCTCCTGGCGCTCGGCGGGAGGCTGTGGAGCTCTGGAGCAGGCAGAGGAGGGGTCCGCGCCGGAGGTTTGAGGTGTGAGAAGCAGAGTGGACGAGTGGCCTGGGTAAGCAGTGGCCTAGACCTTGGGGCCTGCGGCCAACACGAGCGTAGACATCTGGACGGCGGGGGACATGCGCCAGTCGTGGCCAAGCCGGCAGCTGTGGCTCTCAGAACTGGTGGGTCAGTGCCTCAGTCTTCGTGGGGGCCTTCTGCAAGCCCCCGAGGTCCGCTGGGCGCGGGTCGCTGGTGCTCATCTCTCCTGCCGGCTGCTTACTGGTCCCAGGAAAGTGCTGGACAGGCTGCAGATGTTGGGATAAAATGGCTCTGCTGGGGAAGGACAGGAGCTGAACAGACGGCAACAGAGGAGACACGCTGCCACCGGGGGAGACTCTGTGACCCCCCCGGCGTCTTCTCGGACTGCCGCCGGCACGTGCCTGGGAGCCCCCCGCCGACCACGCCTGCTCAGCACAGGACTTCCTGTGGCCTGGGCTTGCTCCTGATGGGAGATGCCGACATGCCCAGCGTTCCCTGGCGCCTGCTGGAGTGGCTGCCGGAGAGGACCACACGCAAGGCTCAAGGGACTTCCTATGGAGCGGTTTGAGGCGTCCAGGAGGGAAGGTAAAGGCAGAGGGTAAAGAGCAAACAAAGCCACGAGGAGGGGAGTCCTCGGCAGCACTTGAGAGGATCCCTTCTGTCTGCTCACCGGAACACTGTTTAGGCAACTTCTGCGTCATTGTCTGTGATGCCAGAAGCACTGGCCGTGCAGACAGTGGGAGTGTGCGAGGCTGACAAAAGTGCTCAGCTCTGGCGTTATCTGAGGCCTTAGACATAAAGGAAAGTGTTGCTTAAACAAAGAAGATACTTGTATTCTTCACTCCGGGTTTCAGATCGAGACTATTCACACGGACGCGAAAGCAGAAGCCGTGCAGGACTCGGCGGAAAGCTGCTTCCACACACGCCTGCCCTGCCCAGCGTCTCCACACTCCTCTGCGGAAGAAGCCGGTCCTGGAGGGCGTGAGTTGGGGTTAGTTTCTTCTGCGTGCTCAGAAGCTCCTAAGGCAAACGCCGACAGATACGAGTAACGTGTTCACTCTCACCCTCCCTATCTGCTATGCAAACAGGGACGTGTCACAGGTCTATGCTATTCTTTGCCCTTTTGCATGGAAAATTCTCCACATAGTACCTGGAGAGTTTTTTTTATATAGTTTTAAAAACTTTTGGTGCTGGCGCAGTGGTGTAGCAGGTAAAGCTGCCACCTGCAGCACCAGCATCCCATATGGGCTCCGGTTCAAGTCCCGGCTGCTCTACTTCCGAGCCAGCTCTCTGCTATGGCCTGAGAAAAAGCAGTGGAAGATGGCCCACGTGCTTGGGCCTCTGCACGCAAGTGGGAGACCTAGATGAACCTCCTGGCTCCTGGCTTTGGCCTGACCCAACTCTGGCTGTTGGGAGCCATTTGGGAAGTGAACCAGCAGATGGAAGGTTCTCTCTCTCTATCCCTCCCTCTCCCTCTTTGTCTCTGTAACTCTGCCTTTCAAATAAATAAAATAAACAAAAGGGTTAAGTGCAGAGCACATGTGATGGTGTGTCATAGAAGGAAAGGCAGTCTTAAAAGGAAAAGTCTTCCTCTGTGTAATCCGTGGTTAGTACCCTTTATGCCCTTGCAGTGGGAAACCTCTAGCCCACCAGCTGATCTGGCCGTGACCACGTGTATATCCCCGGGGCACCGTCCGCTGGGCCTGCAGCAGTTCTGTTCCTGCCCCTTCCTCTGGCGCATTCCCAGGGCAGGTGCTGCGGGGGAGGGGGCGGGGCTGGAGGAGGAACCGCGGGAGCTGGCGCTGGCTCGGCGCTGAGCCCTCCCTCCTCTGTCTGCTCCTGCCTCCAGTGCTGTGTGGGCTAAGCTTTCTTTGGTTCTGCTGCCCTGGAAGGCTGGGCAGGTACTGTCTGTTTCCCGTGCATCCGTACATCGATGTCCCGATTCCGAGCGTTCCTGACATCTGTGTGCCGCTTGCTGCTTCAGCCTGTGAGGCGTGGACTCTCCCGGCTGTGAGCCGAGGCTCGGGCCCTTCCTCCTGGCGTGGCCTGACAGTCGGCCTCCTCTTGGAGTGGAACGTCTGCCGTTGTCGTTTTATAGATGTCCCCACAGTGGCCTCCGAACGGGGACATAGAATGCACCGGCGGATGTGAAGGAGCCTGTTTCTCCACGGCCTTGACAGTGTTTTGACACTCGACTTCCGCCGTTTGCCAGATCTTCCTATTATCAGCAACACTGAGCATCCACTCGGCCCCTTCCCACGGGCCGGCCACTTCCTTCCCGAGCTGTGGCCGTGTCCTCCCCTGGACTTGTGGGAGCTCTGTCTGCATTGAGTGCTCGCACATCGTCCGTCCTGATTCCTTGGTGGTGGTGGTAGGCAGCGGCTCGTAGCCGTGTGGCTGAGTTTAGAAGTCGCTGTGCTGCACCTGGAGTTTGGTGTTCAACCAGGAAAGTCGTCCCTGGACTCCAGCAGCCACTGGGAAACGTGTCCGTGATGCCTGCTGTGCTTCCGCGACTCTGTTTTCAACATTGACATGTTCTGTGCGTTTGGGACGGATCCTGCTGTGCACTGGGAGATGCGGGAATGTCCTTGATTGTTGACTTCTTGGATGGCTCCTCACGCCGCTCTCAGAGGTACTGGCTGCTGAGTTCCCGCAGGCTGCTGCTTCTCTGCACTGGTCGTGGTCGCCTGCTGTCCCACGTGGCTTCCCGTGACCAGCACGGCCACGTGTAGGGACGGACACTGCCCTGGAGTGACCGCCAGGCCTGCTTCCCGTTCTTTGCTCATTTTAGGATTTTTCTGTTCATTACTGTCTTTTTTTCTTCTGCTTGAACTGGAGAATCAGATTATCTAATTCTCTCCCACAGTAACATAAAGACCCGGGAAACCTCAGCCCGACTCATTTGTGCTGTTGTTAAGACACAGTGCTGCATGGTACAAGCTGGGGTCACTTGACATCTTATGATTTTAGGTTTTCCTATTCGGCAACAACAATCATCTTTCCATGTATTCAACTTTTCTTTTATGAATTTTACCCTCATCCTCACAACCCTTAGCCTTCCCAGCACTGACACAGGAGCTTAGTCGTGTTTGTTTTGCTGATTAAAAGGGGGTGATTCCTTTCATTTTATCTTCTGAGGCTTTCTGTATAACACTATTTTTTAAAGACTTATTTTATTTATTTGACAGAGAGAGGGAGAGACAGAGAGAAAGACCTTCCATCCCCTGATTCACTTCCCAAATGGCTGCAACGGCTGGGGCTGGGCCAGGCTGAAGCCAAGATCTTAGGTCTCCCTCCGGGTCTCCCACACGGGTGCAGGGACCCAGGCACCTGGGCCATCCTCCACTGCTGTCCCAGGTGCATTAGCAGGGAGCTGGGTCGGTCGCGGAGCAGCCGGGACTCACTGGTGCTCATGTGGGACGCCAGCGCCACCAGCTGTTCCACAGCACTGCATCCTGTATGGTAGCTTTGTACCCTGCTTTCTGCCTCGATTTTCTTATTATTCATACAAAGTTTTAATATGATACTGTATTTTTGGATGAGATAGATGTATCTTACCATGTTTAGAAAGCTTTTTTTTAAAAAAAAACCTTTTTATCTAATGATTTTTTTTTCTTTGGAAGTCAGAGTTGCACACAGAGAAAGAGAGAGGTCTTCTATCTGCTGGTTCACTCCCCAGGAGCCAGGAGCTTCCTCCAGGTCTCCCACGTGGGTGCAGGGGCCCAAGGACTTGGGTCATCTTCCACTGCTCCATCCAGACGCCCCATGTGGGTGACGGGGACCCAACCTTGTGAGCCACCACTGCTGCCTCCCAGGTGCAGAGTAGGGCGCTGGAGCTGGAGCCCAGGCGCTGGGCTGTGGGCTGTGGGCGTCGCAGCAGCGTCTTCACCGCTGTACCAAACGCCCGCCCCAGGAAGGCACCTGTTCTGTTTCGCTAAGTTTTTGAGGCTGAAGTTATCACACTTTTTAGAGTTTATCACACTTTTCCAGTTTCTACAATGACTCTCTCTTTCACCTTGGATCTGTTAAAAGATGCAATAAATGCCTATAGCAGCTTTAGAAATCATTTTTGGAAGCTGTTTGAGTTTCACTCTGCCGCAGTGCATCTCCGCGTTCTGTAGGGGGCGCTGTCTTCTGGGAGGGGCTGGAGCTAAGCAGCACCGTGGGGTCCTAAACCATGGCCCACAGCCGGAAAACCTCACAGCACAGCCACGCCGTGACTTGAAGGCTCAGGGTTTTCTCTGAGTCTGATACTCTCTTTTAGAATTAAAAATATTTTATTTATTTATTTGAAAAGAAGAAGAAAAGAAGAGAAAGATCTTCCACCTGCTGGTTCACTCCCCAAATGGCTGCAACGGCCAGGGCTGAGTTTTATCTAATCCGTGTATCCAAGGCAAACCAGTCTCTCCTCGTCCGACCTTCCATACTCACCTGCTTGTTCAAGAGGGTCTGAGATGCGTGTACTGTAAATCGCTGTCCAAATAAATAAATAAATAAATAAGGGCCAGTGCTGTGGCGTAGCAGGTTGAGTCCCCACCTGCAATGCTGGCACCAGTTCGAGTCCTGGTTGCTCTACTTCCCATCCAGCTCTCTCTATGGCCTGGGAAAGCAGCGGAAGATGGCCCAAGGCCTTGGGCCCCTGCACTCACGTGGGAAACCTGGAAGAAATGCCGGCTCCTGGCTTCAGTCTGGCCCAGCTCAGGCCGTTACAGCCATTTATGGGTGAACCAGGGGATGGAGGATCTCTCTGCTCTCCCCCACTCTCTGTAACTCTGCCTTTCAAATAAAATAAATCATTAAAAACCCCTCAGTGACTGTAAGTAGAATCTGCGCACTTCGCAACCTGACCTTGAGTAGGACGAGAAGCAGCAGCCGTGTGAGAGTCAGCAGAGGAGCTCCGGGGCTGGGCTGCCTGAGCCTCGCGCACGCGGAGCAGCAGAGCCGGGCCAGGGCCGAGCAGGTGCTCCGGGGCCCAGTCCCAGCCCGCCCTGCTCCTTCCAGGCGTGCCGTCCTCTCTGCAGATCCTCAGGCGCTCCCGGTGCCTGCGCCAGGTGCAGGGAGAATCCTGCCCCAAAGGCAAGCAGCCGGCCCCTGCTCGGAAGTGGAGGCCGCTGCAGGCTTTGCCCCTCTCTCCTGGCACGGGGGCCCCAGGAGCGCAGTCCTGTGCTGCGGCCACCCAGCACCCGTCTAGGACGTGTGTCTCTGCGGCCCGTCCAGTGCCCAGTCTAGGATGTTATGTGTGTCATAGAGCTGCCACTGAGTGGCTGTGACGTGAACCTCAGGTCATCCATTTGTCTCCTCTGCAGTGGAGGAAGCGGAATCCTGCAAGTGACGGCCACTGAGCCGTCGGCGTCGTCCCCGACTCTTCCGTGGCACGGCGGGCGGCTGGAGCGGGCTGCGGTGCAGGCTTTGGGCGGGACCCAGGTCGAGTTTCTTTCAGGAAGAGCCGGGGCTGGATCGTGGACAGGCCGGCTGGGGCCTGGGCTTCTCAGCCATGCCTGCTGTCTGAGGGCAGGGCGGGGCGCAGGCCCGGCCTCGGGAGGCAGCGTCTCCCAGCGCGCACCTGCCCTCCCCGCCCGGCTCCGCCGTGGAATGTTTGAACAGGCACCGATAACACGCTCCCTAATAACTCAAATAAAGTTTTACAAGGAGAACAGGTGGGCCTGTTTGCAAGATAAACTTTCCCCCGAGCAACAACAAGACAAATGACCCGAATCTCATGATCTGGTTAATGTTTCTCCCCTCCGCAGGCTGTGCACACAGCGCGGGCGGGCGCCTCGGGAGGAGTGGGCCCCTGTGCGCTCCGCCCGCGCGAGCCGGCTCTCACCTGCGTCTGTGGCCGCCCAGTCATCACTCATCTTGGGTCTGCGCTGCCGCACACCAGGTCCCGCCCCCCACCGGCCACCAGCCGTTGCCCCAACCGCCATTGCCAAACCTGTGCTGACCTTGGGGGCCATCTGGGGCCCGCCTGCCCCATACCCTCGCAGACGCAGGTGCTGGGTTTCCCCTGTGTCCAGGGGCTGCTGCGTGCGGCACTGTCTGGCGTGCCGGCTCATCCATTTCCCTGCACCCTACAGGGGCTCCTGGGGCTCCCTGCTGCGCCCTGCCACTCACAGTCGCCATACTGGCCAGGCACAGTCCAGAGGGTGCCTTGGGTGATTCTCCACGCTCCTCTCCACCCGTTTCCGGGACTGTGGACACAGGAAGTCAGAGCCTCTGTGCAAGGCACATGGCAGGCAGAGACAGGGAGGCCAGGCCGGCCAGCTCCCAGCGGGCAGAGCCGAGAGCTCCTAGCGGTCACGTGCTCTCTGGCACACAGCCATCTCGGGCCTGCGGCTTCTCTGGCCCCTGGGTAGGGGCCGTGGCTGACAGAGGCGACAGCCCCAGGGGAGGGGGCTCTGTGCTGCCTCTGGGGACCGCTGTGTGCTGTGCCCCCCACGGCTAGGCAGGGACGTCCCAGCTGCCGTGGCCAGGAGAGCTCCACCCCGCCTGAGCCCCGTCCTGCGCTCAGTCTGGGCTGCACTGCACACCACCCACAAGGAGGGAGACCCCGGCCCCCGGCTCCCTCTGTCCCACGGCCAGGGGCAGTGGGGTCCCTGGCTGCCCCGGAAACACCGGGGCTCCGGGGGTTTAGCAGTGCTCCGAGGCTCGGCGGGATTCTGAATCTGTGCGCTCCACAGTCCCTGGCAGGCCAGAGCCCCAGCACCAGACGTCTGTGTGACCGCCTGTGACACGAGTGTAGGCCACGTGCCTCACTGTGGGACACTCCTGTGGGACACGTGACAGATGTGTAGGTCACACATCGGGAACCCGAGACGCGTGACACGTGGGGTTAAAAACGCATGGTGATACTAGCGCAGTGCAATAGAGTGAGAAAGCGCACACTGGGAATTTTACTCCGAGACCACGTATGCTTTCAGGAATTAGAAATTGCAGTAAATCGATCCTCACGTTTTACAGATCCGTGATGACCCGGCCCAACCCCGTGCTCTCGGAATGACTGGCGTCCTCTCACGTGGGCGGTTTGGGCGAGGGGCTTCCCGGTGACTTCCCAGCCGCGTGGTCGCTCCTCTCAGAAGCCAGCCCCGCAACACCCCGAGGACGGGCACTGCAGAAAAGCCAGGTTTTGTTTATTTTTTTAAACTTGGAACTCGGAACATTCCAGAAACAACCTCAAAGACCCCATGCACTCACCACCATCGCACACGATACCTGGCCACCGTTGCTTAATTTTAACAAACAAGGCTGACCCTCCCACCCCTTCCCCGGGGCGATTTCCCCCCCCAAGAGCCCCCTACCATGCGTCTGCTAAGTGTGCACATGTGCATATGGTGGGTGATGTGTGTAGTGGGTGACGTATGTGGCATGTGTGTGAGGCGACATGTGCAATGCGTGTGCAGGTGTGACATGTGCATGGGTGTGTGGTGGGTGACACGTGTGGCATGTGTGTGCACATGTGTGTGCATGTGCGTGTGGTGGGTGACGTGTGTGGTGGGTAGTGTATGTGGCATGTGTGTGCATGTGTGTGGAGTGACATGTGTAATGTTTGTGCACGTGTGTGCAGTGTGTGCATGTGCGTGTGGTGGGTGACGTGTGTGACATGTGTGTGCACGTGTGTGTGGTGGATGATGTGTGGGAACTCAGAGCGTGCTGGATTTGTGCAGTGTGAATACTCCTATTTACATTTCCAGAGGTAAGATGTAGTATTTTGTGCCCTTGTTGAATTTAAAATCAGAGTTGAGGTTTGAGCTTGAACACCTGCGTTTACCCAGACGCTCAGTGTCCCGCAGTAGCAGGGCAGGTGTGGGAGGCAGGACCAGCACGCAGCCGGCCCGCCTGGCCGCGGCCTGTGTCACAGCCGCTGGACGCTTTGATGTTGCCCCGGACTTCCTGGGCTGGTGGCCATACCCTACCTTTCTTTTTTTTTTTTTTAAGATTTATTTATTTATTTGAAAGGCAGAGTTATATATACACACACACACACACACACACACACACAGAGACAGAGACAGAGACAGAGAGACACAGAGAGAATCTTCCATCTGCTAGTTCACTCCCCAAATGGCCGCAATGGCCAGAGCTGAGCTGATCAGAAGCCAGGAGCCAGGAGCTTCTTCCAGGTCTCTCACACGGGTGCAGGGGCCCAAGGACTTGGGCCATCTGCTGCTGCTTTCCCAGGCCATGGCAGGGACCTGGGTAGGAAGTGGGGCAGCTGGGACTTGAATTGGCACCCATGTGGGAGGGGCTTTAGGTGCTCGCCACAGTGCGGGTGCCTACCTTTTCGTCTTAACCCCACATGGCGGCAGCTCCTCCTTATCTGTTGGCTTGTTTGTGGGCATCTGTGGTCCTCCAGGAACACGCTTGCCATGCGGGCAGGGCCATTCCAGCGAGGACCCCGGTCCTGGGGCCTGGTAGCACTGGCCCTTTGTGTCTCTCCCTCCACGAGACATGCTCCAGGTCTGTCTGTGTTGTGGGGTGCTGGAGCACCACTATTTCACGGCCTGGGGGTGCCCTTGAATGCAATCTAGGAGCAGAATTGCTGGGTCTTTGGTTAATCTTCGCAGGAGCCACCACCCGCTCCCAGCTCCTCTGCCCCACTGGCAGGGGCAGGGCCCAGTTTCTTGTAATTTTTTGCCCATTTCTTTAAGAATGTTTGTCTATTTCCACCGTATATGAAAGGGAGATAGAGGGAGAGAGGAGGAGGAGAGCCAGAGCCAGTGAGAGAGAGAGTAAGAGACCTCCCGCTTACCCATCCATTCCCCGGACTCCTGCAATAGCTGGGCTGGGCCAGGCCGGAGCCGGGAGTGGGACGCTCCAGCCAGGTCTTCCACGTACTGGAGCCGTCACCTGCTAACAGCAGGCTGGACCGGAAATGGAGGAGCCGGGGTTGGAACGGGCATTCTGGTGTTGGACGCAGGTGTCCCGAGCAGCAGGGCTATTTTGAGTGGAAGTTTTGCCTCTTTCTTCCGCCTTTAGGCCAAGTGTTGGGATTTGTGGTTGTGTGGCCTCTGATAAGGAGCTCCCTGGATGTGCCCTGAGGTGGCCCAGGCAGGAAGCAGCGGGCACCTGGCTGCCCTGCTGCCCAGTGTCCTTGGCATAGCTGTGGGGCAGCACAGAGGGCCAAGCCTACCTGTCCCAGCTCCAGCGGGAGCCTGGCCATGGGAGGTCTCGGTGAGCGTGTGGCCCCGCCTCAAGGGCCCACGTGACCTGCTGAGTTTGCACCTGCCTGTGCCACCGGCCCCATCCCATCTCCCGCTTCTTTGTCACCGTGTGGCAGGGCACGTGTGGAGCATGGCCATTCCCCAGGCGTCTTCTGTGGGAACAGTCCCTCTGCTCTGGCCTCACACAGAGCCCCCGCCTCCTCCCTGTGGCTCAGCCCCCAGCAGGCTCCAGTCCCGCAGCCCCTCCCCTGCCATCGCTGCCCAGTGAGCATCCCTGCACTGTATCAGAAGCACAGTCAGTCCTCGGCCACGTGCCTCTCCCGTGTCACCCGCACCCAGCGAGCCCCGAGGGGCTCCCTACGAGTGCCCGATGTCATGGCCCACCCCCACGTGGCCTCCTGCCCACAAGCCCTTGGCAGTGAGGCCATGCAGCCTGGACCCCTGCCCTCTCAGGGCAGGGCCTTCTGGGAGGGCTGCAAGTCTGTCCATCCCCGTCCTCCACCTCTCTAGTCAAAGGTCTTCAGTTGCCGGGCACAGCCGACTCACCTCTGGTGACCATGGCCCTCTTGGCTCAGTTCTGTCTTCGCAGTGACCAGTGGCTTCCGTCACTGTCACACCCAGGTGTCAGCAGGGCATGGTTGGTGATGGGTTACAGACTTGGGGGAAACCCTTGTTTGCAGTGTCTCCATCCACGGACGACATTCTACCGTTACAAAGTCGCCGCTTCAGCTTGCTGTGCCCTGTGTCTAGCCCTGCACTTGACTGCAGGCCAGCCCGGGAAACAGCTCCATCTGGGGCGTCAGTGCCACCTCTCAGGCAGACACCTGCGTCCTGGATCCTGTGCCCCCATGGGTCCCCAACAGAGCTCTGAGAGTCTGGTGGCCACGGCCACACCCAGAGCTGCACTGCCCCGGCCCCACGACCTGGGGTGCGGCCAATCTGAAGTCAGCAGGCACACTAGGCATGCAGCCTTGGGCGAGAAGGGCTGTATGATACCTCACTGGTGACGGTTCCAGGCGGCCAGCCTGTTGGCATCACATTCTGGGTAGATGGGCTTAATAAAACATACCATTAACGTTAATTTTCCTGGTTCTTTTTGTTTCGGGATGTGACTCTCGTTGCATTCATGTCTCTGCTGGATGTTGCTGGCCAAAGAGCAGGGAGCAGCGCCCAGGGTGGATGAAAGCCCGGGGCGAGGGTGCCCAGGGAGTGAGAGGAGCCAGGGGCACTCAGGAAACGTGGTGGTCACCGGCTCAGGTGAGGGTGGCTGTGGCAGGCTGGCCCGCGCCCAGGTGACACAGGGGCCCATTTCCTCGGCTGACCTGTGCTGGGAGGATCGCGGGGGGAGCTGAGCGCCTGGGAGCTGACCCCTCACTTCTGTGTGGACTGAACGCCCGCACTCTTCCCGCCCAGCCCTGAGACCCCAGGTGCGACCGCCCCAGTTTCCAAGCCCTGGGGAGGCTGCGAAGTCAGGGGAGGTGCTGGTCATCAGGGGTCCCCGGAGGGTGTTTCCTGCGGGAATTAGTCCTGGGGCCTGGGGTCGCGTTATGATTTACTCGCTGGAGTTAAAAGACCCACAGTCAAAGGAGGCAGCCCAACCCTTGGCCCCTGAGAACAAAGGGGGAGATTAGCTCCGTGTTATCCATCAGCACTGTCAGCGCGAGACAGCAGACTCACTTTAAAAGCTTCACCTGTTGCAGCATTAGTTAGCGCTCCAACGGGAAGCAAAGGTCACCCAGCCCAGGGTTTTGTGTCTCGCTCCTCCAGCGAGCAGCCCTGAATTACCTTTTTGGCCTCAAAGGGCCGGAGATGAAGCCTGGATTAGCGCCTTAATCTTAACCGCGGAGGCCTGCTCTCAGGGTCTGGGGGCTCGCGGGAGGACGTGGCATTGTCCGGCCGTCCCCGGCATGCGGCGCCGTGAGTGGCGGGCGGGCCACGAGGGTGGGTTTTGTACCTCCGGCCACGGATCTTTGACCTGCCCGGGGTGTTCTCACTGGGCTTTGCCAGCTGACTTAGCATCAGCCGGGGAACAATGGGATTTGTCAGGAGCCAGAGAAACAGAATCCAGGCTCAGCCGGGGCAGGGTGGGCGCCTGCGTCTGTCATTTATGTGCAGAACAATGGCGGCTGGAGAAGACCTTGCAGCGCCATGAGGGGTCAGCCCTGCGCCCTGCCGGCCCCAGGAGTGGCCCCTGCCCGCTGTGGACGCTGTGGATGGAGTAGGCTGGCCAGAGTCTCGGGGCCCAGTGTGGCTTTCTAACCCTCTGCCACCTCTTCACAGAGACCCAGGCCCAGTCCAGGGCCTGCCCCCGCGCAGTGAGCACAGGCAAGATGGCAACGGGATCCTCGCGCTGGCTGCCCCGGAGGCTGCTGGGAGCCAGCTGGCCTTGCCCAGGCTGGAGCTTGGCCTCGGGAGCATTCTCAGTGGGGCGGGGGGGGGCTCACTCCCCGCTTCTCCAGGAGCCCCACGCTCAGCCCTGCGTCTGTGCGGGGCCCCCTCTTTCCCCCGGGCCTCAGGATCTCCTGCCCTGGATGGCTGGGTGTGGGAGAAGTGGGATCTGATTGCATTAACCAGGTCCTTGCTGTCTACTGATCTCGCAGTCCAGGCACAGGCACACATGTGGGCACAAAGTGACGAAGTCTGTTCAGAAGGTAAGGAGGCAAGCACAGACACACGTGGCGTCATTAGAGTGGGCCAGAGAGAGGGGGTGGGGACGGGGAGTAGAGAGGGGGACACCCTCAGCTCCTTCCCTCGGCCTGGTCTTGGGGCAGAGAGCGAGCACCTGCCAGCACCTGCTTGCGCAGTAATGCGGTCGCCTGGGAGATTCATGGCACCACCACAAAGTTCCACGTGGAGCGCAATGCACATATGTACGTGGTGACCCTGCCCCGTCCCACACGAAGACCAGGCGCCCTGGGAAAGGGGGTGTTTGGAGGGGAGTGGCCAGGCCGCCATCACAGACAGGGAGGTGGTGCAGTGGGCGGGGCTCGGGGCTCCATCAGGTCCTAGACGCGGCGGCTGCTGTGATCTCTGCCTCTTCTTGGGTATTTCCCACCCACTCACGAGGCTGTGAGCACACATGCGGCTTCCTCTGCTCTCGGCTTCAACCACTGCCTTCGTTACTCGACTCCGAAGTCCTCCAGGTAAGCTTCTCCCAGGGGGTTTTACCGCAGCCCCTCTCGGAGCGCTGTTTCCAGTCCCGGCTGCTCTGCCTCTGGTCTGGCTCCCTGCTAAGGAGCCTGGGAAGACAACAGAAGCTGGCCTGAGTGCTTGGACCCCTGCACCCACGTGGGAGACCCAGGGGGAGTCTCTGGCTCCTGGCTTCAGCCTGGCGCAGTCCTGGGGAGTGAATCAGCAGGTGGGAGATCTCTGTCTCTTTCTGTCTCTACCTTTCAAATAAATAAATCAATCTTTAAAACACAAAAGGAAATAAGGACATGAAAACCATTCTGACGAGGCCTCAGATAGAACTTAAGAAAAGATACTGGAGGCTGGCGCCGCGGCTCAGTAGGCTAATCCTCTGCCTGTGGCACCGGCACACGGGGTTCTAGTCCCGGACGGGGCGCCGGATTCTGTCCTGGTTGCCCCCTTCCAGGCAAGCTCTCTGCTGAGGACTGGGAAGGCAGTGGAGGATGGCCCAAGTGCTCGGGCCCTGCACCCGCATGGGACCAGGAGAAGCACCTGGCTCCTGCCTTTGGATCAGCGCGATGCGCCGGCTGTGCTGTCTCTCTCACTGTCCACTCTGCCTGTCAAAAAAAAAAAAAAAAAAAAAAAGATACTGGAAACCAGAGCCCAGGTCACACATGGTGTAAAGCAGCAAATAACGGCTGAGCTGTGTCCTTGCCTGGGCTGAACTGGGTCTGCGTCCAGGACCAGGACTGAGCCGGGCCCGTGCCCAGGGCTGAGCCAAGTCTCTGTCCAGGACCAGGACTGAGCCGGGCCCGTGCCCAGGGCTGAGCCAAGTCTCTGTCCGGGACCAGTACTGAGCCGGGCCTGTGCCCAGGGCTGAGCCAAGTCTCTGTCCAGGACCAGGACTGAGCCGGGCCCGTGCCCAGGGCTGAGCCAAGTCTCTGTCCAGGAGCAGGACTGAGCCGGGCCCGTGCCCAGGGCTGAACTGGGTCTGCGTCCAGGACCAGGACTGAGCCGGGCCCGTGCCCAGGGCTGAGCCAAGTCTCTGTCCAGGACCAGGACTGAGCCGGGCCTGTGCCCAGGGCTGAGCCAAGTCTCTGTCCGGGACCAGTACTGAGCCGGGCCTGTGCCCAGGGCTGAGCCAAGTCTCTGTCCAGGACCAGGACTGAGCCGGGCCTGTGCCCAGGGCTGAGCCAAGTCTCTGTCCAGGACCAGGACTGAGCCGGGCCTGTGCCCAGGGCTGAGCCGTGTCCTTGCCTGGGGCTGAGCCAGGCCCGTGCCCGGGGCTGAGCTGGGTCTTTGCCCGAGACCAGGACTGAATGGGGCGCATGCCCAGGGCTGAGCCGTGTCCTTGCTCAGGACTGAGCCGTGTCCTTGCCCAGGGCTGAGCCATGTCCTTGCCCCGGCTGAGCCGCATCTGCGCCTGCGCCGCGGTGTGGTGGGTAAGGGACCCAGGTGGGCTTGTTCCTTGCTCTTCCCTGCGCACTTGGAAGAACTCAAGGTTCCGGCTGCTCGTCTACACCAGGAGGCAGTGTGTGGTGTCTGGGATGGGACTTAGTTGAATATTCAAAGGGGGCAGAGTTCGGGGCGGGGCTTGAGTGCCGCCCATCTCTGCGCCCATTTTCAGAAATATTGGAGGTGTCGTGGTGTCCGGTGCATGCTGGGAGTGGGAATGCCAGCTCCAGGAATGATCTAAATGTCGCCATGGGGATGCAGCCTGCAGCCAGGCTGGGTATTTCCAGGTGGCGCTGTCCCTACATCAGCAAAGTCGTGGACCCTGCAGTTTCCAGCACACACAGGCGGAGGTGGGGTGGGGGAGGGGCTCTCATGCAGGGGCGGGGCTGGAAGCCTCAGCTCCTCCCCAGCTCCACCTGCCCAGATCGCTGGGACTCTGAGAGGTCTTGTGCTGGGGGTGAAGGCTGCGTGGTGAGCCTGTGACCCCACCAGAGTTCCTGGCTCAAGTCTCACCGCCACGTCCTGCTTCCTGCTAGTGTGTCTGGGAAGGCAGCAGGTGGTGGCTCAAGTTCTCGGGTCCCTGTCACTCATGTGGAGCCGCACATGGGATTTCTGACTTTGGGCTGGCCCAGCCCTGGTTTTGCCGGCGTTTGGGAAGTGAAGCCAGATGGTAGAAGATTCTCTCTTTCTCTCTCTCTCTCTCTCTCCTTTCCCCCCACTTTCTGTGCCATAAATATGGAAATTCTTCGTGACACACTGGGAAATCTGGCAGAAGAGACAGGCAGGCACTCGGGCTGCTGCTGGCTGGCTGCGGGTCCTGCAGCGGGAGGGGAGAGACGACGCACAGTTTCTGACTACAAGAGAGGCTGAGCGGGAGTGAAACTTCCTGTCCCGGCTGTGTGGCCGGCAATGAGAGCATCCCCCGGAGAGGAAACCGAGGGTGTGGCCGAGCAGCCCTGTGCCTGGGACCTCCGTGCTGGTGCCGGGATCATCGGGACTGTGGGACAGAGGCCTGAAGCCTTCTCAGGGACTCCTGCCTCCAGGGTTGCCCCCTACCACGAGCTTAGCTCCGGAGGGTAGAACGACTTCAGGGGGATGGGCTGGGGTGTCCTGTACCTCGCTCCTGCCTCCGTCTCTGCTCCTGCATCCAGCACAGAGCCCCCTGGCCTCCCATCTTTGGCTCCAGGGGCCCTGGGTGTGGCTCTGGTCTCTGCCCCAGAGGCCGACATCTGTGAACCCTGTGGCATCCACTGGGCTGATTTTGTAAGCCATGGATGTGAGTCTAGCTGCTTCCACCAGATGTCAAAGGGCGCCCTGGACAGGGAGTACCCACCAGGGCAGTGCCTGCCGGGCCTGCAGGAGTGGGACCACCACTGCCCCACGCTGTGCACGTCGCAGGGTGCACCCCCAGTCTGACAGAGCTGCAGTGTGGGCTGAACCCAGCAAAGCCGTGGTGGGGCTGCCGAGGCCTTGGGGCCCCAATCCAGACCCTGGTGTGTCCAGGAGGCAGCACCAGGAGTGAAAGATGTTCCTGGAGTCTTGAGACTTAGGCCTGTGGCTCGGCAGGTGAAGCTGCTGCTCGGAAGTGGCAGCCCCTGAACGAGTGCTGGTTCGAGACCCAGCTGCTCGGCTTCCCACCCAGCTGCCTATTACAGCGCCTGAGAAGGCCGCGGAAATAATCAAGTGCCTGTGCTCCTGCCACTCATGTGGGAGAGCAGATGAAGTTCCCGGCTCCTGGCTGTGGCCTCGCCCAGACCCAGCCGGTGCAGCCATTTGGAGAGTGAACCGGTAGACAGAGGATCGCTCTGTGTCTCCCCTCTCTCTGTTGCTCTGCCTTTCAAATAAAATAAGTAAATCTTGAAAAAAGGGAAAGATGTAAGGCCTCTTGCTTGGGGCCTGCTGCTCTCTCCTCGCCTGCCCACCCCCATGCCCACGGTATTCTGTGGCCTGCAAGGAGACGGCTTCTTGGTGTGAGGCCTCGTCTGCAGGGAACGCGCCCCACCTTGAACCCGGCGCTGTCTCAGTGCCTTAGACGGGGCTCGTGCTGGGCTGCACTGAGACTTGTGGGTGATGGGGCTGAAGTGGGTGCCTTCTGGTGTCAGAAGGACATGAGTTCTGGGGGCGCCCTGGGTGGGAGGCTGCGGTTTGAACACACCCCTCAAACTAAGCTCCCATGGGTGGGGCTGGGGCACCTGGGGGCAGGGCTGTGCTGGGCAGCATGGTCAGATGGGTGGGGCTGGGGCACCTGGGGGCGGGGCTGTGCTGGGCAGCATGGTCAGATGGGTGGGGCTGGGGCACCTGGGGGCGGGGCTGTGCTGGGCAGCATGGTCAGATGGGTGGGGCTGGGGCACCTGGGGACGGGGCTGTGCTGGGCAGCATGGTCAGATGGGTGGGGCTGGGGCACCTGGGGGCGGGGCTGTGCTGGGCAGCATGGTCAGATGGGTGGGGCTGTGGCACCTGGGGACGGGGCTGTGCTGGGCAGCATGGTCAGATGGGTGGGGCTGGGGCACCTGGGGACGGGGCTGTGCTGGGCAGCATGGTCAGATGGGTGGGGCTGGGGCACCTGGGGACGGGGCTGTGCTGGGCAGCATGGTCAGATGGGTGGGGCTGGGGCACCTGGGGGCGGGGCTGTGCTGGGCAGCATGGTCAGATGGGTGGGGCTGGGGCACCTGGGGACGGGGCTGTGCTGGGCAGCATGGTCAGATGGGTGGGGCTGGGGCACCTGGGGGCGGGGCTGTGCTGGGCAGCATGGTCAGATGGGTGGGGCTGGGGCACCTGGGGGCGGGGCTGTGCTGGGCAGCATGGTCAGATGGGTGGGGCTGGGGCACCTGGGGGCGGGGCTGTGCTGGGCAGCATGGTCAGATGGGTGGGGCTGGGGCACCTGGGGGCGGGGCTGTGCTGGGCAGCATGGTCAGATGGGTGGGGCTGGGGCACCTGGGGGCGGGGCTGTGCTGGGCAGCATGGTCAGATGGGTGGGGCTGGGGCACCTGGGGGCGGGGCTGTGCTGGGCAGCATGGTCAGATGGGTGGGGCTGGGGCACCTGGGGACGGGGCTGTGCTGGGCAGCATGGTCAGATGGGTGGGGCTGGGGCACCTGGGGGCGGGGCTGTGCTGGGCAGCATGGTCAGATGGGTGGGGCTGGGGCACCTGGGGACGGGGCTGTGCTGGGCAGCATGGTCAGATGGGTGGGGCTGGGGCACCTGGGGGCGGGGCTGTGCTGGGCAGCATGGTCAGAGTCAATGGCCTAGGCTCTGGCCTACAGGAGAACCCCTGGACTGTGGATGACAACACAGCAGGGAACCCTGGCCAGACCCCAGCTCTGAATCAGGGGCCCAGGCGATGTCTGTCCCCCGTGAACCCATTCGTGACCCCGCTGGAGCACCAGGAAGTGAACCCAGACAGCGCCCGAGAACCTGGCTCCGGGGGCAGGGGGCAAACTTGGCGCTGCTGTTGGCTCCGGCTGCTGGCCTCAGGAGAAAGCGAAAGTCACACTCGGGTCTGTGAGGGGAAGCTGGGCCCTCCTTCCGGGCCCGTGCCTCGGGGCGGGCGGGCCTGTCCACAGAGCCACCTGCAAACACGCCTGCACTCGCGCCCGGGGAGGGCCTGGGGCACGCACAGTGCTGACGCACATGCAGCAGGCACCTGGCCAGGGCGGCCGCCAGGTCAGGCGTCGGATGACGCTCTCCTGCCTGACAGCCCTAAGGGGCTGCGCGGGTCAGAGCCTGGAGCCTGTGGGGCTTGGTCAGCTCCGGGGAAAGCTGTGTGCAGGGCTGTGGTTGGGGGGTTCCCCACGCCACCAGCACCCAGCCAGGGTGGCTGCTCCAGGACACACGGTGCCCAGGTCACAGCCCAGCACAGAGGGCCCCTCCCTCACAAAGCTTCCATCCCGCTGGGTGTCACGCCTGGAGGAGACCAGCGCCTCGCAGCTGAACTTGGAGTTCTGAGGCTGCTGCCCCTGGAGCTCAGGAGCTCCGGCAGGAGCCCTGACGCCAGGAGAAGGGGGCCGGGAGCTGCAGCAGGCAAACTGGCCACCGCCTTCCCCGCCCTGCCTGTGGCCACTTCAGCCTCGGGCGTTAACCTGGTGAACTTGGTCCAGGAGGCCTTGGCGCAGGCACGGGTGAGCTTCCCCTCAGCTCTCTTCCCACATGGGCCCGGCGCCCGGCTGCAGCAGGTGCACTCTGCCTGTGTCACTGCTGCCGCAGAGGCGGGGCGGGAGCTGGGCTGACTGATGCCGCCAGCACCCCTTCTGTTCTGGCAAACCGCTGTTTCCATGTTGCATCTCCACAGGCAACGTGGTCCCTGCTGGCCACGGCATGGATCTGCCACTTCGTGTGGGTGGGGCAGGGTCAGCTGCCCCATGGAGATTCCAGACCCTGCAGAACTTGACCCCTGTTCCTGCTGCTCTCAGCCACGAAAGGCAAGAGGAGGAGGGGCCCGACACCAGGTCCTCCCCACACCTGATGGGGTCTCTGGCTCCTGCTGGGCGTGCAGGGCCCCCTGAGGTCCCCATGGGAAGGTGCCCACCACACCCAGCAGGCCTGGTAGTTGCAAGGTGGACTCAGAACTGCCCTGATGACGCATCCACCTGGCCAAGGTGCTCCTAGGCACCTACCCTCCAGGGGCGTTGACTGTGCATCTGTTGTGATTTCAACCAACCCCAAATTCACGCTCCCTGTCTCTGTCCTCATGTCCCCTGCACTGCATCAGGACTGACATCACCACCAGCTGTGGCCCCTCGCCTCTCCCTGCCAGAGTGAGGAGTCAGAATACAGCTCTTTCCTTCAAAACATAACCTGTGTGTGGCGTTCAGTTAGCAGCGACGTAAAGTAGACACACACGGCTCACAAACACGGTGAAAGGACATGGCAGTGCCTTATTTTTTTAAGGTTTATTTGAAAGGAAGAGTGAGAGAGAGAGAGAGAGAGAGAGAGAGAGAGATCTTCCGTCCACAAAGGCCGGAGCTGGGCCAATTTGAAACCAGGAGCCAGGAGCTTCCTCCAGGTCTCCCGTGCAGGGGCAGGGACCTGAGCTCTCGCGTCATCTGCTGCTTTCCCAGGAGCATTAGCAGGGAGCTGCATCTGAAGTGGAGCAGCCGAGACTTGAAGTGGTGCCCGTGTGGGATGCCGGTGGCGGCTTTACCTGCTGCGCCACAGCGCCAGCACCTCCAGTGGCTTTCTGATGTTGGACAAACAGGCTGCCAGAGAGGAAAGCCGCCATCGCCCAGGTCGTGGGGTGATGGAAACAGGGCAACTTGGCAGGCAGACACACGGCCAGACCGAGGATGCACTTGATACGAGGTCAAGTGCAACAGCATCTACAGAACGGAGGGCAGACATGAGGAATCAGTAACCATAGCTAACCCTGACCCTAACCCTAACCCTAACCCTAACTTTGATGCAGCTTTGTCACCACTGGACGGGACCAGCAGAGCAGGAAGCTTTCGAGGTGAGGGTAAGGTGAATCATACAGAGCAAGTCTTCTGACCATAATAAAATAGAAATTAACATTCAAAAATTCCCTGATATCTGGGAATTAAGTAAGACAGTCCATAGTCACGGAGGGCATCACAAGGAAAGGAGAAAGTGTTCTGAGCTATGGAAAACTGGGAGCAGAGAAGCAATGAGGAACATCTCCGAGCTCAGACAGGTTCTTCCAAAGTGCCAGTGAAATGGCGAAGCCTTGGAAAGGGTGACAAAGACAGTCATCACCCAGGGATGGAAGCCGGGTCACCACGCAGCCCTCCAGGAGCCCCGGAGCCACTCTATACACAGAAGTTTGGGGCCTTCCAAGAGGTCACGGTTCACTCCTGAAAAGCCAGCCCAGCCAGGGAGAGGCCACAGCAGGGGCCAGGAATTCCTCCCAGCTCTCCCGCGTGCCTGCAGGTGCATTAGCGAACTGGATCAGAAGTGCTGAACAGCTGGACTTGAACCAGGTGCCCCTAAATGGAAGACTCAATTTTCCCCACCACTTTGAAGCCCCCTCATTCAAAAGGAACCATCCCTTGTGATCCGCTGGGGTCCATCCAGGAATGCAAGGCTGGTTCTGCTTGGGATGGTCCGTGACTGGAACTCACCACGCCTGTGGGCCAATGGAGAAAACCTACCCAGATTTACCCATTGATGTAGAAAGCGCATCCGACAAAAGTCAGCATCTAGGTTTGGCAGAAGCTTTCAACAAACTAGAAAAAGCAAGGGCTTTCCCTAACGTGGTAAACAGCATCTACTCTTCTTCTTCTTTTTAAGATTTATTTTTTTTAATTATTTTTTTTTTATTTGAGAGTTACAGACAATGAGAGAGACAGAGAGAAAGGTCTTCCTTTTCCGTTGGTTCACCCCACAATGGCTGCTGCGGCTGGCGCACTGTGCTGATCTGAAGCCAGGAGCCAGGTGCTTCTTCCTGGTCTCCCATGCAGGTGCAGGACCCAAGCACTTGAGCCATCCTCCACTGCCTTCCTGGGCCACAGCAGAGAGCTGGACTGGAAGAGAAGCAACCGGGACTAGAACCGGCGCCCATATAGGATGCTGGCGCCGCAGGCGGAGGATTAACCAAGTGAGCCACAGAGCCAGCCCCTATTCATTTATTTGAAAGGCAGAGTTTCAGAGAGGCAGAGAAAGAGGTTGTCCATCCGCTGGTTCACTCCCCAAATGTCTGCAATGGCCAGAGCTGGGCTACTCCATTGCCAGGAGCCAGAAGCTTCTTCCGGGTCTCCCACATGGGCACAGGGGCCCAAGCACTTGGGCCATCCTCCACTGCCCTCCCAGGCAACAGCAGAGAGCTGGATTGGAAGAGCATCTATTCTTTAAAATTCCCTGCAGCTGATACTATGCCTAAGAGTGGAAGGCAGGAGGTTTTCGTCCTAAGGGCCGCCGTGAAGGGGTTTGTCTGTCGGTGGCTACAGGGCCCAAGCAGCAGCTGCCTGCGCCCTGCCGTGCACCCCGGCAGAGAGGCGGGAAGGGAAGCCGCCATGAGCCGCAGAGGCCATGCCACACGTGGGACAAGATGGGTCGGTGGGCCGGGGTTTACTACAACCCCCCAGCAAGGGACAGCATCAGTCCTCTCACCCGGGTGGGCCCTGTGACCTGACCAGTGCCGCCACCTCAGCACCGACGCCCTGGCCCCAGCCACAGCACGTCAGGGAGAACATCTCTGTTACCTGGATCCAGCACCGGGCGTGGCCCGCATGGGGGAGAAGAGATCAGGCGGACTCCGTCGGGGTCAGAAACCTGCTCTGCACCGGTGCTCGGGGAGCAGGCTGGGAGGGCACACCTGCCGCTCGCGACGCCCGCAGCCCATGCAGAGAGCTCTCTCAGCTTAACAAGGAGACAGACAGCCCAGCTTAAGAAGTGAGCCCGGGGCGGTGCGCAGCCCAGTGGCCAGGATGCCTGTGGCCTTACCTTGGCCTACCTGGGCTGTGCACCTGTTTGGGTTCCCGACTCCAGCCTTCCTGCTGGTGCACAGTGTGGGAGTCAGCAGAGTTGACTGAAGCAGTTGGTTCTCTGCCACCCAGCAGGAGACCTGCGTCAAGGCCCTAGATCCCAGCTTTGACCCACGCCATTGCAGGTATTTGGGGAGCAAACAATTGATGGGTCTCTCTCTCTCTCTCTCTGGCCCATAGACAAACAGATTTTGTTAAAGGGCAGGAGGCCAATGTGGAAGTTAATGTGCCAGTCAAGACACTACCTGGGTTCCATACTCACTCGGGCTCTTCACCCCAATTTCCTGCAAACACTGGCCCTGGGGAGCCGCAGGTGATGGTTCAAGAACTGGAGCTACTGCTACCCGCATGGAGCTCCTAGACCAAGTTCTAGGTCCTTGCTGTAGTCTGGCCCAGCACTGGATGTTAATTCCTCATCAACTCCGAGTTCTCTCTCGCTGGCTTTTTTTTCCTTTATTTAAGATTTTTATCTGAAAGGCAGGGTTACAGAGCAAGAGAGAGAGAGAGAGTCTTTCTTCCATTGTTTCACTTCCCCAAATGTCGGCAACGGCCGGGGCTGGGCCAGGCTGAAGGTGGGAGCTCTGGAGCTTCCTCCCAGTCCCCCACGCGGTGCAGGAGCCCTCGCACTGGGCATCTTCCACTGCTTTCTCAGGTGCATCAGCAGGGAGCTGGATCAGAAGTGGAGCAGCGGGGATCTGAGCCGGCGCCCGTGGCGCTGCTGTCCTGAGAGGTGGCGGCTTGACCTGTGTCTCCACAATGCGGCCCGGCTCTGGGGTCTCTCGAGCCTCCATCACCTCAGGGTTCCCCGGACTCCTCGCCACGTTCATTTCTCTGGTGCTCTGTTAGTTCCAGGGCCTTCCGAAGCCCCGGCGCTGCTTCTCTGAGCTGCTCGCCAGCTCGGGGTTCTCAGGGCTCCTCAGAGCTCCGGGCACCTGGACTCATCCCCGGGCCTGGGCTGTCCTGACTCCCTTGCAGCGTCCTGCTCTCGTGTGATGAGCTCAGCCTGGGTTCCCTTGAGGTCCTGACACCGCCACCCCAGGTCGGTCAATTCCAAGGCTACAGTGCTGGGTCCACTCCACTGCTCAGTGCTGGTCCTCCCCACCACTCAGTGCTGGGTCCTCTCCACTGCTCAGTGCTGGGTCCTCTCCATGCTCAGTGCTGGGTCCTCCCCACTACTCAGTGCTGGGTCCTCCCCATGCTCAGTGCTGGGTCCTCCCCACTACTCAGTGCTGGGTCCTCCCCACTACTCAGTGCTGGGTCCACTCCACTGCTCAGTGCTGGGTCCTCCCCATGCTCAGTGCTGGGTCCTCCCCACTACTCAGTGCTGGGTCCTCTCTACTACTCAGTGCTGGGTCCTCTCCACTACTCAGTGCTGGGTCCTCTCCACCCTTAGTGCTGGGTCCTCCCCACTACTCAGTGCTGGGTCCTCCCCACTACTCAGTGCTGGGTCCTCTCCACTACTCAGTGCTGGGTCCTCTCCACCCTCAGTGCTGGGTCCTCCCCACTACTCAGTGCTGGGTCCTCTCCACCCTCAGTGCTGGGTCCTCCCCACTACTCAGTGCTGGGTCCTCTCCACTACTCAGTGCTGGGTCCTCTCCACCCTCAGTGCTGGGTCCTCCCCACTACTCAGTGCTGGGTCCTCTCCACCCTCAGTGCTGGGTCCTCCCCACTACTCAGTGCTGGGTCCTCTCCACTACTCAGTGCTGGGTCCTCTCCACCCTCAGTGCTGGGTCCTCCCCACTACTCAGTGCTGGGTCCTCTCTACTACTCAGTGCTGGGTCCTCTCCACCCTCAGTGCTGGGTCCTCTCCACCCTTAGTGCTGGGTCCTCCCCACTACTCAGTGCTGGGTCCTCCCCACTACTCAGTGCTGGGTCCTCTCCACTACTCAGTGCTGGGTCCTCCCCACTACTCAGTGCTGGGTCCTCCCCACTACTCAGTGCTGGGTCCTCTCCACCCTCAGTGCTGGGTCCTCCCCACTACTCAGTGCTGGGTCCTCTCCACTACTCAGTGCTGGGTCCTCTCCACCCTCAGTGCTGGGTCCTCCCCACTACTCAGTGCTGGGTCCTCTCCACTACTCAGTGCTGGGTCCTCTCCACCCTCAGTGCTGGGTCCTCCCCACTACTCAGTGCTGGGTCCTCTCCACCCTCAGTGCTGGGTCCTCCCCACTACTCAGTGCTGGGTCCTCCCCATGCTCAGTGCTGGGTCCTCTCCACTACTCAGTGCTGGGTCCTCTCCACCCTCAGTGCTGGGTCCTCCCCACTACTCAGTGCTGGGTCCTCTCCACCCTCAGTGCTGGGTCCTCCCCACTACTCAGTGCTGGGTCCTCTCCACCCTCAGTGCTGGGTCCTCCCCACTACTCAGTGCTGGGTCCTCTCCACTACTCAGTGCTGGGTCCTCTCCATGCTCAGTGCTGGGTCCTCCCCACTACTCAGTGCTGGGTCCTCTCCACTACTCAGTGCTGGGTCCTCCCCACTACTCAGTGCTGGGTCCTCTCCACCCTCAGTGCTGGGTCCTCCCCACTACTCAGTGCTGGGTCCTCTCCACTACTCAGTGCTGGGTCCTCTCCACCCTCAGTGCTGGGTCCTCCCCACTACTCAGTGCTGGGTCCTCCCCATGCTCAGTGCTGGGTCCTCTCCACTACTCAGTGCTGGGTCCTCCCCACTACTCAGTGCTGGGTCCTCTCCACTACTCAGTGCTGGGTCCTCTCCACCCTCAGTGCTGGGTCCTCTCCACCCTCAGTGCTGGGTCCTCCCCACTACTCAGTGCTGGGTCCTCTCCACCCTCAGTGCTGGGTCCTCTCCACCCTCAGTGCTGGGTCCTCTCCATTCTCAGCCTTCCCAGGTCTCTCGTTTCCTAACCTACCCTGTGTCTCTACTTCTCAGCCCGCCTTGGTCTCTTTATACCTCATCGGCTTGCTTGCTTAATTAAACACTCTGTCAATGGTCAGATTTTGTGGATTTTATGTGTTGGGCAGGATTTGTTTCCCCTCCGCTCGACACCTCAGGGGGATGAAGACCCCTCTGCTTTCAGGACCTTCCCCAGACCCCCTGTGCTCCCCTCAGGCTGAGATGAGGGGTAGGGTTCGGAGAAAACATTGACAGATGGCAGCACTTGGTTTCAGCTCTGACAGATTAGGCAAGGACCTAGTGGACCAATTACCACCCCATCCCCTCGGGGAAGAGCCGATCAGATGGACGCAGGGCCCGTAATGAATGAGTTGCACACCACGTTCTGGATTCGTGTCAGTTAATTAAACACCTGAGCTGACACAATGGCCCCAGTGGGGCTGCTGCTGTGCAGACTGCGCCCCAAACACGAGCAGCAAACTTGCTGGAGCTGGGGGCAGGAGCAAGCTATCGCCTCTCGCCAGTGGCCCCTTCTCCGGGAAGGTCCTCGGGGATCTAGTGCCTGCAGCCCTGAAAAAGCGAGGAGAGCCAGACGTGGGCTCACAGAGCCCCTGGTGCCGGTGGCTGTGGGCGGGAGCGGCAGGGTAGGATGGGCTTGCAGGAGACAGAGGAGGAAGAGCGGTGGGGCAGGAATGCCCTCTGGGCGTGGGCACCTCCCACCGCCCTGGTGTTCCGTGGACTCCGCTCACCGGGAACCCTGGGCTCCGTTTGCCTGAGTCCTGCCCCCTCGTGAAGGCCCTGCTGGCCCGGTGCTCCTGGGGTGGATTTTCCCTCCCGAGTGGTCACCACACTGTCCTCTTGAGCGTCAACAATCCCCTAAGTCTGTCCTGGAGAACAGAGGCCGTGTCCTCACCTGCTCTTTCCAACGCAGAATCTCGACAAAGATTTGAAAACGAATTCGGAGACTAATAATCCCCAAGGCTGTTTTCATGCCCTCACCTTGAGCCCAGTTGGGCAGCCCAGCTCTCTCCATGGGCTCCCCAAGCTAGCGGTGTGGGTCGGCTGCAGAGGGCAGCCCAGCAGGTGTGTTCACTGCAGCCACAGAGCACCCCCTGCAGAGGGAAGGCCAACCCTTGGAGGGCTTCCGGAAGCTTCCCCGCTGAGCTGCCCCTGACCCAGGGGCTTTGAGCCACTGCACCCAGAGGTTACTTACAGCAGGAGCTGGGCTGCTCTTGGTCTCAACAGCAAGTGACCCCGAGTCTCCCGTCCCCTGCCTGAGAAAGGGACTTTCCCCTGGAGGTGCCACTCTGGCCTGGGATGAGGGGACGACGGCCGGCTCCTGGGCGCGGAGCAGACGCTATTGGGTGGACAGCCTCATCCCAGCTGAGCAGCCGCTCTCACCCTTCATGCTGTCTGGACTCGCTCTGCTAGGAGTGGGCTGCAGGCGAGGGCAACACGGGCAGGTGAGCAGGATGGCTCTCCCTGAGCAGAGGCAGTGCCAGGTGCCGTGCCAGAGGCCTTGTTTCTCTTCTTTCTCTTCTTTCTCTTCTTCTTCTTCTTCCTCTTCTTCCTCTTCTTCTTCTTCCTCTTCTTCCTCCTCCTCCTCCTCCTCTTCCTCTTCCTCTTCCTCTTCTTCTTCTTCTTCTTCGTAGACAGTGAGAGAGACAGAGAGAAAGGTCTTCCTTTACCGTTGGTTCACCCTCCAATGGCTGCCGCAGCCAGCACACCATGCTGATCTGAAGGCAGGAGCCAGGTGCTTATCCTGGTCTCCCATGCGGGTGCAGGGCCCAAGCACTTGGGCCATCCTCCACTGCACTCTGGGGCTACAGCAGAGAGCTGGACTGGAAGAGGAGCGACTGGGACAGAATCCGGCGCCCCGACCGGGACTAGAACCCCGTGTGCCAGCGCCGCAGGCAGAGGATTAGCCTAGTGAGCCACGGCGCTGGCCCAGAAGCCTCATTTCTCTCAGTGAGTGCACAGTGTTGCGTCCCCAGAGTTGAGTGCATTTGAATTCTTGCAAACGCAATGACAGGGTACACAGGGAAGCCGCTCTCCCACAGTTCTAATGAATAAGAGATCCCAGTGTGGGGCCAGACGCCACGTTCTCCACGCCAGTTTTTTATCTGTTTTTCTTCTCTGCTTGCTACTCATGTGCAGTTGAGGTGAGAAAAAGTGAAACATTTGAGGTTTGGCTTGGGGCTGGTGTTGCCACCTGGAGAATGACAACAAGATCTGCAAAGACAGTTATCAAGCAGGGTTAAAGTGACATCTGTGGCCAGCGCCGCAGCTCACTAAGCTAATCCTCCGCCTGCGGCGCTGGCACCCTGGGTTCTAGTCCTGGTCGGGGCGCCGGATTCTGTCCTGGTTGCCCCTCTTCCAGTCCAGCTCTCTGCTGTGGCCCAGGAGGGCAGTGGAGGATGGCCCAAGTCCTTGGGCCCCTGCACCCGCATGGGAGACCAGGAGAAGCACCTGGCTCCTGGCTTCGGATCAGCGCAGTGCGCCAGCCGCAGTGGCCATTGTGGGGTGAACCAATGGAAAAGGAAGACCTTTCTCTCTGTCTCTCTCACTGTCCACTCTGCCTGTCAAAAAAAAAAAATGACATCTGTGGCAGCAAACACAAACACGACAGTAAACGCAAGGGGAGACACACAGACAGGACACCTGCTTCGTGGGGGACCTCAGGTAGGGCAACTGTATGTAAATGAGATGGAAAGAATAGAGAAATAGTGCAGTATGCAAATACAAATTTTGGAACTTATTGAAGATAAGGCACAAAGGGAAATAAAATATGCAAATAAAAAATATGCAAATAAAACCCAGTTCATTTAACTTCTGTTAAAAAGTGCACAGATTTAGGGTATGGAAATGGCAAAAATGCATCCAGCAAACTTGCTTGTGCCTCACAGAACCTCCTGGCTGCAGGCTCTTGCCGCTGAGGAGCTGGGATTGGTAGCTGGTGGCTGCTTTCTACTCTCCCGGCAGAAGGGAGACCGCGGGAGGGCCTGTGCTCCTGCAGAGAGCAGGTCCCGGGGGGCTCGGCCCGCCCGTCCTTGTCTTGAATGAAGCTCCCTCTGGCTGCAGCATGGCCAGAGCTGGAGGCACCCAGCTGCTCCTGCTGCCCCGCCTGCCGGGGCTCAGCACTCGGGGGCCTCGTGACTGTCCTGCTGTCTCCCCGGCACAGCTCTGTGTGTCCAAGGCCCCTCCTCACTTGCTGACGGGGCCTTCTCCATGTGGAAACCACGTGGCCGCCTACAGGGAGCCCCGAGGGGAACCAGAGCCCTCAACCCCGCTGCTTACCTGCCGGATGCCAGGTGCCGGGTGCCGGGTGCCGGGGTTTCTGCATTCGCTGCTGGGAGTTGAAGCCCCAGACGCCTGTTCGGAATACCTTCTCCTTTGCTCACCTCTCCTTCCACTTACCGTCCTCCTGCTTTCCTGGGGCCTGAGTCACACCTGTCACTCACCGCGGAATCCAGTCACCCTCGGGGCCTGAGCCATCGGGGTGCATGCCTCAGGGAGGGGAGAGAGCAGCCCATTGGTTAGGGGCAAATGCCTCGAGAAGGCTGACAGCGGCCCGCGGTCAGGTTGGTGGCAGGGCCGGGAGTCAGGCCCCTTGGGCTTCCAGAGCTTCCCACAGACTGCGAGTCTTTGCATGACGACATTGGGGGTGCAGCCTGCAGGCTCTGCGTTCAAACAAGCCCGGGGGCATATTTCCCCTCTTGGTGGCCGAGGGAGATGCGCGAACCATTAACCTGCTAAGGATTCAGTTTGTATCACCTGTGCACGGGCGTAATCAATCTCCGTGTCGACCAGGTTCTAGCAAAGACCGACCGGGATGACGACACGGAGATGAGCGTGTGCCTGGTGTCCAGTGCAGGGCACCGTGGTGATGCAGTGGACACTGGCAGACGTGAGGACACGGACAACGAGCGCTCCTAGTGTACAGCGGCCGGCGGCATGGGGATGCGGTGAGCGATCTGTGTCTACCTCGTGTCCCATGATGCAGTTGCGAGGCCCCTTTTTATGTTCTGTGGAAGACCCGATGACCGTGATCTCTCCACTGGCATGTGTGCGTGTACATGTGTGTGCACGTGCACGCATGTGTGCATTTGTGTGTGCATGTGTGCGTGTGTGTGTGCATGTGTGTGTGTGCATGGACGTGTTAGGTGAGGGCTCGGAGAATGGGGACACAAGCTGGGCCCGGCTCAGTCTCCTCGGACCGGGCACAGCGGTTCCTCAGGAGATGCCGCCTCCTCAGCCCTGGGCCGGGGTCGCCCTGGGGAGGCTTGCCCATGCCTCCGTGCGGCGTCTCCCCTCGTGGCCGCTCGGCCTCTCCCAGTGCTGGGGCGGTCGCATGTTTGTGATGAATCTTACTGAGCTCCTTGGGCCAGTTCTGGGATACACACAGGGAGTGGATCCCACACACGGGACAGTGCCACGACCCGTGGGCCTCACACAGTCGTGCGCTCTCCACCCCGCGCTGTGTGTGCACTGACCTGCACCCCCATGCTTCGCCTGCCCGTGGAGATCACCAGGAAACGGGGGCACTAACTCCAGAGCGCCCGTGGGAGTCACTGCTGTTCCCCGATGAAGCCAGGATGCGTCCACACACGGAGAGGTCAGGTGGCCCTGCTGGGCGGCCCTGCCGTGGACGTGGACGTGGGGCTGGGCCTCCTCAGAGCTGCCCTCCACCCTCCGGGAGCCTCGTCCAGAGTCACGTGTGGCCGAGCCAAGCACAAAGCCATAGACGCTCCCGGAAATTTCAAGCCATGGTGGAAAGCGCCTTTCTTGGCACAGCCCCGCACAGCCTGCGTGGGGGCCGCCCCAGCACGAGTCTCGGGGGGGGAGGCCGAGCCCCTGTGTGTGAGTGCACCCACTCACTAGCGCTTACCTGTGGCCCCTGCATCAGCCCTCGGCGTTCACGGCCATCCTGGGCGTCCACGGGGCGATGTCCACGCGGGCTCCTGCTCCCATGGAAGCCAGCGCTGGTTCTGCAGCCTGTTCAGAGCCACGTCCATGTGCTTCTCGTGGGAGATTCCGCTGTTTCTCACGGCCCCCAGCGTGGCTGCTCAGTGTGACTCAGGAGAACACACTCTGACTGCGGCACTGTGGGCTGTGAGCTCGGTGCTGGCGGCCGAGTCCAGCATCACCTCCCCCGGGAGGCCTCCTGAGCCCGCAGGGTGACCCCTGCGGAACAGTGTGTGCTCACGCTGCTGAACCTGGCTCTGATTCTGACTTCCTGCCCAGACCTGAGCTGAGATCGTTCATTTCACCTTGAAACCCTAGCCCCTAGCCCAGTGCCTGCCAGTCGGCAGGTGCTCAGTGGCTGCAGAGAGATGAGCTGAGAGTGGGGCTTCCTCCACCGGAAGCCTGAAGTGGCTGGCGCTGTGCAGCGGGGTAAGCTGCTACTTGGGACGCCTGCGTATTTACTGGCTGCTCCGATCCCGATCCAGCCCCCTGCTGGAGCACCTGGGAGAGCAGTGGAGGATGGCCCAAATATTTGGTCCCCTGCTACCCCCATGGGAGACTCAGCTGTGGTTCCAGGCTCCTGGCTCTGGCCCAGCCAGCTCCAGTCACTGTGGCTATTTGGGGAGTGAACCAGCCGATCGAAGATCTCTCTCTCTCTCTGTCTCTCTCTCTCTCTCTAACTTAACTCTGCCTTTTAAATAAATACATATTTAAAAAAGTAAGGAAACCCTAAGCCTGAGCTTCCCCCACCTGATGACCTCGCAACAGCGTGGTCTCTGCCCCCCCCCCCCCCCCCCCGCCGGGACCTGGACTCCAGAGCAGGTGCAGCAGGCTTAGCACCTGGGATGCAGCAGGCTCCACTCACTTCCGTGGGGCTCCAGGAGGGTGTGATGGAGGCGCTGCTGCTCCCACGGTCTCTGTCACAACTGCCCATGCTGCCGTCACAGGCTGGGAAGTCCGCCCTGTGCCGCGTAGGTGGCGTGACGCAGATGAAGCCGGGCGGCTGCACGCCGGGCCCACGCCGGGTGCAAAGCCCTCCAGAGCCGCAGGCACTGGTTGAGCCCCTCGTGTGGACCCGGCCCGCCGGGCAGCCTGAGGCTGTGGACAGGCAGAGGCCGCCCTTAGCACTCCGAGGCTGCTTTCACCACACTCAGGAAAAACACTCTCCGCTCCCTCAGCTTTGCAGAGCAAGCAGGACCTCAGGCCCACAGGCCCGCATGGGCCACCGCGTTCTGTAGCTGCTCCCTTGGGCCCATGTTACCCAGACGGCTGCCCCTGGGACCCGGCCAGGGCCACGGGGTCCCGGAGCTGCAGTGTGCACTCCTCCTCCTCTCCTACTCCCACATTCCCCCGACGCTTCTTTATTCGCCAATCTCTGGCCAAACGCAGCTCCACCCACTTCAAGTCACAACAGTCAGCAGTCTTTGTGCCCTGCTCCCAGGCCTGAAGTGAGGGCTTGGGGACCTCTCGGCAGGGACAGAGCTCTGGTCCCCTGCTCTCGGGCGCGCTCCCTCCCAGCCTGGACCATGCATGCTGCCCTATGGCAGGTGCTGGCCACGGGCACCACAGTCAGGGCCGCCAGCCGGGGCCCTTACATGGGGAGGAGAGTGCGCCCCCTCCCAGAGGAGGAAAGCCCCTAGGCCTTCAGGGACAAAAACCAGGTGCAGTGACCACAGGCAGCCCGGTCTTTTAAACCGTCCATCTTCAAATCCCTGACACACAGCCCAGAGTGCAGAGAGAGGTGCGGTGAACTCCATCAGCCGGACTCAGAAGTCAGCGGCACCAGACCACGCCCTGTGTCATCCACTCCTCCTCCCTTCCACTCCCAGGTCCTCGTCCTCCCTTCCCGCCATGTCACCGTCTGCTCTGACAAACAGTGGCACCCCAAGGCCTTCTGGGCCCTGCCGCCTGCTCCCTGATGTCAGGGGCTGTCACACTCCCCACATCCTGGGCCGCTCTGTGTCCTCTGCAGACACGGATGACTTCCTGCCCCGGGGACCACAGCGGCCCCTCCCCACTGGCTCCTAAGTAACTGAATGGCAGCAGGTCAGCTGCTTAACTCCCACGAGCGTGTTCGCAGTGAACTCTTCCTGTCCAACAAGTGGAAAAGCACCGATGACCAGGCTGCGGACTGTGCTCCCCGAGTGGCCGCACCGGCACTGCCCGAGCTGCCTCCCCGGGGCCTGGGCTGTGTCCCTGGACTCCTGGGGCTTCCTGCGTGGTGGTGTTAACCCTGCTCATAAGCTGTTGACACGTACAAGTATATATTTAAATAGAACTGGGAGTGGGCATTTGGCCTGGCAGCTGGGACGCTGGTTGGGCACCTGTGTCCCCCGTCCAAGTGCCTGGGCTCAGCTTCTGATTCCACCTCCTGCTAATGCAGACCCTGGGGGCAGCCGGCGATGGCTCCGGGGTGGGGCGGGGTCTATCTCTCTCTCCCACGGGGAGACCCTCCTGGGTTCGCAGCTCTAGCCCCAGGCCAGCCCAGTCCTGGTTCTTGTGGGCATTCGGGGATGCACCAGCAGACGGGAGCCCTGTCTGTCGGTCTGTCTCTTTGTCTTTGTCTCTCTTTCTCTGCTCCTCAAACAAGGTTAAATAAACCGATAGACCGCCAGCCCCTCAGAGCCGACTCTGTCCTTAGGCAAGGTTGGCTCCCGTCGGGGTCGGGGTCCTCAGACAGAGGCGGCAGGCCCAGGGGTGCTCGGGCCCGGCAGTGGGGTCAGAGGCGGCAGGCCCAGGGGTGCTCGGGCCCGGCTGTGGGGTCGTGGGTCCTCAGACAGAGGCAGCAGGCCCAGGGGTGCTCGGGCCCGGCTGTGGGGTCAGAGGCAGCAGGCCCAGGGGTGCTCGGGCCCGGCTGTGGGGTCAGAGGCGGCAGGCCCAGGGGTGCTCGGGCCCGGCTGTGGGGTCAGAGGCAGCAGGCCCAGGGGTGCTCGGGCCCGGCTGTGGGGTCAGAGGCGGCAGGCCCAGGGGTGCTCGGGCCCGGCTGTGGGGTCGTGGGTCCTCAGACAGAGGCAGCAGGCCCAGGGGTGCTCGGGTCCGGCTGTGGGGTCAGAGGCAGCAGGCCCAGGGGTGCTCGGGTCCGGCAGTGGGGTCAGAGGCGGCAGGCCCAGGGTGCTCGGGCCCGGCTGTGGGGTCAGAGGCGGCAGGCCCAGGGGTGCTCGGGCCCGGCAGTGGGGTCAGAGGCGGCAGGCCCAGGGGTGCTCGGGCCCGGCTGTGGGGTCAGAGGCGGCAGGCCCAGGGGTGCTCGGGTCCGGCAGTGGGGTCAGAGGCGGCAGGCCCAGGGGTGCTCGGGCCCGGCTGTGGGGTCAGAGGCGGCAGGCCCAGGGGTGCTCGGGCCCGGCAGTGGGGTCAGAGGCGGCAGGCCCAGGGGTGCTCGGGCCCGGCTGTGGGGTCGTGGGTCCTCAGACAGAGGCAGCAGGCCCAGGGGTGCTCGGGCCCGGCTGTGGGGTCAGAGGCAGCAGGCCCAGGGGTGCTCGGGCCCGGCTGTGGGGTCAGAGGCGGCAGGCCCAGGGGTGCTCGGGCCCGGCTGTGGGGTCGTGGGTCCTCAGACAGAGGCAGCAGGCCCAGGGGTGCTCGGGTCCAGCTGTGGGTTCAGAGGCGGCAGGCCCAGGGGTGCTCGGGCCCGGCTGTGGGGTCAGAGGCGGCAGGCCCAGGGGTGCTCGGGTTCGGCTGTGGGTTCAGAGGCAGCAGGCCCAGGGGTGCTCGGGCCCGGCTGTGGGGTCAGAGGCAGCAGGCCCAGGGGTGCTCGGGCCCGGCTGTGGGGCAGAGGCGGCAGGCCCAGGGGTGCTCGGGTCTGGCAGTGGGGTCGTGGGTCCTCAGACAGAGGCGGCAGGCCCAGGGGTGCTCGGGCCCGGCTGTGGGGTCAGAGGCGGCAGGCCCAGGGGTGCTCGGGCCCGGCTGTGGGGTTAGAGGCGGCAGGCCCAGGGGTGCTCGGGTCTGGCAGTGGGGTCGTGGGTCCTCAGACAGAGGTGGCAGGCCCAGGGGTGCTCGGGTCCAGCTGTGGGGTCAGAGGCAGCAGGCCCAGGGGTGCTCGGGCCCGGCTGTGGGGTCAGAGGCGGCAGGCCCAGGGTGCTCGGGCCCGGCTGTGGGGTCAGAGGCGGCAGGCCCAGGGGTGCTCGGGCCCAGCAGTGGGGTCGTGGGGCAGGTGTGTGATCTGGTGACAGCCTCGAGGCACAGACGTCGTTCCGCGCCTCGGTCTCGTGCCTCGGCCTCGGGTCCTTTCCTCAGCCAGGCAGGGGCCACCCACGGGGCAGCAGGGGTTCAGCTGAAGGAGTGCCTTCCTACTGGCACCGGCACTGAGGTGTGCTCAAGATTCACGACTGCAGGGCCGGCGCTGTGGCGTAGCGGGTAATGCCGCCGCTTGCAGAGCCGGCATCCCATATGGGCTCTGGTTCAAGACCTGACTGCTCCACTTCTGATCCAGCTCTCTGCTATGGCCGGGGAAAGCAGTAGAAGATGGCCCAAGTGCTTGGGCCCCTGCACCCGCATGGGAGACCAGGAGGAAGCTCCTGGCTCCTGGCTTTGGATTGGCACAGCTCCGGCCATTGTGGCCAACTGGGGAGTGAACCATTGGACGGATCTCTCTCCCTCCCTCTCTCTACCTCTGCCTCTCTGAAACCTATAACTCTGCCTTTCAAATAAATTACTAAATCTTTAAAAAAAAGAAAAAAAAAGACTCGCCATCTCACCTCTCACCCACGCCGTCTGTGCAGCCCCCACCGCCCCTCGGAGCTGAGGGCGAGGAAGCCTGTCCCCTCGAGGCGGAGATGCTGAGGGCTGTGTGCTGAACCACGCTGGCTTCTCGGAGCCAAACCTTGCAGAGCTGCAGAACCACAATCAGTCTCTACTTTAAAGAGCAATTTCTCCCATATTTCTCATCTGTTTCCTTCCTAGTTCCTGGGGGCGTTGGCGCATTTTTTGCCTTTTTGAAAGGTTAGCAGTACATTCCATCAATCAATGTCTTCACTGCTCTACTTAACATTTTGATAGCACAATTGTGTTTACCATTGTACAGATCAGCCTGCTGTGACTATGAAAAATAATGTGCCTTTTCCTTTAAATATCATTACCCCAGTGTACCAGCAACAGTTCATCCTTTCTGAATAAAAACACTAACAGTATGGATACAAATGTATCTGATATTCTGTGTATGTACTAGTGTGCAAATATATATGAGGGTACTTTAGGAAGTGTGTAGAAAATGGAATTAAACATTTTGTTGCAAAAAATTGAAATACATGCGTGGATTTTTTCATAGTGCACATATTCGGTGAGCTTTTTGAAGTCTCCTGGTATGGATTTTATTTTTCTGCACCAAAATGAACTTTTCTTTCAACTCCCCTTTCCACAAACTTTCTGCAGGACTCTGGTATATACAAATGCTGATGAAGTGTTTGTTACGCAGAGAGGGGTGCAGTAGCTACTGGGTTTCTATGCTCCTGTGTTACACACCCAGGCTCTGAAGTGGCACCGTGTGCAGCATTGGAAAGCTGAGTGGTCAGTTGTTGGAGAGATTCTAGGTGTAGGTCTTCATGCACAGAACACCTGCTACACCCACAGAGCATACTTGGTACTTACTGTGCACTTCCCGGCTGGGACTCCCTGCTATCTGTAGAACCCCAGGGACCAGCTGGGGAAAGCCCCCCCCCCCCCCCCCCCCCGCCCAGGTCGTGGAATGAGCTGCTTATTCTGGGATTTGCTTGTGAAAGAAGTCATCAGGCAGGGCCACACCTCTCCCTGGGAGTGGGCAGGGCTGTGGGTGGAGAGTGGAGCTGGGCTGTGAGAGAGGGATTTGCTGAGTATTGACAGTGTCTCTTTCTACACCGGTGGGGAAGGGGTAGCAGGGGCGGAGCTTGGCCAGTAGCCTGCAGAGTTGGGGTTGAAGCCTCAGTGTGAGACACGGGTCGGAGGACAGGGGACAGCAGAGCGGAGGACGTGGGTGAGGCCGTGCCCCCTCCCCCGCCCCATCGGGGAGCGGCTCCTGGGGCGGGGCTTGTTCGTGGGGAGAGTGGCGTTTCCAGGGCACAGGGATGAGCACATCTCCTCTCTATGTCCAGTGTACTGCGCGTTTGTAGACAGAAGGCCCTGGGCCTTGTCATTAGGCCTGGCAGTCACCCGCAGGAGATGTCTGGATGGCTCCCTCAGGGGGTGTGGCTCAAACCACAGTGGCGGTTTGCAAGTAATTGAGGATTGGGGATGCTGGAGACGAGGGTTTAAAAGTCGGCGGAGAAGCAGCTCTGGGATCTGACCTTTTGGTGGCGTGGGTAACCCCCGCGTGGCAGTCCTGTGTGAACACTGGCCACGTGGGCTGGGGGCAGCCTTCACCCAGCTCAGTGCCTCTTCTAGAAAGTTCTCCCGGGCTCTCCTCTGTGCTTCTATCTTGGGAACCTGCAGACTTCATTGTGTGGTACACACACACACATACACACACACACACACGCATCCACACCCACACACGCCATAGACACATTCACACACCCACATCTACACACATACACATTCACACACCACCACATATACGTACTCAGATACACATCTACACATGCACACACACATCCACACATACCATACAACATAATCACACACCCACATACACCTACACACTGCACACAAACGCCCACACACCACCACATACATGTACTCACACATGCATATACACATATACACACATGTGCATCCACATCCACACACACCATACATACACACTCACATACACACCCACACCTCCACACAAACACCCATACACACATTCATATACCACCACATATACGTACTCAGATACACATAAACATACACACACATCCACACACACCATACAACACATTCACACACCCACACCTACACACATACACACACACCCATACACACATTCACACACCACCACATACATGTACTCACATACACATCTACACATGCACACACACATCCACACATACCATACAACATAATCACACACCCACATACACCTACACACATGCACACAAACACCCACACACTTTCACATACATGTACTCACACACACATGCACACACACCTATATACCCACATTCACACACCACCACATACATGTACTCACACATGCATATACACATACACACACATGTGCATCCACATCCACACACACCATACAATACTCATATACACCCACACCTACACACCTACACACAAACACCCATACACACACATTCACACACCACCACATACATGTACTCAGATACACATCTACACATGCACACACATCCACACATACCATGCAACATAATCACACACCCACATACACCTACACACATGCACACAAACACCCACACACATTCACATAAATGTACTCACACACCTACACACATGCACACACACCTATATACCCACATTCACACACCACCACATACATGTACTCACACATGCATATACACATATACACACATGTGCATCCACATCCACACACACCATACAATACTCATATACACCCACACCTCCACACAAACACCCATACACATATTCACATACCACCATATATATGTACTCAGATACACATAAACATACACACACATCCACACACACCATACAACACATTCACACACCCACACCTACACACATACACATACACCCATACACACATTCACACACCACCACATACATGTACTCACATACACATATACACATACACACATACACACACACCATACAACACATTCACACATACCCACACCTACACATTCACACACCACCACATATACGTACTCAGATACACATCTACACATGCACACACACATCCACACATACCATACAACATAATCACACACCCACATACACCTACACACATGCACACAAATACCCACACACATTCACACACATACACACATGCACACACACCTATATACCCACATTCACACACCACCACATACATGTACTCACATATGCATACACATATACACACATGTGCATCCACACCCCCACACACCATACAATACATTCACACACCCACACCTCCACACATACACATTCACACACCACCACATATATGTACTCAGATACACATAAACATACACACACATCCACACACACCATACAACACATTCACACACACCCACATACACACCCACACCTACACACATACACACACATTCACACACCACCACATACATGTACTCAGATACACATATATATGTACACACACAGGCATCCACGTCCACATCCACTATCAACACATTCACACACACTCACATACACACCCACACACATGCACACACACCCATACACACATTCACACACCCACACACACATTCACACACCACCACATACATGTACTCACACATGCATATACACATACACAAGCATACATATACACATGCATACACATGTATGCACCCACTTTCACACACCACCACATACATGTACTCACACATGCATATACACACATACACCCGCTTTCACATACCACCACATACATGTACTCACACATGCATATACACACATGCATACACATATACACCCACTTTCACACACCACCACATACATGTACTCACACATGCATATACACATACACACATGCATACACATATAAACCCACATTCACACACCACCACATACATGTACTCACACATGCATATACACACATATACACACATGTGCATCCACATCCACACACGCAATTCACATACACTCATATACACATGCACACGTACACACACCCAGATACACACTCACACATTACCACACACGTACTCACATACACACATGCATCCACACCCCACTCATACATGTGCACACCCATGCACACACATATGCACGCAAACACCCATACACACACAAATGAACGCACGTACTGAGAGCCCTGGCCGGCGGCTCACTAATGAGGCAGCACCAGCCTGGAGCCCGGTTCTTGAGGCAAAAGCAGCCATCCTCCATTTCCCCCATGGGGGTCGGGGTCACGACCCTGCCACTCCCCCCGCCTCCTGCTCCCCACGCACATGGGCTCAGCAGGTGTCCAGGCCGGGTGCACTTGGGCGATGACCGGCTGGGGATGGCAGGGGAGCAGAATGGAGCTCAGAATGGGGGCCATGACCTCTTCACTGAGGTTTCCCCCAAAGAGACAGCACCCAGAGCTCCCCCGTCCATGCCGCTGAGCCCAGGGTGCCCTAGACATGAACCCGTCCAGGTGTGCAGGCCACAGCGTAGGAGCCCTGGGCTCATGGTCAGCAGGTGCAGGGGAGGCTGGCAGGCCCACTGGATGCTGGCCCAGGCTACAGAATGAGAGGCACCAGCCAGGAGGAGCCCAGAAGTGGGGTCACTCTTCAGCAGGAGCGGTGTCCCGGGAACACCGTGGAGACCATGTGCCTGACGCAGTGTGGCTCCTGCCCAGCCCCTGCCAATGCCCTTGGAGGCCCAGGTGGGATACTCACGTGCCAGAGGAGCAGGGAGGCACCCCCCAGGGCTGCCTGAGTCCCCACAGCCGGTGTGCCTGCTGGCTTGTGGAACAGACTGGCCGTCCTCCCCAGGCTGGGACCAGACGGAGGCCAGGCTGGGAGAGGGTCTGAGTGAGCTGGCGCCTGGCGGAGGGGGTGGCGAGGTGCAAATTGTGCCTTTTGGGACAGCACCCAGGGCCAGCATGACCGC
This sequence comes from Oryctolagus cuniculus, assembly GCF_051225735.1. Classification (NCBI taxonomy): domain Eukaryota; kingdom Metazoa; phylum Chordata; class Mammalia; order Lagomorpha; family Leporidae; genus Oryctolagus; species Oryctolagus cuniculus. Next base: position 487,869 of record NC_142871.1, on the reverse strand, counting down.
CTGTCCCCAGGCCCCTGGACACCCCCGTGCCGCTCTGGGCCGGCTGATCACAAAGCCCCCATTTACCCAGCCCCTTCCATCTGAGGCTCCGGGATCCCCCAACCCCAACGCCCCCATCTCGGCGTCCCCAGAGCACAGGCCAGGCTCCAGCCCCAGCCCCTGGCAGTCACAGCTGCTCAGCTCTTGTACCTCCCAGTGTCTGCCAGGACGAGGCTATGGCTCCCCCGTGAGTGGGCGGGCCTGGCTTCCCCCCACCTGCAAGGCCTGCCCTGTGAGTGGGCGGGCCTGGCTTCCCCCTACCTATAAGGCCTCCCCCGTGAGTGGGCGGGCCTGGCTTCCCCCCACCGGCAAGGCCTCCCCCGTGGGTGGGTGGGCCTGGCTTCCCCCCACTGGCAAGGCCTGCCCAGTGTGATCCCGCACAAGGGCTGGGAGTGCCGAGTTACCCATGGGGCAGTTCTGGTTCTGAGCGGCTGAGGCCAGTGGTCTGTGGCCCACGTGAGCCTCAGCCTCCTGACCCTCATAATGGAAGCACTGAAGCCAGGCACGGGCCAGTGGACATCCCTGGTCCCCGGTACCGTGTGCGGACGCTGAGGCTGAGAGGCTGGAACCACTACCCTGGGCAGAGCCCCCGGCAGCCCACAGGGCCGCGTGCGCTGTCTGGGGGATGCGGGCCCCGATCCAGGCTGGGCAGCCGGGGCCTGCTCAGCACCTTCCTTTGCAGGGACCTTGGAGGAGGGCTGGTGTGGAGGAGAAACCAGACCCGCCGCTTCCAGGCGGCCTGAGGGCCAGAGGTGACCGAGAGGTCCCGTGGGCTGTCAGATGCTGGTGCCAGGGTCCCCAAGCGTCAGAGGAGTGAGGCCCTCCCCTCCCCGCAGCCGCGCCTCTCTGTCACATAGCTGGGAGCAGATGCCCAGCAGGGCCTCTGGGTCTGGCTTGGCCTGGGACCTCCTGCTCGGGCACCTGTGCTGCTGCAGCCAAGTACCTGGGCCGAGGCTTTGGGCTCCAGACGTCTCTGTGCACGCTGGCTCTGGTGGGAGCCTGTGGCAGGTGGCAAGGCCCAGGTCAGGCACACACAGCGAGCCGGGAAGCAGGGAGTAGGGATGCTGGCCCCGAAGTTAGGCTCTCGGGGGCGACCTTCCCTGGGCAGCACCCTGAGACCCAGGGACCTCACCACCACACCCACCTCCACAAGGCTCTGCCTGCTCCCGACAGCGCCCGTGGGGACCGTGCCTCCTACAGCAGCCATGGCACCGTTTCTGGGAGACCCTAGCCACAACCCAGGCTTGGGTTCACATTCCCCCAGCAGTGGTCGCCCAGGCTGTGAGCAGGGCCCAGTCATGCCCCTGCGGGACACAAGGCGTTGCGACAAGGCGTGGCACTGGTTGTCAGACGGAGGAAGTGACTGATGTGTTTAAGACGTAAATCCAAGCACAAGCTCCCCTGGAGGTGCACTTGGAAGACAGGGTTTGCATCTTTCGCCTGCATCAAAGCCAATCAGTGGCGCACAGGTTTACACATCTGGATTGCCTGCCTGTTCCTTCCATTTGGTTCCTCTGAGGGCCAGCAGCTGTCAAACGGCTGTCCCGGGCCTTGCACACGGCCCACACTGGCCTCTCCAACACTGGGTCTGCACACCACCCACGCTGGCCTTTCTCATTCTGGGTCTGTGCACACCGCCCACACTGGCCTCTCCCACGTGTGCACTCTGCACAGGGCCCATGCTGGGCCCTCCCACTCTGGATCTGTGCACACCACCCACGCTGGCCTCTTCCACTCTGGGTCTGTGCACACGGCCCATGCTGGGCCCTCCCACTCTGGGTCTGTGCACACCACCCACGCTGGCCTCTCCCACTCTGGGTCTGTGCACACGGCTCACGCTGGGCCCTCCCACTCTATATCTGCACATGGTCCACTCTGGGCCCTCCCCCTCTGGGTCTGTGCACACGGCCCATGCTGGGCCCTCCCACGTACGTAGGGTCTGGACTGAGTTGGGGGCTCCAGTTGCAGCAGGCTGCTTGGCTTTGGGCCCTGGCTGGCCGCCTGCCCCAGGAGGGCAGCTGCTCCCTCTCGGAGCGCTCCAAGGGGGATTTCAGCAGTGTTCTGCTCGAGGGGCATGTGGACCCAGCGAGCTCGAGCCGAGGCCCACCTGCCGGTCAGCCAGGCTGTGTAGCCACAGGCCAGGCCCCAGGGTCAGGCCGGAGCAGGGCTTCCCCAGCGCTTCCTGGTGTACAGATTCCACGAGCTCCTGGAGACAGCAGCCGCCCCGGCAGCCAGCTCTGGGCAGGAAGTGTCCGGTCACCTCCTGTGACTGCCGCGCGCCCAGGCAGGTCCTGCTGCCGGCTGCACTGGGCCAGGAACGCAGAGAACCGGGGAGGGGGCTGCTGCTTCAGGGCGGGGGTCAGTGCTGGCCGCTTCCTGCTTCCGCGCGGGAGGCCATCCCCTCGGCGTGCGAGCCCGCTGCGTTCTGCCGGGCTGCGTTGTGTAATCAGTAACGGGCGGTTAATGCCTCTCAAGCCGCCGTTTATCCCGGAATAAATATTAACCCCGAGCAGCCACACACGTCAGCGCGCCCTGCCTGCTCTGCTGCACACACGGATGCTCCCCTCCAGTTGTCTCATGTCCATGTCCCAAATATTTAACAAAGAGAATACAATGTTATGGGAAAGACAGCTGAAAATCTGGACACTTCGCCTGCGGAAATCATTTAGCCTCTTTGTGTTTAACTTCTTTCTTTTATTTTTAGCAACAGTAAACACACACACACAGACACACACATACACTTGGCTCCTTTCTGGGGGATGGCTCGTTGTAGGGACACACCTGTGGCTACAATTTCTCAGCGACGGAGGCAATCGGCCATTCGTTCTCCTACTGTCCCCAAGCCAGGGATGTGCTGGCCCCCACCCGGCCAGTGTGGGAGGGGGCAGGTAGGGGGCAGTCGTGGCCGAAAGGGACCGGCCGCCTGGGTCAGGCTCTTTCCAGTCCACACCCTGTCTTTGTGGTGTCACCAGCTGTAGTGCACAGACCTTGCTCTGGGCAGGACAGGGCTACAGACAGGGGTGGGGGTGGCCTTGCGGGACTCCTGACCTTCCTCCTTGACGGTGGCAGGCTCTGTGGTGTGCGAGTGAGGACGTGGGACTGTGTGTGCAGGCATGTGGAGGGGGTCACGTGTGGGGCTGCAGTGCCTGGCTGGCAGGAGGAAATGGCCCCATCTGGAAGGAGCGGGGAGCTTGGGCTCCGGGCGCGATGCCTGACCACCCCCAGCCATGCCCTGGTCCGTGCTGGCCCCCGAGCTGCATCCTGGTAGTGACCCTGGGCCAGCAGCCACGTCCTCAGTGCGCAGGGAGGCGGCCACACTGCCGAGGGACGGCCACACACACGTGCTCCCCACAAGCAGCCCTGAGGATGAAGGGGTCCCGAGCCGCCATCGCCTGGGCTGGGCCCCACACGGGCTTCCAGCAGGTACCCCTGCCTCGGCCCTACCAGAGCCCCGCTCACAGACGGACAGTGCAGGCCGCTGACGGGGGACAGCGGTCCCTCTACCCCTAAGGGCTGGCCACTCTGTGCTTGGCCTTTAATTAGCTCCCACCCACCCTCAGCAGTTGTAGCCCCCTCACCTGGCCTCCTTCCTTGTCTCTAAATTGATTCCAGGACAACCTCACTGTTCCCATCAGCAGAGGCTGTAGCAACACAAACTCCCCTTCACCATGTACTTCACACGTGCACACAGGCACGGGCATGTGCATGCATTCACGCATGCTCACGGTCACAGTTGACATGCACACATGTGAACAAACTCACCACAGCTGCATGTGCTCATGAATAAACACGCATGTGTTGCCCATATGCACTCACACCCACACATGTGCCAGTGCACACACATGTGCAGATGCCCTCACACTCACACAGGCCAACACCGAGGGTGGCAGGCTGTGCCCACAGAGTCCTGTGCACGCAGGTGCCCTGGCACACGGCCTCACAGGAACCCGCGGAGTCTGTCCTGCCGGCCACCCCCGGTGTTGCTTGCTGACCAGCTGCGCTGTAGCTGGGCAGGAATGGTGTCGTGGAGAGATCTCAGAGGGAGTGGCCAGGGCTGCTCCTCATGGCTAGATGGACTGCCCATCGGAGGGCAGGAGGGCAGGGCTGGCCTGGCCCCAGAGCCCCGGAGTAGAAGGAGCCGGGCAGGAATGAGATCCCAGGCCCCAGGCCCACGGCCTCGCCCGAGGATGGACGACACCTGCTGCGTGGGCACCACAGGCATGTGGGCACGCCACAGGGAGCCAGTGGCTAGCCTCGCAGAGGGTGCAGCCGACCGCACAGTGCGGTTGCTTCCCGCTGGCCTGCGGAGGTGGCGCAGTTCTCTGCCTCATCTCACCACATCCAGTCCCAGCTACACGACACCGAGGAGCCTGCCTGGTGCTTCTCCCCTGTGCCTTCCAGCAGTGCCTCCTGCGTGTCTGCTGCTGGGATCTGCTGCCTGCCGAAGGGGCAGAGAGCCAGAGAAGCTCTTCAGACAAGCAGGCACTTATTAAGTACCTACTGTGTGCAACTGGACAAAAGCCATCTGCTAACAAGCAGGCTACGTGTCCAAATAAATAAGGCTTTCCACAACGCCCCTGTTGGCTGGTCTGTGGCAGAGTGGGTTAAACTGACACTTGCAACACCAGCGCTCCGCACTGGAGCACAAATTAGAGACCTGCTGCTCTGCTTCCAATCCGGCTCCCTGCTGATGGCCTGGGAAAGCAGTGGGAGATGGCCCAGGTCCCTGGGCTCCTGCTGATGGCCTGGGACAGCAGTGGGAGATGGCCCAGGTCCCTGGGCTCCTGCTGATGGCCTGGGAAAGCAGTGGGAGATGGCCCAGGTCCCTGGGCTCCTGCTGATGGCCTGGGACAGCAGTGGGAGATGGCCCAGGTCCCTGGGCTCCTGCTGATGGCCTGGGACAGCAGTGGGAGATGGCCCAGGTCCCTGGGCTCCTGCACCCACGTGGGAGGCTAGAATGGAGTTCCAGGCTCCTGGCTTCATCCTGGCCCAGCTCCAGCCAGTACAGCCATTTGTGGAGTGAACCAGTGGATAGAAGATCTCTCTTTGTCTCTCCCTGTCTGTCACTCTGCCTTTCAAATAAATAAAATAAATCTTAATTAAAAAAAAAAAAAACTTGTTGTACTAGGGCTCTCCAGAGAAATAAATAACCAATAAAATAGACAAACAGACAAGTGATAGAGACAGATTAGATAGATAGAAAGATGGATAGGTAATTGATAGATGATAGATAGGTGATAGATCGATAGACTGATTGATACCAGGTAGACAGATAATAAATAGACAGATTTAGGTTGATAGACAAGTAGACAGATAACAGGTGGACAGAGAGCGGAGCCTGTCATAAGGACTTGGCAGTGAGAGTGGACAGAGAGCGGAGCCTGTCATAAGGACTTGGCGGTGAGAGTGCAGTGTCTAGGCCCCCAGGTGTGTGGTCAGCACAGCTCAAGGCCCAGGGGCAGCTGGAGGCCCAGCCCAGCAGACAGGAAAGGGGCGGCCCCGGCCGTCAGCTGATGGGGCGAGGCCCGCCCTCACGGGGCTGAGAAGCCACCTTCTTCAGTCTGCTGATCCAACCTTTCTTCACCCAGCGACATCCTCACAGCCACTCCCAGAACGACACTGGCCACGTCTGGGCACCCCAGCGGCCATTCAGGTCGACACACAGAAGCCGTGGGCGTCGTCTGGAGTCTCCGTGAGAGGCAGGGTCATCGGTGGCTCCCGGCTCCCCTCCTCCCCCTCCGGAGACGTCTCGTGCTCCTTGTGAAGGGGTTTCCCAGGGTGCTGGGCTTCAAGAAGGCTCACGGGGGGCCCTTCCCTCCTGGAGTGCCAGCACAGGGGGTGGCACTGGCACTGCAGCCGAGCGTCGCCCACGGCGAGCCCCAGGGTCCGGCGGCTCTGTCAGGGCGTGGAGGAGGTCAGTCTTCCGGCAATGGCCCTGACCTCCGCCCCGCAGCCTCAGCACCGACAGGCTCGGGTTCAGTCCCCGCCGTGCTGGCGGCTCTGAGTGCAGGTCTCAGGCGCACTTCTACATCCGGCGCTGGCCAGGCCGACTCAGTGCCCGGGGCCACAGCCACACTGAGCAGGGAGCGCACCCCAGGATTCCAGCTTGGAAAAGCGCCAAAGAAGACAAGGTCTACTAAACCCGGCTACTGTCTGTAGCTGACCCACACTGCACGCATTTAATCCAACTGTATATCCAACCCAACTGTGTGTATGTAAGCTAAACTGTATGGACTAATCCAGCTGTATATACCCCACTCGAATGTATGTATCCAACCCAAACTGTTTGTATTCCACCCAAGCTGACATTCCTCTCACATCCCCACATCTCTCACATCAGAAATTACCTCAGGAGCTGGTCAGCACTCGTAGGGGTACCGGGAGCACCAGGGAGCCTGGGCTGTACAGGGGCTGCTGGGAAGCTGGGAGGATCTCTGCTGCCTCTGGGGAAGGCAGCGCCCAGGCACCTCTCTGCGGGGCCCCTGGGCATTCGAGGCGGAGTGAATAACACACTGGCCTGTCTACACTGCATGGTGGCCGACTGATTTCCTTAGGCTGTTGCTTCCAGTGTAGGGATGGATCTTCAGAACATGCGGAAACTCCCCTTGCGTATACATCCGTGACCAGCGGACAGCAGCTCTGTGGCCTGGGTGCTGCGCCCGTGGAGCTGTGGAGGGGACGGCTCCCGCCCTGCGCCAGGTGCTGTGGGAGGCAGAGGATGGTGCCCAGAGTGCCCAGTTCCTCCAGCGACTGTTTCTCTACACAGCAGCCCTCTTGCGGGTGCTCGGCGATGGCCTTCCACGGTGTGGACGGGACAACGAGAATCCAGAAAGTGGGGTTTCTGCACGAGGCCCCGTGCGCCAGGCCCGTGTCCGCATCCTGACATGGATGCTGCTGCTTGGGCCTCATCTACAGGCTGAGAGTCTGATCTGGACTGAAGCCGTGGGGGGCCAGCCCACGCCGCCAGCCTGGGCCCCCACTGTGCACCCCGCACCTGGAAAGCAAAGGCAGTGTAGCCCCTCCCTCCTGGGGTGGACGGGCCTCCCGGGAACGCTCAGGGCCGGCCCTGGCCGAGCAGTGCAGCGCAGGTGCCCGTGTCCTCGGCTGCTGCACCTGTGCACGCGGCCAGCGGTCACTGCGGTGCCTCTGCACGGAACGTATACACACTGTGTCTTTGTCCTTATTCCTTCAACAACAGCACAGCGATTGCACACAGCCTGACACTGTGTTAGGTGTCCTAAGTGTTCCAGAGACGGTTACGAGGAAGGGGGAGGCTGTGGGCAGGGTCACTGCAAACGCTGGGTCAGTTGTAGAAAGGATTTCAGTCTCTGAGGGTGTTGGCATCCACAGCCCGTTCCTGGAAGAAACGGCCCGGCCACGGGCCCAAGAGCTGACTGCTCAAATGTCACAACCACTGTGTGCGCTGGGAGCTGGAAGGCGTGTCCGAGCGACACAGGAGCTGCAGAGTTGGAGAGCTGGGTTTAACCCCATCTCTCCGTACCCAGTGTTTTATCCTTAAAGTGTGTAATCTCTTACCAAATGTTTAAAATCAGGGCAACACAACCATCTAATTTCTGGCAAGTGCACCAGAAAGACACCAGGGGAAATGGGCTTCCGCTGTAAGTGGAGTCACCCTGTCTTCCCACACGCAGAAAAATCAGCTTACAATGCGCAAAACCCTGCTGGGAACACCCGCAGCCACAAAACCCCTGGAGCAACCAGGGGAGAGGCTCCTTCGCAGCACAGCGGCCCTGGGCAGTGCTTCCGCAAACATCACACCCAAGGCTCAGTTACAAGAGCAGACGCCAGGAGCTGCCTCGAACTGCAAAGCCTCGGCATAGCACAGGGAACAGCAAAACTAAAGGCAGCACGTAGATTGGGACAGTGTCTACACACCAGGCACCACTTAAGGGACTAATACCCAAGATTCATCAAGAACTCACGCAACCCAGCAGAAGGAAGCACAGCCTGATCAATAAACCCGCCAACAGTGCAGGCACCTGGCGCGGCGGTCAAGACGTCCGTGGGAAGCCAGTGTCTTGTGCCGGAGTGCCTGGGTTCGAGGCCCCACTCTGCTTCCAATTCCAGCTTCCTGCTCTATACAGGACTTGAGTCAGCACTTATTGTGTTGTGAGTATATGCTCTTGTGTTGTGAGTTGGCAGGTGGTAGCTCAAGTACTTGGGGCCCTGCCGCCATGTGGGAGACCTGGATTGAGTTCTGAGCGCCTGGCTTTGGCTCCAGCTGTTGTGGGCATTTGGGGAGTGAATCAATCCGCAGACACAAGGTATTCTGTCTCTCAAATAAAAAACTGAAACAAGGAAACAATTTTTTAAATATGCAAAGGAGTTAAATAGACATTTCTTCAAGGATGACATTAACATGGCCAGCAGGTACACGAAGATGTGTTCAACATCATCAGTGGCCGTGGAAAAGTACAAATCGGAACCAGCGCACCACTCACACTTGCTTGCATGGCCCCCGCGGAAAAGACAAGAGGGTGCGTGTCAATGAGGGCATGGAGAGGGGCCCTCGTCACTGCAGCTGGGAATCAGGCTGGAGCGTCCACACCGGCAGCCCCTGGCCTATGCCTGAGCCAGCGGCTGCAGGGCTGACCCTACGGTTCAGCCAGGTCAGATTCCCAGCCTGCAGATGAGGGCCCAGAGAGACAGAGACCCAGCTGCCAGCCACCCAGCAGTCCCTGCTCTGGACACCAACCCCGGGGAGGCAAAGCCGCCAGCTCGTGAAGACCCCTGTGCCCCCAGGTCCACGGCGGCCAGGCTGGGCCGCAGCTGCAGTGTCCACGGACGGCGACCCGAGGAAGAAGCGGCATTCTCTGTAACAGCGGGAACGGGTTCGGCCTGGAAAGGCAGGAGATGCCGACGTCTGCCAAGGCACGGAGGGCCCTGGAGGGGACGGTGCTGGGTGCGATAAGCCGGAGCCAGGGAGACAGTGCAGGGCCGCGTGCACACGGCTAAGAAAGGAGTTAAATAGACAGCGCTGGAGACTGAAACACCGGCTCCCAGGCCACGGGGAGACGGGGGCCGGGAACGAAGACACAAGGACCCAGGATGAAGCCGGCTGGGGGCCCAAGCCCTGCGAGAGGCCGTGGGGCAAGCACAGCAAGCTGTGAGCTGGAGTTCTGTGCAGCGAGCCGACGCCAGCGCGGTGGGAGCCGGCGTTGGAGCAGACGGCGGCCGCGCTCACGGCTCTCGTGCGCGCTCCTCGCCACGTCACGCTGGATCTCTGAAGCTCGCTCAGTAACACTGAGCTAAAGTGTCTACCTCGTGCTGAGCTGGTGTGACAGCCACAGGGCGGGGCTCACCTGCCAGGCGCCTGGGTCTTGGTCGGCAATGACGGAGACACAGTGACCATTTGGGCTTCTTTTCCCCGTGTTGGCGAGGCGGCCGTGCTCAGACATTTCACAGAACAAGCTGAAAAAGCCCGAAGCCTGGTGCGGCAGGAGGGAGGCAGGGTCGCTAACCGCACGGCTCCAGACGTCTGTTCTGCAGCCTGTCACACCAGCAGGAAGACCGAGGTCCCGCTTCAGGCTGAAAAGCAAAAGGGGTTCCGGCCTTTCCGGCTGTGGCCCATGGAATATTTGCACAGTCGTTCCGCAAAGGGCCAGGCGGTGCCTGATTTACGCGGCACAGCCACGGGGGCTGCCTTGGCCTCGGGCAAGCAGCACGGCCCCTTGGTCTCCTCTCCCGTCCTTTGACCCTGAGCCATGGACACTGGGCCTTCTCAGGTCCTGGCTGCTCCTGAGGTCCCCACAGACCAGACTCCCACCTGGGGAAGACGACACCAGCACTCTCTGGGGGGCTCTGCCCCCGCGCTGGCTCTGGCCCTGGGTTCCACTCTCCTGCCGCCCGGGGCCCAGCCCCACCAGAGGGGTCCCTGCAGCTGCTGGTGGCCTAGCCACAAACGTCGACCAGCATTTGCTCACCCACTGGCGTTTCAGCCCACGGGGCAGACGGGGCCTCAGGGCTGTCTCTCCCCGTGGTTGACGCCACCTGTTCGGATCCTCAGCTTTCCTTGGGGGTTGACTCTGGTTCCGGAGGGCTGCAGGGGCCTCTCCTTGGCGCTTCTGCAAGGAGCCCCCTGCAGTGTCACCTGGCCTGTGATCCTGGAAGAGCGTCCAGCCCCAGTTCAGCCCGGCGCGTGGCTGGGCGCACGCAGGACAACCTGGGGCATTCGTTGTTTCCCTTCCAGTGACGACCTCTTCTGTGTATCCGGAAGGCTTAGCTCGACTCCGGTCCCGCTGTCAGCGGGGGAGGGGTGCAAGTTCCTGTGAGTGCCTCAGTGTTCGGACGTTGGAGCCCTGGGCGCTGAGGGAGATTTTAGATGGTGATCGTGGCGGCTCAGATTCATTCAGTCCCAGCTGTGTTCTGTTCTCTCCCTCTCCCTCTCTCTCTCTCACACACACACAAGTGTGACACACACATGACAACCTTAGGCCTGTGCATAGAACCCTGTGCGTCACTGCATCCGGCTACTTTGCAAGTGTTTTCCTTGATCTCACGTACTCCTTGTAGCGATCACACGAGGGGTGGCTGTGCGTTCCCAGTTCACAGGTGGGGAGACCAAGGCACCTTTCCAGGCCTTTCCAAGCCCGTGCCCGCTGCACGAGGACCCCACAGCCACGGCCCCTCCCCCTTGCTCTGACTCTCCGCCGTCCGAGTGCCCAGTGCCTCGCAGGCGCTGCGTTCCTAGTGTGCGTGCCGGCGTGCCGCTCCACCCACGCGTGTTCTAGAGCACAGCGTGGAATCGCTTCCCCGAGAACCCCGGGTTCTTAGCAAGCTGCAGGGGACTCAGGAGTCTCTGGATTTCTAGAGCTGGGACAGAAAAGGGAAAGGAAATGAGGGGTGGCCTTGGTGACGCACGACGCCACGCGGGGCGGGAGGGAGCGGCAGCAGGGCTGAGGGAAGCTCCAGTTAAGCCAGGAGGAAGGAAGTTTGCTCGCTCCCTGCACATCTGTGGGCTGGGCTCCCTGGGGGCAGCGGGGAGAGGACTCGTGTGCCCAGCTGTGGCTGCGTCCCCTCCAAGGGCTCAGTCTAGCAGGCCTGGGGACAGTTGAGGGTGTGGGTGAGTGACCGAGAGCCTGGACAGCGGCAGCCCTGCCAGAGTGTCCCCGAGCTGAGCGATTCCTGCTGCCCAGGGCTCTCCCCGTGCCTCCTCTGGATGGAGACCTCAGGAGCACAAATGCCCACTGTCATGTTGCAGGTGGCCACGGGGACACGCTGTCCCACGCGTGGGCAAGCACACGTGGAGGCTTGCACAACAGTGAGCTCACACGTGACTCTATTTGGTGACTTTTGTTTAGCGAGCAAGAGGCCCACAGACGCAGCGGCAGAGCACGAGCCGTGGCCCGCACTGCCTTCCCCAGCTGGGGGCCGGGCTGGCTGCCGCGATGCCACGCTGTCTCATCCACCGCCCGACGTCCCTCCTGCTGCAGGCTGAGGCGGCTGGTCACCGTGTGCTTTGTTCGACAGGAGCTCGTGGCAGAAGGCACCGGTGGAGTCTCCCCTCCTCCTCTCGTCCACCTGACCAGAGCTGCCTCTGACCATTGACCAAGCGGACGTCTCTGCCGCTGGCCCACAATGCCTCACGTCCTCTCACAGGGGATGCCAGGCCTAGGATGAGGTCAGGGGCTTCAGGCCCCAGCCAGAGCACCCTCGCCCCAGCCGAGCCAGCGCCGGCACCGGTGGGCACTCTGCAAATGCCGATGCAGGAGAGAGGGGAGGAGGAGCCGGCCGCCTGCTGAGCTCCCCCAGCATCAAGCCAGGAGCCAGGCTCGGTCCCCAGCACGAGGCTGCAGGCTGCTGCCCGCCGCCTGAGTCCCGCGCCATCCTTCTCCAGGGAAGTCTCTGAGGGAGGGGCCGGCAGGGGATCTGCACACTGAGTCATCAGGGCAGAGAGGAGAGGAAACCCCGGCCGTGAGCCGGGGCTGGGGCTCCCTGGGCCTGAGGTGGTTCTCCATACAAAGCCACACAGCACGGCACGGCATAGCGGCGCTTGGCCCCCTGCGGGCCTCAGGGCAGTGTTGCTGCGGCCACGTGGCCAGCAGGGTCTTCCCAGGGTGCCAGCCCGACCCTGTGCATTGGAGCCCAGGCCACAGCACAGCACACACCACACCACAGCACACCACACACCACAGAACGTCGCACAACACCACACACCACACCACAGCATGTGACATTATGACACATCAAAATATACTACACCACCACACAACACCACACCACACACCACACCACACACCACAGAACGTCGCACCACAACACCATACACCACACCACACCACACACCACAGAATAGCATCACGCCACAATGCCACACCACCTCAACCACCACACCACACATCACACCACCCACACCCAAATATCATACGACACCGCACAGCACACACCACAGAGTAACCGCACCACGGCCAGCACAGCTCCACACGCTAACATCGCGGCACCCGCCACGCAGCGCCGCCTCCCCCGCCCGCTCGGTTCCGAGCTGCTGGGACTGCCTGTGCGCCCGCCAGACCCGCGGGGCTCGCCGGGGCGGTGGGGCGCTCCCCAGCTGCGGGAGCACACCGTGTGTATTTGGACGTGAGCATCCGCTGCCTCTGGATGAAAGAGGACGCTGTGTAATGTACACAGAGACTCCCGTTACCGGCAGAATCCGAAAATATTTATACCGCACACAAACAACGCCCAGGCGCTCCCCGCAAGCCATACGCCGGCTGCATAAACACAGGCGCACTACGCGGCATTTGTGTTGGTTATATACAACACGCCACCGATTACAGTAGATTACAACCGAAGGCAGAGATCGCAGGACCGCGACTCCCCTACAGAGCGTGTGCTGCCTGTGGTCCCCGAGCAGCCGGCGGTCCCACACTGCGCCGCCTGTCCCGGAGCCTCCGCGGGGCAGGGCGGGCCCGGCTCAGCCCGGCACACGTGGTGGTGCTCCTGGCCTCACCATGGCACCAACCACATCCCGGGCAGGAACCGCCAAGATTTCTCATGTGGAGATGAGTAGGGTGGGGGGCAGGGCACACGCTCCTACCCGCCTCACCCTGCTCCTCTGCCGGATCCCATGCCAAGTTCAGGGTCTCTGGAAGCAGCCAGAAATCAAGCGTGGCTTCTCTGTAGCAGTCTTGCTTCAGACGCCACACCCCCCGACACACACCATAGCACACCAAGGACACACCACTCAGACCCGTGTATCCCCCCTCACACCACAGCACACCAGGGACACACTGCTCAGACCCCTGTGTTCTCTCCCCCCAACACACAGCACACCAAGGACACGGCGCCTCAGACCCGTGTGCTCCCCCCCTCCACAGCACACCAAGGACACACCACTCAGACCCGTGTATCCACCCCCCTATACCACAGCACACCAGGGACACACCGGCTCAGACCCGTGTATCCCCCCCTCACACCACAGCACACCAAGGACACACCGGCTCAGACCCGTGTGTTCTCCCCCCCCCCCACAGCACACCAGGGACACACTGGCTCAGACCCATGTATCCACCCCCCTATACCACAGCACACCAAGGACACACCGGCTCAGACCCGTGTATCCCCCCTCACACCACAGCACACCAAGGACACACCGGCTCAGACCCCTGTGTTCTCCCCCCACCCACAGCACACCAAGGACACACCGGCTCAGACCCGTGTGCTCCCCCAACTCACCACAGCACACCAAGGACACGCCACTCAGACCCGTGTATCCCCCTCCACAGCACACCAAGGACACACCGGCTCAGACCCGTGTATCCCCCCCTCACACCACAGCACACCAAGGACACACCGGCTCAGACCCCTGTGTTCTCCCCCCCACCCACAGCACACCAGGGACACACTGGCTCAGACCCATGTATCCACCCCCCTATACCACAGCACACCAAGGACACACTGCTCAGACCCCTGTGTTCTCTCCCCCCCCACACAGCACACCAAGGACACACCGGCTCAGACCCGTGTGCTCCCCCAACTCACCACAGCACACCAAGGACACACCACTCAGACCCGTGTATCCCCCTCCACAGCACACCAAGGACACACCAGCTCAGACCCCTGTGTTCTCCTCACCCCCCACAGCACACCAGGGACACACCACTCAGACCCGTGTATTCCCCCCTCACACACCACAGCATGCCAAGGACACGCCACTCAGACCCGTGTATCCCCCCCCCACCACAGCACACCAGGGACACACTGCTCAGACCCGTGTATTCCCCCACCACCATAGCACACCAAGGACACACCACTCAGACCCGTGTATCCCCCCCTCACACACCACAGCACACCAGGGACACACTGCTCAGACCCCTGTGTTCTCTCCCCCCCCACAGCACACCAAGGACACACCACTCAGACCCGTGTGCTCCCCCCTCCACAGCACACCAAGGACACACCACTTAGACCCCTGTGTGCTCCCCCCCACAGCACACCAAGGACACACTGCTCAGACCTGTGCTCCCCCCCCACAGCACACCAAGGACACACCACTCAGACCGTGTGAGCAGCTTGGCAGCCCCGTGCCAACCCTGGCTCTCAGGTTCTGGACACAGGCGCTCATGCTGTCATTCTGTTTTCATGGTGTGACGTGGTGGACATGACAACACCCAGTGAAAAACGAAGCATGTGCTTGTGGGTGACAGAGCTACCCACTGCGCCTGTGACAGACCCCGCCCCCGTGTGACAGCCCCCCCCCACTGTGTGTGAGTGACAGGCCCCATCTACTGTATGTGTGAGTGACAGGCCCAGCCCCCTGTGTGTGTCACAGGCTCCACCCACTGTGTGTATAAGTGAGAGGCCCTGCCCACTGTGTGTGACAGATCCTGCCCACTGTGTGTGACAGGCCCCACCCACTGTGTGTGTGTGTGAGTGACAGGCTCCACCCATGGTGTGTGTGAGTGACAGGCCCTACCCACTGTGTGTGACAGAACCCACCCACTGTGTGTATGAGTGACAGGCCCTGCCCACTGTGTGTGTGAGTGACAGGCTCCACCCATGGTGTGTGTGAGTGACAGGCCCTACCCACTGTGTATGTGTGACAGGCCCCGCCCCCTGGGTGGCGCTGTCGGCAGGGACAGGAAGGACCCACACTGGGCCAGTGGGGAAGGCCCACGCTCATTGGACTCCTCAGCTGAATGGTCCCAGGAGAAACTAAGGTTTGGGAAGATTTGTTTCTGCATCAGCAGGTCCCACACGCGGGCCTGAGTGGTGTGCACACGCGTGCACACGGAGGCTGGTGTGACCTCCATCTCAATGCTGCCGGTGTGACCCCTGTTGGGAAGCTCAGGCAGAGCGTCTGTCCTCTGCCCTGGGAAACAGGTCACAGAGACGGGGGAGGTGTGGAGAAGCCTGGTCCTAGGGTGAAAACGCGCTCCCCACGACATCCGGGGTTAATTGTTACTGTCACGTTGGTTCCGCTGATGGGCTGGTAGCTTGTGTTACACAGAACCACAGCCATGCGGAACCCATGCCTTCACGTGGTCTATAGGATCTGCTTTTGTCTTCCCTTATGAAAACACAATGTTCAAAAAAATCATAATTTTCATATAATTTATGTTCCATTGACGTTAATGAGCTAAATTAGGATCTCCACAAAATGTAATTGTACTTAAAATGCCCAAATTTGAATGCATAGCAAACAAAATTAAATTAAATCTAAAGAAACACAAAATTAAAAGTTTTTTCTTTAAAAAATATTCTTTCCAAAACATTCAAAATTACACAGTAAAAAGAGTATAAATGCAAACTGTAGTTAATTATGCCTTATTAAATGCCAGAATTTCCATTCAACTGTATCTAAATAAAGTTACTTTAAAAATTTAATTTAAAAATGAATTATATCTTAATAAATCTTTTATAAACTTAAAACCCTCCAAAGTCAGGTACCTAGAGCTGTGCATCCAGAGACATCGGCAGAGGGCGGTGGCAACACCACCCGCGGGGACCTGCCGCGCCCAGAACGCTGCCCCAGGCCCGGGCACAGCCCCCTCCCGTCGGCCCCCGCGCAGCGCCCGGCGGCGTGCTTCCCGGCCACCGACTGGACTCGAGAGAGGACATGGATTCCTGGCATCACTGGGAAGCAGCGCTTTTTGTGTGCGAGAATTAACATGGTGCTCTGCTCTTTCCCTACCAAGTTCTCTGCTGTTTCAGTCAGTGCTTTTCAAACTCACTGATGGTAACCGGTTTGCAGAATCTCATTGTCACTGTGTTGCACACTGGAACTGGTTTGCAGAATGTCATTGTCACTGTGTTGCACACTGGAACCCGAGGTGCAGGAGGCGAGCCCCCTGCTTTCCCGGCCTCAGCAGACGGCACACAGCGCTCTCGTGTCCGTGACATTGCTCCTGGCTAGCTCTGGATTTCTGCACGTCTTCGCCTGGACCCGTGGAAAGGTCGCTGGTCCTCTGCTGGACTCGGACCTGGGGGCAGAGCTGCAGCTGGACCCCAGCCCTTCCCGCCCTCCCTCGCCTGGCAGCTCCTTTGGAGTGCGGGCGTCATCCAGGGACCCTCAGTGGCGAAGGCGCCCACACTTGTTCCGGGCTGCTGGTAGCTGGGGTCCACACGCTGTCTGCCAGGTCAACGCCACGTCGGGTCCCTGCCCCCAGCCCCCCGACCCTGCCCCTCTGCAAGTCTGCTCTTTTCCTTTGTTCCTAAGAAATTCATTTCTGCACAGGTGAAGGAGAATGGGCTTGAGTCGCTCATCACTGACCACGCGCACAGCCGCACCAGGAGGCTGCAGAAGAGGAGGGTCCTGGGCCAGTGCCTGCCTGGCCAGCTTCCCCGTGTAGGGCTGGGAGGAAGCAGGGTGGGGGGAGTGTCCGCGGGTCCCCCCAACTCCCCTCCGCTCGGGCCTCCCTCTCCCTCCCTCCCAGACCCGCTGTGTGACAGGGAGGCGGCTTCCGTTCCAGCCGTGCCCACCCCTTCCTGGCCCAGCACGGGGTCACTGCAAGTGGGCACTTGGTCTCACGCCACAGAGGCCCACAACGCCTTCCTGTGCCCGGGCGGGAGTGCCAGCGAGGAAGCCAGTATTTACAGACCTTTTGTGTAAGACAGACTTCTTTTTTCCACTGGAAAGAGGAAATGCATTTCAGTTTCTGCCTTTTCGGGATCAGGTTCTTCCATTCAGGACGCAGCTGGACGGACCATGTCCACACCACGCATCCCACCCCAGCGCCCCGAGCGGCCTGGAGCCAGGGCTGCCTGGCCAACACAGGCCCCACGGGTTGGAGGACGGCACCCAGAACACGCCAGGGCAGATCTAACGCACCCCACACATGGGGGGCCTGGCCGCTGCGGGGTTCTGCGTTTGTGTCTCACTTCCTGTGGCCAGGCAGGAAGTGCAAAGATGGCGGAGAAAGGCCGTGATGCTCAGCTCAGTACCAGGGCTCCCGAGAAAACAGCAGGGCTCCCTGCCCTCGGCCGTCGGCAGTGGCCCCGAGCCCCGCTCGGAGCCCCGCTTCTGCTTCTGTCTGGAGTGCGACCCAAAGGTTGTCCCTTCCTCCCTGTCACCACCGTCCAGAGACAGCAAGGAAGCAGATCCGAGTCCCTGTTTCCGTGGTTTTTGTAGGTGCTGGTGGGAAAAGGCAGCTGCTCCAGAGAGGCGAGTGAATCCGTTATCTACCGACTGAAAGGAGTTTAAAGGAGGATTTCCTCCTGATACGGGCAGGTAGGCGTTAGCGAGAGGAGCTGGTCTGACAGCTCTGGCTGACCCCTGTGTGGCAGCTCCAGGTGGCAGGCAGGGCCGTGCGACCTGCCCGAGCAGAAACCCCGGCCGGCTGGCACAGCAGCTGCCGCGGCCCCTGGGACAGCCGGATCCGCACCACCAAGCTCCCGCCCCGTGCAGCGGGAGGCTCACGTCCCACGTGTCACAGCTGAGGCCCGGGCCAGCTGCAAATATCCAACATGGCTGCAGGCCACATCCCCGCAAGGGCCCTGAGGGCCTCAGGATCAGCCCAGCGTGGCCGGCACTCTCACTCCCATCATGCACCTCTGCCCAGCCCCGGCCCCGGCACCACCCCTGCCTCCCCCCAGCCTTGGTGAGGGGCCTGTTTTCTGCCTTTTTGTTCGCTCTGTTGAATCTATCCGGCCGCGCACTTACCTCGAGTGTGCATTTTCCTTTGCCTTAAATAAATCCTGGCTCGTGCACACCTCGAATTTTTTCAGGCGTGGAGGGAAAGGCTTGGCATCGCCCTGACACACTCAGAACTGAACACGCAGCCACGCCGCCCTGTGCACACGGCCACATCTCAGGTCCCATTTCTAAGCTGTCAGCCGGCTTCGGTTTCCAGCAGACCTGGGTGAGAAGCCTCCATCTTCTAGGTGTGATCTTGGGGTAACTGACTTCACACCTCAGCTCCCCGCAACTCCATGAGGCGCAGAGTAGCTGAGGCTCCGCCTGTGTGAGCCCCAGTCTCGACTCCAGGCTGCCTACCTCCTGCTGCTGAGCCCCGACGGCGAGATTCGGGAGGGAGGACTCGGTGCAAAAGCGTGTGGAGTGTTGCCCCACGCGGTACCAGGGCTGCTCTCTTCCACGGGGGAAAGCAAGCAGCTGAGACGGAGCTGTGCGCCATGCGTGGTAGCTTCTGCTCCTGCTTCTCACGTTGGTTGAGCGGTGGTTTACCATAACCCCGAAGATTCGTCACCACGGACACTGCCTGGTTTTGCCGTAGTCGCAGACCGGCCAGTGCTAAGCAAAGGCCTAGCCCACGCCTGCCGTGTGCTGCCCCCTGCAGGTACAAGCCCAAGGCACGGCAGGGACAGCAGCGAGCGGCAGAGGGGCAGCCGCCACGGGCAAGGCCCACCTGGCCTGCAGCGCAGCCTCGCAGCTGGGCCTGGCTGAGCCTTGCGCTTGGTGCTAGCCGTCTGGTCTGGTCTCCGCGAAGCAGGCTCGGGGCTGCTGTCTTGCCGTGGGATCCCCAGGGTGTCTGCCTCTGCTCCACCATACGAGGACCTGGATGCGATGCCCCTGCCACAAGGCACACGCCAAGGGAGGCGTGGAACCTGAGCAGCACAGCTGGAAGTCACGGCAGCTCTAGAAGCCGCCTGGCCCTGGATGTCGCTTATGGGTTCATAAAGCAAACCCTCCTTCCTGGGGGTGTGCCTGGGACGCGAGACGTGCACGTCATAATGGCACCGATCCACTCCACAGAGCACTGAGCCCGTCTGCAGGCTGGCAGGACGGCGTCGGCGACATGGGCCATGCTCACCGGCCAGCGCCACTCGTGGTGTTGCCGTGGTTCCAAACAGAAGCAGAAGCCAGCAGCGGAGCTGTGCAGAAGCCCTCTTCAAGCAGCAGATTAAAACATCTGTCAGCAGTGCCCAGCGGGGCACACACGTGGCAGCCGCCCCAGCTGGGCCTGCCAGTCCCAGCCTTCCAGGGTGTGCGTGAGGGGCAGAGAGAGGGGTGGGGAGGAAGCAGGAATGCCCAGGCCTCCCAGGTCCTCCATTTTCACATCAGGATATGCGCTGCTGCCTGTGCCATGTCCTGGTGCCCCATCCTGTGTCCTGGTGCCCTGTCCCATGTCCTGATGTCCCATGTCCTGGTGCCCTGTCCTGTGTCCTGGTGCCCCATCCCATGTCCTGCTGCCCCGTCCTGTGTCCTGATGTCCTGTCCCATGTCTTACTGCCCCGTCCCATGTCCTGATGTCCCGTGTCCTGGTGCCCCATCCTGTATCCTGCTGTCCCATGTCCTGCTGCCCCGTCCTGTGTCCTGCTGTCCCATGTCCTGCTGCCCCGTCCTGTGTCCTGATGTCCTGTCCCATGTCTTACTGCCCCGTCCCATGTCCTGATGTCCCGTGTCCTGGTGCCCCATCCTGTGTCCTGCTGTCCCATGTCCTGGTGCCTAGTCCTGTGTCCTGCTGTCCCATGTCCTGCTGCCCCATCTGGCGTCCTGCTGTCCCATGTCCTGCTGCCCCGTCCTGTGTCCTGGTGCCCCATCCCGTGTCCTGCTGCCCCGTCCTGTGTCCTGGTGCCCCATCCCGTGTCCTGCTGCCCCATCCTGTGTCCTGGTGCCCCATCCCGTGTCCTGCTGCCCCGTCCTGTGTCCTGATGTCCCATGTCCTGCTGCCCCATACTATGTCCTAATGTCCTGTCCCATGTCTTACTGCCCCGTCCCATGTCCTGCTGTCCCGTGTCCTGGTGCCTAGTCCTGTGTCCTGCTGTCCCATGTCCTGCTGCCCCGTCTGGCGTCCTGCTGGTTTGTCGTGGGAGCAGCACTTGCTGAGGCTGCACGTGGGTCTCTGCTGTCTCTGTGGGTCTCACTGGGTGGCTGTGACGTGCTCTGCATCCCCTCCACTTAGTGTCCCTTCTCTGGGGGGTGGGGATCTTATGGAACCCCCAGGGACCCTCACCCAAACTTTTCACTTCTCTTGAAAATCGGTGGCAGCCTGAGGATCCTTGTGTTGTGGATGGGAACACTGGGCCTGCTTGGGGGAGAGACTGCCCTGCCTTGGCTGCAGGGGCACCGAGCCCGTGCCACTGACTCCGGAGCTTAGGGCGGAATTTCCAGGGAGGGGGGCTGCTGCCCAACAGCGGGCCCCACAGAAAGAGAATCAGGAGCTCTGAGCCTTCCGTGCCTCGGTCCTGGGCACGGGATGCTCAGGTCCCCGGCGTTGCACGGCCTCAGGCCACGCCTCGCCCCTGCTTGTCCCCTGCCACCCGCAGCCTCTGTGAGCACGTAGGGAGTGGCTTTCACGACGTCTCGTGGAGCTGGAAGCGTCTCATTTGTTGTGGCTGTTGTGTGCTGGGCACACACTTGAGTAGAAAAAGCGATGTGGATTTCACCTCTGCTGCTGTGGTTTGTGCTCTGTGAGAGCATGGAGCGCACCCCAGGGAGCCCCGGGGCACCAGGGCTGTTTGCAGGACAGACAGGAGACGCCTCCTGCAGACCCAGTGTTCCTGCTCAGCTGCTGCGCAGACAGAAACCAGTTCACTGTCCCTCACGGCAGGCTGTGGACAAGATTCTGTCACCGCCAGTCTCTCCCTGCGGCCCACCCTGGATGCCCCTCTCAGCAGGCTCCTGACTCTCGTGTCAACAAGACCAGCCATGGCTGACCCACGCATGAGAGGGAAGAGAAGACGCCTTTGTAAGTTACACACCCACGGGTCTGCAGGTCTGCACCCGTCATCTGCGTCTATCAATCTCTTCAGTCTGTAACTGCTACCTGTATCTAATCTGTATCCACCCACCTGTCAACATCCACACCTGTCGTCTATCTGTATCTATCATCTGTGTATTACCTATCTCTGTCATCTGTCTATGTATCTGCACCTATTAGCTATCTTTGGTCTATAATGTCTATCTATCTATGTATCATCCAGCTATCCAACCTATATCCATTCACCCAGCTGTCACTATTCAGCATCTGTCTACATCTATTTTCTGTGTCATCTATCACCTACCTATATCCACCCATCCATGCACCTGTCTATATCCTTCATCTATCTGTCTGTATCATCAGTCTGTCTGTATCTATCATCTATCTATCTACCTATCTATCTATCTATCTATCATCGTCTGTCTGTACCCATCCATCCATTCACCTGTCTGTATCCTTCATCTATCTGTCTGTATCATCAGTCTGTCTGTATCTATCATCTATCTATCTACCTATCTACCTATCTATCTATCTATCTATCTATCTATCATCGTCTGTCTGTACCCATCCATCCATTCACCTGTCTATATCCTTCATCTATCTGTCTGTATCATCAGTCTGTATCTATCATCTACCTATCTACCTATCTATCTATCTATCTATCTATCATCATCGTCTGTCTGTACCCATCCATCCATTCACCTGTCTGTATTGCTCATCTACTGATCTCTCGAATTCTGTGCAGGCAACCATCTACCTACCTGAGTGTCTTCTGTCTTTATCTATCCTCCATCTACCTACCCATCTATCCTTCTGTGTACTTGTCTGTCTCTGTATTGGGACAGAGAGGGAGGGGAGAGGAGAGGGAGGGAGGGGAGGGGGGAGGAAGACAGAGAGGGGGCAGGGAGGGAGAGGGCGGGGGAGGCCCTGGTTTAGGCCCTGCTTCCTGTGGCTGGCGCTGCAGCTGCAGATGGAGTCAGGGACTTCGGGGCAGAACCCCTCTTGCTCCTGCTCTGGGCTTTGTGTTTTCTCATGAGGCTTTGGTCACTGGACGAGGCCCACACGTGGTGCAGGGGTTGTCTGCTTTCCTCAGAGCCCACTGATTTCACTGCCCGTCCCATCTGCACGTCCCCTTCACAGGCTCCTGTGCAGACAGGAACCACGTGGGCTGGTGTGGTGACCACACAGGGACCACGTGGGCTGGTGTGAGTGACCACACAGGGACCACACGGGCTGGGAGTGTGTGACCACACAGGGACCACGTGGGCTGGGAGTGAGTGACCACACAGGGACCATGCAGGCTGGGAATGAGTGACCACACAGGGACCACGTGAGCTGGTGTGAGTGACCACACAGGGACCACGTGGGCTGGGACTGAGTGACCACACAGGGCCGGGATGACCAGGATCAACACTGGGTTTCTGCTTCTGCCTTCTCGTCACCGGAGAACAGCGCCCCCTAGAGGCCAGGTTGCCTCTGCGAGGCTGCAGGAGCTGCCCTGGAGGTGGCTCAGGCTGGTGCGCTGAGCCCACCCCCGAGGACTCTCCCGCGGCTGCTGAGCCTGGCTCCCCGGCCCCAGGGACATGGCTGGGAGACGGGAGGGGTATTTTAGCCTCTCCTCCCTGAGCTCCGCGGGGCACCCTCCAGTGCCTCACTCAGCACACGGCCCTCCGCCATAACTGTGGTGACCCAGTGAGCTCCAGGGAGGGACTGGAGGAGTGAAGGCTGGGAGGGACGGAGGGACCCAGCCAGTCAGGACAGTGTGGCCGTGGGGCAGGGCGGTGTCCAGCCTGAGCCCTGGCTTCACCCCAGCCTCCACTGCCCCCGGCAGGGCTGAGAGCTGCAGCCTGGAGCTCTGGGGTCCTGGGGTGTGCAGGGTGTGGAGCGGCCCTTGCCCGTGGGCAGACAGGTGAGAATCACCCCCGTTAGGGCCTCCCAGGCCTTCCCGTCCCTCAGGAACTCTGAGCTGACGGGGACCGGACGGGTGCTCGGTGCACGCTCAGCAGAAATGACCAAGTGGGTGTTTCTCGGGGCCCCAGCCAACCGGCGGTTTGTCTTGGTGCTGACCCAAATGGGCTGCACACCAAGACAAACACTCTCTGATGTCACCGGCCTGTGACTCAGGCCTTCTCACGACCCTTCCTGCGCTGAGGAAGGGAAACGGCCGGGAGAGCTTGAACGGCTGCCAGCGGAACGCGAGCCGTGCCGAGCGGGCGGCGGGGGCGGGCGGTCCTGCGCGCACACAGGCCGGCCACTCCAGCCACTCTGGAGCTGGGTGCAGGGAGCCTCACCCTGCAGGCCCACGCCCTGTGCAGCCACGGCCGGGCCCCTGGCTCGCCTGCCCTCAGCCGCTGCCTGTGGGCATTTCTGAGGGAGCTGGGCCCCGACGCTGCCCCCTCGGCCACGCGGCCTTGAAGCCTTTGCTGCTGGGAACCGGTTTCCTTTTCTGCTGAGACTAAACAAACCGAAAGCCCCGGCTCCTGTGCTCGGAACCGCGGGACGGGCGGCTCGGATTGGCGGCTGTGGTTTCCCTTCCGGCAGAGGCCACCCGCCGGGGCCCCCGCAGCCCCGGGAAGCCCCTTCTGGGCTGGCGCGGCTCTGACCCCAGAGGGCACCCCGGGGTGGGGAGGGGCAAGCCCTGGAGGGGATTTAATGAGAAATGAGAGGCTGCTCTTCCTGGTTCCTCTGGGAGCCGAGTTAGGACGTCTGTCCCAGGGCCTGGCTCCTGCTTGTGCCTCCCGGCTGCTCATGCGAGGCCCTTCCGGGGGCCGGAGCCACCTAGCTAGGCGTGGGCCAGGCTCCTGCCTCCCCCACGCACCGTGTCCAACCACGGATGTGTCTCTTCCTGCACAAGTGCCCGTGTGGCTTCAGTTACAGATCAGGCAAGTAAGAGATTAGCGACAGTCACCAGCTGTAAAACAGCACGTGTAACGAGACTGTGACCGTGGCCGCGGGACCGGTCTCTGCAGGCCCACGCATGTGTACAGTGCGGACGTGCTGCACACAGGGGCCGGACAGAGTGGGGCAGCGTGAGATCTCATCATACCACTCACGGGGTCTCGCAACGTATTTTTGAAAGTGGTGATTCATCTATTTCCCTCGACTAGGAAGGCCGGGAGAGGGAGCGGGAGAGACAAGGAGACATACAGATTGAGAGGGAGCTTCCATGTGCTGGTTCACTCCCCAGATGGCTGCAACAGCCACAGCTGGGCCAGACCAAAGCCAGGAGCCAGGAGCTCCGTGGGGTCTCCCACGTGGGTGCAGGGGCCCAAGTACTGGAGCCCTCACCACTGCCTCCCAGGGTGCACGTTAGCCGGGAGCTGGGTCAGCAGCAGAGCAGCTGGGACCCCTGTTGCTCCGCTATGGGATGCGAGTGTCCCGGCAGCAGCTTAGCCAGCTGGGCCGCAGTGCCCACCCCGTCACTAACTTGAAGTTACGGATTGTTTATTTCTGGAATGTTCTGTGTAAACCCGAAGGTGGATCTTTGGATGAGAGCAGATGACCAGATGACTGTTGTAGTTATCTACGTACGTCTCCGGTGACGAAGGAGAACTGAGTGTGGGAAGCTGCCCAGGCCCGTGGGGCTCAGGCCAGAGCTCCCAGGAGGGCAGGTGGGTTTGCTCCAGTGCCGTAGGGAGGAAAGGGCCCACGAGGTTGCGTCCTGCTGGTCAGCGTCTCACAGGACAGGGGCGCGAGGTTCGGGAAGACGATGAATGCCCGCAAGGGAGCAGCTGGGAGGGGAGGAGCCCACTCTGCTCTCCCACCACCCGTGTCAGATCTAACAGGGACCTGCCCGAGGGCGCAGCAGCTGTCTCCGGGCCGGCTGAGGCGCCTGGGCCAGGAGGAAGGCAGGTCGGGGCCAGGTGCGGCCCAGAGTTGAGAGGCATTTCTGGGGGAAATTCTGTGAGGCCCAAAGCCAGGAGTTGGTGTCCTTGGGGAGCTGGGTGTGGGGTTTGCCAGGGCCTCCTGCGGGGGGTCCTGGGGCTGTGCGGGGAAGACGGACCTGGGCAGGGCGAGCCGTGCCTGCTGCAGAGGACGCGGGGGCTGGTGCCGGAGCCCCGTCCTCTTCTCCCTGTGACGGGAGCGGGGTCCCGGGGCCCTCAGTGGGTAGGCGGGTGGGAGGGGCCTTGCCCAGCAGTAGGCACACGGGCCGGGCTGCTTTTCTTGGGCGGGAAGAGTGTCTCGGAGGAAGTGAAGAAGGGACCAGGCCACCCATAGGCTCCAGGGAGGCCTGGCTGGGTGCACTGCTGCCTCTGGGGACGCACAGAGCAGTCCTCTGTCGCCTTCGAGGGACTGGCACAGTGTGGGCACTGCAGGGAGAGGTGGGAGGTGACAGCCAGGAGCATCTTCTGTCCCTGGAACCCCTGCAGCCACATCGACGCCTCACCTCCGCCTCCTGCACGTGAGGGTCTTCCTTGACCCGAAGGCAAGGTCTGTCCCTTCTCGGCTGGGGGCTCCTCGGGTCTCGGGGCCTGGGCTGCCTGAGTGGGCTTTCCCTTACTTCCTGGAAAACCACCCGGAGATCAGTCACTGACACGGAGCTTGGCCCAGCTGGTTCGGTTTCTGCGGTGTCTGTGAGGCCCAGGCACCCACAGGATTGAGCAGGGTTGTGGGAGCCTGGGCCGAGCGGCTCCAACCCCAAGCCAAGCAGGACTGCAACTGTGTGCCTGGCTCTGCGGCCACTGCCCCCGATCCTGGTGCCCGCGGGTGGGCGGAGCACTGGCCCTGTCCCTGTTGCTGTGGTGGCTCTGCCTGGCTGCTGGGGCCCCCTGGGCTACCCGACCTCCAGTGACCCAGGCTCTTGGAAAGTAAGGGACATGGACTCTTGCCAAGACTAAAATGCTTTATTCATAGACACAATTGGCCTAGTTTTTAAAACTAATTTATTAGAGAGAGAGAGAGAGAGCGTTGGTACCACTGGTTTGCTCTCCACACGCCCACAGTGGCCAGGCACGAGCCAGAGCTGGGAGCTGGGAGCTCAGCCTGGGTCCCCCGTGTGGGTGTCAGGGACCCGGTCACTTGCTGCCTCCAGGGTGGGGCTTACGGGGTTCCGTGAGCTGAGAGTGGGGAGCACACGCCCACCTTGCCTTCTGCCCTGGCGCGTCTCTTCCTCCCTACCATGGCCGGAAGCTTTTACTTTTTTGCATTTAAGAAAACTGCTATTTAATAATTTTAGCAGCTTTGCACATTCACTTCCCAAGTGGACATTGTCAACACACACCGTCTTTTCTTGAAGAGAGTTATTAGCACAGAGTGAGGGATTCGTGACAAGGAGCCTAACGTGAGGAAAGGCGCGTGGTGTGACGCAGCGAGGGGGCGACATCCCTTCGACCTTTATACTCCCAGTGTTCACTCCACAGGTGAGAGAGTCGGACGTTTTTCTCCCAGGGTCTGGCTTATCACCAGGTGCATTCATTTTGCTGCCAACGGCGGATGTCATTTTTCGTGGCTGGGTTATGTTCCCTGGTGTACAGAGACCACATTTTCTTTATCCGGTCGTCAGTTAGGGCCATCTGGGTGATTCCGCATCTTAGCAGTGTGAGCGGAGCTGCTGTGAACATGGACGTGCAGCTGCCTCCTTCACACGCTGATTTCATTTCCGTTGGATTCGCTCCCAGGCGTGGGCTGGCTGGGTCGTGTGGTAGACGCACTTTCAGTTTTCTGAGGCATCTCCACGTGGTTTTCCACAATGTTTGCACCAACTGCATTCCCACCAACAGCGTGTTAGTGTGTCTTCGCCTCCTCGCCAGCATTTGCTATGTTGCGATTTCTGTATGAGAGCCATCATGCATTTCCATTATGGCCAGAGATCCTGAGCGATTTCCCAGGTACCTGTTGGCCATTTGTATTCCATCCTTTGGAAAATGCCTTCTCATGTCCTTTGCCCACTTCTTACCTAGATTGTTTTGTTGTTGAACTTCTTGAAGTCTTTATAGATTCTGGGTATTTATCCCTCATGGTTGCCCAGTTTGCAAGTATTTTCTCCCATTCTGTCAGCTGACTCTCGCTCGGCTGAGTGTCTCCTTTGTGGTGCAGAAGCTTCTCAGCTTGATGTCATCCCATTTGTCAGTTTTGGCTCTGACTGCCCGTGGCTCTGGGGTCTTTTCCAAGAAGTCTTTGTCTGGGCCAAAGTCTTGCAGCGTTTGCTGATGTTTCCTCTAGTAAGCTGCTCGTGGTGACTCAGTCTTGTTACCCAAGTGTTAGCCACGAACGGCGTTGTCTCGGCAGCCCGGGCAGGAAGGCCGAGGCCAGCACTGAGTGTCGTGTTTCCCTCTGTGTAACACGCGGCTGACCTTGTGCAGTGCCCGGAAGTCCTGCTGCCCACACTTCCCTCCGTTGCCTTCCTTGTGTGTATTGATGCAGGGTTTGGAAAGTCACCACAGCTCATTCCATCAGGAGTCAGTAGGGTCAGTCTCTGGGAGGCCAGATAAAGCCTCGGGCCTTGACAGAGGAGGGCTAGAGAGCAGCTGAAACATCACGGATTTGCCTGAGGCTGCTGGCCCAGGAATCACGGTCAGACTCCAGAGGGCGGGGGGAGTCCTTGGTCGTCCACAACCACTCCTCAGTGCTTGCAGCCAGCTCCCTGATGCTCTATGTGCACCGAGTGGTGATTTAAGTTTTCATTTATTTACCTGAGAGGCAAGAAGACAAGCAGAGAGAGAGGGAGAGGGAGGGGAGAGAGAGAGAGAGAGAGGAGAGAGAGGGAGAGAGAGAGGGGGGAGAGAGAGGGGAGGGAGGAAAGAGAGGGAGAGAGAGGGGGGAGGGAGAGGAGAGAGGGAGAGAGAGGGGGAGGGAGAGAGAGGAGAGAGGGAGAGAGGGAGAGAGGAGAGAGGGAGAGAGAGGGAGAGAGAGGGGGGAGGGAGAGGAGTGAGGGAGAGAGGGGGGAGAGAGAGAGAGGAGAGAGGGAGAGGGGGGGAGAGAGAGAGGAGAGAGGAAAGAGAGAGGGAGGAGAGAGGGAGAGACAGATAGAGAGAGGAGAGCTCCTATCCACTGGTTCACCCCCAAGTACTTGAGCCATTACCTGATTCTTCCCAGGGTACAAATTAACAGGAACTTAAAATCAGACGAGGAGCTAGGACTCAAACCCAGGAACTCTGGTACGGAGTGTGGGTGCCCCAGTGGCATCATCCACCCCCAAACCAGTTCTTAACTCAGGAGAGCTACCCTTCTACTTACTGCTCAAAATGAGAAGGAAAGAAAAACTTTTCAAAAAACAAACGGAAAGTGCAAAGCCCAGGTCAACATCTGCCTCTTCTGGGTGGACACAGCTACAAAGTGGAGAGAGGGTGCTGCTTTCCCCTGGGATGGTCTGCGTTTCGTGGCTGGTCACAGAGTGGGACCACAGCCTCTCTCGTAACCCAGACTCGCATGTCACAGCCCAAGTGAAGATGGGCGTGGTCAAGACACCGTCATCCCCGAGACGAGGGGAAAGAGAAAAGTCAACAAGGAGCAGGAGATGCAGCAAGATGGGGCAGGAGTGTATGTGTGTGTGTGACACACTACCAATGTGTGTGTGCAAGTGTGCATCCACGCGTGTGCCACACACTGCCAGTGTGTGCGTGCAAGTGTGCATCCACACGTGTGACACACTACCAGTGTGTGTGTGCAAGTGTGCATCCACGCGTGTGCCACACTACCAATGTGTGTGTGCAAGTGTGCATCCACACGTGTGCCACACTGCCAATGTGTGCGTGCAAGTGTGCATCCATGTGTGTGCCACACACTTCCGCATCTGCATCTATGCATGTGTGTGCGTGAGCACGGTGTGAGTGTGTGTGTCTATGCAGGTGTGTGTGCGCACAACTCCAGTGTGTGCTTCTATGTGTGTGCACACTCCTGCATGTGCACGTGTATGCATCTTTTCACATGTGCCTGAAATATGCAGGTGTGTTTATGTGTGTCCACTCCTGTGCGTGTGTGAGCGCACGTGACTGGGTATCCTGGGATCTCTGCTGCAGAGGCCAGCGGGGCGGCTCTGTCCCATGAGACCGAGTGGGGCAGGTGGGTGTGCTGCCCGTCCCTCATCTCAGGGCAGAGCGGTGGGGCACGTGTGCAGTCTGCAGTGCCAGCTTGGCGTTTACGCAGAAGCCTGAACAGCCGGGCGTCACAGGTCCGTGTCCGTGTGGGGCTTGATTCCTGCTCACCTCTTACAAGGTCACCTCACATGTGCGCCCCCTTTATCTTCTGCGTCCCAGCAGGGCGGGGCTCCAGGGGTGGACACTGAGGTCCCAGGAGATAACCTGGGCTTTGGAGGGAAGCTGACTTAGGTGTGACCTCTGGGTGACAAATGACATCAACTCTCTGGATCTGTGAAGTGACATCTACCTGACCAACCTGTCTGGAGGGTTCTGGAAGCTTCCATGACTGGAGGCTGACCTTGACCACAGCACAGTCATGACCCAGACCCTTGAGGGTTGATGGTGACAACTGCTGAGACAGGTTCTGTAGTCAGGCCTAAAGACCGGCCTCTGTCTACAGCCGCACACAGGACATGGGGCTCCGTCAGGTAATGTGAGAGGGCCTGGCCTGGAGCCCTAGGGAGAGCACCCCACTCCGTGATTTTAAGGAAAAGTGCAATTGGCCAGAGGAACGTCAGGGTGAACTGGAGAAGGCGCTAGAGGCTGCGCGTGACGTGGGCATGTGAGGTCATGTCAGGGAATCCACAGGGCAGTTGGGTGGGAACGGGGTGTGTGCGTGCGTGTGCGTGCACTGTGCACACATGTGTGTCTACGCATGTGTGTCTCTGCGTGTGCATGTGTCTGTGCATTGTGTGTGTGCATCCACGCATGTGTGTGCATGAACACTGGTACCCACAGACCTGTATCCATAGGTAAACATGTTTTACGAGTGGAACTGTTGACTAGGTGTAGGAAGTAAAAGGATGGAAGGGCAGGGCTGTTTTGGAATTGTCTGCTGCTCAGCCGGTGCTCAGCTGGTGCCCACACACACGCATACACTGTCACACACGCACGGTGCGTGTGTGCTCAGACACACAGTGACAGTCTGAGTAGCCCCGACTGCACTGCCGTGGCCTCAGCACTGCTGGCTCACTGGCTCACAAAGAGCCCCATCCCGCAGGGCGGCGACAGTGATCTCCCCGTGAGAATTCTACATTCAAGTTCCTGTTGAAACCAGGCTCCCCGCATCCCCCTGTCCTGCTGTGGGGTACGTGATGCCGCCATGCTCACGTGCCAGCCCTGCTTGCTGGCTGAGGCAGTGTGCAGAGTTGGGCCTGGGGGCCCGGCCTGTGTTGGAATGGGTCAGCAGTGCTCGGGGGCCCCTTCCCGAGGGTGCACCTCTTCCCCTCCCGACGCAGCACGAGGTCCTCACCAGAGGCAGCCGCCAGGCCCCAAGCCCAGCCTGGCCTGGTGCTGCCTGAGGTCCCCAGGCGCAGGTCTCCTGTGCCAGCCGCAGAAGACGAGCTGGGTCAAGCCCAGGGCAGCAGCCTGGACGAGAAGGCCGCGGCAGCGCTGGCACTGCGCACTGCATTGCATCATTTCCTGTTCCCAGAGAGAACGAGCGTGAGAGCTCGGTCTGGCTGGGGTAGCAGCACTGAACACAAGGTGAGCTTTGCCATCACTGCTGGAATTCCCCAGCTAGACATGGTGACAGAGCCAAGAAATGCTCGAAAAGTCGCTGGCTCTTCAGCTTCAGAAAAGGAAGTGCTTAGACAGAGTCAAGCTGGATGTCACCACCCTGGGCAGATCTGGAAGCAGATTCCGGCTGAAGTCACGTGGTGTGGCGTGAGTGGAAGTCCCCTTCTCCTGGCCACTTGCCCTGTTTCCAGCTCTGCCGTCAGAGTCGGTCACTTCCATCAGCACCATCCCGGCACACGGAAGGCCACTCCAGTGGTGGCCAGGCACTGACAGCTCACCAAGCAGCTGTGAACGCAGAGGGACATGCAGAGAGTGCTGTCGTGTGCCGGTGTCTGAGTCAGCTGGCTCTGGCCGCGGCGCTGTACGACGTTCCAAGAAGGAACATGGGGCTGGAGAAGGCCCGGCCAGGCTGCCGAACAGAAGAGCAATGCAGGGTGACGAGCTGGGCTGCGCACGGGGGTGGAAGTCGTGTGGCTGTAGCCCGTCAGCAGCTGCCGGCTGGGGGCCACGTCTTGCTCACGTGGACGTCCCTGCACGCGGCAGGGGCTGAGCAAGTGTGTGTGTGTACTGGGGGAGGGAGCTGCTCCGGTCTCCTGTGGACTTGGGTTCCGGGGCACATGCATTCAGACTGTGCCGGCACACGCACACACACACGCACACGCACACGCACACGCCCACTTCAGAAATGTAGGCGTGAGGACACGGTTTCCTTATTTGATGCCCTGAGCTGGGAAGAGCTGGGTAGGGGTTCTGCCACGGGCAGCCTGCCTTTGCTCCTGACCCGGCAGCTGGACATTCCTACTGCCCTGCTACACACCCCTCGCCTGGGAGCTGCCCTCAGGGTCAGAGAAGGGCACGCAGCACCCCCTTGCGCGGCAGGATCTGGAGGGCATGCCCCCAGCTGCTGAAAGCCGATGGGCGCTGGGGAGTCACACTTCCTACGAGAGTGAGCAAGCCATGGGCGTTTGGGGACTAAGACCAGGGCAGACGTCTGGGCTGCTGTTGGCCAGAGCGAGAGGTTTCTGGCAGATTCGTCTGTTGCTTAGAGACGGGCGTTTTTGGTTCTTGGTTTCAGCCCTGGGTTTCTTAAGAGGACAGAGAGCAGAAGTTCAAGAACCAGCTCTGCAGTCACTGGCTGTGTCCTCTTGGTTGTGCTGTTTCCATGAGGCGCAGTGTGGAGGGAGTTGGTGACTTCGTACGAGGTGCTTAGCAGGGCACCTGCGGGTGGCAGAAAGACGTGCGCAGCCGTTCACGCCAACACCGCAGAGCAGGGGCGGAACCGTGAGCAGCCGGGCAGGGAGTGGGGAGGAGCCCAGGGAGCTTACGCCAAGCTAATTTTTACACGTCTGCTTAATCCATCACCAGGGTCACTGGTCAGGCCGCTCCCCTGTGGTTCTGTTCCCCTCGATGAGCCGCCTGGGAAGGAGGAAGACAGCACCTTGCAGAGACACAGCCAGAGGAAGTGCGGTTGACACAGGCCTGAGTGCGGGAGCAGCCAGGTCAGCTCCCAGGAGGCCCGGGCGTCCATCCGTGGTGGCCTCCCAGGGGAGGGCCGGAAATTAGTTTCATCCACGGTGCCAACTCCTCCACAGGGCCTGCTCCCCAGAGAGGGGTCGCTGGCCACAGCCACTGCTTCAGCCTGGTGGGGTTCTGGTCAGTTATTAACACCTGGGAGGAAGTTGCC
Source organism: Oryctolagus cuniculus (assembly GCF_051225735.1). NCBI lineage: Eukaryota > Metazoa > Chordata > Mammalia > Lagomorpha > Leporidae > Oryctolagus > Oryctolagus cuniculus. The sequence goes on along the minus strand of NC_142871.1, from coordinate 455,431 downwards.
CACGCTGCACAATTAGACGGGTTGGGTTGTGCTGTTCCGATCAGTCTGAGCTCTGTCATGTATTTGTGCCTTGTGTTAATTTCTCTGAAGACACCAATGCTTATGTTCAAATGTTTGGAGCAAGGGTCAGTCCCGTTGTTGCGTATCTCACTCTGCACAAGCTGCAGCAACGATGCCTCCCTGAGGAGTCCCAGCGTCCCTGTTGTGTGGCCTGAGAGCCCAGGATTGACACGAAGCGGCCTCAGTCCAGGGCCCGCTGCATCCTGGCTGTGTGTACCCCTAGGGCTGATGGGTGCTTGCCTACAGTCGATTTGATAAGGTTTTTATGCACTCCGTTTTAAAAGTTCATTCTAAAACATTCATATTAACACTCATAGAAACAATCTGTTTTTCTTTTTTATACGTGTACAGCAATGTTTTAAATATTTGCTAATTAAAAACATTTGGAGTCCTCTGTGTTCCTGACCCACAGTACTTACGGGCATAAAGTGCTCATGATGGCTCTAGGAGGACACACAGCCAAGTGGGTACCACACACACATGAGTTAGCCCAACCACCACCACCGTCATCACCATCACAATCACCACCGTCATCATCATCACCACCATCACCACCATCACCATCATCATCACCATCACCACCATCATCACCACCCTCATCACCATCACCACCATCACCACCATCACCACCATCACCATCATCATCATCACCGCCATCATCACCACCATCACCATCATCATCACCACCATCATCACCACCATCACCACCATCATCACCACCATCATCACCACCATCATCACCACCATCACCATCATCATTACCATCATCACCATCATCACCACCATCACCATCATCATCACCACCACCATCATCACCACCACCATCACCACCACCATCATCACCACCACCATCATCACCACCATCATCACCACCACCATCACCACCATCACCATCATCATTACCATCACCACCATCATCACCACCACCCTCATCATCATCACCATCATCATTACCACCACCCTCATCATCATCACCATCACCACCATCATCACCACCATCACCACCCTCATCATCATCACCATCATCATCACCACCATCACCACCATCATCATCACCATCATCATCACCATCATCATTACCACCACCCTCATCATCATCACCATCACCATCACCACCATCATCACCATCATCATCACCATCACCACCATCATCACCACCCTCATCACCACCATCACCACCCTCATCATCATCACCATCATCATCACCACCATCATCATCATCATCATCACCATCATCATCACCATCATCACCACCATCACCACCCTCATCATCACCACCATCACCACCATCACCACCATCACCATCACCATCACCACCATCATCATCACCATCATCATCATCATCATCACCATCACCACCATCATCATCACCACCACCATCATCACCACCACCATCACCACCATCACCATCACCACCATCATCACCACCATCATCATCACCATCATCATTACCATCATCACCATCATCACCACCATCACCATCACCATCATCACCACCACCCTCATCATCATCACCATCATCATTACCACCACCCTCATCATCATCACCATCACCACCATCATCACCATCATCACCACCATCATCATCACCATCATCATCACCACCACCATCATCACCACCACCCTCATCATCATCACCATCATCACCACCATCATCATCACCATCATCATCACCACCACCATCATCACTACCACCGTCATCACCATCACCTCCGTCATCACCATCACCACCATCATCACCATCATCATCACCATCACCATCATCACCACTACCAGCACCGTAACCACCATAACCATTGCCATCATCACCATCACCATGATCAACGCCAACAGTTTTGAGTACCTGCATGGGTTTTATATTAAATACCTTATTTGGATTATCTCACTGAATCCTTCCGAAACCCTAGAAGATGGCAAAGACCTAGCTGACATTTTCCAATTTCGTAGATTTCGTAGATTAAGCTAAAGTTTCCATAGGTCAGATTCCACAACTATCTGCCCGGGAGCTGAGATGCAGATTGAAGCCACGCTGCTCCACCACATGGTGCCGTCCTTGCCAGAGTGATCCTGCCACCATCGCGTGGTCTAAGAAATTGGATCTGAAGCCAGCGCCTTGCCTGCCTGTGTCACACAGCTCTGCGGAGTGCATGTGACACTGGCAGCTTCCTCTGGCTCTTCCCACCTGGCCTTCTCTCAGACCTTGAGTTCCCATTGCCCCACAGCACCTGTCTTGCTTCTTAGTGACCCCCATGATGGGTCACTAAGCCCCTCCTTAGAATCCCTGCGCAGGCCTGGAGCTGTGGTGCCCCGGGAGCCAGTGGCTCTGTAAAGGAGAGTGGTGATGCTGGAAGCAACAGGGCTTTGGCTCTACACTAAAACGCTGACGCATCCTAGATGAGCTTGGTTTTATTTCTACGCATGAGAAACCAGAGCACGGTCACGGGTGGGACGCAGCAGGTCTGCCTCTTGCTGCGGCTTCGTCGGGACCGAGGCGGCGTGGATGCACCCGGGCTTCTGCATCTCCAGGGCGTTCCCAGCGCCCGCCATGCGAGTCAGCAAGGCAGATTCTGGAGCCCATTTGTCCAACTAAGAGTCTTAGCTTGGAGCATAAAACCCAGGCCCACCCTGGGATCCCAGGTGCTTGTCGGGGTGCACACCTCACCCCTGCCTCCCGGGTCTGGATCCTGCTTCCGTCCTGCAGCTGCTGTTGTGGGGCACTGGATAAGGAGAGCGCACTCCAGGTGCCACGTCCTCCATGGGCTGATTCTCCTGCTGCCCGCCTGCGGGGTACGTGGCCCTCCTAGACGCCTCCACCAGGGTCGGGTCGCACTCACGGCGCCCTATGCACTGGTCCTGGCTTCTTCATACGTTCACAGACACACACCCGCACACACACGTCCCACAGCCACATTCAGTGTCACGTTTTCACATCACATGCACTAGCATACATGGGCACACACATACTCAACACCCCCTCCTGGAAAAAACACACCCCGGCTCCCCCTCGCCTAACCACAGCAGGTGCTGAATTCCAGGCACGGGGAGGAACTCTGTCCTTGCCCAGCTGCAGTGAGCAGGTGTCTCCATCGAGATCCAGGCAAGCCTCCAGGTGGGTCCGGCCTCTGGAGGCACTGTCCTAGCAAAATCCTCTGTCGGGCCCACATCGGCCAACACTCTGGAATTCATTGTTCAACAGAGGGCACGGGAGCAGTCCCCATGCTTCTGGGGTTGACTTCCTGTCCCCGCTCAGGGGTGGCCTGGCCCACCCTAGACCCGCCTGGGGGCCTCTCAGGAAAACCTGCATGCCGACAGGATTGGCCGAGGGTTCCCAGCCACAGGGCTCTGAGCCAGCGCCCTCCAAGGCTCCGGAGCCGGCTGTCGCCGGGGTGTTTGGTTCTCAGCTGCAAACACAGCGCAGGACGAGAGGGCAGCCTGGGAAGCCGGCAGGGCGCTTAGCGCTGGGCCAGGTTCTGGGGGAAGTCACTCACACCGCATCACCGCGCAGGTGTGTAACCAGGCCGCCGCACACCCAGAGCGCTGGGCCAGCAGCCGTGGGAGCTGCCCTTGCTCCTGGAGCCTCTGCTGTGGGACCGAGGGCCTGGTCTGGAAGTTGTCCCCAGAGCCTCGCCGTGTGGGCCTTCCTGTCCTGTCCATGTTCATGAAAATCAGCCAAGGAGAGAAGGCCACAAGAGACAAACGTTACAATTTTATTTAATTTTCTTTTTTTTTACTTTTAGTTGTTTAGCCTCCAATAGATTCAATGGAGTTCATAGATAAAATGCTAATAATAAAATGATTTTCCCTCTCTCCCTCTTACTCTCATTCTTCTTTTCCTATCTGGGTTTCAGATGACGTATTTTTAACTGGCTGCAGTCAGTTTTAGATGGCACAGTCAGAGAATTGGCACCCTGTCCGCTTTGCCGTATTCTGCGGTTTTACAGTTGTGTGTCATTTAGTCGTAGCTGTGCTGCGCTGGGCACAGAGACAGGGGCTTGCTCTGCTTCTACGGCCAACCCTCCCGTGAGAGGGCAGCCCCCGTGACTAAAGGCCTCTCGCCCGGCCCACTTCCTAGACAGCGTAACTGGGCCAACTCACCAGCCCGTCCAACCTTACACGGCCGCGTGAGCCAGGAGCAGCTGGGACTCCAACTACTGCCCTTGTGGGATGCTGGTGCTGAAGGCCGCAGCTTAACCTGCTGCACATGGCGCCGGCCCGCCTCTCTGGCTGGGCTGCATCCCCCCAGATTCCTACGTTGAAGCCCTAACCCTCCAGGAGATAGGAGGAGGGCGACCTTTGGGAGATTAGTCTTCGAGGAGGTCATGAGGGGGCCCCGAGCTGGGGTGGGAGGCTTGGAAGAGAAGACGCCGGAGCTCTGTGCCGCCCGCCTGGAGAGGAAACGGGAGCCGTGGCTGCCGACCGGGAGGGAGCCCCCTGGGAGCCCCGCCTTGCCCCACCCCGCTCTGGAACCATGAGAAGCCCAAATCTGCTCTTCAGTCGGCAGGCGACAATGGCCGATGTTGCCATCGGGCGTAACTCTTTCTTATCTGGAGAAAAACTGGGTCACCTTGCGCTCCAGGAGGCCACCTGGACCCCCAGGGAGGGCAGCTCGAAGGCCCTGGGCCCCCCTCAGCAGCCTGGGGTTTCTGATGCCCGTGGTGCCACCGGCACGTGCACGGCTCGGGCTCCTGGGTGCTGACCACGAGTGGCCTCGCTTCAGCGAGCTCCGGACACGGGGATAAATGGGGCAGGGAGCCCCCACCCCCATGCGGGCTGGACCACGACCAGGCCCGGGCCAGGGGCAGACGCCTTTTCCTTCTGGCCACATCTGGTAATCAGACCTCCGCTTGCAGCCTGCTCTGATAAGCCCCAGTGTTTGTCTTGGCAAGAGCTCTTACAGCCGCGACTGCAACTCACGCACGTGGCCTGGGCCTTCCATGAGGTGCGCTGTGGCACCGCCGTGACGTGGGGTGTCCCTCTGGAACCTGGTGCGGAGAAAGCCGCCCTTCCTGGCACAAGGGAGCGGGGGCGTTGCCGTCACCACACGCCCACTGTGCACTGCACAGCAGGAGGAGACCGGACACCCACACGATGACCATGTCACCAGGTGTCGGCCCGCAAGCCTCCTGGGTGCAGACCCGCTCCAGCGGCCCGCACACTCACCCGCCGGCGTGCTGGGCTCCTGCAGCGTCCTCTGAGAGTGCAGACCAGGTCTGCTCGCCAGCACGGGGACCGCCGGGGCCCCTCTCGGTGCTCCCGGTGTGGGTGCCGTCTTCGCCAGTGCTGTGGCTCTTGCAATTCGTTTCTGCTGAATGAAAGGAGGGGCTGCCCACAGCCTGCAGAGTCCACACCCTGGGAGTCGGGGCCTCCCGTCCACACCCTCACGCCCCCGGGGCCCCAACCGCTCCTGCTGAGCTGAGCAGAAACCCTGCCAGAGGCCCGCGGTGGGTGAGTTCACGGGGCAGGAAGGGAGGGCAGGGTGAGAGGCTTCCTGCGCCGCCGCTGGCCGTCGACCAGGCTGCCACGGCCTGGGCTGGGGACGCCTGCCCCGGCCTCTGGAGGCGTGGGGGGGAGTCCGTGCTCCAGGGGAGGTGCTGTGTGCAGACCCCGCGCCCAGGCTGAGTCCCTGCGCCACGTCTGGCTCACGCCCCATGCACCGGGCTCCCTGCACAGCCCCGGGCCGGTGAGTGCTGCACTTGGACCGAGTCCACTCAGGCTCCATCTTCACAGGAGGCGCCCTGCAGAGGTCCCCGGCCCAGCTGGGAGCAGATGTCACTCTTCCAAGGCGGGCCAGGGCCTCTGACAGGCAGCCCAAGACACAAGACCCCCAGGTCCCTGGCCTGAGCCCCTTTCCTCTGCTGCTCCCTGGGCTGGGTCCCTGTGGGGAGGAAGACAGCGCCACTGAGATCCACAGGTCAGCTCCGCTGACCCTCAGGCCACTCAGGGACCTGGGTGTCCCTGGGGCAGCAGAGGGGCTGGGAAGGGGCCTCCCCACCTCCATCCGGCCTGCGGTGCTCTGTGGCCCGCAGCCAGCGTCCCTGCTGCTGACTCCCGCCCTGCAGGCCTAGGGTCCCTGCCTGGGGGACCCTGGGACGTGGGGGCTGCCAGCCCTGCCCCAGGGGGAGCGTCTCTCCAGGGCTGGTCTCTTGGGGCATGCGCAGAGCCTGGGACGACGCTCACGCGGCTGCCAAGGGTGGTCCTGGTCAGGGAGCAGGCAGCGCCGGGTCCCACAGGGCAGGCTGGGGCAGAGCCAGCCTTCTCGGGGAAGTGGCCTGGCCCGTCCTCAGTTGCAGGCAGTGGGACCCTCCTTCTGAGGCCCCACAGGACACGTGTCCCGATCAAGGGAGACGCGGGGTTGGTGGCGGAGAAGAGCCGCACGCTCCGGGGGGGCCGTGGCAGCTGTGGGGAGCAGCAGGGGCCACGGGGTTGGAGCTGGATGTGCAGCGTCCAGACGGGTGCCACACTCTGGAGCAGGCCCCAGGGGGCGCCAGGCCTGCACACGTGTCTGCAGGTGTGGCCGTGGCGCTGGGGGCTGGGCTTTGGCTCCTGTGGGCAGGATGCTCGGCCCTGGTGGGGACACCGTGGCCTGGCGCACACCACTCTTACTGTTATTTACCGGCTTTTGGCTGTTCCTGGGAGGCTGCTCTGGCCAGCTCGGTCTTGGTAGCCCTGGATGGCACGTCCAGGCACGTGCCGAGAATCACATGGCGGGGGCCCCAAAGCCCCCTCCCCAGGGCAGTCTCTCGGAGCACAGCGGCTTGCAGACCCTGAGCCGAGCAAGCAGCACATGAAGAGGGCGGATGGGCGGGGACCTGCTGAGCCCAGAGAGGCAGGCGGAGACCGAGACCTTGTGCTGCCCGAGGAGGCAGATGGGGTTGTGACCGACAGACTTGTCCCAGCTTCCGAGGATGCCCCCTGCAGACAGCCCACCCCAAAGGCTGCCTGGACCTCCTGCAGCCGGACAGGAGCCAGGCGGGGGCCAGCAGAGCTGCAGGCGCACCTCGTGTGCTCTGTCCTGGGACCCTTGACCGTGCTGCTGCGTGATGGTGGGCTCCTTTGAGACGGTCATCGGCTGCCCGGGCTCTGAGGACACCGCTGTGCAGGCGCTCAGCACGCACAGGGCTCCTCTCTCACTCCACTTTGTGAAACAAAAACAAAACTGGTCCCAGTCCAATAGGGTTATTCCACAGCCCACGAGTCAGTTGCTGCCAAGGTCTGGGACCATGGCTGGGGCGGCATCTTGGAGACAGCTGATGGCTGAGGGCCTGGAGGGAGTCCACCAGCCACGGGGCAGCACATGCGAGGGCCCTGGATGAAGAGCAAGAGCGATGTTTTAGAGGCACCAGGCTGGAAGGGAGCACAGGGCCCTGGGGTTCAGGCTGGGGGCACAGGGAGCCGGCGTGGAGCTGTCACCGGGGGTGACCTGGCCTGCGCTGCTTGGCTACGACACCCACGTCTCTCTGGACTTCTCATTCCCACTGGAGTCTCCAGCCAAGGGGCCCGGCGCGTGTGGCCGGCCCGGGTCTGGGACCTGAGAGCCCGGGGTTGTGTCACTCCTCAAGTTATTAACGCAAATTTTAAAACAAGAAAAACTCCAAAATGACCCAAACATGGAGTGGGTCTGAACAAAGTGAGGACCATTTTACCATTGGCCCTCAGCACCCAGGGGTTCCACCTGCCTGACAGAAAATATTTTTAGAAATTGTGTGAATAGAACAGAGATAGGCATGTTCTCTTGTCATCGCTCCTTAAAACACAGGGTGACAGCTGCTTACGAAGCATTTACATTGCGTTAGGGTTAGAACTAATCTGAAGACAACTAGAGATATGCAAAGATACGCTTCGGCTCCATGTGAACACTACATCATTTTATTTGTTTGTTTATTTTTTGACAGGCAGAGTGGACAGCGAGAGAGAGAGAGTCAGAGAGAAAGGTCTTCCTTTTCTGTTGGTTCACCCCACAATGGCCGCTGCGGCCAGCGCGCTGCACCCATCTGAAGCCAGGAGCCAGGTGCTTCTCCTGATCTCCCATGCGGGTGCAGGGCCCAAGCACTTGGGCCATCCTCCACTGCATTCCTGGGCCACAGCAGAGAGCTGGCCTGGAAGAGGGGCAACCGGGACAGAATCTGGCGCCCTGACCGGGACTAGAACCCGGTGTGCCGGCACCGCAGGCGGAGGATTAGCCTAGTGAGCCGTGGCGCCAGCCTACATCATTTTATACAAGGGACTTTTTATTTTTTAGTTTTTTAAGGTGAAAAAATTTCATATCTGTCATTTATACAGATTTAGTAACACAGTAATACTCCCCATCCTGCCCTCCTGCCCGCCCACACTCCCAACTTCCTGCCTCCTTCCTTTAATATTTTAAAAAAGATTTATTTCATTTATTTGAAAGACAGTGTTACAGAGAGAGGTAGAGACAGAGAAAGGTCTTCCATCCACTGGTTCACTCCCCAGATGGCTGCAATGGCTGGAGCTGCTCCGATCTGAAGCCAGGAGCCAGGAGCTTCTTCCTGGTCTCCCTCGTGGGTGCGGAGGCCCAAGCACCTAGGCCATCTCCTACTGCTTACCCAGGCCATAGCAGAGAGTGGGATTGGAAGAGGAGCAGCCAGGACTAGAACCGGCACCCATATGGGATGTCGGTGCTTCAAGCCAGGGCTTTAACCTGCTGCGCCACAGTGCCAGCCCCCTTCCTTTAATTTTTACAGTGATCTACTCTCAGTCTATCTTATGCTCATAAGATTAACCCTACACTAAGTAAAGAGGCCAACAAATAGTAAGAAGAGAAAAAACACTGTTCCCCAACAGTGGAGACAAGGGCTGTGAACAATCATTGAATCTCACAATGTAATCTCACTCCCATACATAACTTTTTGGTACTCCATTATTTGCCACAGATGAGGGAAAACATACAATTTGACTTTTGAGGACTGGCTTGTTTCAGTAAGTATAATGGTTTCCAGTTGCATCCATTTTTTGGCAAAAGATAGGATTTCATTCTTTTTATTTATGAGTACTATTCCATATTATATGTGTATATATATATATATATATACATAATTGTATATATACCACAGTTTCTTTATGCAGTCATCTGTCTGGGCTATCTGGGTTGATTCCGTGTCTTAGCTAGTGTGAACTGAGCTGCGATAAACATGGGGGTGCAGCCCACCCTTTCATCCGCCGATTTCATTTCCCTTGGGTTTATTTCCAGCAGTGGGCTGGCTGGGTCATAGGGCAGGTCTATTTTCAGATTTCTGAGGTCTCTCCACACTGTCTTCCACAGTGGCTGCACCACTTTACATTCCCTCCAACAGTGGATTAGAGTATCTTTTCCCCCACATTCTCACCAGCATTTACTGTTTGTTGATTTCTGTATGAGAGTCATTCTAACTGGGGTGAGGTGAAACCTCAGTGTGGTTTTCATTTGCATTTCCCTGATGGCTAGTGATCCTGAGCATTCATTCATGTGTCTGTGGCCATTTGAATTGCCTCTGTTGAAAAATGCCTGTTCAAGTCCTTTGCCCATTTCTTAACTGGGTTGTTTGTTTTGTTGTTGAGTGTATGAGGTCTTGGGCATCTGCAGATTTTCTTTGTCCCGGGGAAATCCTGAGACAAATCCCCTCCAGATGCCAAGGGATGCCTGGATACGGATGTGCACGTGCATACACGCATGTGCACACATGTACATACACATATACAGTGGGACATCTCAGCCACTAAAGAGAAATGATGTATGAACCTCGAAAATATTAGGCTAAATCGAAGAGATGAGCCGCTGAAGACCGAATGTTGGTTATTCCATTTGTGTGAAGCGTTCAGAAAGGGAAATCTGTAGAGACACAAAGGGCATCAGGGCTGCCACGGGAGGAGGGAACAGGCGTGACTGCCAGTGAGCAGTCTCTTCAGGCTGACGACATGTTCTAACGTTAGACTGTAGTAACGACTGTACAATTCTGTCACTGCCGAAACCACTGACTCCTGCACTCTCAGTGGCATTCAAATTAAATCTCAATAAAGCTGTTCAGAAAAGTTTCGCTGAATGTCACTTGTTAAATTCCAGAATAATTACAGCCTGCGATTCCCGCAGCTGTGTTCTGAAGGGTACGTGTGTCCCACCAAACGCTAACCCGTGTCTTGAGAATGGAAGCACTGGGTGGGAAACGACAAACAAGCAAGCCCATCAGCGCCATCACGGCGGAGCACTTGCACTGCTGCCGCTGCCGTGGTGGCCAGGGCAAGTCCAGCCGGGGAGCAGCGGGGTCTTGTTCCACGGCCGTGGCACCAGGGCGTGAAATCACAAGGAAGCTGGACCAGGGAGGCTAGTTGCTTGGTGCTCACCCAGCACAGGGTCCCATCCCTCTGCACAGAAGGAAGGACAGCTCAGCTCGAGGGCACAGGTGCCAGCAAGAAAGCAAGTCGAGAGCAAGCCCCTGCCACCAGCATCTTGAAATCACCAGCATCATGGTGAAGGGGATGCTCATCAGCCCTTTCTGGACACGGCTAGAGCGGCACCACATCAGTGCCAGGGAGAGCCGAGCCTTGGCTGTCCTGAGGGCCTCTGAGGGCTCCAGCCCATCTAGCAAAAATCCCAGGCTGCTGAAACTCCAACTATTGCCCTAGAAAACCTGATGAGGCACCCATTTTCCAGAAAGTTCACTCTGCAGACCAACGATGCCCACACAGACTCTGTGTATCAGGAAGGTCCCTGTGGAGTGGGTGACCGGACAGCTGCCTTGGGCATTCTTGGAGCTCCTGCAGCGTGGTTTGGCTGCCCGAGCCCCACCACAGCCACCACCACGTGCTGAGCATGGCCCCCATGGCAAGGTGCAGCTCCGGCAGATCGCCGAGGGCTTCGTCTTGGTCATGCAGTGCTGCCGCAGGGCGCCAAGCTGAAGAAGCATTCCAGGGTCACGGCCAAGGTGGGTGCTGGGGCGGTGGCTTTCTCCAGCTTTACTCTAGCCATTTCAGGCAGCTCCCCCATCAGGTGTTCCCTGGGGCAGAAGAGGCAGCCGTTACGTGGACGCCCAGTTCTGTGCCCCTGCACGCCAGGCACCGTGCGCCTTCTCTTCTCACGGTAGTCTGGCTACTCTGTGAGCTGTTCCGTCTTGCACAGAAATCTCTGAGTCCAGGGTCAGATAGCCACATCCCCCTGTACTCCATGCTGCCGTCAAGCCTCTTACCCTGCTGCCAGTCCTGCCACCTACCAGCCAGTCCACCCACCAATCAACACCAACCCACCCACCACTGACACTAATCCACCCATCAAGCAACACCAAACCACAAGGCAAGTCACCAACTAACCAACACACCAACCAACCTACCAACAGCAATCCACCAACTATTCCACCAACCAACCCACCAACCAACCTATCAATACCAAGCAACTAACCCAACACTAACCAACACCAACCCACCAAGCCATACCAATCCACCAACCAACCAAGCAACCTACCCACCGACCAGCATCAGTCTATCAATTAACCGAGTCACCAACCCATTGATGAACCCACACACAAACCAATGAGGCTGTTCTCTGCCCACCCCTTCCAGCCAGCTGTGCTTAACCAAGTCCACTTCACCCGTGGGAAGTGACAAGGAATGCTTTTGTAGGCTGTGTCATTGGAATCTGTTCTGTGTATTTTGGTCAGTCCCTGACCAATTTCTTTGTCCGACATCAGAATGCTAAGTTCAACTGCATTTGAGAAAAATTAATCAAAAACACAGATTTACCAAGCAATGGCCCTTTAACTGGCAATTCTCGGTGTTACAAAATCCTTTCCCATTCATTTTACCTGCAGCCTCTGTAGAACCCTACGGGACAGGAGCTTCCGCACCCAAATGCACCACTCAACTTGGCGCTGGCTTGGGAAGACCTGGGGTGCACCCTGTCCCTCATCCTCTCTGCCCTCAGGCCCCCACGTGCTGCTACCATCTTCCGTCCGTTCCCCATGTTGCTGTCAGAAGGACCTAGTCAAGCTGCCCTTGTAGGCACATCTGAGGGGTGTGAGGGCCTTGGGTCCCAGTGCTCCCAGAGCAGACAAAATGCTCAGGGCAGCCTGGGGCTGGGAGCCATATTTGGAGAGGACCCACATCTCCCAAGGTTCCCATGTGGTCTGGCCTGGGTGTCTGGCTCGCTTCTCACCTGCTGCCTGGGCCCTCGGGAGGCCTTAAGCTGGGTGGACGTCCTGCCTCCCTGTCAGATCCCTTCCTTCCATCCCAACCTCCCAGTTGCCTCGTCCTCCACGCCCTGCCCACCTTCTGAGTGCTCACTGCTGCTGCCCACAGAGCTGAAGACCAGGCCACCATTAAACTCCCCCAAGGCAGGGAGGTCTGCTTGGCCTAGCTCAATTCTAACCACAGTAGGTACACACGAATAGGGTATGGGACTCGAACACAAGCCTGCATACTACCGAGTCACCATGGGTCCCGCTGGGTGGGTGCACTCATCCCTGCAGTCCCTGGGCTTCTCATTTACTGTGTGAACATCACTCCTGGCCTGCAGGGCCCACGCAGGATGGGGTCCTCAAACAGTGCAGACAGCAGGTGGCCCCCGGGTCCCGGTGCCGAGAGCCCCGTGCCACAGCAGCAGACGTGGTCTGCTCCGGCAGTGCTGCACGTGGGCCCACGAGGACAAAGGCCGTCTGGAGGGAGAACGCCACACAAGTCAGCAGTGGGAAACGTGGCGAGGAGACGGCCAACCAGGCCACAGAGGCACAGCCTGGGAAGCGTGAGGAGCCAAGGTTCCCCAAGAAGTCCGGACGCGGGACGGAGGCCCTCCCTGTGCCCAAGGCGCAATGGCCCACCATCCGCCGAAATCCTCACAAGGACCTGCCGGGAGAGCCGGGCTCCAGGAGGGCCGTGGAGTGTGAAGGGGGCCTGCGGCCCTCCACGGCCTGGGTGGGCACAGGACTCAGAGCAGCGCCCAGCTGTCTGTCTCGCAGGAAGAAACAATATTGCAGATAATGGGTTCTTAAAACTTGAAATGCAAACATAGCAGTGTTTATTCTAACTTTTCCTAGAGCAGTTGAAATCGCTGATGGGAGGCACTTTCAATTTGAAACCAAAACCGGAATAAAAAGACCTGGGTCTATGAGACTCACTCAATGGGAAGGAAGGGAGGCAGGAAGAGAGGGGGATGACAAGTGTTTTAGGTCAGCCTTGTGTGCTAGTGTGGGAATGGAAGCAGTGCAGCCATTGAGGAAAACACACAGGGATCACCACAGTGTAAGCAGAGGTAAGAGAATGAGCACAAACAAAATTTCAAGAAGTGAAAAAAGAGATTCCAACAAAATCTTGCACAGGAATGTGCAGACCAGCAAAACTCACAAGAGCCAAAGGGTAAAAACAGCTAAACAAACACACATTTAAACAGGAGTGGACGGGAAAACTGTGGTGAATTCGTGCAGAGAAGTGTTTATTCCCGGCACAGGAAGTCACAGGGGTCGTAGGTGCAGTGACCCAGCACAGGAAGCAGTCAGGGGTCGTGGGTGCAGTGTTGCCCAGCACAGGAAGTAGTCAGGGGTCGTGGGTGCAGTGTTGCCCAGTACAGGAAGTTTTCAGGGGTCGTGGGTGCAGTGTGACCCAGCACAGGAAGTAGTCAGGGGTCGTGGGTGCAGTGTGACCAGCACAGGAAGTTCAGGGGTCGTGGGTGCAGTGTGACCCAGCACAGGAAGTAGTTAGGGGTCGTGGGTGCAGTGTGACCCAGCACAGGAAGTAGTCAGGTGTCGTGGGTACAGTGTGACCCAGCACAGGAAGTAGTCAGGGGTCATGGGTGCAGTGTGACCCAGCACAGGAAGTTCAGGGGTCGTGGGTGCAGTGTGACCCAGCACAGGAAGTTCAGGGGTCGAGGGTGCAGTGTGACCCAGCACAGGAAGTTCAGGGGTCGTGGGTGCAGTGTGACCCAGCACAGGAAGTAGTCAGGTGTCGTGGGTACAGTGTGACCCAGCACAGGAAGGAGCAGGGGTGTAGGTGCAGTGACCCAGCAAAGGAAGCAGTCAGGGGTCATGGGTGCAGTGACCAGCACAGGAAGTAGTCAGGGGTCGTGGGTGCAGTGACCCAGCACAGGAAGTAGTCAGGGGTCGTGGGTGCAGTGTGACCCAGCACAGGAAGTAGTCAGGGGTCGTGGGTGCAGTGTGACCCAGCACAGGAAGTAGTCAGGGGTCGTGGGTGCAGTGTGACCCAGCACAAGAAGTAGTAAGGGGTCCGTGAGTGCAGTGTGACCCAGCACAGGAAGTTCAGGGGTCGTGGGTGCAGTGACCAGCACAGGAAGTAGTCAGGGGTCGTGGGTGCAGTGTGACCCAGCACAGGAAGTAGTCAGGGGTCGTGGGTGCAGTGTGACCCAGCACAAGAAGTAGTCAGGGGTCCGAAGGTGCAGTGTGACCCAGCACAGGAAGTAGTCAGGGGTCGTGGGTGCAGTGTTGCCCAGCACAGGAAGTAGTCAGGGGTCGTGGGTGCAGTGTTGCCCAGCACAGGAAGTAGTCAGGGGTCGTGGGTGCAGTGTGACCCAGCACAGGAAGTAGTCAGGTGTCCGTGAGTGCAGTGTTGCCCAGCACAGGAAGTAGTCAGGGGTCATGGGTGCAGTGTGACCCAGCACAGGAAGTAGTCAGGGGTTGTGAGTGTAGTGTGACCCAGCACAGGAAGTAGTCAGGGGTCGTGAGTGTAGTGTGACCCAGCACAGGAAGTAGTCAGGGGTCGTGGGTGCAGTGTTGCCCAGCACAGGAAGTAGTCAGGGGTCGTGAGTGCAGTGACCAGCACAGGAAGTAGTCAGGGGTCGTAGGTGCAGTGTGACCCAGCACAGGAAGGAGCAGGGGTCGTAGGTGCAGTGACCCAGCAAAGGAAGTAGTCAGGGGTCGTGGGTGCAGTGTTGCCCAGCACAGGAAGTAGTCAGGGGTCGTGAGTGCAGTGACCAGCACAGGAAGTAGTCAGGGGTCGTGGGTGCAGTGTGACCCAGCACAGGAAGTAGTCAGGGGTCGTGGGTGCAGTGTGACCCAGCACAGGAAGTAGTCAAGGGTCGTAGGTGCAGTGTGACCCAGCACAGGAAGGAGCAGGGGTCGTAGGTGCAGTGACCCAGCAAAGGAAGTAGTCAGGGGTCGTGGGTGCAGTGTGACCCAGCACAGGAAGTAGTCAAGGGTCGTAGGTGCAGTGTGACCCAGCACAGGAAGGAGCAGGGGTCGTAGGTGCAGTGACCCAGCAAAGGAAGCAGTCAGGGGTCGTGGGTGCAGTGTTGCCCAGCACAGGAAGTAGTCAGGGGTCGTGGGTGCAGTGTGACCCAGCACAGGAAGTAGTCAGGGGTCGTGGGTGCAGTGTTGCCCAGCACAGGAAGTAGTCAGGGGTCGTGAGTGCAGTGACCAGCACAGGAAGTAGTCAGGGGTCGTGGGTGCAGTGTGACCCAGCACAGGAAGTAGTCAGGGGTCGTGGGTGCAGTGTTGCCCAGCACAGGAAGTAGTCAGGGGTCCGAAGGTGCAGTGTGACCCAGCACAGGAAGTAGTCAGGGGTCCGAAGGTGCAGTGTGACCCAGCACAGGAAGTAGTCAGGGGTCGTGGGTGCAGTGTGACCCAGCACAGGAAGTAGTCAGGGGTCGTGGGTGCAGTGTTGCCCAGCACAGGAAGTAGTCAGGGGTCGTGGGTGCAGTGTGACCCAGCACAGGAAGTAGTCAGGGGTCGTGGGTGCAGTGTGACCCAGCACAGGAAGTAGTCAGGGGTCGTGGGTGCAGTGTGACCCAGCACAGGAAGTAGTCAGGGGTCGTGGGTGCAGTGTGACCTAGCACAGGAAGTAGTCAGGGGTCGTGGGTGC
Source organism: Oryctolagus cuniculus (assembly GCF_051225735.1). Lineage (NCBI taxonomy): Eukaryota > Metazoa > Chordata > Mammalia > Lagomorpha > Leporidae > Oryctolagus > Oryctolagus cuniculus. The sequence continues at coordinate 439,579 of NC_142871.1, read as the reverse complement.
AGTGACCCAGCACAGGAAGTAGTCAGGGGTCGTGGGTGCAGTGACCCAGCACAGGAAGTAGTCAGGGGTCGTGGGTGCAGTGACCCAGCACAGGAAGTAGTCAGGGGTCGTGGGTACAGTGTGACCCAGCACAGGAAGTAGTCAGGTGTCCGTGAGTGCAGTGTTGCCCAGCACAGGAAGTAGTCAGGGGTCATGGGTGCAGTGTGACCCAGCACAGGAAGTAGTCAGGGGTCGTGAGTGTAGTGTGACCCAGCACAGGAAGTAGTCAGGGGTCGTGGGTGCAGTGTTGCCCAGCACAGGAAGTAGTCAGGGGTCGTGGGTGCAGTGTGACCCAGCACAGGAAGTAGTCAGGGGTCGTGGGTGCAGTGTGATCCAGCACAGGAAGTAGTCAGGGGTCGTGGGTGCAGTGTTGCCCAGCACAGGAAGTAGTCAGGGGTCGTGGGTGCAGTGTGACCCAGCACAGGAAGTAGTCAGGGGTCGTGGGTGCAGTGTGACCCAGCACAGGAAGTAGTCAGGGGTCGTGGGTGCAGTGTTGCCCAGCACAGGAAGTAGTTAGGGGTCGTGGGTGCAGTGACCCAGCACAGGAAGCACTGAGTTTTCCATCATTTCTGTCTCCTCTGACACTGTGATCTTTGGGCCACATTCCTTAGATCTCCCAGGGAATCTGGGGCCCCTCGTCAGAAAAGCGATGGCAGGGCTGGAACTGATGCTGCTATGGGTGCAGGAATTGCAGGTTTCTGCTTAAACCACAGCGCTATCCCATCCCCTTGGTGACATCCTGACCCCACCTGGATTTGCTGCCTCCCTGCCTGCCTCGCTGTCCCCTCGTCTTTGCCTCCCTGTCCCTAGCGCTCTCCTCGCTTTCCTGACGCAGCTGTGGCCCAAACCCCCCGCCCCTCTCTTGCCGCCACCTGCTCTGCTGCTGCTCGAGCCCCCTGCCAGTTGTGGCATCTAACGAGGAGCACGTGGTCACTGACGAGCCGCACGGGCAGCCTCACGCCGGGAAAGCATCACAGCGTCCGCGGAACACAGAGCAGCCAGGACTCCGGGACAAGGCAGAGCAGCAGCACCTGGAGGAACAGGGGTAAGCCTTTCTCGCGGAAGCAAAGCTGAGTGAGTGGGGTGAGGGTGTGGTGGCAGGGGTGGGGCTGGGGTCCTGCCGCCTTGCACACATGGACGTGGGCCGCACAGCTCATAGGGACCAGCAGGCCTCACACGTGGATCAGGGCTGGTCTGGGGTCCAGGTCGGCATTCAGGGCATTCCCTGGCGCGGAGGCGCTGGGGCGGACCCTGCTCTGCCTCTGTCAGACAGCTGACTCCTGGGTCACGTGGCTGCCCCTCTTGAGGGAGCAGCACGTGGTCAGTCCGCCTCCTGCCCAGTCATTTCCACTCCTCTGACCTCGCCGGCCGCAGCTTCCTCTGTCCTCAGCCGATAGGTTGGTGCTCGCAAGCTCGTTAACCCCGAGACAAAGCTCTGTGCTCCAGTTCCACGTGGCGAGGGTGGCGGCAGGCGCAGAAGCAACACAGGCCTCTGCCCCCAGGAGCCGGGCTGCAAACCCTCGGGGCGTTGCAGGGCCTCTGAGAACAGCTGCTAGAGGCTGGCGTTCGGGGGCTTAATTGGGGGCGACCTGCGTCTGTCCCGAAACGCTATTAGCAGAGTGCAGTCGAAGGTTTAACTCAATTTGGCGAGAATTTGCTGAGTGCTCCCTCCAAATGAGTCTCTTGAATTTTAAACGCTGGGTCTTGGTGTTAGGGCGACAGAACCCTGTTATCACTCATCCAAGCAATCAGAATTAATTTAGAATTTGATGGCAAACAGAGTCTGTTGGTGAGCAGGAAACACAGAAATAATTAACTGCCGCAAGAGAGGCAGAGGCGTGTAAAGCCGAGGGCTTTGTCTGAGGCTTGCTCATTCCAAGATCCTTCCACCTGCACACGGAGCCGCCTACGGGAAGCCAGGCACGAGGCTCTGAGAGCAAAGAGCACGAGCCACGTGCAGCCAACGGGCCACGGGCCACGGCGGCCACGGGGGCCACGGGGGCCACGGGGCAGGGCAGCTCCCTTCAGGGGAGGCCCTGGAACCTCAAGGACTGAAACAACAGGCAGCAACCCCTGGCTCTGGGACTGGCACGCCCCACGGCACTGCCTGATTATGGTGGACCCACGTGGGCTCTGAAATTCAGCCAGTGCCACTGAGGAAGGGAGTTCAGGCCTCCTTCCCCCGAATCCATTTAAATGTGAATGGCCATTGCGGCTACGGGTTGCCATGTTGGACAGTGCAGTTCTGCAGGGTTCTCAAGAGCTGACCTGGGCTTTGTTCTGAGTTCTGCGTGTGCTGCTGCAGAGGGGTGGGGAGGGTCCCCAGGGCCCCAGAGACGCCTGATCTTGGCGCCTCACAGGTGCACCTGCCGAGTCACAGGAAGAAATGGCAGAGTTCAGACTGAATGCCATCACCTGGCTGTCCTGGCTCCCACCCTGGCCCCTGCCTCAGTCTTCCCTCGCCCTCCTCCCTCCTTAATCCAGGGGACGCTGGGCAGGAACCCACACAGGAGGCGGCGCCCACAGGCCCTGGCACGGGGCATGGAAGGAGGGGTTAGGTGTTTGTGCCGGGGTGTCTTAGGTCCAAATGGCTGCATCACTTGTAAGTTCGAGCGGTTTTTTTTAGGACCAGCAGCTGGCCCCTCACCCCTGTCCCCAGGGAGCAGTTGGATGGGTTGCCAGGCCCCTCCCTGGCCTCCAGGAGGTGGCAGCTGCTGCTTCTGTGCCTTGGGCAGAGCAGGGACCACGTGCTGGCTCAGGGTTTGCCCCTCGTCCTGCTGTGGACATGGCCATGCCTGCAGAGCCTCACCTGGGGCTCCCCACAGGCCGACGAGAACGCTGGGGGTCCCCTCCACCGCGAAACACCTCACAGTTTACAACCACATTCCGGGGTCCACAGACAGACAGGCAGTGTCCTTGCCAAGCCTGCCTCTGACCGGGCACCACCACGGGGGCCGTCAGCCCTGGAGGGAGGCCCCACGTCTCTGGCATCTCATGGCAGAGGCGTCCACGGAGAAGCCACGCCCGGTCCTGTGGGCCCCAGAACCGCTCCCACAAAGCCAACAGGCAATCTGTGGACAGCAGCCATGCACCACACTCAAGAATGGGGGCAGTGGCCTCAGTGCAGACGTCCCAGCGAGGGTGAATACGTGAGGGCTCAGCCGGCTCTCAGAGACACACTCAGGCTGAGCAGGAAGCTTGGCACAGAGGCAGCAGCAGGAGAGTGGCCCAGTGGCTGTGGGAATGAACGTGCCGGGGTTGACTTGCGTGGCACCAGCCCTGGCTTCCAGCAGCCCTGACTCGGCCCTTCCTCCCGAGACCTCTCCCAGGACTCGCAGGCAGCGGCAAGGGCCGGCACCTGCTGGACGTGGCTCTGCCATGAGGGCACGTGGACGCCCCGTCTGCGGTTGGAGCCCCGTGTGTGCTTGGCTCCCTCTGGGCTTAGCCTCGCAGCCAGGAAGGCTGCACCTGAGCGTGCAACCCCCCTTCCCTGGCCTCTGGGGAGCCATCCACAGCCTCCTCCTGCAGACCTTGGGCCCACTGCCTGCCCCTCCCTGGTCAGGTGTCCAGAGCGTCACCCACACACGTGACACCGTCGATTCCCACGCACGCTGGTGGAGCCGGTGCCTGCAGTCAGGGGGCAGCCGAGGGCCAGCCGCTGTGCAGCAGCATCGTGGAGCTCCCTCGCTCCGTCCATGGCAGGCTTGGTGCCGGCTCGGAGCCTTCCTCCCATGCCTGCAAGGTTCCCCACGTGGACCTGGGGACCACAGCTCTCCCCGTGCCTGCCCCTCCAGGTCCTTCCAGAAGCAGGTGGGAAACGAGAAGACCAGATGGGAAGTCCAGATGTGGGGGAAGGATGGGAGCTTCCGGAGGTGCCAGGCCCTAGGGGCAGAGTTTGCCTTCAGGCTCAAAGGCCTCCAACAGCGCGCCCAGGGCCAGCTGTCTCCGCACCCCAAGCCCCGAGGCTTTGAAGTCCTCCGCAGGAAACTCGCATCTCCGGGCAGGAAAAGCCAGCTCCCGGCAGCCTCTTCTTGCTGCCCGTGGGCCCTGGAACTGAGCCTCCAAAGGCCAAGGAGGAAAGTCAGAGGTCAGGGGCATTCCAGGTGCTCAGACGGGGTGGGGGTGGGGTCGGAGATCCGGTAGCCACAGCCTGGCACCCTCTCTCCGTCTGCCCCAAGAAGCCCTGCTCAGAGACAGCTGCTCGACACTCCCTTCATTCTACCAGGGCACGGGCTCCGCCACCAGCGTCACACAGTGGAAGCTGGAACCCTGGCTCTGGCTGTCCACACCCCTCCTCCCACAGTCCCTGCTGAGCACTTGGCCCCTGAGACCCAGAGCTGCAGACCAGGAGGAGGCACCCACGGAGCAGGGAATGGGCAGGACGCACCCCCGACACACGTGTCACTCGGGGACCACAGCCCCTCTGCACCTGACTGGTGAGTGGGGAGGAAGACAGTGGACACCCACCAGACCCTGCCCAGACTGCAGGGACACTGCAGCGAGGGCAGGGGATGGCGCTGCGGGCCCCGCCCTGGCCTAACGCTAGAAGTCAAGTCCGGGCAACGCCCACCTCTTGGGCAAGGGGTCCCTCCTGTGTGCCGCAAGCGCAGGGGACACTGCCCGCCTGAGAGGCCAGGACTGCAGGGCGCTCCTGAGCAGCCCCAGCAGGCACAGCCCAGTGCCCGGCCTTGCCCTGGCCACAGTGTGTGCGGATGAAGCAGGGTCTGAGGGATCCAGGCTCTGTATGTGCACCTCACTGACGGATCCAGGCTCTGTATGTGCACCTCACTGAGGGATCCGAGCCCTGTATGTGCACCTCACTTTGCCGTCCCCACTTCTGAGAGGTGCAGTGACGACTCCCATCGTCTGTCCATCATACAGAGCCGTGAGCACTGGCACCCTTCACGGACCGGCCCGTCCAAGGCCGCATGGGGACCTGGGCCTCCCCGCTCCCTCCCTCTCCTCCTTTCTCTGTGTCCTGAGGCCATGGCATGGGAGGCACAGTGGGATCCAGGGAGCAGCTGTAGGGGGAGAGGCTGTGGACAGGTGTGCTCAGTAGGTGTTGGGCACGCCCAGGTGTGGGCTCTGCCAGCAGCACTCTTGCTCCTCTCTTTGAGAAAAAAGTCCACAAAGGACGTTCCTGAGTGCCAGCCACGTGCTTGCTGTCAGGGGCAGGTGGAAGTGTAAGCCGCAGCCTCCTGCTGCCCCCAGTGACCCACCCTCCACCACCCCCATTCTCAGCTACGCAGCCCCAGCCTCTCTCAGGGGTGTCCGGCAGACCCCAGGCCAGGGGTGCTCGCAGCTGCTCCTCCACGTGTGTCACCGCACCCTCAGTGGTGTCACCGTGAGTGGCCATCACCCGTGTGCCCTGACGGTAACTAATGCCCAGGCCAGACTTTGAGAAGGCTCCCCACCGAGGCTTCCTGTAGGCGAGGGATTGAGGCTGGGGAAGGATACCCGCTCCCCTGTGCCTGAGGCAGGACCGACCCCCGGCCCCTGGCCTCAAGGCCTCACAGGGACCTGCGGCAGGAACATCGAGACCGGGACAAGGCCAAGGCCTGCAGCACGCACCTCTTCACATGGCGGTTGTGTCTGCACTCACGGCCGTGTGCACACTTGTGAACTCAGACTTTCTGCCTGTCTGCAGGAAGGAAGAGGAATAAATAAAACAGTCAGCAGGCATCAGCCATGCAACCCCCGTAAAGGGACAAGTCACCGTGTAGCCATGTAACCCCTGTAAAGGGACAGGTCACTGTGCCAGGATCCTCCAGCAAGATGCACCGCACAGGGCCTGGATCCCTCAGTAGAGGTGTACATACAGGGCCTGGATCCCTCAGTACAGATGCACTTACAAGGCCTGGATCCCTCAGTAGAGATGCACATACAAGGCCTGGATCCCTCAGTAGAGATGCACAGCACAGGGCCTGGATCCCTCAGTAGAGGTGTACATACAGGGCCTGGATCCCTCAGTAGAGATGCACATACAGGGCCTGGATCCCTCAGTAGAGATGCACTTACAAGGCCTGGATCCCTCAGTAGAGATGCACATACAAGGCCTGGATCCCTCAGTAGAGATGCACATACAGCGCCGGGATCCCTCAGTAGAGTTACACATCACAGAGCCTGGATCCCTCAGCAGAGGTGGACATACAGAGTCTGGATCCCTCAGCAGCACAAGGCCTGGATCCCACAGTAGAGGTGCACATACAGGGCCTGGATCCCTCAGTAGAGGTGCACATACAGGGCCTGGATCCCACAGTACAGGTGTACATACAAGACCTGGATCCCTCAGTAGAGATGCACATACAAGGCCTGGATCCCTCAGTAGAGGTGCACATACAGGGCCTGGATCCCTCAATAAGGTGCACATACAGGGCCTGGATCCCTCAGTAGAGGTGCACATACAGGGCCTGGATCCCACAATAGAGGTGTATATTATTGGGCCTGGATCTCCAACAGGAATTGTCTCTGAATATAGATCCCTGCCCCTCCATGAAGAAATTCCTGTGGATCCTGTATATTTATTCAACCATGGTTCTCCCAAGAGACAGAGCCCACAGGGCGTCTGCATGAGACGCATCAGGGGAATTGGCTCACAGGACTATGGAGCCTGAGGAATCCCGCAGCAGGCCGTCTGCAGGCTGCAGAAGCAGCGACATCAGTCCCAAGGCTCAGCCCAAGCCTGAAGGCAGCAGAGCAAGGGGAGTCGATGGCATAAACCTCAGTTCAAGATGAGGGGCTGAGGGGTTGGGGGCCCACACACCGCAGGGCTGGTTCTGATGTCCAGGGGTGTCCACACACTGCAGGGCTGGATTCTGATGTCTGGGGGGGGGGCACACCTCAGGGCTGGGTTCTGCTGTCCAGGGGTGTCCACACCTCAGGGCTGGTTCTGACGTCCAGGGGTGTCCACACCTCAGGGCTGGTTCTGACGTCCAGGGGGATCCCACACCACAGGGCTGTGTTCTGACGTCCAGGGGGATCCCACACCTCAGGGCTGTGTTCTGACATCCATGGGGGTCCACACCTCAGGGCTGGTTCTGATGTCCAGGGAGTTCCCACACCTCAGGGCTGTGTTCTGCTGTCCAGGGGTGTCCACACTTCAGGGCTGGTTCTGATGTCCAGGGGCAGCAGAGGGGATGTCACCGTTCCTTTGTCTTTTGGTTGCATCCAGGCCTGGCTGACTGCAGGGCAGACCTTCCCCACTCACTGCACAGCCTCTACCGGAAGCCCATCAGGCACAGCCTGGTCATTCTCATGAAACACAGAACCACCTGGCAGCCCCTCTGCAGGGGGTGGGCTCAGGGTCCCTGCTGCCTGGTGTCTCGGTGCAGTCAGTGACACCCAGCACCTACCAGCCCTGCCCTCCTCCTGTGCCCTGCCACCGCCAAGAGACGCCTGGCATCCCCACGGGTCCCCCGCACCAGCTTGTTCTGAGCTCCTGGTCCGTGGGCAGCTGGGGGACCTCCTGGGAGCCCGAGGCAGGAGGCCCAGTTCCCAGCGTCCGTGCGCCCGTTTATTGCTCCCAGCCGAGAGCAGCCTCCGCCCCAGACGTCTGCAAGGATGTGCTGCTCAGCCTGAGGCGTCCCTCTGATCCTGAGCGTGGGTGGTCAGCACGTCCAGACTGTGGCAGCTGTGGCCAGGCAGAGCTGTGGGAGGCGGCCTCTCCCAGGCTGCAGAGACAGCGGCGCCGCCCGCTCCCGAGGCGGGCGTGGGGCTGCTTGGGACCTCCCGTGAGGCTGCCCTGCGGTGTGTGGAAGCGTGGTGCGCTGGCTCTGGCAGAGCCTGTGGCGGGGAAACTAGGCCCCCCGACCACTGATGTGCCAGCCACCCCTGAGGGGCTGCCCACTCCGCGCCCCCATCACCCTCATTCCAGCAGCCAGGGCCTAGGAAGCCTGGTGCCCAGCGGCTCTCCAGGGGCGGCTGCCAGGTCTGGGTGTTCCAGAAGAGGAGGCTGCCGCGGGGGCGGCAGACGCGAGGGAGCCACCCTCACCCTCCGCAGGACAGAGCCAGGCACCTCCTTCCTGGGCCGCAGTTCCAGGAAGCCTGCTCAGGTGGGGGGCCCGAGTGACAGGGAGGGGCTCCGCCGGCCAGGACACCCACACTTGGTCTGTACCTGTTTTCCATTTGTGGCATCCGTGGCTCCCCAGAGAGGTGTCGCCCACCTTCTCGAGGGCTCCAAGGCCAGAGACCACAGGGTCCTCGCACCGGACTGCTCTGCCATCCTTGGCAGGGCGAGAGATCTCCTTCTGCCTGTCACCCGCCATGCACTGTGCACATCCCCAGCCTCAGGCAGGGCTCGGAACCTGCAGCCCGGGGCCACGGGAGAGCAAGCGCGTGCACCTCTGCAGGCGCCAGTGTGCAGCGAGCTCCTCGCACGGCCTTCCCAAAGTGGCACAGAGACCAGGCTGCCTCCCCCGCACACCTGCACTCTGCAGGTGACCCTCTGCATGTGGCCGTCCCTCGGCGAGCCAGTGAGTCCTAGACCAGCCAGAGAAAACTGAGACGCCCAAGTACTGCACTCTCTCAGTGACACATTTTGAAGGAGTTGCAAAATCCCCCGGCTGTGCTGGGCCCCTTGTCCCCCGCTGATAAAGCGTGAGCCCTCGTCACGTGGGAGTCAGGCGCCCACATGGGCCAGGTGGGGCCTGCTCCATCCTGCGAGTGGCAGGGCTGGGCTGCACAGGAAGCCCCCGGCTTCCTGCGCGTTTTGCGTCTCAGCCCCACTCTGAGCGTCTTCTCTTCCTGACACACACAGAGAAGTCCTGCAGCAAAGCCAGTGCAGCGGGGTTGACGCAGGTCCCAGAGGCGCAACAGGCCCTCCCTTCCTGTCCTCCACTTGGGGTCCTTAGGAAGCCACACAGAAGGCACCGGTGAGAGGGTGCATGGGCTGGGGAGGCCCCAAAGGGCTGTGCAGGCCAGCGTGATGCACCAAGAGGACACGGTGGGCGGGCGGGCTGGGCGGCAGCTGGGAGAGGCCTCTGCACTGTGAGGGGCGGCCGGGAGGGCAGCTTCACAGCAGGTCCCAAGCGGCCCCACGCTCGCCCCAGGAAGCACGAGATGCCGGAGGTCGTGGCCATGGTCTCTGATGCTCTGGTTGTAACCCCTCGACCAGGCCATCCTTCCTGCAGGGTCTGGTCTGAACTCGGGCCAGGGATGGCGATGGCCCCACCAGGGTGAGAGCGAAGGGCCGTCCACCCCAGAGCAGCCGCAAGGAAGGTGCAGCCGTGGTTGAACCAGGCGCCCGTGAGCGGAACTCCCTGGGGATGCTGAGAGCGCCAAGCTTGTGTGCAGTGGGCAGTCCCCGCCTGTCCCCACCCCCCACCCCCCTCCCCCGCCTGTGACAGACGCTCTCCCTCCTTCAGCGGGGCCAGGTGCAGAGTGGCCTGCTTTCTGCTGAGCCGCAGTGCTGCGTCTCACTCATGGCTCACTCACTGTATCACCACTGCTCTACGGATGGACGCCAGGCCCGGGAGCCCCAGGTCCTGCCAGTGGGGGCAGGGCTGTGTCCCTGTGCCCAGCTGGCTCTCGCTGCCCCTTCCCCAGAGCCTGGACCGCACAAGTGCTGCGTGTCCATTCTGCCCACTGTCTTGTGGCACATGTCACTCTCTGGGGAGACCACGTGGGAAAGAGCCTGTGGGGTGGGCTCGGCGCCACCTGGGTGGACTCCAGGGACAAGCGCTGCCTCCCACCTGGGCCTGGGGCTCCATCCTCAAGGAAAAGGCTATTTTAAGAAGAAAATGAGATGACTCCAGGGTGACTGCAGCCTTCTGCAGGGAAACAGATGTTTTTGGTTCGGGGACAGTGAGTGAAGACATTTGGAGTGAGCACAGGAGCCCTCCCCATCGTCTGAGGACAACTGAGCCCCAGGGACCACGGGGCTGAAGTTTGGCCCCACTGCCAAGTCTCTGGCTGCTGGGCTCTGGCCTCAGGCTGCAGAGTGGCACTGGGAGCAGAGGCGCCCTGGCAGGCTGGGAGGAGCCAGAGTCGCCGCCCCTCAGGCTCTGCACGTTGGTGTCCTGGGGTTCCACCTGCAAATGAGTGGGTGGCAGCGGCCAACGCCACTGAAAACCAGCGCACTCTCGGGCAGCAGGCAGCCAGGAAAGACCCCAGGACACCAAGACTCAGTCCCAGCTCCCATCACACACCCCCTCTAGCAGCTGCTGCGGGCAGATCCCACGCATACTGAGGCAGAGCCCAAGCAGCCTCCACGCTGCTCGGGGGCCCACCCTGCCCAGTGACAGACACAGGGACTGCCGAGGAGGGAGAGTCCACCTGGATAATGCCCTGAACAGCGGCCACAATAAGATGGCACAGTTAGGCGTCCACAGCACATTCACGTGCAGTGTGCATGGCTGGCGTGGCTGCGCACAGCATGGCTGTACAGTGTGCACCACAGGATGCCTTTGTAGCAAGGTTATTCCAGGGTCGGCCTGTGAGAACCTGTGCTCGTGTGGAGCTGTGAAGGTGTGCTTGTGACATTGTGAGAGCAGCGGTGGTCATCAGTGTGTGTGTGTGTGTGTAGCTGTGTTCTGGTTATCTTGCAATAATTCACTGGCTATATTGTAGTATTTCTCTGGTCTCTGGCCATGTGGTGATATTCCTGTGGTCATATTGTGCTATTTCTAGGGCCACATTGTGGTATTTCTCTGGTCAGCTTGTGATATTTCCCTGGTCATGTCATATTTCTATGGTCATGTAGTGATATTTCTATGGTCATGTGATATTTCTATGGTCATATTGTATTTCTATGGTCGTGTGGTGATATTTTCCTGGTCATGTTGTATTTCTATAGTCAAGTTGTATTTCTATGGTCCTGTGGTGATATTTTCCTCATCATATTGTATTTCTATAGTCAGGTTGTATTTCTATGGTCCTGTGGTGGTATTTCCCCGGGCATATTGTGGCATTTCTCTGGCCATGTGTCAAGTTTTCTGGCTGTGTCACATTTCTCTGGTCTTCTGGTGACTGTCTCTTCTTGCATTTTGTGGGTGGTCCTGCCTAGAGGACCCATTCTGTCCCTGAGTGTGAGCGGACAGCAGCAGGCACAGTGGAGAGGAGCCGAGGCTGTGCAAGGCTCTTCACCCCCGGGGCTGCGCTGTGCTCCTGGGACCAGTGTCCCACATCGCCAGTGCTGTGCCCGGTGCTGACCAGTGTCCCACCTCGCCAGTGCTGTGCCCGGTGCTGACCAGTGTCCCACCTCGCCAGTGCTGTGCCCGGTGCTGACCAGTGTCCCACCTCGCCAGTGCTGTGCCCGGTGCTGACCAGTGTCCCACCTCGCCAGTGCTGTGCCCGGTGCTGACCAGTGTCCCACCTCGCCAGTGCTGTGCCCGGTGCTGTCTGGATCACTTGGATCTGGAACTTGAATTTTCCTTAACCATCTGCTGCTCAGCATGACTCCTGGGTCCCAGCCACAGCAAGGACTTCCTTTTCTCAGTCGTCTTCACGGCATGGGCAGCTCAGGGGAATCCTAGTTCACCCTGCGAGATGGTTTTCATGCCTTTTTCATTTTGACCAAGAGAGGTTGGCCCGGGCCTCTCCTGGCTCGCCGACTGTGACAAACGCTGTGTTTCCTGTGGTTTACTCTGTCGTGGGAAGAGCTCTTGGGGCGCCGTCTGTAATAATGCAGTGTTAATTCTCGGTGCACACTCTGTGAAGTATCACTTGTGCTGAGATTGCCGCCTTGACCGTGACCTCAGCTGACAGGGTGGTGAGCAGACAGCAGTATCCCACTGGGCACGTGGTTGCCCCTAAATAACCATTTTTCCCGCTTCTGTCACCCACCTCCACAGCTGCCCAGTCAGTGCCACTGCCTGGCTCCCACGGCTGTTTCCAGAGCTGCGCAGGCCAGCCATGGGGTATCTGATGCAGGGAGCAGCTCAAGGCTGACAGAGGCAAGATGCAATGCAGGGACAGGTTTGTCTGCAAAGCGAGAGGACAGGCTTCAGAACGAGCTGCACCCACGTGGACTGGGGCCATCCCTTTATCAGATCTGGAGAGACAGGAGTGGTGTCTGGGGATGGGATTGGATGACCACACATTTTCTTGCCTTTTTTGGAAGTCTCACAAGTGTCATGACATTGGGCGAGGCCATGGCAATTTTATTGTAATGACAATGTAATGGGATATGAGGCTACCAGGCTGGCTGTTTCCAGCGGACGTCTGTTCTGGGCTGCAGCACAGAGCTGCAGCTGGGTGTTGGGTGGAGTTGCTGGAGTCACTGAGAGGGGCTGCGAGCTCATCTCCTCCTTGCTCACCACCCCCACAGAGGCTTTTACCCCATAGTCTTTGTGAAAAGTCAGGAAGGACAGTCTCTCTTCCGTGTCTTCTGCACACTGTCCAGCCAGGGGCTGACTGACCTTGAGGCTCTGTTGGAGGAGCTGGGGTTCACCACCTGTCACTGGTGGTGGCTGGAGTCCCTGCAGGACCATTGTTTTTACACGGAACCCTTGAACTCTGGAAAAGCAAACTTGACAATTAGGATGAGTGCACACAAGGCCAAACAGGAGCCGGCATGAGAGCCTCGTCAGGGAAGGGGCAGGTTGGGCTGCTTCCAGGGGGTGGAAGCCGAGGGGCTCCCTCAGCAGAATCCTGGAGCTGCTTCATAGATGATGAATCCTGCTGTCTTCTTCCTCGAGCCCGCTGTTACGGCAGCGCAGCAAGATTTACTGCCGCTACACAGGTCTTGCACTGTCTCCTGGGAGGGAAGCTAAGGGCTATCAGCTGTGCTACAGAATCTAAAAGAGGGGAAGTGTTCTGGGCTAAGTCACCCAAGCCACCAAGCAGGTTTCTCAAGGCGACTCCACGGGTGCAGTAAGACTTTCTCATTTGCTGCTATGGTAGGAAAGGCTGCCCGGGTTCTGCCAGGGGCAGTTTCCTGAGGAAGACAGGAGGAGTAGGTAAAGCATGGCAGCTGCAGGGCTTCTCTGTTCAGGGTGATGTTACAGAAGTAAAAGTCTTCCTTATCTTTCAGCCTTCTGAACGGTAAACTTGAGGTTGTCAGTTGGCTCATGGAAGAGGCAGAGTTATCCTCTGGGTGGGCCTGTGAGGACTCAGGAGTTGGGGGGAAGTTTAGTTCGTGGTAGATGAACGTAGCAAGAAGTTCCTTGCAAAAGGACGGGATGTGGCTGCCGTAGGAGTGCAGGGGGGGTGGGGGGCTCCAACTGAAAAGGAAACAAGGCCGCTAAGCCTTCGCTTGAGTTTGCTGCACTTCCGCATTCCAGTGACTCAGCGTTTCCAACAATCCAAGATGGCCCCCGGGGGAGGTACCTAGCCCGACAGATGTCCGTATTCGTGAACAGTATGTGTCCTCTGCTGTGATAGGCCCTTGAGGGCGTGCCCGGCTTGTGTCCTGCCTTACCTTTCAGCTGGTTGGCTCGGTTCCCTTGTGCCCTGGACAGCCCCCTTTCTGTGTCTATAAAAGCTTTTCCCCCTCCCAATGAAGTCGAGAACCCGGCTGTGCCCTGGGCGTTGACTGACCTCCCGGCTCTGGTGTGGTTCCTTTGCTGCCAACACTCCTCATCCCGCTCGGCCCCTGAGCTCCCCAGGCTGGCCCTGAGGAGCTCTATCAGACCTGCTGCCCCGTGACGAGCAGCACAGGAGTGCTTGGCCCTTGATAGAGTCCTTCCCGGGAACAGGGCATCCTCTTTCCAAGTTTTTAACAAAATACATCTCCTGGGGAGGCTGGCTGTTCATGATATGTGGAATCTGGTGCTGGGAGAATCTTGCTGCCCTGTTCTGTCAAAACCTTCTGCACCAGACCTAAGTTGATAAGTGCTTTACTTGATCTTTGGCATCTGAATGAAAGCGATGTCAGGGGTGAGGGAGGACCTCACGTGTAGCTTCTCAAAAGAGCTCAGTTGCAAGGCAGCCTTGGGTGCCAGCCTCATTTCAAGGAGGCAAGCAGTAACAGCTCGAGTCGGAGTTCTGAGGTCTCTTGGCAAAGCAGGGCCAGAGTGCTTTTAAGGCCGTCGTAGGCCCTTTCAACCTGGCCTGGGAGGCCTGAAGGCATATCCTGTCTCTCCAGCCCTCCTCCTTCAGTGAACTGCTCAAGTTCAGGTTCTTCAGAGGCGCATCACGTAAGCCAGACCTGCTGGAGCAGACCCGTTCTGTGCTCTGGACACAGGATTGAGGCAGCTGATTAGCATCTCCAGCTGGCAGAACACTTGCTGCGTGAGGACTTCGATACTCTGAGGGCTACTTCCATGTCCTGGTAGCCTCTGGCGTCCTTTAGCCTTTAGAATCCCTTGCACTTGGTGTGGGGTTTGAACTTTTAAGAGCCTGGGATAAAGCCAATTTTGTGGTTTCCTCTACCAAAAATGTAGTGACAGCAACTGCCCTCATACATCCAGGCTGTCCTGTGGCCACTGAGCTCTGCTGTTTAGAAAAGCAGGCCAGTGGTCATGGACCCAGTTTTGGGGTGAGCACGCCCAAGGATATTCCTTTACTTTAGCTACAGATGGGGTGAAGGATTTGTCTAGGGGAGGGAGCCCTAGAGAAGGGACCCTTGTCAGCAGACCCTTAGTCTCTGAGGGCCTCGTGCTGTCCTCCTGACCATTCACATGGGTCAGCATCAGGGCCCTTTAAGCCTCATACGTGGATTTACCATCAACCCCAGTCCTGGAATCCAGTTCCTGCAGAAGCCTGCCATTCCCAGGAGAGCAGTTTCTTCGTCTGTGGCTTTGATTGAAGTGGGGGGGGGGTGATTCCCTGGGGTCAGAATGTATCTCAGTTGGGTCATTTCCTGTTCAGCGATCTGGGCTTTGGTCAGGGAAACTTTATACCCTCTTTCCCTAAAAACTTGAGAGCTGTGTGGTGTTTTCATCTAGGTCCTCCTTAGAGGGACCGCAGACAAGGATGTCATCTACATGTTGCATGATGGACACAGTCTTTAATGACAGCAGTTTGAGTTCCTTGGTGAGGGCATCGCCAAAGAAATGGAGGCTGAACCTGAAGCTCTGAGAAGGACCATCCAGGTGTGCTGCTGGGTCACACCCCTGCGTCGGATGCTGGGGTCCCAGCACAAAGATGAGCACAAAGGCACCTCTCAGTCCAGGCTGTGAACCAAGCCGTGCCTTCAGACGACACAACTTTTTGATGGGAACTCAGAACAGAGAAAACTTACATTCTCACCTGTGACACTCTGGGTCACCTGGGGCTCCAGCAGTATGATGGACATGCACTGTGGGAGCCACCTGGGCCCTAATCCCCCTCAGTCCCTGGAGTCCTCCTCTCCCTTTAGAGCTGGGGACAAACTTATTTCCAGTGACTGTCTTGTTTACATTGGGGGCAGGGGCCAGGTGGACTTCTCAGGCAGGGACATGCCTTGCACCAATGTCTTGACTTCCCACACTTGAAACAGTATCTCTTGGAACTTTTGCCCATGGTTGGTGTCCCCTGGGTCAACCCTGAGCTCACAGGGCACTGGTTACCCTATGAACCTGTTGTTCAGACTGTTGTTCCCCAATTTGGGGGCCCCTTCCCCCTTGACAGCATCATTACACACCTCAGATGCTATATCCAGTATCTGGCTCTGGGAGTTTGGCTTCCCATGGCCAGGTTCTGAAGTTTCCTTCCAATATCCAGGGCTGACGGAATGGGTACTGAGTACGGTGTATCCTTCGGGGGGCCAGGGTCTATGTCTATCAGTTGTCCCTGGAATAAGGCTGAATTCTCTGCCTTATGCTGCGTTACCTCCCTGACTTTGTCATAACTTATGGGTTTGAGACTACACAATTGCCTGCCAGCCACTGGACAGGTACTGCAGGCTCTCAGCACCCTGAATCCTCCTGACCTCTTTCCAGTTCCAGTTAGGGTATGTTTATGGGACTCACAGTGGATAGGTTGGGCTAATGAGCCATCAGGGAGTCAGCGTGGGCTTGAGTCTCAGCCAAGATTCATTGATTTCCTCCTGGACGCCACAGTGGACAATGTGTCGGTCACCCAAGTTCTATCCAAGCTGGTTAGGGGCTGACATGCCTCAGTAAATTTGGCAGAATCCTCTAAAACCTCCTGTGCTTGTGTTTCCACTGACTTAGGTCAATCATGGGGAAGAGACATGTGTCGTGTGATCTCAGCGTCTGTTGGCCACCGCTCTCAGGGGACAAGACTGGACTATACCTGGGAGGTAGCAGGCCCTATCGCAAATGATTCCAGCTGAGCTTTCCTCTCGCAGAGGGGACAGGGTGGTTGTAGGTTAGAAGCCATAGGTTAGCGGGAGGTGAAAGAGATCCAGGGCTTCAGGTAGAGCTCATGCCACCAGGACAAGCCTGGGTCCAGGAGGTGGAGCCCTGGGTGGTGGGGACCACTTGGCAGTGGGTCATCCTCCGAGTCCTCGGAATGTGCAGATGATGTAGCACCAGATCACCCTCAAGACGGTCTCAGGACTCAGGAGTAGCAAGTCTGTGTCAGTGGGGTTTGTGGGTGGAAACCTCAGATGCACAAGTGAGCCCAACACCCTTCTCCCTGTCCCCTTCTTCTGTCAATGAACATCTAAAACTTCATGCCACGTAGAGGCCTCTGTCTAAGGCCTGGGGACAAATGACGAAAGCAAGTAGGAAGTAACTCCTGACCCCAGAGCTTGAACTACGGGAGTCGAGCGAGCACTGTTACTGGCTGAGCTGAAGGATTCTGCACGGGGCAGAGAGGTGCCCACAGGCACACATGGGGTGAGAGGGGCGCCCGCAGGAGCACCCACAGGAGTACATGGGGCAGAGAGGCGCTCACAGGCAGAGTACAGGTGGTAGAGAGGCACTCACAGGCAGAGTACATGGGGCAGAGAGGCGCCCACAGGAGTACACGGGGCAGAGAGGCGCTCACAGGAGTACATGGGGCAGAGAGGCACCCACAGGAGTACATGGGGCAGAGAGGCGCTCACAGGAGTACATGGGGCAGAGAGGTGCCCACAGGAGTACATGGGGCAGAGAGGCGCTCACAGGCAGAGTACAGGTGGTAGAGAGGCACTCACAGGCAGAGTACATGGGGCAGAGAGGCGCCCGCAGGTGCACCCGGAGAGAGAGGCACCCGCAGGAGTACATGGGGCAGAGAGGCACCCGCAGGAGTACAGGGGTAGAGGTGCCCACAGGGGTGCATGGGGAGAGAGGCGCCCACAGGAATAAAGGGGGTAGGGTGTGGCTATGCATCCCCCACAGGTGGCCTGAGACAGTGGACAGAAGAAGTGGCTGGGTCCTCGGCACTGGGGAGCCTGGACTTTATCCCTCCAGGGACCAGTAGGGATTTCACACAAAAGAATCATGGCCAGAGTATACTTTAAGATTGATTGATTGATTGATTGGAAAGGCAGAATGACAGAGAGAGAGAGAGAGAGAGAGAGAGAGAGATGAGTATCTTCCATCTGCTGGTTCACTCCCCAAATGGCCACAACAGCCAGGACTGGCCCAGGTTGAAGCCAGGAGCAAGGAGCTTTTTTCGGGTCTCCCACATGGGCACAGGGGCCCAAGCACTTGGGCCGCTTTCCTTTGCCCTTCCAGGCATATTAGCAGGAAGCCGGATCGAAAGCTGGATCAGAAGTGGAGCACCCAGTACTTGAATCCAGTGCTGTGGCTTAACCCACTGCGCCACAACATCAGAGACTGCTTTCGAGTGAGGGTGACACACGGAGTCCCACCCCTCCACCCCGCAAGGCATCTGACCAGGAAAGGCATGGCTGCTGTGCTTGGGAGAATGGAGCAGGCCCCTGGAGCCCTCAGTGTGGATGCAACTTCCGAGGGGCTTGGATTCCCACCGTGGAGACCAGGGCTCCTCTGTGTGGCCACAGGAGGGTCCCGAGAGGCCAGGTCTGTCCAAGTGCACCCTTCACCCCTTCACACAAGTGGAGACCCGGGGTGCCACGAGTAGAGGAATGCAGTTGCAGGTGAAGACGCAGACCAGTCCCCTCCCAGGACACTGCCGTGGACCCTTCTCTAACACCTGCCTCCTCAAGGTACTTCAGTGACACCCAGGTACTTGGTGCAAACCTGAATTTGTACAGTGGAGATTCTCATGAAATACTGCTTCCATCTAACACTGCTGGGAGCATTTAAGTGCAAGTGCGCCAGGACCTTTAAGAAAAGCCACGTAAGGGAAGAGAAACCACACGACCTTTCACTGGAGGCCGTCTCGAAGCGTCACGGAGCAGGCAGAGGCACGAACGGCAGCCGAGTCCAACTCTCACCTCTCAGCCCCGGGGCTCACCTGGGGTCTTGGGAACAAAGGCGAGCGCCTCCTGGCCCAGAACACGGCCCTGTGTGTCAGGGCTGCAGAATCTGCAGCTGTTGGCTCGCCCTGAGTCTCTGCTGGCCTGTTCTTCATCACATCTAAACACGTCAGAGCAAGGCTTTCCGGCACCCCTCGACTGGCATACTTTCTGTCTGCGAGTTCCAGGCGTGTTTTCCATCTGGGCAGCATGTGGATGCCACACGGCTTATCTGATGTGACTCGAGTCTGGTGATTTGCTGGGTGAACACTGCCCGGTGAGGTCCAGTGTCCTGAGATCACAAGCCGAGGGCTGCAAGGGCCTCTGGCACCATGGGTGGCTGCTTCCTCCCCTCTTCAAGAACCACAGTGCCAGGCTGGGCACCACATGAGGATGGAGCCTCCCTCATACCACTCACAAAGCTGAGTCCCAGTCGTCTCGCACTGCTGAACACACTACGGCTAGACTACCACGCCAGTGGAGAAGGCACTCGGGAACCGGCCGGCCAGCCAGGTCAGAGAGGAGAAAGCTCCCAGGCCTGTCGGGCCCATCAGAGGGCAGCCAAGCTCAAAGGCGCCCACATGCCCCCGGGACAACTCAGCCAGCGATGGAACAGCGACGGCCATGCGTGGAAACACATGGGGCTGTGGTGATCCATGGGTTCACAGCTGAACTAAAAACACCATCAGGGCCGGTGCCGTGGCTCACTTGGCTAACCCTCTGCCTGTGGTGCCGGCACCCCGGCTTCTAGTCCCAGTTGGGGCGCCAGGTACTAGTTCCGGTTGCTCTTCTTCCAGTCCAGCTCTCTGCTGCGGCCCGGGGAAGGCAGTGGAGGATGGCGCAAGTGCTTGGGCCCCTGCACCCATGTGGGAGACCGGGAGGAAGCACCTGGCTCCTGGCTTCAGATCGGCGCATTGCTGGCGGTAGCAGCATTAGGGGAGCGAACCTTTCTCTCTGTCTCTCTCTCACTATCTATAATTCTACCTGTCCAAAAACAAAAAACAAAAAAAAAAAAAAAACAAAAAACCCACAACCGGCACCTTTCTAGCATTATCTGAAATCCTGAACAAATCATCACTTACAGAGCACCTTTAGTGAATTATTATAATCATGCAAATACCTGATCATAAAACATGAACGTGTTAGAAGAGCCTTCCTTCTAAGCAAATGTCTCCTGGAAAAGAACTCTAAAGCCTTCAGATGTGTATAAATACATATATATGAGCGGGGTCTGTGTATGTGGTTATTCCGGGACAGTGCCAGCCCACCAGAGTTTCCTTCAGCAGGTGACTAAAGGGAGAGAACCTAGGGTGACTCTCGCCTCCGCCAGAGCCAGGGAGATGCAGTCAGTCCCTGACCCACCAGCGGGTCCCCGGCGCAGGTGCCGGCGGCCGGAAATCTCTCCAGGATGGGAGCGGAGTCAGCCTGAGCCCCAGATCCAGCGGCCACACAGGAAGCGCCGGCCACGCAAGGCTGGTCAGTACCGTCCAGGCGGAAAGCCGCTGGGCAGACGGCCGCGCGGTCAACAAGTGACTGGGGACCGCGAGCCCCAGCGACGCCCTCCTGCGGCCCGGGCCGCACCCGCTGCGGCGCAGGCCGAGGTCTCCGAGATGACCCCGGCTGACCGGCCCCGAGGCGCTGCTGTCAGCTTCAGGCGTGGCGCCGGCGCTCTGGACCCGGTGTCTCCAGCAGGCCTCACCTGGCACGCGCGTGGCGTCATCCGTGGCAGAGCCGGTGTGGCGTCCGGGGCGCTCTCCGGAACAGCCGGGACCCTTGTGGCCTGCCTGTCCGCAGAGGCTGCTGCTGGCGCGGGGGTCGCTGCACGCCACCTGCACTAGCAAACCAAAAGCGCAGAGGAAATGGGAGAACGTTATTGTAACAAACACTTCCTGCGCGTCGCGTGACTCCGACTGCACACGGGAGCCTCCGGCGGGGCAGACGCCAAGTGGACGCGCTGGCCAAGATCCAGCCACGTGCTCGCAGAGGGAATCTCCAGCGTGTGCACGCAAAAGGAAATACCTCCACGCTCGCCCAAAGACGGTGGGAAGTGCGCCGGCTGACACCAGCAGAGAGGAGAGGCAGTCCTCCCACGTGAGCAGAGCGCGGAACTGCAGCAACGCACATGCGCACAGAGGTCAGGAAGTGCACCGACGCGCGTGCGCACAGAGGGCGGGACATACAGTGACGCGCGTGCGCACAGGTGAGACGTACAGCGACGCGCGTGCGCACAGGTGAGACGTACAGCGATGCGCATGCGCACAGAGGGTGGGACCGGCCGCGACGGGCGCACGGAAAGTGGGAGAAGTACTGCGCGGTGCGCACAGAGAGGAGAGAGTACCTAACTGCGTGCAGAGAAGGCCGCCCTCACTACGCAAGGGAAGCGCGCAGTTTCGGCGGCTCGTCTCTCCCGGTGCCCGCCGCGGTGCTGCCCGGAAGAGCAGAAACGGGCTGCTGGGCGTGGGGACGGACTGGCCAGTCGGTCAGAGGAAACGCGGCCGTCTCGCATAGCCGGGACCGAGGGTCCATTCCACGAATCCCTGCCCGGAGCGCAGTTCCCCGTCAGTGGGGCCCAGGGCTGCGTGTTCAGGGCTTGCTGGGGCCGTGTCCCGAATGCTCCGCTCTCTGCCTCCGGGGAAGGCTTTTGACAGCTCTGCACTCGGGCGAGGCAGCCTCCCGGACCCGCAGGGTCCGGGACCCCCACACAGTGGCCCCCTTTGCAGGGGTGGGCGTGGGCTCAGACCCCTCACCTGGCAGCAGCGGGCTCCTCCCGCCTGTCCTTGCTGCCTGCAGTTCGCTTTTACCCACAGCTCCCTTCAAGTGCTGCCCACCGGTCCCGTCCACGCCCAGGCGCGCTGCCACGGCCCCACGGGGTGAGGCCTTGATGACGTCACATGCGGTTGCTCTGTTTGCCTGGGGGAAAAGCCTGCGCAGAGACTCCAGGACAACATCACTTGGACAAGGATCCCGGGACGAAAACCCCCAGGACCACCCGTCTCTCCTGGTCCCAGGTCAGGCACAAGGCCCAGGGCACCTGCAGGATGGCCCACCCCATTGTCCTGCATTCTGCCAAGGCCAGCAAGAAGGTGTGGGCAGTTCTTGGTGGTCAGGCAGCTGGGATCCAGTCATTGGGAGCAACTGCCAACCCGGGGGGAGGGTGCACTGGTCCCCGCGGTCGGAGGTACCCCTACCGCATCACAGCTAAGGTTCCAGGCCCCACCCCAATTCCTTTTCTGGCAGACAGACCCTATGCACACACTGGTAGAGCCTCACACAGATGCTCACAAACACAGATTCTCACAGACGCTCACACACAGATGCTCTCTCACACACACAGACCCTCGCAGAGACAGGTCCTAACACATCCGGGTAGACCCTCACACACACACACAGACCCTCACAGAGACAGGTCCTAACACACCCGGGTAGACCCTTACACACACAGATCCTCACAGAGACAGGTCCTAACACACCCGGGTAGACCCTCACACACACACACACAGACCCTCACAGAGACAGGTCCTAACACACCCGAGTAGACACACACACACACACACACACAGACCCTCATAGGTACTCTCACACACAGACCCTCACAGAGACAGGTCCTAACACACCGAGTAGACACACACACACACACAGACCCTCACAGAGACAGGTCCTAACACACCGAGTAGACACACACACACAGACCCTCACAGAGACAGGTCCTAACACACCGAGTAGACACACACACACACAGACCCTCATAGGTACTCTCACACACAGACCCTCACAGAGACAGGTCCTAACACACCCGGGTAGACACACACACACACACAGACCCTCATAGGTACTCTCACACACAGACCCTCACAGAGACAGGTCCTAACACACCCGGGTAGACACACACACACACACAGACCCTCACAGAGACAGGTCCTAACACACCCGGGTAGACACACACACACACACAGACCCTCACAGAGACAGGTCCTAACACACCGAGTAGACACACATACAGACCCTCATAGGTACTCTCACACACAGACCCTCACAGAGACAGGTCCTAACACACCGAGTAGACACACACATACACACAGACCCTCATAGGTACTCTCACACACAGACCCTCGCAGAGACAGGTCCTAACACACCCGGGTAGACCCTCACAAACAAACCCTCACCGAGACAGGTCCTAAAACACCCGGGTAGACCCTCACACACACAGATTCTCACACACAGACCCTCACAGAGACAGGTCTTAACACACCCGGGTAAACCCTCACACACACATACACAGACACACAAATGCACACACACAGAGACCCTCACATACACAAGTAGATACACACATCCTGTCACACATTAACAGACCCTCACATACAGAGACCTTGAGACAGACCCTCACATACACACACTCACACCCACAGACTCACAGAAACACTCAGACCCTCACACACATGGACCCTCACATACCTTACACACAAACACACAGACTAATACACAGAGACCCTCAGACAGACCCTCACACACCTTACACAAACATACACATGTAAATGCTCACAAACACAGAGACACGCAGACCCCCTCAACCCCTCACATGCACAGGTAGACCCTCACACACACAGACCCTGGCACATGTTAACAGACCCTCACATACACACGCTCACACACAGAGACCCTCAGCCCCCACACAAGTAGACACACACACACACACATGCACTCACACACAGAGACCCTCAGACCCTCACACCTCATACAGACACACACACATAGATGCTCCCACGTACAGACTCACAGAGACCCTCAGCCCCTCACTTACACAGGTAGATACACACACACATGCTCACACACACAGACTTACAGAGAGAGACCCTCACACATCTCATATGCACACACAGACCCTAGCACACACACCCTTGCACACACACACTGACAGTACTTCCTCAGTCTTGTGGTTTCTGGGCCCCAGGGAAAGGACCTAAAGGCGTGTGTATGTGAGAATGAGTGTCCTGGGCGGGGACGGTGACAGCTGGTGAATTGTGGCGGCTCTGTGGAAGCCATCAGCCGCGGAAAGTCAGTGACCCCGAGGTCAGACGCCACGCACTTGGTCCTCGGATCCCGCCGCCCTCTCCCCAGGAAGGTAAGCAGGCACCCCAGGTGTTGTCGTCACTCAAAGAGCCTGGGGGGAGCCTGGGGGCAGCACTGACCGCCCAGTGTGGCAACTCGACACCAGGGAAGCAAGCGGCCAGCAGCCGCGGAGTCCAGAAGGGATTTAGATCAAAGGCTGCAGCTGCGATGGGCAGCAGGCGGCAAGCCCTTCTCGAAGTCAGCGTTGGGGGCCACTGGGCGCCCATGGGGGCAGCTGAGGGGCGCCAGCTCCAGGTCCTGGAGGGGCCAGGTACCCCCTTCTGAGCTTCAGGACTCCAGAGCACACAGCGCGCCCCTGCTGGGCACTTCAGGCCAGCGAGACCTGAGTCACTTCAGCTGCTGCTCTGTGTGGCCTCTGAAATCAGCCAGCGGGAGAGTATCTAGTGACCACTTCTGTCTGCCCAGGAGCAGGAGTCGGGCCCTGGGGTAGATGGCCACGGAAGGGCCACACTGCCAACCATGGTCTCTGTTTCTCACCTGGCTCTGTTCAGAGGTAGCCAAGGTCTCAGGTGCACACGCAGGGCCTGTGGGGGAGCAATCCCAACATTCGAGCCACAGCGACCTGGGCGGTGGCGGCCATGTGCCCCCGCATGTGGAAGGGAGAGGGCTTGCCAGGGCAGGTGTGAGATGGGGCCGGAATGGGAGGTGGGGGTGAGCTGCAGGTGCTCCGGGGAAGGATCTGTTCTTAGGACCTGTGGCATGGGGGGACACGAGGCTGTGCCAGGGTCCCGGCAGCCACAGAGATGGGGGACCTGGGGCCTGCTGCAGCGCTCTCCCGAGTAGATTCCAAGCTCTGGACACGGATGCAGAGCTGGAGAAGGGTGTCCCTGCCCGACTTCCTGCCCATGGCTGCTTTCTGCAGGCTCAGTGCATCCATGGAGAGGAACGCTGTGGTGCCAGTTAGGACGGCACCTCCGGGGAATAAGGCAGCGTCCCAGCGGCTGGGGCTGCCCTCCTGAGCCGCTGCTCCGCGCTTCCTGCCAGAGATTGCTCTGGGAAGAACGCCAGGGCCCCTCGGGACAGGGACAGAGTCCAGCTGGCTGATCCAGCCTCAGCCTAGGATTCAAGGCCCTATATTTGACATTTCTGTGTGCTTGGGAACCAGGCACGCGGGACAAAGTGCTGGGCTGCTCACAATCTAAGATGTCTCGAACTCTCCTGCTGAACTTGAGGCTTTGGAAACAACCCATGAGCCAGCCTGAGCGGTGTGGAGGCTGACACTGAACCGGCACCCTCCCAAATGGCCCTGGTGGAGCCCAAGACCGGTGCATTGCCTGTTGCCAGAGCACACCCAGAACCGTACCTCACCCCAGCGAGGCTGGCCCTGCTGTTTCCAGCTGAGCCCACTGGGACGTGCTGGCCTGAATCTCACTACCCCTGGCTCAGCGCACTGGGACGTGCCGGCTGAGTCTCACTGTACCCCAAGCTCAGCCCACTGGGACGTGCCGGCTGAGTCTCACTGTACCCCTGGATCAGCCCACTGGGACGTGCCGGCTGAGTCTCACTGTACCCCTGGATCAGCCCGCTGGGACGTGCCGGCTGAGTCTCACTGTACCCCTGGATCAGCCCGCTGGGACGTGCCGGCTGAGTCTCACTGTGCCCCTGCTGAGCGTTAGGTGCCCTGAACAGGATTTCCTCCCTTCTCACTGCCTTCTCATCTGTCCCGGCTCATCCCTGCGTTAGTCACTTGCATTAGGTCCAAGGAGACGAGAACGTTCTAGGAACAGCCCTCAGAGTGGGATCTTTGATCTGAGTAAGCTGCTCTGAAACTTAGGGCTTCCCCCTTGGTTGCTGTTTTCGTAGCCATCATCAGTGACGTGGCCCCAGGGTTTTGGAACAAGCTCCTGCAGCACAGCCCTCTGCTGGGCAGGCCCAGCATCCCGATGTCAGCTCTGGCTGAGTCCCTGAGGGGGCTCAGCTTCTATGGACCCTGGAGTCCACAGGTGTGGGGCGGCCAAAAGGTTGACCCGTGCAGTGAACAGAGGACCCCGCGTCCCTGGTTCCCAAGCACACACCACTTCAGGCTGGATCCCAGCCTGGCAGTGGCGCTGTTGCTGGTTGACTTCAGGCAGGTTCCGCCTCTGATCCTCAGTGTCTGCTGACGGAGACCAGCGCATCTGCTGGGAGAGCTATCCAGCTCTGCGGCACCTCCCTCCCACCTCTGGGCTGGGGCCACCACGCACCGGTGTAGACAGGTGTGCCGAGGCGTGGCTCCCTCCTTAGCTAAGATCCGTCTGAGAGGTGCGGGTACGGCCACTCCCACACCTGCGGTTTATCTGCAGACCCCACGTGACCCCAGGGATGCCGAGGCAGCAGGCATGTCCACAGCGTAGCAGTCATAGGTCCACTGTCGTGGTGTGGTTGCTGGAAACCGAAGAACCAAATCGGAAACAACGGGCAGGAGAGGGGCAAGCTGGGCCATCTTGTGAGCTCCCGAGGCAGGACGGGGCCCCGCCTCACCGACACCAGCGCTGTGAGGTGGAGGATACAGCAGTCCACCTGCTGCACCCGGCAGCTGCTGAAGTGGACTCGCCCCGTCACGCTGAGCGTCGACAGCAAAGTTCAGATCTGAGAGAAGATCCCAAAAAGAGCTGGAATTTTAGGCTCCCTGTTGGCCCATGGGCAGTGTCAGCCGCAGAAGGTCGAGTCCAGCCCCAGCCCGAGGTGTACCCTGCGCCAAAGCAGCAGCGGAAGATTCGGGCCAGCCGACGGCCCGAGGCCTAGCCCTCTCCCCTGGACTCTGCCATCCCCAGGGCCCCCGTCCAGCTGCAGGATGGCGGCCTCTCCCACACCGTGGCCCTGCCCCTCTGACCACCCTTGCAGTGTTTCCCACAGCGTCAGGAGAGGGGTGCAGCCCTGCTAGAGCCGCCGCCTCCACTCACTGTGCCGGCAGCCAGCGGGGTGAAGCGGGGCCGCTCTCCTGCCAGCAGCAGGAGGCACGGGGGCCGCTCACTCTGCGCTGACACTCGGCTGAGGGCTGTCGCCTGACCCCCCTCGCAGCCAAGGTCGGAGACCTGCAGACGGAGCCAGGCCGTGCCCATCTCCACAGCCCGACTGCAGTTGGGAGTCGGGGAGGGGCATGGCAGGAAGCCCTTTCTAAAGGCAGCCCCGCCTTAAATGCAGTACAGCTGGAATTCAGGCAGCTCCAGGCGGGTGGCCATGGCTGGGGACGCTGACCATCTCATCACGTCCCCTGCCCCTCTGGTGAGGCCTTTCTTCCCTTCGCTTGTCCCCCTCGGCTCGCAGCAGTGCCACACAGAGGCCGGGCAGTGCAGTGGACAGCAGTGGTGGTGTTGGCATTGGCTGGACGACCACAGGCCAGGCGTGGGGCTGCTGTCTCACTCGAGGGGTGCAGGGCCACAGCCACACGTGCACACTGCCTGACAGCATCGCAGAGTCAGACATGTGTGGCCTTCTCTCACCGCACCGCTGAGTGTCCCTGGATCGGCTGTCCTGGCAGCCTGTGGCAGGTCTCCAGTTTCTCAGCCACCATCTGTGCCTGAATGGATTCCTCACTTTCCTTGCATCCTCCAGCCTCTGTGTCCCTGGAGAGCTCTGATGGACAGCATTTGTGTCCCAGTGTGCCCACCTTCTGGCTGCCAAGCGCAGGGCCCTGCCTGCCAGGGAGCTGCCGAGGCCTGGCCTCTGTTCCCCACTCCGGGTTCCCGGCTCCAGCTTGCTATGCGCCATGGGAATTTCTGAACTCGTTTCCTGATCTCTGAACTGGGAGCAGTGTGCATGGTGCTGAGATGGATGGTTCTTGCTGTCACTCAGCTCCCGGGCCCCTGAGGCCTCCCACGTTCCTACAGAATGAAAGACCCCCGCTGGAGGTCGCAGCAGGGAGCGAGACCGGCTCTCCAGGTCACACAGGGTGGTGCCCAGGGGGCTCCCACCCTTGCCCTCTGGAAGCTGCAGGAGAGAATTTCTCCCTCTGTTCCCAGCTTCCAGGGGCGCTGCACCCCTGGGTTGGGCCCTGCCTCCACCTCCGGAGCCAGAACCCCGTCCTCTCTGGGATTCTCTCTGGTTATCCCACTTTTTATCAGGGCCCACTGGAATAATACAGAACAGGAATAACTCAGAACAGTTCTCCTTCTGAGGTCCCTGACTGGGAGCCTGTGGTGGGTCCCTCTGCCCTGGGAGGGGCCACATCCATAGGCTGCCGGCTTCATTTGCCCCAGAGCGGTGGTGGGCAGAGGGCACAGCCCAGGGCCCCCACCCTGGACATGATGGTGCCAAGTTTTCAGAAACACCATGACTCACTTCTTCCAGCATCATTTTCTAGGGTTGTGTGTATTTCTTGGTAGTCTTTTTTTTTCTTCTTTATGGCCTTGAAGTGCGCGTACCCGGGCTGTTCTGATACTCAGGGTGCTGTTATCAGGTGTCATTGGGGCAGCCACTGAAGCCCCCAAGGCTGGTGTCTGTGCAGAAGCACAGCCATGTGGGAGGTGCCTGGAGTCAGGGCTTCTCCCTCTGAGGGTCCCAGTGCCCCACATTCCTCCAGAAATGACAGAAGAAACCGATGCAGGCCCAGATCCCAGGGGTGCGGAGAGGGTAAGGTGCAGAAGGGCTCCGTGGTTAACTCAGAATTGTCTCCCAGGAGCAGAGGGGGCAGATTTCGAAAGCTAGGAGCTGACAAGCCCCAGAGGCCCCAAGCAGTCCCCCCCTCCCCCCCTCCCCACCCCGTCCTTAGCACAGGAAATGCCTCCCTCCCCACTGTGGGTGGTGGGCAGGCAGCTCTTCTGTGCTGGGAGCAGAGGGCATTGAAATTCCTGTCCCAGATCGGAGGGCTGCCTGGCCTGGTGCCCGTTATGCAGAGGTCAATTGGGAGCTTCCTCTGCCAGGCCTGGGACAGGCAGGGTCGCGGAAGTGACGGGTTTCCCCTCTGATGATTTGAAAACTGCACCGTGGGAAGGAAACCGAGGCCAGGGTGCAGGCACAGAGCAGGCGGCTGCCCGCTCTGCAGTGGCACCACTGGCTGCAGAGGCACCCTTGGCGGTGCTCTTCAGAGGGTCCTGGTCCCCAGGCAGGGCTGGTTGGGATCGCTTGATGGAGACTGGAGGACAGGGTCCTGCCAGGGCTCTGAAGACAGAGCCCGAGGATCTTGGACTGGCCCAGCTCTGCCCAGAGACAAGCCCCTCATCCCAAGGGATCCCCGCCCTCCTCCAGCTGAGACCTTCCCTTCTGTTAGGCAGAGCTGGCTGCCCAGGACGGCAGCTTCAGGAAGGAGCACTGGAGACCCTTGTGCCCACTCGCACCGCGGACAGTCCCTCACAGGGCTCCCTTTCCTCTGCTCCTCACAGGGTGGGATGCCCTGGTTGGTGTCCTCAGCTGGCTACTTCTGGGTGAATTGCAATTTGGAGCCCACATCCTGCGTCCAACATGGGGAGAAGCCAGCCCTGTTAACCCATAGCCAAGGAGGTGAGGGACTGGAGTTCGTGCGTCTGCACGTGTGATTCAGCTCCTGTTTCCTCTCTGCCCCTCGGGTGTGTGTGGTCAGCATCAGGGTTTCTCCCTGTGCCGTTCCAGCTGCCCCAACCGTTCCCTGACAATATGAAGGGGCAGCTCCTGGGGGTTGGAGCCAGTGCACACAGAGGGCCAGCAGTTTGCAGAGAGGACGCCACTGCCAGCGGCAGGGAATACGCCACAGCCATCAGGACAGCAGCCTTGTCCCTCACACCCAGGTAGAAAACGGAGACCACCACAACGTGCAGGGTTGCTTGCCGGGGCCAGCACTCCGCACGGTGTGGCCAGAGCCCAGGGCCAGGCACGGAGTGGGAAGGGTGCTGGCCCATGTGGAGCTTGGTTGCTTCTGGGGAGTCAAGTGTCCCCAGGATAGGATTGCTCTGTGGGCTAAGACTGCCACCGTGGCACCTTCCTGAAGACCCTGCCCCCTCCAGGGATCAGGCCCCAGCAGAGGGGTCCCCCAAGGACCCTGAGTCACGAAGCCTGCACTTGGGGTCTATGGGGTGGGGTGGCTCCCTCCTGCTTTCCTGCCGGCTACAAAACCCGGAAGTCATCTTTCTTTGAATTGGGCTATTTGGTGTGCTAAATTATATTAACATTGATTTATGGGATGGTATGAAAAACAGATGAAGCAGCAATTGATCCACTGAGGTGCCCTTTGAGGGTGCAGACAAAATAATTTGAAAGATCTTTTTTTAATGTTTGTTAATTGAAGCTCCAGATGGTAGTTGAAGATGTGTTGGAGGGTTCTTTACAAATCAAAAGGAATAACAACAAAAAACAACAACAACAAAAGAAATGCGTGAATGAATAGTGGCATGATCCATTCGTTCCGTAGGCCCTAACGCAAGCCGCATGGCTGTGCCCACAGAAGGTCCCAGCTGCACCTCTGCCTAGACAGCGCCAGTGCGTGAGCCTCAGTTTTCTTCCTGGTAAAATGGAGTAAACGTCTCACTTGCAGGTGTACTGGGCGTTCAAAGGGATCATGTCTACCTACACAAAACGAAAGGTTTTATGTTTAATATCAGACTAGACATTATGTGAAGAGGTTGGCACAGAGGTGTTTAATAAATGTTACTGCAATCTCCAGTAAGACCAATGCAAGTATCAGGTGTTCAAAAAGTGATTGAAGGCCTGTTCCCAAAAAGACTTCTGGAACTTAAACACAGCAAAGTTGTAGGATACAAAATCAACACACAAAAGTTAGTCAGTTTCTATACATTACCAATGAGCAATCCCAAAGGAAGTGAGTATGTCCATTTATAATAGCATAAACAAAAAAATGAAAACCCAGGAGTAAAGGTAACCAACGAGGCAAAGGCCTTACCTGCTGAGAGCTATTAAACATGGCCGAAACAAACAGAACAAGTGAAAGGGAGACATCCCATGTTCATGGGTCACAAAACTCAACATGGTTAAGACAGCCAGATTGCCTTGGGATTCAACGAGTTCCTGATAAAAATCCCAATGGCGTTTTTTGCAAAAGAATTCATCCTAGAATTACGACATCTAAAAAGCCCTAAATGGCTAAAACTCTGTGAAGAAGAGCAGACTGGGGGCTCCCACAGTCATTAAAGCAGCATGAACTGGCGCAAAGACAGGCTGGGGCCTGTGAGAGGCTGTGGGTCACATGATTTTCAGCTGGGGGCCCAGCCCACTCAACGGGGAGAAGACTAGTGGTGCTGGAAAACTGGGCCTCTTCATGCAAATGAATGAAGCTGGTCATTTACCCTATACCGCCCGTGAAATGCATACAAAATGGATCAAAGGCCATGTAAGACCCAAACCATATACTTCTTAGAAGAGAATATAGGGGAAAAACAGTAATATTGGATATGGCAAGAATTTCCTGGATATGATATTGAAAGCATAAACAACAAAAGTGAAAATGGAACATCAAAATTTAAGAACTTCTTGTGCATAAAAGGACAAAATTAATAGTTAAAGGCAACCAATGGCATGAGAGAAAATATTTGCAAATCATCTGTCTGATAAGGGGCTAAAATCTACAATATGTAAAGAACCCTTAAAACTCAACAGGAAAGCACGAATAGCCCAATTTAAAAATGGGCAAAGGTCTTGCAGACTTCTTGCGAGGTGGTGGACAATGGCCAGGAAGCACAGAAAGGCCCGGCATCGCGAATCAGTGGGGAATGGAACCACAGCAGCGGTAGGCCCACACCTTGGCCGCTGCTTGAACAGGTCTGGCTCCCCAGGGCCAGGAATGTGGCACCGTGACTGCTGCCCGCAATGCCAGCATCACGTCTGAGCTCCAGATGCCCCACTTGCAATCCAGCTCCCTGCTGATGCACCTGGGGAGGCAGCAGCAGATGGCCCAAGAACGTCGGCCCCCTTCCACTCATGTGGGAGACCCAGATGGAGTTTTGTGCTCCTGGCTTCAGCCTGGCCCAGCCCTGGCCACTGTAGCCATTTGAACCAATGGGTGGAAGAGTCTCTCCCCTCCCCCCAACCCCCCTTTCTCTATAACTATCTTTCAAATAAATACATCTTTCAAAAAAATCTGCTCCCCAAGCTCGTGCAGATGTTTCAGCCTCCACATCTTGTGGTAATAATGAGTTAATGGTAATGGTTCATTAGGTGGGGGCTTCATCCAAATACAGCTTCTGGGAGGTGGTCACTGGGAGCTGCCCTGCCTCCTGCCTCTCCACTGCCTGTGTCGTCCTTCTTCTGCACACACCACCCTCTGTGGCTCTCATCGACATCCGTCAGATCCACGCCACTGCATGAGGTTGGACAGGGAGGCTCCAGCCTGTGAGCCAAGGTGAGCCCTCTTCCCCTCTGAGCAGCTCCTCTCAGCTGTTCCTGTTAAAGCAACAGAAACTAACACACAATGTCGAATCCACCGACTTGGATAACTGAGATTAGAAAAATCACTCACTAGTGTTGGCAGTGATGCAGAGGAGCCAGAGCTCTGCGTGTGGTGGGGATGTGCCATCTCACTGCTGCCATGAGACCAGGACAGTTCTGCAACACTGCACACAGAACTCTGCCATCCAGCAGCCCCACTGAGCGCCCAAGAGAGATTATACTCCATGTTCATGCAGCGTTAATCACAAGGGCCAAGACTGGAACAACCCCAAGGCCTAAGAATGGATGAACAAATGAGCAAAATATGTGTGTGCATGCAGTTGGATGTTATCCAGCCTCAAAGGGAAGAAACCCTGACACCTACAGTGTGGATGGACCTTGTGGGCGTTACAGTGTGTGAGATAAGCCAGCTACAGAAGGACAGATCCTGCAGGGCTGTGCCTAAACGAGATCCCAGGAGTCATCCAGTCCCTAGAGATGGAAACTGGAGTTGGCGGAGCCAGGCTGGGGAAGGGGTTGGAGTTAGCACTTAATGACCACACTGTCGGTGCCAGGTTAAGCTGTTGCCTGCAGTGTCAGCATCCCGTATAAGTGCCTGTTCCTGTCTGGCTGCTCCACTTTTTTTTTTTTAATTTTAAGATTTATTTACTTATTTGAAAGGCAGAGTTACAGAAAAAGAGGGTGATACAGATCTTCCATTCACTGGTAACTCCCCAAATGGCTGTGACAGCCAGGCCTAGGTTGAATCCAGGAACCAGGAGCTTCTTCCTGGCCTCCCACATGGGTGCAAGGGGCCCAGCACCTGGAACATCTGGGGCTGCTTTCCCAGGCGCTTCTGCAGGGAGCTGGATAGGACACGGAGCAGCCAGGTCTCAAACGAGCCGATATGAGATGCTGGCACTGCAGGCTAATGCCTGCTAATGGTCCTGGGAAGGAATCAGAGGGTGGCCCAAGTGTTTGGGCCCCTACCACCCAAGTGGGACACCTGGATGGAGTCAGGCTCCTGGTTCCAGCCTGGCCCAGGCCCGGCTGTCGCAGCCATTTGGGGACCGAATCAGCAGATGGAAGATCTCTCTGTGCCTGTCCCTTTCTCTCTGTAACTGTGCCTTTCAAATAAACAAATAAATCTCTTCGCTAAAAAAAAAAAAAAAAAAAAAAAAAAAAAAACAAAAACAAAAAAACAAAAAAACCACCCTGAGCAGTGTTTCAGGTTTACAAGATGAAAAAGGTCTGGAGATTGTTACATGACAATATGAACATACATAACACCACTGAACTGAGTGTTAGAAATAGTTAAGATGGGGCCGGCTGTGGCGCAGTGGGTTAACGCCCTGGCCTGAAGCGCAGGCATCCCATATGGGCGCCAGTTCTAGTCCCGACTGCTCCTCTTCCAATCCAGCTCTTTGCCATGACCTGAGAAAGCAGTAGAGGAGGGCCCAAATCCTTGGGCCCCTGCACCCATGTCGGAGACCTGGAGGAAGCTCCTGGCTCCTGTCTTCGGATCGGCACAGCTCCAGCCATTGTGGCCATCTGGGGAGTGAACCGGCGGACGGAAGACCTCTCTCTCTGTCCCTACCTCTCTCTGTAACTCTCTTTCAAATAAATAAAACAGATCTTTAAAAAAATAGTTAATATGGTAAATGTTAAGTTACACATTTTTTTACCACAACATGTCGCTCCCCTTCTTCACGGAGGAACGACACAGGACCCTGCGCTGTTCTTTCGTCTGCTCAGCCCTCCCCGGGTTTGCTGCTGGTTCTTCCCGGGTTGGCTACCGACCCTTCCACCTCTGTGGAAGGGCGGTTCCCCCTGCCACTTTCCCCACTTCCGCGGGGGAGCGGCACACCGCCGGCCGGCTCTCTCGGGGGCTGCACAGGTGTTCCTCAGATAGATGTTCCCCTTAGATGTTCCTGGTGAATGCCGTCTCTCTCCTCCTTTATAGTCCTCCTCCGCCAATCCCAACTCGGCTGCCCACATGCCGAGTACGCTGCTCTCCTCCAATCAGGAGCAGGATCAGCTCCTGCAGGTCATCACTCAAGTTGGCAAGAGGCAGCTGCGTAGAAGCTGTTTTCTCCTCTCTCAGCGCCATATTGTGGGAGAGCAGATGCATAGAATAAGTCTTAATTCCAGTAACTTAGTCTAGTCCGAGTTGCTCCCCACACAACAAAAAAAATTTTTGAGTGCTTTGATGAGCACTGGTTGTATATGGGATAATTCCTGCCCTCCAGGGGCTCACCATTGAGAAAGGTGAGTAGACAGGTGCTTTAATGGAGATGTGAATGACAACTGTGTGTTCCTAGGAGTGTGTTCCCAGGCACCGTGGGCTGTGGCAGCTCAGCCTTTCTCCCTGAGGGCCTCCCTCTGGGTCCTCTGGGGTGACCCCCTCAGCAGCCAAGTTGCTCTCTTGGCTCATGATCAACGTGTGGCTTGCTGGGAGTGTGCTCCCAAGCATGGCCTGACCCCAGCAAAGGGGTCTTGAGCCCAGGGTTCATCTCCACAGTGCCAGCTGCAGGTTCAGCCTCCCACACCTTCACGGTGTCTCCAGATCCTGAGGGAGCTGGGAGCCAGCATCACAGATGACCTACTTCCTAGAAACACAGTTCAAGGGCCAGGCAGGCCGGTGCCCAGGACAGGCAGCACCAGAGGCAGGAACCCTTCCGCTGAAAGCTCACTGCTGAGTGGTGGGCCGTGTCAGCAACTGCTCGGAGATGCAGAACAGGTCCTCAGGCCAAGGGACAGCGGACCACAGAGTGGGGAGGAGCCCCTGGCACCTGAGCCCCAGCCCCAGCACAGGAGTGTCTGCCCACTGAAGGCTGCAGGGGACCTCTGCAGGCAGCCACAAACCTGTCTGGAATGGGCCAGAGTGAGGTGGGAGAGTGGAGGCCGAGCCCGCTTTCTGATCCATCTCTGCTGCACAGAAGAGGTTCATTTGCACAGTTTCTCCTTAGCCAGGTCCTCTCCCACGGCTTGTCCCCAGCTGGGCCCTCTGCTGGGTTAGGAACGCACAGAAGGCTCGCGACCCAGCCCTTCCCTCCTCAGGCCCAGGCGGTGCAGAGCAGGATGGCACCCTCCAGATGCGCCCCTCTGCAAGCAGGGCCAGAACCGTGGCCTTGAGCGGGTGGGGCGAGAGCAGATCTGAAGCCCAGGAAAGAGCCCTGGGCCCACGGCGTCTGCAGGGCAAGCTCCGCTGCCCTCCCACTTGTGCCGCTGCCAGCAGGCTCACTGGTAAGGCAGAAGCCCATGTGCCGGCACTGTGTTGCTTAAGTATTCAGTGGAAAATTAAAAGCTGTGAACTCAGGAAAAGGGAAAGAGGCCACCAGGAATCACAAGCCCAGTGGTGCAGGCAGCTGCCTCC
The DNA here is from genome assembly GCF_051225735.1 of Oryctolagus cuniculus. NCBI lineage: Eukaryota > Metazoa > Chordata > Mammalia > Lagomorpha > Leporidae > Oryctolagus > Oryctolagus cuniculus. The sequence goes on along the minus strand of NC_142871.1, from coordinate 404,573 downwards.
AGGGCTGAGTCCGCTGCGCGGCTCCGGGAGACGCTTCCCGTGCGCCCGCAGCGGAAGGGGAGGCCGGCACGGAACACACACAGCCGCCACCTCTGGCAGAAGAGGCTGGGCTCTGTGTTCTCCTTTCTACTTCTGTATTTCCTGAAATTTTAGTATATTTTTATGAGACAATAAGAATAATACAAAGAAGGTTCATAAAACACATTTTTAAAGGAAGACAAAAATATATTCAAAGAAGCAGTGAACTGAGGCCTCTTTGTCATGAAGAAGCTGAGCACATGGCGGGCATCTGAGTCATTGTCCTCTTTGAGACCAGAGTGCTTTAATCTTGAAAGGGCAGCACACCCCTCCCGTTAGCATTATGCACATCTAATTTAAACATCCTGCGGGCCCTAAGCTTGCAGAAATCACCATCTCTTCTTCCGAAAGCGTCTGCGCGGTTCCAGGCCTCTAAAAGTCATGGAAAACACGGAGTTATGACGGGCGCAGAGTGTGCAACCTTTCTGCTCTAAAACTGTTCGAGTCCCTGCGCAGAACAGAGGCGACTGGGGGGGCGGGGCTCGGCCTCTACTGGGCCCTTGGGTGTGGGACGCTCTTCCTTGGGCACAGGAGCCCCGGCCTCCACCTGCACTGTGGCCCCCAACCCTCAGACACGAGACGCAGGGCTTCCACGAGGAAGCAGAAACTCCCCCCTAGCCTTGGGGCAGCTGCAAGGCATCCGCTCACGCTGGCCAGAGTCCCCCGGGACACCGGCCTCCCAGTAGCTGACCGAGCTGTGTGGGCACCTGCACGGCAGGGTCGCCTCTCCCAGGACCCTCCAAGCCACCGAGGTGCGGGTGGTGGCAGGAAAGGCGGTGACCTCACCAACAGGGCAGGCCATGGCTCCTTCCTGGCCTCACTCAGCCTGGTGTCGCCATGGCCTGTCTGGGGCAGGCGAGGGCGCGGGGAGCCCGCAGCCCTCCTGGTCCCGAGGCACTGGAGCCTCAGCCCTGTCTCAGGTGCAGGCGTCGGCGTCTGCCCAGGCGCTGCACTGGGCCTTGCCTGGCCCCGAATGGGAGAGAGCGGCCTCCCTGGGGGCGGGACTCCCAGTCTGCAGTCTCTGTTGCTGTGGCTTCCCCCAACCACGGGGTCCTTCCATTAGTCGTGGTCTGGCGTGTCCTCCTGGCCCCTGCGCGGCCCTCCAGAGCTGACGGTGGGTGCCCGCACGCAGAACCTGGCGCCGGGGAGCACACGGCTCACCCGAGTCTGGGGCCTCTCCCCTGCACGGCCCGTGCGTCCCGCAGCTCCGCGGGCGCTGCGCGCGAGGAAGACCAGGGGCCTCCGTCGATGAAAACGCACACAGCCCAGAATGAGGCCGCTCCCCGGACGCCGGCTCGCCCGTGAGGGCCAGCCGTGTCGCTGGACTCCGTCGGCGTGCGGGCCCTGCCTCGCTCACACTGCTCAGGCTCCGCACACTCTGCAGCTGGTCTCGGCCGGATTTCCCGGGAGAGAGAACCTCGTTAGCCGGAGCCTCGCGGGAACGACCCGGGGCCCACAGAGGGCAGGGCGCCCGGGAGAAAAGGAGCGGCCAAAGTGTCCTCGCGCGCCTCGACGCACCCTTAGGCCCAGCCGGCACGCCCACTCTCCCATGATGCGCCGCGCCTCCTCCCACACTGGGGACTCCCAGAAGGCATCGCGCTCGCCAAGCCCCGCCCAGGCGCCTCCCGCCGGCTGCCCGTCGGGGTCGCTGAGGGCGGAGGGGCGGCCGTTCTTGGCCTTCCTCGTGGCGAGCGCCTGCCCTCGTGCCTCTGCTTTGGAATCCGTCAGCGCGGGGTCGAGCGCCCTTCCTGCAGCAGCCAGGCTGGGCAGCGCCCCTGCGCGGCGTGGGGGCCAGGGATGCCGGAGTGGGGGACGCGCCCGAGTGCCCGCGGCCTGTGCCTGCCCTCCCCGGCGGCCTCCCTTGGCCGGGGCGGAGGCCGCGCGGGGAGCCCGGCGTGGGCGCTGGAGGCCGCGCGGGCCGGCCCCGCGGCTGGCGCGCTCTGCGGCGACTTCGGAACCCGGGGGTTGGGAGCGCGGGAGCAGATGGTCCCGCCCGAGCCCGTGTGCCAGGTGTTTTAATGAGCCCCCACGTCCGCGCGGCGTCCGGAGCCACATTCCGGGAGTTTCCTAGGATACCGCTGAAGCGGGCCGGGAGAGCGCCTCAGGTGGAAACCTTGAAAGGCTGTCATTAGCATGACAAAGGGGCCGCCACCTGGGGCGTCCTCGGCCGCGGGCAGACGAGGCGTTTGTGTTCTTAGAGCCGCTTCTGCGGAGCCTCTGGCTGGTAACCAAGCGGCCGGAGTTTACGCACAAAATACATGCTGCTTGCAGTTTTTCACCCCGGTTACCCTAGAAATTTCTCCAGTGATTTCTTTGCGCAAGCGGGCGCCGGAGCCCAGCGCCGCCCCGCCGGCCCTGCAGCCTGCTTGACCGGGGGCACCTTCAGCCGCCCCTCGCTGAGCCCCTGCGTTCCCTCGGCCTCTTTATCTCCTGCTGCGTGTGTGCTGTGCACGTCAGGATAGGAAAATGCTAATTTACGCTGCCCGGGGAGCTGCACAGAGCAGCACAGACTGCCTGGAGAGGAGGGGGCAGGGGCACTGGGCAGGGCGGCCTGGTGGGGATGCCTGGTGACCATGGCTAAAACCTGGACTAGAGGCTGGTGTCTGGAGCTGGCCCCGTGGCTCCCTGGCCTGTTCTGCCGTGCAAAGCTGGTTTCTCCCTGGTGGCCGGCGAGGTCCTGTAAGCACCAAGCACGCCCGGACAGCATGTGACTCTGTTCACTTGATGACAGGCTGCAGAGACCAGGGATTCTGGACCGTCTTGGAAACCCTTGACACAGACTCCAGGGCCTTTATCCTGGAGATACTGGCCCTTGGGTGCCCAATCGGGACAACTCTGAGTGGAGCCAGGGCCGGGTGTTCCTGGGTGTGCTTGGGCACTGAGGGAGCACAGCACTGGCCCACAGAGACGGAGCCTGGGGCCAAGACTGTACTCTGGGTTCACTAAATGTCTAGTTGAATGAAAGAAACTTCTGGAATCCTAGGAGTCAGGCTGGGCCCCAAGCCCTCCTTGGCGTGCTTTAGGGGAGACCAGGAGCCCCCTGGCGCCCAGCCTCACCCACCCACCACAGATGGCCTGACTTCAGCTGAATCCGCCTCTGCCTGCCTCCGTGGTCTCGTGCTCTGGTCTCGGTTTTGTGTTAGACGTGGACTTGGATCTTTGTTACAGATTTCAGGCTGTTGGGGCTGGGTGCAGGCTAAATCCCTAGTGCAGGCTCTTGCCTCTTCCTTAGAGGAGCATTCTAAGCGCAGGCACAAATGGAGCACACAAGGTGGTAGTTTATTTAAAAGGTGGGAAGGCGCTCTCCCAACATGGGCATGTCCAGGAGGAGTGGGCCAGAAGGGAGAGGAACGGGGGTGTGGGGAGCGGGCCTTTCAGCGCCCGGCCTCTGCGCTGCAGAGAGAGCACCCTCCTCCCTGGAGCTGGGAAAGGGGAGTGGTTACGTGGTTCCACCTCCAGCTCTCGGGTGAGGGGAGAGGCCACTGGACAGGGGGGTGGACAGGATTACACAGGAGGAAGAGCTGTGGTTCCAGCTCATGACCCTAATCTAGCTACCCTCCTTGTCCCGTATGAAGACCCCAGAAAGATCTCCTTCGAAGCGGATTAATGTGCCACTTTCTTTCTGGGAGAAATCTGATTGAAAGCTTAAAAGCACGGGTAAGTCAGAGTCCAGCATCATTGCGCTGCTATTCCAAAGGTACTCTGGTGCAAAACACGTTCTCCTCCTTGTGTTCTGTGCCCTGTGTCTCAGTGGCTCAGCTCACAGCCTCCAACACCTGAATTCTGCCAGAACAGAGTGTGGTGACGCTTACCAGAGACGCCTTCCCAACTCCTAAACGGGGCTTGTCATATAAACATTGCTCCAGAAATACTGTGCTGTGAGCGAATGCACATGACCACGACACCTAGATGCGCACACTCCTGCACACGTGGACACACGGGCACACACTTCGGCACACACAATGCAATTGCAGCTCTTGTAATGCTGTACCGCATTGCTCAGAGGCTGTGAGGAGCAGAAGTGGCCTGCTTAGCACATTTTCTGTAGATTCTTAGGAGTAAAAGTGGTTCCTTGACTAATCTAGAAGTTATTCTAAGAGAAACCAAAGTGGTTTCAATGAAAAGTGAGATGCAGTTTTTTTAACCCTATAAAATGATCCTATAGTGATTTAAAAATGTAAACACACACCCTGAAACACTGGGAGGATTCGCATCCAAGCATTGTTAGCAAAGATTTCCCCCATTTTAAAATTTTTATTGTCTTTATATTAAGAACCTAGTATGTTCAGTTTTTAATTTGTTTTAAGTTTTATGTGCGTGTTTATTTGAAAGGCGGGGAAGGGGGGAGAGAGAGAGAGAGAGATCTCTCTTCCGCTTGCTGGTTTATTCCACAAATGGCAGCGACTGCTGGGGCTGGGCCAGGCAGAAGCCAGGACCGAGGGACTCAATCCTGGTCTCCCATGGGGGTGGCCAGCACCCAAGCACTGGGGCCGTCACTGTTGTCTTTCAGGTGCATTAGCAGGGAGCTGGAGAGGCAGCAGGGGCGAGGCCGGCTGCCAGGTGCTCTGCGATGTGGGTGTCCGAGGCATCAGCTTACTCTGCGGGGCCACCACGCGCACCTGGAAAGGGCACGCAGGCAGGTACGTGCCTTTCTCTGGGAAGCCCGTCCCGGCACAGCCATCCCCTGGGCCGCCAGCACCGGCTCCCCACATGTGCCCCCAGGGACTTCGATTCCCCGCCCGGGTAGCTCCTCGGCCCCAGGCTCACGGAAGTCCCGAGAATGCCCGGAATACTTGCGCCAAGGCAGCTGCCCCATCTCCGTGCTGCTGCCCTCCTGGGAGACCTGGCATCTCTCCCAGGGACTCTAGGTTCTGTGTCTAGAGAATGATAATGAACAAGGTCATACCTTTTTAAAAAGAGACTTATTTATTTATTTGAAGGGCAGAGAGAGAGAGAGAGATCTTCCAGCTGCTGGTTCACACACCCTAAATGGTCATAATGACCGGGGCTTGTTCAGGCCAAAGCCAGGAGCCAGGACTTCCTCCAGGTCTCCCACGGGGGTGCAGGGGCCCCAGCACCTGGGCCATCTTCTGCTGCCTTCCCAGGTGCACTGGCAGGGAGCTGGATCAGAAGCGGAGCAGCCATGACTCCAGCCAGCACTCCAATATGGGATGCCAGCCCCAAAGAAGGTAACATCCGCTGTTCCCATCTCTAGATCCTGTACTGTTCCCATCTCTAGATCCTGTACAGGGGCCCGGCTGAAGCCAGCACCCCAGCTGCCCGGGACACCGGCGGCACTGAGGCTTTCTCTGAGGTCTGCTCAGCTCCTCCTGGAGTCTCTCCTGATCTGCAGACTCAGATGTCTCCAGTGGACCTCAGAACAGGGCTCCCACGCACTGCCCAGGTCCAGTCGACTAGGATGGGAGGAAGGGAGGAGGCAGCAGGGAGGGTGACCCAGAGCTGAGGGAATCCCTTCATTCCATGCACCTGGATGTGCCAGGCCCTGGGCAGGCAGCCCTGAGTAGGACAGACCATCCCCGGTGTCACGGAGGGCAGGCGTTTGCAGACAGCTTGTCCGCAGTGGGAGGGGAGCTTGAGCTGAACAAGTGCAGGATTGGGCCCAGAGAACCTGGGGAAGTGCACTCTGGGATAAGGCCTCCCCCAAGTGCCAGTGAGGGGCTTTTCGGCCAGTGGGCATCCGAGGTGCCCTGCACTCCCACTGCCGCCCCTGAGCACAGCTAGGCCAGGACAAGGACCAGGCCAGCACCAGCACGTTAGTTCCTGGGACACACTGCACACCAGCAAGGTCACGGTTGCAGAGCGAGGTCCGCCCTCCTGGTGGAGAAGGCTGCTCCCTTCCACCCAGAGCTCTTCAAGGGAGGCCCCAGTGTGCAGCTGAGACTGACGGCTGAGAGACAAAGCAGGGGACCCAAATGGGACTTGAGCTTGCTGTGGTTTCCAGGGAGAGGCCAGAGCACGGCACGGGACAGTGCCTCACCCAGAGGGGGAGGGGCTTCATGTCCAGCCTTTGGGGCAGGCCCTGCCATGGAGGACACGGGTGGACTGGCAACAGAAGAGGCTCTGAGCAGGGTCGAGGAGAGATGAAAAGAAAAAGCAAATAGTCCCAAGGAGGTGTGTGTCTCCCTTGGTTCCACAGTTTGGACACAGGCAGGAGGGATGGATGTGGGGCAGGAAAAGCAGAGGTCCTGTCAGCCCTGCGATGGTGTCCACCACCCATCGTACCCCAGATCTGAAGGCAGCAGGGTGTGCACGAAAATGACCGCTGAGCCCCGGGGAAGGGCTGCAGGCTTGGCCACAGCCGAGATACCCGGAGCCCTGCCACGCACTCGTGCCCGCCCGGGGCACAGCCTGACGGGAGAGGCTCAGAGGTGAGAGCTCGGACAGACAGCCAGGAGCCGCTGCTTTCCTGTTCGTGAAATGGGCATGCGGGCGGCCACTGATGTCGACGACTTAGGCAGGATTCCGCCAGCTTCCGGTGCAACATCAGGCACAACGCAGACACCAGAGGTTCACCTCTCAGGCCCTGATTCTCAGATTCAGGCACCACAGAGAAATTGAGGCCCTGTTAACTGTCTGTTTCACTCTACGTATGTTGTAGAATATTGTTGTTTTTCCCTTGTCATTTTAGGAGATAGTAATGGATAGGAAAAAAGATGGGAAAATTGATAACCCACTAATAACTGTTAGGTCAGCCCACCTGCTGGTCCCCCCATGATTTTTCTACCAAAAGTTTTAGGCAGGTAGCCAGGAAGATAAATAGATAGTCAGAGAAGTAGACAGGTGGGCAGGCAGGCAGATGAACAGAGAATATATGTGGTAGATAGTTATATAGATAGATGATAGGTAATAGGTAGACAGATGTTTGATGATAGGTAGACAGATATAGATAGATGATAGATAGATAGATAGATAGCAGCCAGTCCTGGTGACCCAGCAAATGTGTGTAGAGGCCACAAATGCAGAGAGAGCTCACTGGGCACTGCCTGTCATGGCAAGGCCACAATTGAGATTCTACTTTAGCCAGGAACTCCTGCACAGCGCTGGCCTTCTAGCACGAAAATGACCACTGTCTGAACGTGTGTCGTCCTCCTCCAACATGGGATTTTGTTACTGGTTTAAGAGTTACCAGTTTTCTTTTTCTTTTCTTTTTTTTAAGATTTATTTGAAAGAATTACAAAAGAGAGGGAGAGACAGAGAAAGATTGCCCATCTGCTGGTTCACTCCCCAGATGGCCACAGTGGCCAGAACTGGGTCAGGCCAAAGCCAGGAGCCTGAAGCTTCTTCCAGATCTCTCTGGGTTCAAGGGCCCAGACACTCGGGCCACCCTCTGCTGCTTTTACCAGGCCATTAGCAGGGAGCTGTATCAGAAGTGGAGCAGCCAAGATGCAAACCAGCACCCATAGGGGATGATGAGTCGCAGGCTGTGGCTTTCCCTACTATGCCACGATGCTGGCCCTGAGTGTTATCAGTTTTGAAGAGCGTTCCAGGAGCCGGCGCTGTGGTGTAGTGAGTAAAGCCACTACCTACAGTGCTGGCATCCCATATGGGTGGTTGGCTTGAGCCTTGGCTGCTCCACTCCTGATCCAACTCTCTGCTTTGGCCTGGGAAAGCAATAGAAGATGGCCCAAGTCCTTGGGCCCCTGCACCCACATGGAAGACCTGGAAGAAGCTCCTGGCTCCTAGTTTTGGATTGGCACAGCTCCAGTTATTGCAGCCAACTGGGAAGTGAACCAGCAGATGGAAGATCTCTCCCCACCCCCCCCCCTTTCCCTCTCTGCCTCCCCTCTCTCCAGCTTTCAAGTAAATAAAGAAATCTTTTTTAAAAAAAATTCCATCTGGTTCAAGGCTGCAGGTGATAGCTCAAGTGATTGGGTTCCTGTCACCCACATGGAGGACTGGATTGAGTTTCTAGCTTTTTATTTTTTCTTGTCATGCAGAGTTAGACAGAGAGAGACAGACAGAAAGGTCTTCCTTTTCTGTTGGTTCACCCCCAAAATGGGTGCTACGGCCGGCGTGCTGTGCTGATCCAAAGCCAGGAGCCAGGTGCTTCCTCCTGGTCTCCCCTGCAGGTGCAGGACCCAAGGACTTGGGCCATCCTCCACTGCCTTCCTGGGCCACAGCAGAGAGCTGGACTGGAAGAGGACCAACTGGGACAGAATCCGGCACCCTGACCAGGACTAGAACCCAGGGTGCCGGCGCCGCAGGCGGAGGATTAGCCAAGTGAGCCGCGGCACCGGCCAAGTTTCTAGCTTTTCAAGCTCGTCCAGTCCTAGCCACTGCAGGCATTTGGGAAGTGAACCAACAGATGGGAGATTTCTCCCCGTGAAATAAAATAAATAAAATTTAAAGATAAAGCAGATTTGAGATCTGTGGCAATCTGAAAAGAGGAACTTTAAGAGAAGTAAGCGATCGGTGTCTCCAGGAACTAGGAAGGAGACATCTGAGGCAGTCCTAGGCCAGCTTTCACTGACTGCAGTGACTGATTCTCCTCTTGCCTGTGCAGCCGACGGGGAAGAGTGGGCGTGCACAGGAAAGGGGAAGTTCTGTCCCTTCAGAGCAGCGCTGGGAGTCCTTGTTGGCTTTGAGAGGACCCCTGTCTGCCGTCCTGGGACGCAGAGCCTGGGTTCCAGCTGCTGTCACTCTTTCCTTTCCTTCGCCCTGCAACGGCCACTTCCGTGTTGGTTATTCTAGGTGTGGCTTCTGGTGCGGGGCAGGGATTATGCCACTGTGCTGCTGCCTGTGTGTCCGTGCTGATCCGTGCACAGGAGCCACAGGTGCCCGGGAAGGAGCCATCTGAGCCGACGCTGTAGGCAGACACGCTGGTTACACTGTGCTGACAGACTGTTCCCTGGTCTCCGTGGATTGAAAGGAACAGGGTTGGGGCCAGCGTTGGGGCCCAGCAGGCCTTGCTGTCGTATGCGGTGCTGGCATCTCACGTCGAGTGCCGGTTCAAGTCCCAGCTGTGCCCCTTGTGACCGAGCTTCCTGATTACGTGCCTGGGAAAGCAGCAGGTGATGGCCCACTGCACTCCTGCCACCCATGCGGAGAACTGGATGGAGTGTTGGCTTCTGGTTTGGCCTGGCCCAGATGTAGCCATTTCAGTCATTTGGAAGGTGAACTAGAGGACGAAAACTCTCTCTCCATCTCCTCCCCCAGCTGCCACTGTCACCTTTGCACTTTCAAAGAAATATGTCATTTCAAAAATAGAAGTTTTAGTTTTTGCTCCTACTACGCTATCGTCGTTGGACAGCAGTGGTTCTTCACCGCCATCACTTAGGAGTCCAGGCTGTGGGTTTATAGCAGGAAGGTCACTGGTTGTTACAGCAGATGCAAGAGACCCCAGGGGACCATGGGCTCCTGCTTGAAGCACCTGCTCACAAGGGACGCGTGTCACTGCCCCACTCAGACAGCATGGTGGGAGAGTAAACCCCGCGGGAGGGGCTCCAAGAGACAGGACCCCCAAGAACCCTCGATGCCTTCTGTTCCACACTGGAACCTTCCCAAGACCACTTCCAACAAAGGCATTCGGAGCCTCCAACATGGGACCTGGAAGTAGGAGTTGACAGCACGCGGTTAGCCCCGTTGGGGTGAAAGCAATGCCTAGCTTTTGTCCCCAGCAACCAGACGGACACCAGGGAAATAGGCAAGCTGGCTCCAAAGCAAAGAGGCAGACCCTGCAGTAGACCCGTGTCATCCGCGGTGATGACAACTCCCACATTCCCTGGAATGGGGCTAGCGTATCCGGTGAGCACTCACAGGACATGGTGACACCTGAGCACGTCCTGCTTGGACCACAAATAGCACCAGGGATCAGCTAATCTGGGACTGCAACAGTGACCTGTGTTGACCTAGGAAGGAAACATCCTCCTGTCCCAGAAACTGGACAGATACAAATGCATCCCATTCAGTGGATGTGGGCAACGACAGACTCTACTACCAAAGTCCCTGTGGGAGAGGAGAGAGCCCCTCCTGAGTGTCTAGGGGGGAGAGAGCCCCGCCTGAGTGTCTGGGGAGGAGAGAGCCCCTCCCGAGTGTCTAGGGGGGGGGAGAGAGCCCCTCCTGAGTGTCTAGGGGGGAGAGAGCCCCTCCTGAGTGTCTAGGGGGGAGAGAGCCCCTCCTGAGTGTCTAGGGGGGAGAGAGCCCCTCCCGAGTGTCTAGGGGGGAGAGAGCCCCTCCTGAGTGTCTAGGGGGGGAGAGAGCCCCTCCTGAGTGTCTAGGGGGGAGAGAGCCCCTCCTGAGTGTATGGGGGGGCGAGAGCCCCTCCTGAGTGTCTAGGGGGGAGAGAGCCCCTCCTGAGTGTCTGGGGGGGAGAGAGCCCCTCCCGAGTGTCTGGGGGGGAGAGCCCCTCCCGAGTGTCTAGGGGGGAGAGAGCCCCTCCCGAGTGTCTAGGGGGGAGAGAGCCCCTCCTGAGTGTCTAGGGGAGAGAGCCCCTCCTGAGTGTCTAGGGGGGAGAGAGCCCCTCCTGAGTGTCTAGGGGGGAGAGAGCCCCTCCTGAGTGTCTAGGGGGAGAGAGCCCCTCCCGAGTGTCTAGGGGGGAGAGAGCCCCTCCTGAGTGTCTAGGGGGGAGAGAGCCCCTCCCGAGTGTCTAGGGGGGAGAGAGCCCCTCCTGAGTGTCTAGGGGGGAGAGAGCCCCTCCTGAGTGTCTAGGGGGAGAGAGCCCCTCCCGAGTGTCTAGGGGGGAGAGAGCCCCTCCTGAGTGTCTAGGGGGGAGAGAGCCCCTCCTGAGTGTCTGGGGGGGAGAGAGCCCCTCCTGAGTGTCTAGGGGGGAGAGAGCCCCTCCCAAGTGTCTAGGGGGGAGAGAGCCCCTCCTGAGTGTCTGGGGGGGGGAGAGAGCCCCTCCTGAGTGTCTAGGGGGGGAGAGCCCCTCCTGAGTGTCTAGGGGGGAGAGAGCCCCTCCTGAGTGTCTAGGGGGAGAGAGCCCCTCCCGAGTGTCTAGGGGGGAGAGAGCCCCTCCTGAGTGTCTAGGGGAGGAGAGAGCCCCTCCTGAGTGTCTAGGGGGGAGAGAGCCCCTCCTGAGTGTCTAGGGGGGAGAGAGCCCCTCCTGAGTGTCTGGGGGGGAGAGAGCCCCTCCTGAGTGTCTAGGGGGGGAGAGAGCCCCTCCTGAGTGTCTGGGGGGGGGAGAGAGCCCCTCCTGAGTGTCTGGGGGGGAGAGAGCCCCTCCTGAGTGTCTAGGGGGGAGAGAGCCCCTCCCGAGTGTCTAGGGGGGAGAGAGCCCCTCCTGAGTGTCTAGGGGGGGAGAGAGCCCCTCCTGAGTGTCTAGGGGGGGAGAGCCCCTCCTGAGTGTCTAGGGGGAGAGAGCCCCTCCTGAGTGGGGGGGAGAGAGCCCCTCCTGAGTGTCTAGGCAGGGAGAGAGCCCCTCGTCAGTCCCGTGTGGGATCCTCTGCCTGTGGCACCGGCACCCCGGGTTCTAGTCCCGGTCGGGGCCCCGGATTCTGTCCCGGTTGCCCCTCTTCCAGTCCAGCTCTCTGCTGTGGCCCGGGAGTGCAGTGGAGGATGGCCCAAGTGCTTGGGTCCTGCACCCGCATGGGAGACCAGGAGGACGGGGCTCCTGGCTTCAGATCAGCGCAGCGAACCGGCCGCAACGCGCCGGCCATAGCAGCCACTTGGGGGGGTCAACCAATGGAAAAAGGAAGACCTTTCTCTCTGTCTCTTTCTTTCACTGTCTAACTCTGTCTGTCAAAAAATAAAATAAATAAATAAATTTTAAAAAGCTGTTCTTGGGTGATCACAGGCTCTTGTTACTGTGCTGTTCTGGTCTTTCCCTCCCTCTGTGCTCAGTTTCCTCTTAGTTCATGGGCTGCGATGAGGGGTCCTAGACTCATAATGGGGGTGACTGACCGAGTGACCGCTTCTCCTGCTTGTCCACAAGTGACAGCACAGGTGCTGCACTGTTTTCCACGAGTGATAGTGCAGGTACCACACTGTTTTCCACGAGTGATAGTGCAGGTGCCACACTGTTTTCCACGAGTGATAGTGCAGGTGCCTCACTGTTTTCCACGTGATAGTGCAGGTGTCACACTGTTTTCCACGAGTGATAGTGCAGGTGCTGCACTGTTTTCCACGAGTGATAGTGCAGGTGCCACACTGTTTTCCACGAGTGATAGTGCAGGTGCCTCACTGTTTTCCACGTGATAGTGCAGGTGCCTCACTGTTTTCCACGTGATAGTGCAGGTGCCACACTGTTTTCCACGAGTGATAGTGCAGGTGTCACACTGTTTTCCACGAGTGATAGTGCAGGTGCCACACTGTTTTCCACGAGTGACAGTGCAGGTGTCACACTGTTTTCCACGAGTGACAGTGCAGGTGTCACACTGTTTTCCACGAGTGATAGCGCAGGTGCCACACTGTTTTCCACGTGACAGTGCAGGTGCCTCACTGTTTTCCACGAGTGATAGTGCAGGTGCCACACTGTTTTCCACGTGACAGCGCAGGTGCCGCACTGTTTTCCACGAGTGACAGTGCAGGTGTCACACTGTTTTCCACGAGTGATAGTGCAGGTGCCACACTGTTTTCCACGTGACAGCGCAGGTGCCGCACTGTTTTCCACAAGTGATAGCGCAGGTGCCACACTGTTTTCCACGAGTGACAGTGCAGGTGTCACACTGTTTTCCATGAGTGATAGTGCAGGTGTCACACTGTTTTCCACGAGTGACAGTGCAGGTGCCACACTGTTTTCCACAAGTGATAGTGCAGGTGCCTCACTGTTTTCCACGAGTGACAGTGCAGGTACCACACTGTTTTCCACGTGACAGTGCAGGTGTCACACTGTTTTCCACGAGTGATAGTGCAGGTGCCACACTGTTTTCCACGTGACAGTGCAGGTGCCACACTGTTTTCCATGAGTGATAGTGCAGGTGCCTCACTGTTTTCCACGAGTGATAGTGCAGGTGCCACACGGTTTTCCACGAGTGATAGTGCAGGTGCCTCACTGTTTTCCACGAGTGATAGTGCAGGTGCCACACGGTTTTCCAAAGGACGCTGTGGCGATGCGTGGGACAGACAGTCACCATGCCAAGGAACTGTTTGTTGTGCTGGGTGGCAAGGTCCTCTCCTCATATCCAGAAAGCGCAGCCTCTGGGTACGTGAGGAGCGTCCTGGCGATACACTCGATTTATTTCCTCCTAGGGCCGTGGTTGGACAGCAAACCCTGACTGAAACCTGGCAAAGGCTCTAGTTCTCGTCACAACAGGTGTGGCCGCCCTGGCTCCGCCTCCCTGTCAGGAGCCTCGGGAGGAGAACACGCTCGTCACGGGCTTGCTCAAAGCAGTGAAGGAGCCGCCGCACGGGAACACCGGGAAAAGTGCGCGCGCCACGTGTGCTCAGCGCTTTAGCTTTAAACAGGCGCTGTTCTCAAGCAAACGGAACAAAGGCCCATTTGCTGAACCCAGTCTTGGTTCCCAGCCAACTGCACCGCCCAGCAGGCTCCTCTGAGGTCTCCTGTGCCGCTGTTCCGTGGCAGAGCCAACTGCAGAGTGTGGACGTTTGGGAGAGCAACGTTGCCAAACAGAAATCCCATAATCCCTTGAAACAACAGCGAGTTCCCACTGCCACTTCTGGCTTTTAGGCCAACCCTTCAGAGACCCAGTGCTGTCTTCTGGGTCACTCTACTTAGCCCTGTGTGCAGGACCCCTGTAACTGGCCATCCCTGAGTCAGAGGTGCGTAAGGCGCGGGTGCCTCGGGAGTCAGAGACAGTCACGTTCTCATCCAAAGTGCTTTCCTCAGGTCACCCAGGTGACCCAGACGAAGGACAGGTTGGGGCCTCCTGGATCCCACAGGCAGATGGAAAAGGCACCAGTGAACGTGAGGCAGGGGGAGGCGGTGAACTACCTTGAGCTTTGATTGGGTCACAGATTCAGTGAGCCCGAGGCACTCAGGACAGGGGGTGGGCCCTCAAGGACCTCCCCCTGCACCGAGGCAATCACAGAATCTCTGTTGCCTGAGAGGCCGGGGGAGTTGACCCAGGGTAGAGCCTCACCCTTGACCTGAGGACGGTGGGCGGTCACAGGGCAGGGTGCTCCATCAGGTTTACCCTGGAAGCATCACCCAGGGGACAGCAATGAAGTGACGTGGGGGTGGCAAGACTAGAGCCAGGACACCAGGCAGGTGGGGCTGGGTGACAGGGGAGGCAGAAGGGAGGAGGCAGAGCAGAGGGGGCCACAGAGACAGTGGGTGCCCCGAGGACCAAGGGGACACGGGAGAAACATCCAGGCTTGAAGGCCGGGGAACTGCCCATGTGCAGCCCACTCAGCAGGAGAGAACAGATCTCTCCAAACCCACCCCAAATGGGGACGTGGAGAGGACAGGGGACCCTGGCCTGCTGGGGCCTGTAGGGCTGGACCCCCAGCCACTCTGAATTCACTGCCCAGGTCACGGTTCTCAAAGCCGTTTCCTGCCTCAAGGCCCTTCCACATCACGCCCCCTCGCCTGGGATGCTCAGCCATCAGATGTCTACCTCGTTCTTACCAAGGACTCTGGTCTCTGTAAATACCCCTTCTGTGAAGGGCTTGCCCAGCCGAACCTAAATTAAGCCGTCCTGTTACAACACCCTGTATTTCACCTACACAACAGCTACGGCAACCTGCAATTGCGTATTTGGGTGTGTGGTCATCTGCTCTAAGTTTAGCCGCCAACATGGACAGGACCCCTGTGCGCAGATGTGCAGTGAACGCGTGAGCAGCCCAGGCCTGGAGCCAGCAGAGCGAGGAGCGGTTTCCTGTGTTACGGGGCCCAGTGCCGCGCGCAGACTTGGGAAGGTCCGCAAGGGAGACGCACGCGAGGGAGGGAGAGAGGAGCTGCTCCTTGCCTGACCGCCTGGCCCAGGCCCCTTCTTGTCTGAGCTCTCCGGAGCCCAGAGCTCACACGGTCCGCACCGTCCCCCACCCTCCCTACAGATGGGGGACCTGCACCAAGGGCGGAGGAAGGAAAACCCACGCTGCCGGTCTCGGCTGCTTTCCTGTGGAGAAGACCCACACGGGCCCGGCCCAGTCGCACCTCCTCCACCACCTGGCTCGCCGAGAGCGGATCCCGTGGTGGGCGAGGCGGCTCTGGTTAAACACAGGGAAGGCTCTGCTCTTAGGACAGCTGAAGGCCTCGTCTGACAGCTGACTCCAGCACACCCCACTGTGCAGCACCGGCGCGTACTGTGCTGGCCGCATTGCACGCCTTGGCGCCCCCGATCCCAGTGTGTCCTGTTGAACCGGCCCTGTTACTCGTGATTTACAGATGTGGACACTGAGGCTTAGCGAGGTTAAGTGCACTGACCCAGGTGGGCAGTTAACCCAGGTCTGTCTGACCTCAGAGCCCATCTGTAAATCACCTGTGACACTGTCTGCCCAGCAACGCCTGGTAGGAAGATTAAGCAAGCACTTGGCTCTGCCCAAGGAGCTGACAGCTCCAACACGCGTGGCGGGCCTCTGGGGCAGGCAGATCAAAGGCAGTTCAGAGCCCAGCTGAAACTCCACGAGGAAGGTGCTGTGGGAGGTGGGATCCCACCTCCAGGTCTCCCCCTCTCCTCCTGCGTCTGTGAAACGCACACCAAGAACCTGCTGGGTGCAGAGCTTTGTGCGGAGGGGCCCCTGAGCGTCCTGCGAAAGTCTGGGCCATCCACGCCCTGCCCCGCGTGTGTGTCTCTGCTGCCATTCCTGGAGTGGGAACAAACGAAGCCACTAAACGGAATTGGAAAAGCGGCTACGCATTGTATTTGCTCCTGTCTTGTGTTTCAGTATATACTCATGGTAGTCACGTGATAATTGGAAGCTTCATGAGCACGTGAATTCACACTTTCTACTGTCACCATGGTCTGGCAGTGGGACGCACATTCATAAAATAGGGACCTGTGTAAACACGCAGAAAAGACGGTGTAGCCTCTTGATTGTATGATTGTATTTTACTTGAAGCCCTTCATTAATTAGTCTTAGGCCCAGGAAAAGGGCACAAGGCAAGACGCTCGGCTTGAGTGAGACCCTCCCAGCCCCAGGGGAGAGATCCCGAGTGTTAAACTCCCCCTTCCTGCACACAGCCCCTCGGTGCGGCTGGCCGGTGGGTACCGCGGGCTCCGTCCTGCTGCCCCAGGCGCACAGCGTGTGTGTGTCTGTGGAGGAGGGCGGACACTGGCAGTGGTGGGGAGAGGGTGGCACCTGTCTCGTGGCCCTGCGCCCCTGCCCCGTGGGGGCTGCTTGGCGTGTGGAAAGCCCACGCCCAGGCAGAGCTGGCCCCTCACGTGCGCTGGAGTCTGCTCTGCACGGAGACAGTCAGGTCTCTCCAGACCTCAGTCTTCAGACGATGAAGTTGTGCCATTGCACAGCTTCCTGGGAAGGTTTATGGAATAACCACACGTCTCTCGTGAATCTGAAGTAGAACAGCAGAAGTGAGACTGGAGCCACGTGTTCTCCAATATGCTGCCCACGTGCCACAGTGTTGTCACTACTGACAGACTTTGCTTAGGAACTGTGATCCCCAAAATGTGCTTGGGAGGACAGTGACTCACACCCCAAAAGGCGCCTTCAATGGCCTTGAGCCCAGCTCCTCAACCCCTATGTCTGAGGCAACGCAAACGTCAGCCAGACCTGGTCCTTCCAGCCATCTGCCCACCCACACATCCTCCTATCCACCACCTACCCACTCACCTCCATAACCACCATCTACCCACACATCCTCCTACCCACCATCTACCTACTCACCTCCATAGCCACCACCTACCCACTCACCTCCATATCCACCACCTACCCACACATCCTCCTATCCACCACCTACCCACACATCCTCCTATCCACCATCTACCCACACATCCTCCTATCCACCACCTACCTACTCACCTCCATATCCACCATCTACCCACAATCCTCCTATCCACCATCTACCCACAATCCTCCATATCCACTACCTACCCACACATCCTCCATATCCACCACCTACCCACTCACCTCCATAGCCACCACCTACCCACTCACCTCCATAGCCACCACCTACCCACACATCCTCCTATCCACCACCTACCCACACATCCTCCTATCCACCACCTACCCACTCACCTCCATATCCACCACCTACCCACTCACCTCCATATCCACCACCTACCCACTCACCTCCATAGCCACCACCTACCCACACATCCTCCTATCCACCACCTACCCACACATCCTCCTATCCACCATCTACCCACTCACCTCCATATCCACCACCTACCCACTCACCTCCATATCCACCACCTACCCACTCACCTCCATAGCCACCACCTACCCACACATCCTCCTATCCACCACCTACCCACTCACCTCCATATCCACCACCTACCCACACATCCTCCATATCCACCACCTACCCACTCACCTCCATATCCACCACCTACCCACTCACCTCCATATCCACCACCTACCCACTCACCTCCATATCCACCACCTACCCACTCACCTCCATATCCACCACCTACCCACACATCCTCCTACCCACCACCTACCCACACATCCTCCATATCCACCATCTACCCACACATCCTCCTATCCACCACCTACCCACACATCCTCCTATCCACCACCTACCCACTCACCTCCAAAGCCACCACCTACCCACTCACCTCCATATCCACCACCTACCCACACATCCTCCTATCCACCACCTACCCACTCACCTCCATAGCCACCATCTACCCACTCACCATCCATGTGTAATCCACCCGTCCATCTAGACCTGCACCTGGCCTAGCCATCCATCATCATGCAGCCACCCGTACATCTGCCTACCCATCCTTACATCCATCTATCAACCATCTGTCCATCTATCCATCATCCATCCACACATGTATCCACCTACCCATCCATCCATCCATACAGCCATCTATCCACCGATAAATCCACCTATCCAAACAAATACCCATCTATGCATGCACACATACACTTCTCCATCCATCTGTTTACCACCTAACAATACATATACCTCTTCATATGTGTGTGTGTGTCATCCTGTCCATCTCTACATCTACCTATCAACCATCTATTCTTATATACACATATATATCCATCCACCCATCATCCACCCACACATGCATCCACCTACCCATCCGCCCACATGTGTATCCATCTATAAATCATCTATCCATACACATACCCATCTACACATAGATACATACACTTATCTATCCGTCATCTAAATACATGCATCTACCTCTTCATATGTATATCATCCTATCCATCCCTACATCCATCAATCATCTGTTCTTATATACACATATATATCCATCCATCTATCATCCATCCATCCATGCGTCTGCCTACCCATCCATCCATACACACATACACCCATCTATCCATCTATAAATCATCTATCCATACACATACCCGTCTACACATAGATACATACACTTATCCATCCATCTGTCATCTAACAATACATATATCTACCTAATTATATATATATAAAATCTTTATTTATTTATTTATTTATTTATTTGAAAGGTAGATTTACACAGAGCCTCCCATATGGGTCCAAGGGCCGAAGGACTTGGGCCATCTTCAACTGCTTTCCCAGGCCATAGCAGAGAGCTGAATGGGAAGTAGAACAGCTGGGACACGAACCGGCACCCATATGGGGTGTCAGCACTGCAGGCAGTGGCTTTACCCACTACACCACAGCGCCGGCCCCATGTATCATCTTATACATCCCTACATCATCACCTAGCATACGTATATCCATGTATCTAAACCTGTAATCCTCTACCCATCTATGGTATCATACATTCATCCATCCATTTTCAAAGCCACTTTTCCATTTGCCTATCCATATATCTGTAAGATCTATCTATCTATCTATCCATACTAATGACCACCTACCCATCCCTGGGTCCATCTATCCCTTCTGCCCATGTATCCATCTGTCTGCCCATTCAGTGGGTGTCTGTGGAGCTCCTACCATCAGCAGGAAGAACAGCTGAGGGTCCAGTGAGTGATGTGGCCCCCACCCCAGCACTCGGAGCTTACATTCCAGTTGGGGGGGGGGGGCGACGTACGGCCAGAGCCACAGTGGCAGGGCAGGCAGATGGCTCCCGTGGAAGGTGGCCCACTGCAGAGTTATGAGGGAGTCAGAGCTCTGATCAGGTGATGACCAGGATGTGAGCTGAGGGCCAATCAGGAACGCTGCACGGACAGCCTGCACAAGTGCTGCAGACACAGATGGGAGAGACTGGACCTGGAGCCACCCCCCTGCTGCCCTGTGCCCAACACCACCCCCACCCCCAGCTCTCTCCAAGGGTGGAGGCAAAGGCTCCAAGCGCGGTCATGGTTGGTGGAGGAACGGTTGGCATGGGCCACTGTTACAGGCACAGCTCCGGGAGCGTCTGCGGTGACCTCACTGTGCACACGCCGGGACACAGCTGTATGAAGTTTGTAGCATCAGCTCTACGCCTGCCAACACAGCAGCCCCCTTGGTCAGCACAGGGCAGCTCACGGTGTGGGGCCCACAGCTGGAAGTCAGGCCCGCACTGCGTCCAGCAGGGCTCGTCCTCCAGCTGTGGGAGGGGTCTGAGAGGGGGTTTCACGGAAGGCAGCGGTCGGCAGCAATGCAAGGTCCTCGGGACTCCTGAGACGCGGGCCTCCGGGAGGAGCCGCCCAGAGCAAGGGGAGGGGCCTAGCCCTGCTCTTCCGCGAACGTGTTTTGCAGTGAAATAGTATTGGGTCAGTCCCATGACACTGTCCCGCTGCAGATCAGCAGGAGTTACTGGGTTCATTTTATCCCACGTACGTGTGGCATCCTCAGTGTTCACAGAGCTTTCTGACACAGCGTCCCCTGCCTTGTAACTGGGCCGGTTGGGGCTCAGAGAGGCTGAACGGATGGCCGGAGCCACGAGACTCGGGAGACTCGCCCGGCATGACAAGGACCTGAGCACCCAGAGTGGCCTGCTGCGGGCCTCGTGCTCCCACCAGCACGCCACCTGTGCCCGCTGGCCACAGGGCTCCCTGCGCCCCTGGGTGCTGCACGTGGGCGGCTCCTGGGCGGCTGGTTCTGGACATTTCCTCACCGGCCAGGGCAGGGTCATCCTGGGGCAGCAGCTGAGTCTCCTTGCAGGAGCTGCGGGCGCGGGCCAGGAGGTTCCAGAACGAGGCCTTTGCCGCCTGCCTCGCCTCTTTTCTCCACGCCCTGCAGCAGCCGCTGGGAGCAGTGCCATCTGAATCCTCCCGGCTGGGGGCTTGCACTGCACCTGAGCGTGTCACCAGCAAGTCCCAGCCCGCGGCTCTGAGCTCCGGCGGGCAGAGCTCCCTGGCCTTCCTCCAGCACGGGGCCGCGGGCAAACGTCCTGAAACCAGGGGACTGTTGTTAAGGAAGTTGGTGGTGGGGACGGGTGAGGGCGAGGGAGGAGGGCTGGCACACAGAGCTGTCCTCGCATGGGCTTGAGGGGGTGCAGGGCTGGACAGGCGGCCTCTGCACGGGCTGCCCTCAGGGATCAGCGTGACAGGAGGCGGGGTCATGGCTCCGCCCCACCTGGCTGAGGCCTTCCGCTCCCAGCTCCAAGGCCGTGGCAAGGCCCGCCTGAGGCTGTGATGCAGCTTCCTCTGTGCCAATGGGTCAGAGAATCCCCGGAAGGGGGTCCCAGCAGTGCCCTGTCCCCCACCCCCGGCAAAGCAGCCATTGGTGACAGCCGGGTCCCTCCCCTGCCGGCTGGGCCTTGTGGTTGTTCCCACCGAGCTAAAGGGGCCCTGCCCACCAGTCCCTTGGTGCCCAAGCTGGGTGGGTGGCGGCTTGAGGAGCAGTGGGACCCAGCCCCGCCAGAGTGGCAGATCTGAGGCTTTGAGAGCCGGCTTAGGCCTGGGGTTGCTGGAAGCAGGGGTGGAGGAGGCTGCCTATGCGCGGACGTGGGGCTTGGAGCCATTTCTGAAGGCCCCTGGGGTGAGCAGCCAGCTCCACGGAGGGGCGTGGTGTGGTGCAGACCCTGGAGGTGCTCAGTGCCATGGATCCAGACACTGAAGATGGAGAAGACGGGGAGGGGTGCTTACTAGCGGTGAAAACACCTGCGCCCCACACCAGAGGGCCACGTCCGTCCCATGCCTGGCTCTAGCTCCTGGCTCCAGCCTCTTGCTAACGCAGGCCCTGAGAGGCAGCCACACAAGTGACGGGATCCCTGCCCCACTCAGAGATCCAGCTTTGGCCCCAGCCTGGGCCAGCGGCACCAATACTTGGGGGTGGGCCAGTGGATGGAGCATGCGCCCTCTCTAAGTGCATAGATAAAGTGCTCCATGCGGCAAAGTCTGTGATGCGAGTACTGACCCGAGTCCTCGGCCAGCTCCGAGGACATCGCGTCCGTGCGGCAGACCGGGCCACAGAGCCTGGTCAGAGGGCACGGCTGTAACTAGTTGTTTGGTTTTGTACACGTCTCTGAGCCTCATTTCTTCAACTGTGCAATGGAAATAAACACAACATAGCCCACTAGGGTGTGGGGACAGGAACTGTACCCAAGTCTGCCCCTCAGAGACTCCCCAGGGTCCCACCCACGCCACACCTGCTCCCGAGGGCAGCCTGGGATATAGCCACTTTCCTGAGAACCAGCAGCCTGCGGGCTCCAGCTCCTGTACCCCGTCCGCCCTGCAGACTGGACTCCTCGGGCTCTGCGGGCAGGGACTGGTGGAGGGACTTCCTGGACAAGAGACACAGAGGGAGCCCGGGGCCCTGACCTGGTGACAAGGAGCCTTGGGGTGGGGTCCCCGGCTGCGTGCTGGGAGGATGGGCCCAGATGCCAGTGTCCCTGCAGAGAAGCCAGACGCATTCCTGGTGGAAGTCTGGGCGAGATGTACCTGCCCAGGCAGCCCGCAGCCCCGCCCCTGAGCGCCTGGCCGCTGAGTCATCTCTCAGCGCATTCCACAGCAGAGGCACCAAATACCTGGCCCCGGGCACCTGCCTGCTGGAGCATGTGTGGGGGTAGGCACAAGGATGCGGGTGATGGCCTGGGACCACTCTGCCACCGCACTCGGGCCGTCCTTGCTGTGAACCTGCCTTGAATGCCTGAGGCAGCCGAGGCTGACCACGGACACAGGCTAGATATGCCACGGGCAGTCTCCAGACACAGCCTCCAGAAAGCTAGGGAATCCCGGTCCCCTGCCGAACAAGTGGGAGCCACAGCCTCATCTCCACAGGTGAGGTCTGCACAGACAACCTCTCAGGGGTGGGCAAATCTGTGGCTTCAGGGCTCACCGTGGATCCGTGGCTGTATGGGTGGGTTTGGCTCAGACGGTCTTCACTTCAAAGCAGGCACACACATGTCCCTTACCCACAAGAGTATTGTGTCTCCTGTTCCCAGCAGATTGTCCATTCACAGCTGGCACTGGCTGGGCTTGGGGTCAGATTGTCTTTCAGACGACAGAGCTGTTGCCCGAAGGAGCTCAGATTCTGCTCACGCCCTAGGAACTGCCTGTGGCTCAGCTCTGAGTGCCGTGGCCTGGCGGCCTGAGGCTGAGCGCGAACGGCCCTGCAGGCACCCAGGCGGCCCCACCACCGACGCTGTCTTCCTGCTGGGAGTCCCGCCCTGGTTCTCAGTCAACCTGGGTGAGGGACTCACTCTCGGATTCTCGGGATGCCACACCTGGGTGTCACCAAGTCACAGACACAGCCGCGGTGGGCTGGGTCCAACACTCCTCCAAAGTCCCAGTGACCCCGGCACCGCCTGCCAGGGGTGGCACAGAGTGGGCAGACCCTTCCCCAAGATCTCTCTCCTGTGGACCCCTGAGGCCCCCAACCTCATCCCCCAAACAACACCAGCAAGAACACACCCCCGAGGCCCAGCAGCACTGCAGCCGCCGGGCTGGCTCAGGCCGTGTCAGGACTGGAAAATGCCCCAGCACGGGCCCTCGTCCTTTCCGGGCCCCTCCAGAGTCGGCCGCCAGCCCTGCACCAGGGAGGGCTTCGCAGCTTCCACCCTGAAGCCTGCGAGCAGCGAGCTGCTGGACGGCTGGCCTGTCCTTTCCGCTTCCTGCAGACTCCCGGCCATCCACGGCAGCCCACGGAGCTGTGAGTGAAGACCCCACTCGCAGGGCACTGCCCGGTGCACCTGCACAACACAAGCGCATACGTGGCTCGTGAACTTGCCACATGCATGTGCAGACGTGCACAAGGAACACAGGGCACATGTATTCCCGTGTGCACACATAAGCACACACCACAGTTGTTAGCATGTATTCACGTGCACACACACCTCAGCACTGTCACTCCATGTCTGTCACATAGAGACCTGCAGGGTAAGAATTTACGCAGCCCACATGTGCCTCTCAGAGAGGGATCCTGAGTGCCTCCTGCCGAGCAAAGGCACATGGCCACAGAGAAGTGACCAGGGCTGGACACTGCACAGAGCACCTGCCCAGGGCTGATGGCCACACAGCGCACCTGCCCTTGTGGCTTCCTCCCCCACGTCTCCCTCCTGCGCCCTTCACTGGCTTAGCAGGGAGGTGGCTCTGCTGGACACGCAGACTAGCGTGCTCATGTCTCTGGTGCCCAGGCTCACCCATCCAGCTGTCGTCCTGTTTCACCCCCTAACGGGGGAAGTCAGGAGCTGTAATTCAGGGAGCAGCATGCATGCTTGGAGGATCCCAGGGCTGGGGGCAGGGGGGCTGGGGCTCAGGCCCCTCACATCCCTCCATGCCAGGCCCCAGCGTCTGCAAGCCTCTGTCCAACCTCAGCAAACCCAACTGCGGCCCCTCCCCCTCCTGGGCCCTCCCCTCCAGACCCTGCCCCAGCTGCCTCTGCCCTGGGCTGGGGATCTCTCTGGCTCCTTTTCTGGCCTGACTCGCAAGTGGCAACAGCCTCAGACCACGGCAGCCTCAAGAGCTCGGCAGGTGTTAAAGCCGGGGCTGTTGTCCCCTCCTTGCCCGGCCCTGGTCAGCAAGGAAGGTGCCCAGAATGTCCCAGAGCGGCTGCCCTGGCTCCGGCGCTCTGCTTCAGGAACTGTGGGTGGGGTGGCCCTGAGTTTGCTTCCTCTAAACAACAAAAGGGATTTTCAGAGAGTCCTGGACTTGGATGGCCAACTCCCAGGTGGCTCCTGTTCTTTGGAAGTCAGAAATGGCCCTAGGGCCGGTGCTGTGGCTTAGCAGGCATCCCATATGGGTGCCAGTTCGAGACCCAGCTGCTCCACTTCCGATCCAGCTCTCTGCTATGGCCTGGGAAGGCAGTGGAAGATGGCCCAAGTGCTTGGGCCCCTGTACCCACGTGGGAGACCCGGAGGAAGCTCCTGGCTCCTGGCTTTCGATTTGCCCAGCTCTGGCAGTTGTAGCCATTTGGGGAGTGAACCAGCAGATGGAAGACCTCCTTCTCTGTCTCTCTCTCTCTCTCTCTCTCTCTCTCTCTGACTCTGCCTCTCTGTAACTCTACCTTTCCAATAACAAATAAATAGATCTTAAAAAATAAAAAGGAAAAAAGAAAAGAAGAGAAGAGAAAAGAAAAGAAAACGTCGCCTGCAGTTCATTGTTTTCCCAACTGTTAACTTTGCCTTCCCCGCAGGCTGCGCCCTCCCTGCAGGCTGTGGCCACACCCTCATGGTGGCTGCTCCGGGAGGCACTGGTGTGACCAGGAGAGGGCCTGGCCAGTGTCCCTCGCTCCCAGTGACCTGGAATGTGAGCCGAACCCTGGGAATAAAAGCAAAGTCCTCCACCTGCTGTTCCAGCCCTGAGAACACCCCGTGTGTGCTCTGTGCCCTGGGAGATGGCTCTCACACCCCACGAACACGGCTCTCAGCGCCCAGGGCCTGTCCATACCCCACGAACATGCCTCTCAGCACCCACGAACATGGCTCTCAATGCCCAGGGCCTGTCCATAGCCCACAGGGAAGGCTCTCAGCACCCAGGGCCTGTCCACACCCCACGCAGATGGCTCTCAGTGCCCAGGGCCTGTCCACACCCCACGCAGATGGCTCTCAGCGCCCAGGGCCTGCCCACACCCCACGAACATGGCTCTCAGTTCCCAGGGCCTGTCCACACCCCACAGGGATGCCTCTCAACGCCCAGAGCCCAATGCAGACAAAACACTAGGCCGGCATGAACAAAGCTGCAGCTGGTGATGGCTGTTTCCCCGGTGAGAAAGAGGCCAGGTTGGGACTAAACACTCAGGGGACTTTGGGGCCAAGAGACCTGTGAGTGAGGAGCCCCTGTTGGCAAGCTCTGTGCCTCCCTGCTGTGAGTGGCACACAGGAGTGCAGGGGTGAGGAAGGAAGAGACCCCCAAGGTCGGCCGCCTAGATTGCTTTTAATGCTGAGTGGAAGCCAGGGATGGGAGGGGCTCCCTCGGCCTCCACTCGCGTCCCCTCAGGCAGCCACAGGCCACAGGTGAGCAAGGGCGCGGCTCCTCTCCTGGTGCAGAGCTGCCCAGGGACAGGGTCACGTCCATCATCTGGGAAATGGGAGTGGAGGGCGACACAAGCCAGACCAGGAGGGTGCAAGGGTGCACACCTTGCCCTGGGGGCCGAACTGTTTCCAGAGCTGTGACCACGCTGTTTGCTCCTCTCCTCTCATCCCTGACCAAGAACAAGAACAGAGGGAGAGAAGAAAGGCCCCCTCCAGGAGTGTTCAAGGCTCAGGTGCCCAGAGGCCCAGGCCAGGCCACTGTCTCCTCCCTGTCTGCACCTGGAAGCCACGCCAGCCCCGTCCAGGAGCCCCAGTCCCTCCCTGCCTTAGGTCCGTCAGTCACACTCAAGACCCAGCTCGTAAGCAGGGTGTCTGTTGTTTGGACTCCACACCATGTGCAAAAGAGACCAGCCAGTTCCTGGGCATCCATGCTGCTGGACACGAGGCTACAGGCATGGCACACAGGGTCAAGGCCGCTGGACATGGGGCCACTGCCACTGCAGGCCTCCCCCAGCCCTGCAGCTGTGTCTTTCTGTGGGTGCAGCAGACGTGGCCAGTGGTCATCCCAGGAGCACACATGGAGGCACCCTCCACAGCCCGGTCAGCTGGTGCTCAGTGGGGCGTCCGCACCGTGGGAGACACAGTTGAAGCTATGAAGTCGCAAACACTCACAAAACAGTTGCAGAAAGAGGCCTACAGCACCAGGAGACAGGGATTCCCTTTGCAGGGGTGGGCCAGCAAGGGTCCTGGGAGCCCAGGGGAAGTGGGCTAACGCCAGACCAGGGAAACCAGGGACGGTCTATGGCTTCTGCCCCATGTCTTCCCACCCCATGAGCAACCCCTTGGAGTTCCCTGGCACTCATAGCTCAGAGCCAGCTCTCGATCTCGAAGCCCCAAATCACCTCCCCAGTCACCCCCCTACCCATCCTCCAAGGGAAGCCCCTCACACTGGCACCTGGGGGTCCCAGCCACTGCCCCCCAAGCACATCAGTCTGAGAGCCGGGGAGAGGCTGATGCCACCAAGATGACCGCTCCACACAGGAGGGGCCAGGAGCCGCCAGAGCACGGCTGTAACACATTCCCCACGCCTTCTCCCCAGTCACCCTGCACCACGGCAGGTGACAGGTCACCAGGCTTTGTGTGGCTCTCAGACCGACACAGCCACGCTGTTTCCAAGGCCGGTGGGTGGGAGGCGTTCTGAGAGCTCTTGAGAACCAGCGCTGGGAGCCCAGCCCCCGGAAGCCCTCAGTAAAGAAGGCAGAGTTTGCACAATCCAGCCTCACTGCCCAGCACGGTCGACAGCTGCAGGTGGGCGGGAGTGGGGAGATCCGAGGCGAGGTTCCGGAGAGCAGGGGCCCGGCACACTCAATGGCGGTGGGGCAGGTGAGGTGGGCAGGGGTGGGGGCTGAGGCAGCTACATTGTTATTCCAGCTCCCTGCCATGCACAAAGACAGGGATTCTTAGTGTTGGCATGTATAAGGTAAATTTTATTTAAAAGTGAGAAAGTGAACACACACACAGGCGTGGGTTGCCCCTCACAGAGAGGAACCCATCATGAGTGGGAAGGAGCCCAAAAGAGAAATGGGTGGGGGAGGGGCAGAGAGCACCCAGCCCCTCCTCCAGTCATGGTCTCCCACACGGGTGCAGGGACTCAAGCACTTGGGCCGTCTTCTGCTGTCTTCCCAGGCATATCAGTAGGGAGCAGGATTGGAAGCGAAGCAGCCTGGACAGATTGGTACCCGTACAAGATGCTGGCGTCCAGACAGTAGCTTAACACACAGAGACACACCAGTTCTGTGGATCCTAATACAAGGATTTTCAGGTTTCCCTGGTGCTCTCCCCTGCTCCAAATATGGGATGATGAAGCAGTGCATCCTGGGAAAAGGGGTGTTCTGATTGACAAGCAGGGGAATAGAATTACACAAGGGGTGGGGCTTGTGGCTTGCAGGTGCCTCCAGCTTTGCCACCCTAACTAGCCACTGGGCAGGGGTGGCGACCACCAGATGGACAGTCCAGAGAGCAGTGCCTCCCCAGAGCCACCACACCCTCCGCTCCATCTTCCACGTCCTGCTGCTCGCTGGTGAGGGAGGGGAGGGGAGGGGAGGGGTGGTGACGGCTCCCAGCCCGCCTCCTGTGTGGGGCAGCCCAGGACGCCTCTGCTCCATCCTTGCATGCAACAGTGAGTTTCTGCAAGTTGTGACACTGCCTCCTGCCTGCAGGGTGCCTCGCACACTCAGGGTTGGGACGCGGGGCCAGGGCTAGAGCACAGAGCTGCAAGGGGCCAGAGACAGGGAGCCAGTTCTGGGATATGGGGCCAGGGCTGGGGACACTGGGCCAGGGCTGGGGACACTGGAACATGGGACTAGGGCTGGGGACACTGGGCCAGGGCTGGGGACACTGGGATATGGGGCCAGGGCTGGGGACACTGGGACATGGGGCCAGGGCTGGGGACACTGGGATATGGGGCCAGGGCTGGGGACACTGGAACATGGGACTAGGGCTGGGGACACTGGGCCAGGGCTGGGGACACTGGGATATGGGGCCAGGGCTGGGGACACTGGGCCAGGGCTGGGGACACTGGAACATGGGACTAGGGCTGGGGACACTGGGCCAGGGCTGGGGACACTGGGACATGGGGCCAGGGCTGGGGACTTGGGACCAGTGGATGGCTGCTGGCCTTGCTCATGCTTCCTGGACACCTAGGATGGGCTCCCTGGGCCCCGCTCGGCAGGACAGGAAGCACCTGACAGCAGCACTGAGTGAGGGCATGGCTGAGATGGTGAGGTTGGGCGTTCCGACCAGGAGCGCGGGGAGAACAGGGCTGGGATGGAGAGGCGGGGTGGCCCTTGGCCATGTCCGTCTGCTGGGCTCTGTTTCCACACACAGCTTCCTGCGGGGAGTAGCAGTCATGGCGGAAGCTGCTGGGGCAGGGCACTGGGCCACGCCTGGAGCAGCACCTGCCCTTCACACTGGGCTCTGCCAGGACGCCCTGGCTAGCAGACTTTGTGGGCTTGGAGTTGCCGCAGAAGCACGGCAGTGAAAGTGTGTTAAAGGGCGTGAGGTGAAGCCAGCTTCGCCCGCCTTGCTGACAGTGAGCAGACCCCCTCCTGGTCACCGACAATGAACGTGTGGAGTCCCTCCGGGGTGATGGGCCCCAGGGACCACGGTGGCCCAACCAGCGCCCTTCCCCCTGCAGCTCCAGGCAGCCAGTGGGTCTGCTGCCCCCACTGCCCCGAGTGGCTCCAGGGCTGGGGGCGCTGCCCAGGGCTCTTTGCCAGCAGCAGCCGGCAGTGTCCTCGGGATACTTAACCATGAGCAGGAAGCTGTGACCCTCCCGCTGGGCCAGGCCGGGCAGGCGTCCTGACGTGCTGAGGACTCTAAGTGGGTGCCGTGTGAAGACGCTCAGCTCTGCCGGCAGGACCCCTGTAACCCCCCAACACTCGTCCCTGCGCTTTCCCAGCGCCAATCTGCCCTCACAGTGTGACTGTGCATCTCGGAGGGGCCGCAGTACTCAAGGCAGGTGGCCCTGGTGCCTGCGCCACGCCCATCCTCAACCCCAGTGACCCTCGACCCCTAGCGACTCCTGGTGCCTGGGCCATGTACCCCCTCCACCCCAGCGACCCCTGGTGCCCCTGCCACATACACCCCCCACCCAGTGACCCCTGGAGCCCAGGCCACACCCTCGACCCCCAGTGGGTCCAGCGTATGCTGACTTGATTCTCACTTGGGTTCTCTCAAACCAGCCCAGCCTGAAGGCAATCAGGGTCCAAACAAAATCACATTTGCTTGATGTTTAAGTGGAGATCCAAACAGCGGTCTCTGTCTCTAACACCTGCCCTGGAACACAGGAATGAACCCATTGTTCTGGGACCCAGCCTCCTCCAAACACTGCAGGTTGAAGTCCTTGAATCCGGCAGGGGGAGCAGGATGGGGAACGGCCGGGACCACCCCCAGGCACCCGCACCAGGAGCTCCTCCTGCCCCGCGGTCTAAGGTGAGATACCGCCCGGCCCTCTCCTGCCTGCCGGGGTTCCCAGGGCCGTTGTGGACGTCCCAGCTGCTGGCATAGGTGTCAGGACTTCCCGCCTGCCCCTCCACACGCAGGGAGACCCCAGGCACATCCGCCCTCCTCCCTACCAGGCTTCATCGCCCTTGCAGGCTCCCTGTGCGCCTCTTCCCCAAGCCCTTCGGTGCCCCGCTCTTCCGGCAAACGAGACGTCAGGAGAAGCCCTGTTTATCTGAACATCTTGGCCAAAGCTTTCCGTTCCCAAGGCACCATGCAGAATTTGGCACCTTCACAGCTGCACCAAACGGCTGATGGGACGCTCGGCGCCCTGGCCACCG
This sequence comes from Oryctolagus cuniculus, assembly GCF_051225735.1. Taxonomy (NCBI): domain Eukaryota; kingdom Metazoa; phylum Chordata; class Mammalia; order Lagomorpha; family Leporidae; genus Oryctolagus; species Oryctolagus cuniculus. The sequence goes on along the minus strand of NC_142871.1, from coordinate 374,824 downwards.
GGAAGAGGACCAGCTTCCTGCTGCTCACCCACAGGGGACGGTGGCCGGCGGCCGGCGGCCGAATAGGGAGCGGCGCCTCTTGCTCAGCGGGATGCGGGAGGCACCGACACCACGGGGGGCCCTCGGGACGGGCCTGGCTTTGGGTCTGGAGACGGTCCCGAGACGGGCGGGGCAGGCTTTCCTGGCAGGGGCGATGTCCACACTCAGCACTTTCTCTGGATGGAATCAAGAGGCTGCCTGTCAGAGACGGCAGGGCCCTGGGGGTCCCCTGGGTCAAACCCAAGAGCTGGGCTGTCTTGGGGTTGGCAGGAGGGCAGACAAGTTCCAGACGCAGAGGGAAGGGAGGGAGCCCCTCAGAGGGGTCGCTTTGCCCTGGTGCTCTTCCTCGGTTTGCTGAGTCCACCTGGGGAAAAGCAGCTCCTTCCCGGCACACAGGTCCCTCAGACACGAAGCTCCGGGGCCGGGAGCCAGGCCTGCCCGGCATCCTGAGCGGCAGAATAGAATGGTGAGGGGAGCCGTCGGTGAGGGCGGCGGGCCTGCGTGGGGACCCGGGGTCTCCCGGACAAGTTTCCTGGAGCAGCTTGAAGGGTGGCCGGGTGGTGCGGGGCTGGCAGCCCCTGGTGCAGACGGGAGCCGAGCTGCCAGGAGAGCAGGCTCCCTTCAGGCGGGCAGAGCTGAGGCCCCAGGCAAGCCTGCCGTCCAGAGAACTGCGGCTGGAGTGGCCAGGAGCTGCCACAGGCGGAGGGCACCGAGACACTGGCACGATGGGATGCTTGGGGCAGGGGCACAGTGGGGGCGCTGCCCCTGTGCTGAGGGCCGAGAAGGAGCCCCCACAGGCCTGAGGGAGTGAGAGCAGCGTGGTCAGGGAGTAGGGAGCCAGCGGTGAGCTCACTTGGGGATGCCTGGCTGCGCGGAGCGGGGAGGGGTGCTCTACATGGAGAGCTGCATGGTGTGAGCAGGAGGAGCAGGCAGCAGGGGAGCCGGCCTCACCCACAACGCGCTCCTGGGTGCCACCTGCAGCCCAGGCTCCCTCTTCCAGCTGCCCGCTAGCGCGCACCTTGGGAGGCAGCGGCAGCGGCTGATGCTTGGGTCTCTACCATGCGTGTGGGAGGTCCAGATAGAGTTCTTGGCTCCTGGCTTTGAACCCTGGCCCTGCACAGACTGCTGCAGACATCTGGGGGGCGGACCTGCAGATGGGCGCTCTCTCCAATACATGGACACGTAGTTGTAGCACGTGGCACAGCAGTTGAGAGCCCGGTAGGAGCTTGCGAGCCCTGTTAGAGACCTGTGTGGAAGTCCTGGACCCCCTCCCCATCCGGCTTCCTGCTAATGTGCACCTGGGAGGCAGCAGGTGGGGCTCAGGTGCCTGGGGAGACCCGGCTGGGGTTCCCAGCTTTCAGCCCTGACCACGGTAGGCATTTGGGGGGTTACCAGCAGAAGAGAGATGTCTCTCTCTTCTCTCTCTCTCTTTCTCTCTCAATCCCTCTCTCCCTGCCTTTCAAATGAATAAACACAAACACAAGTAAACAAAGCCAGGCCTTTCCTGGGTGTGCCTGGGCCGGCCAAAGGACTCCACGTCAGACGTTGGAAAGCCCCGTCCCAAAACTCGCCCTGGGCAGCTGGCAGCCCCTGCTCCGAGTTCCCAGTGTGCTGGAGACGATGACCAGTCTCTCCAGCATGTCTTCCTGAAAGTCTCACAAAACAGGCCTCTGCCAGTCACCAGGGGCTTCTCAGAAGCATGGGTAGCAGTGCCCAGCCAGGGCCCCCAGGGGCCACAGGCCTGGCCAGGGCACCCTAGTGTCATCCATGCGAGCCTGAGGCTCGCCAGGAAGTGAGCGTAGCTCACGTCTCCTGAATCCGGGCCAGGGTGAGTCAGATGACACTTCCTGTCCTCAGGCATTGCCCAGTGACCCCAGCAGTAGAATTGAATGCCCGGTGCAACAGGGATCAGGGGCCGGCCACTCACGACAGTCGCACGGCGCTGCAGAACCCGACTCCCCAGCTGTAGGGGCTGCTGCTTGCTCTGCAGTGCCTGGGTGGTGGCAGGGTGCGAGATGTCAGATCCCATGAGCACCCCAGCATGAGTACTGAGGGAGGCGTCAGCCCCTCATGGCCCTGTTAAGTGACAAAGGTGTGGTGGGAAACCTGAGCTGGCGTCCCTCCTGGGGACAGTGGCAGGAGGTCCCAGGGGCCAGTCTGGTTCCAGGAGTGGGGGGCTGCCGTGGCGCCAGGGCTGGGAGGTGTCGGTTCTCTGAAAGGGCGCCTCTGCCCATTGGCCCGGTCTCTGCCCAGTGTCATTGTCCTTCCTGTAAACCTGCGATTTCCGCTCACCAGCTTCCAGGTCAGCGGGACCCCAGGTGGGACGTCGGTGACAGTCCCTGCCCTGGAGGTGTCAGCAGCAGGCCTGCTGGGTGCAGGTCCTGGACTCAGCCAGCGAGGGGTACGCCAGCTGTGCCCACAGACCCTGCTTGGACCAGCTGGCCAGGGAGCCAGCGGGCGTGTGAGGGGCGGCCTCCGGTGCAGGTGTGAGGCAGCCGGGGGTCTGGGTGAGCCATGCCCGGCACCCCCTACCACACACGGGCCCTCCTGTGTCTGGATTGGGTCATTAAGCAGATGCGGGGGAGATGCCCATGGGCTGGGGGCATTCCCCAGGGGTGAAGCCTCAGGGTGTGGCCTGGGCCTGGTGCAGAACCTCCTAGGTCTCCTTTGGAGTTCAGCGCAGACGTTTCTGGAATGTTCCGGCTTGCTTCTCCTGATTGGGGGTCAGCACAGGGAAAACTGGCATCAGTACCCATGGGCTGGGCTTCCTGTAGCAGAAAGCAAGACCAGAAGCAACGGCCGGCCAGGGTGGGCAGCCTGCAGGGTCCCAGCTGGCGAGGGTATGCAGCAGGGTGCTCAGAGAGCCAGAATGACCCCACCAGATCCACACAGAGAGGGGCCTCTCCAAGGAGGTGTCCAGGCAGCCAAGGGACACAGATGCAAATGAAGGCGAGAGGAGTCCCGCTGTCCTGTGTGTGTTCTGTGCAGATCCTGCGCTCCGGGAGGGGTGCAGTCTCCGAGGACACCTGTGTCTGTGGGGGGGACGGCAATGTGGGGGACCCCATCACTTCTCACCGAGGCAGACCACGGAGGGTGGGCCCAGTGGCCATGTGGGGTCTATTGTCTCGACCCACTGTGGGCATGGGTGGGGCAGGGGAGCCTCACCATGGTCACACAGGGTTTTTCCTTTCAAGAATAAACGGTCTTTCAGCAGACGCTGAGGCCTGAACCACAGCACCAGCCCATGCAGTGTGGAAGCCCCAGCCTGCATCAGTCTTAGCACACACACACACCACAGGAGGAGACGTGGCCACACAGTGTGGGCAGCCATGGCCTGTGTCAGTGCCAGCACACACACACACACACACACACACACATACACACCCCACAGGAGGAGACGTGGCCACGCAGTGTGGGCAGCCATGGCCTGTGTCAGTGCCAGCACACACACACACACACACACCCAAGGAGACGTGGCCACGCAGTGTGGGCAGCCACGGCCTGTGTCAGTGCCAGCAAACACACACACACACACACACCACAGGAGGAGACGTGGCCACGCAGTGGACAGCCACAGCCTGTGTCAGTGTCAGCAAACACACACACACACACCCCACAGGAGGAGACGTGGCCACACAGTGTGGGCAGCCACGGCCTGTGTCAGTGCCAACACACACACACACACACATACACACACACAGGAGGAGACGTGGCCATGCAGTGTGGGCAGCCATGGCCTGTGTCAGTGCCAGCACACACACACACATACACACCCCACAGGAGGAGACGTGGCCACGCAGTGTGGGCAGCCATGGCCTGTGTCAGTGCCAGCAAACACACACACACACACACCCCACAGGAGGAGACGTGGCCACGCAGTGGGCAGCCACGGCCTGTGTCAGTGCCAGCACACACACAGACACACACACACACAGACACACACACAGGAGCAGACGTGGCCGTGTCCTCAGTGCAGGCTCTGAGTGGAGGCCCCCGGGTCTCCTGAGTCTTTGGCCATCTGTGAGGCCCACCCTCTCGGAGTGAGCGGCAGCACCCTGGGCCTTGGAGCCAATTCCAAGCAGGGGAGGCCTGGGGCGAGCAAGTCCCCACCCTGTGGGAGGTCACATTCCTCTGTGTCTGTTTTGATCCTGAGAGCCAATGCTTGGAAAAAGACAGAAAGGTCTTCAAACAGCCCCACCCTCCCCACAGCCTCAGGGGACAGGGCCCAGCGTGTGTCCTGCCGCATTCTGGGAAGTCCTGTCTGTAGGGGATGAGGAGGCCTCAGGCCTTGAGCCCCAGCCTCGTCCCCTGGGAGCCCCATGCCAGGCCTGGCACGATCCAGGCTGCAGTGGTGCCCACACATTGCCAGCACCCTCCTCCTGACACCCAGTGCTCTGCAGCCATGTGTGGCACCTGGCTGTGGGTGTAGGGGGCACGGAGGCCCCAGGGACCTGATTTCTCGTTTCCCTCCTGTCTGGCAAGCACCCATCCAGGCGCCCACACAGGCCTTGGGAGCTCAAGAAATGCTTTCGGGCCCCTGAGTCCCTTGACGACACCCTCTGGTCAGAGGTCAGCAGCCAGCTTCTCCTGGCTCAGGGCCAGCCGCCGCCTTTGGGGACGTGCAGGGTGGAAGGGGCTGCTCCACACCTGGGAATCCAGACCCAAGCATAGCCCAGCCCCAGGCAGCCAAGTTGAGCCTTACATCAAGCCCCGGGCCACAAATCCTGTGAGGAGGAATGGGGAGCAGAGCCACGCCAGCAGCTTCGTGGCCTCCAGTCAGGACTGGGTGAGGACACGGCGTCGGCCAGATCTGCACCCTCCCAGCGCCCCATGGCTGCTGCCTGGGGCCAGCCTGGGGGTTGTAGGGTGTCCAGAGCAGCCCCAGCCCCTGCCCCCAATGCCCATCACTCTGTCCAGCTGTGACAGGCGGTAGTGACCTGGGCAGATGTCCGAGGCCTCTCCTTGGGGACCGGCTCTCGCAGCACAGGAAAAGGCAGCAGCACACCCAGCCCTGTGGGCCCTGAGGTGCCCCCTCCTTGTCCTCTCCTTGTCCCCCTCCTTGTCCCTGACCTTCTCCTCTCAGAGCAAAGTTTTGGTCCTGCTGAGAGCCCACGCCCCCTCCCCCAGTCCCGCAGGCCACCTCTGTCCGAAGTCCCAGGGTCCTGTCTCTGCAGCAGCCCGTGTCAGAGCTGGCTCCTCAGGGCTGCCCAGCTGGGAGTTGTTTGGGGAAGGGTACCGTTTAAAAGCCCATCTGTAATCAAGAATAGGATTAAAAATATTTCCATGCTTTTGCATTTGGTAGTATTATAAAGCCAATTTAACTTTTAACAAAAATAATTGGCTAGGAACAACCCTAAATAATTACTCCTAGGAATTCTTATTTCTCAAGACCTGAAATGAAAATAGAATTCATCCCTTTTCACCCACCCCACCCCTATTTTCTGGGTCTTCACTCTTTTCCCAGTTTTTAAAAATATTTAGTTGAAAGGCAGAGTTACAGAAAGAGAGAAGGGGAGAAAGAGAGAGGGAGAGGGGGGAGGGGGAGGGAGGGAGAGAGGGAGGGAGGGAGAGAGAGAAAGGGAGGGGGAGAGAGAGGGAGGAAGAGAGGGGGGAGGAGAGGAGGGAGGGAGAGGGGGAGGGGGGAGGGAGGGAGGGAAAAAGAGAGGGGGAGAGAGGGGGGAGGGGAGGAGGGAGGGAGAGGGGGAGGGGGGAGGGAGGGAGGGAAAAAGAGAGGGGGAGAGAGGGGGGAGGGAGCGGAAAAAGAGGGGGAGGGAGGGAGAGAGAGAGGGAGGGAGGGAGAGAGAGAGAGGGAGGGGGAGAGGGGAGAGGGAGGGGGGAGGGGGGAGAGGGAGGGGGGAGGGGGAGGGATAGAGAGAGGGAGAGGGAGAGGAGGAGGGGGAGGGAGAGAGAAGGAGGGAGGGAGGGAGGGAAAAAGAGAGGGGGAGAGAGGGGGGAGGGGGAGGGAGAGAGAGCTCTTGTGATTCACTCTCTAAATGGCTGCAGCGTCCAGGGCTGGGCCAGGCGGAAGCCGGGAGCCTGGAACTCCGTCCGGGTCTCCCACGCGGGTGCAGGGGCCCAGGCACTTGTGCATCTTCCGCTGCTTTCCCAGGGCACTAGCAGGGAGCTGGATGGGAAGCCGAGCAGCAGGGACCTGAAGCGACACCGTGCGGGAAGCCAGCTCTGCAGGCGGCAGTTTAACCCCCTGTGCCACAACACCGGCTCCCTTCTCCCGGTTTCTTGGTTTTCTGTTTTTGCTTCTACTCTGAGCTGGGCATCTTTGACAGCATCCTCCGTTTCTCTCCTTCTGTGTCTCTCGGTGGCTCGCTTCCTGTCCCTGTCTGTGGCTCTGGCGCTCTGTGAAACTCTGTGTGCCATCTGGAGGGGCGGTGGTATCACCACCGTCCCGTGATGTAACCATTGTTGGCTCTCTTCTGTTATTTAGGACAATGTGAGGTAACAGAGACTCTGCACTATAAAGTGAGCTCCTTCTTCATGGTGACTTGAGGTGACTCTCGAGGCACACCCAGCCAGGGTGGCAGGTTCTCTCCTCCACGGAATATTCTGGGCTCCTGCAGATGCCCAAGCCCGCCCAGGGCAGCAGTGGAGACGCCGGAAACCCACGCTCTTCTCCCTGCACCCTGCCTCAGGGTGGGCAGCGCCTACGCGAAGTACTGGCCACGGCCGGGGTGCCGCGTGGCACTGCGCAGGGAGAGTGACGCGAACCCTTCCTGAGTCGTTGCAAAGGCAAGTGATGGAATCCACAGGTCAGGCTGTGCGCGGGAGCTGGGCTGGTACCGCAGAACTGCAGGGTCCTTGTCTCCGCGCAAAAAAGAATTCAGGCGTGAGACAGAGTAAGCGGAAGGAAAATAGCAAGGTTTATTAGGGAAGGGACATCCGCCAGAACAGAGGGGCCCCTCCAGACAGGACCTGGGAGAGAGTGCCCAGTCGCTCGGACTGGGGGAGAGCGGGGTTACATGATTGAGAGGAGAGAACACACCTGGGCAGGCCAGGCTCAGCAGAGAGGCAGAGGGCTGAGCGCGCAGTCCGGTTGAGGCCGGGGGTTTTTAAGGGGATGGGTCTCTGTCTTCTCACCTCTCCTCCTGAAACAAAAGACTTCATGGATGTAAATACTGAAAACTCCTATCTGAGTTTTCCCCTGAAATTATCAGACAGGGGGAAGCCTGGCTGGTGTTGCCCCAGTTAGAGGGAGGATGGGCAGGCCCCCCTGGAGGAGCAGGATATTCGAAATGCAGATAGCAGGCAGAAGGGGCGGGGACCCCCACCTGGCAGGTAATCGGGTAGAAGGGGCAGGATGCAAATACTGGGCTGCCCCTGAAACGTTATCAGGATGACTTTGAGATGCATATGCTGGACCTAGATGTCTCCTTAGGCCTTTGTCACACACACAGAAGCTCATATCTGACTTCCCACCTAACAGGCTGCGGTTTTAAACTGACTGCACTGTGTCCTAGAGACAGACAGGGTCACGGATGAACACTTGGGGTGGCCAGCATGCAGCACCTCCCAGTGCCACAGAAGAAGGAAGCAACGGATGACAAAGCTAACGAGATCAGTGTCGCACTGAGTGACAGCAGGGACGGGTCAGCGAGTGATGACAGCGATGACAGTGACGGGTCACTTCCTACCCTCGGTCTCTTTTCAAAGCCCTGTGGGATCCTCCACGAGGAAGCTGACTTTCCTGTGAAGGCATGGGCAAGGATTGGTTTAGCTCCCGGAATCCCGTGAGGCTGCAGCAGTGCTACAGGGCAGGGCACCCGGTGCTGCCACAGCAGGTGTGGGTGCTGGCCACGTGCTGTTTGTCCGGGGCCCTTGTGGCTGGTTTTAGTCCAGGAACGGCTAGTCAGGTGCTGTGAGGAGCGCCTGCATGCATGTGCACGAGTGTGGAGTGTGCCGAGCGTGCGTGCATGGTTGCATGGTGTCTCACGTGGTCATCTAGCTGCCGACGTGGGTCCCGTGAGGGGTACAGGAGCAGGGGTGGTGGCTTAGGGACTTCGGAGGCCACATCTTGGAGTCCACACCTTCTTTCCTTGCGAGGCTCGGTGACCACCCACAGCTGGCCCTGTCTCTCCCGCTGCTGCCTTCCCTGGAGTCTCTCAGACAAGGCAGCATCTGAGGTGCCACCCGGGCAGGCCCCAGCCTTTCCCAGACCATCCCCACAGCCCCGGCCAGGCGTCCAGGAGCCCTGGACTGCAGACGGGCAGCTTGGGGGCCAGCTCTGCCAGCTTCCCCAGAGACGTGCAAGTTTCCAAAGCATGAGCTGCGTTTTGATTCAGTCCGACGGCTATTGTCCTGCCAAATGCATGCTAATTGCTTATAAGAAACACATTTCTTGAGGTTTTTCTCTTTAAAAGATGTGGATCTACTTACTCAGTGGCCAGGCCTCGAGAAGTGTGTTTGTAGTAGCACATAGTATTGCCGAACAGAGCGCTCTCACACCCTGAGACTCTGAGGAGCATGGCAGGGGTGCAGCAGGCACGCGGGAGGCAACCCCGGGGGCACCACCGCTCTTGCATGCTCGACTCCCTCGGGGCGGCCCCACGTGGTCTCAGAGCAAGGAAGGGCGGCTGAGATAAGAGCGCAGGAGGACCAAGCCCCTCCGCGGAAGACCAGCCTGCGCGGTGCTGTGGAGCACGTACCCAGCTCCAGGCGAGGTTATGATCTGAGCTCTGGACAAGGAGGGCGGGAGGCGCAGGGGCCTGCAGCCCCCCCCCCCCCGTGCACCCTTGGGAGGCAATGCACACAAGCAGCTTGGTTCCAGAAGTCTGGGTCAGGCCCAGCCCCTCTGTGCTTCCTGGCCCCTGTGACCCTTGTCCTTAGTGTGACCTGCTGTCCACCAGCCCCATCAGACGCCAGAGCCAGGGGGCCACTGATTGTGGCCTGTGACCTCCAAAATCTCCGTCCTTCCTAAGCTACCTGTGCTCTGTCTCACATCACAATGATGAAAGCTGACCGATGCACAGAATACCAACTCTTAAAACTCATTTACAGGGAAGCAAACAACCCAATAAACAAAGCAAAATATTTAGACAGTTCACCAAGGAAGATACGAGGGTGCTCCAAAACACGGAAACTGGAATCAAAAGGTGAATTTCGTTTGGTAAAAAGGCTTGGAAGCCCATGCTTGGTTTGTTCAAAATATGCATTTTCCATGAACTTTTAAAAGTATCTGTGTATGAATGTCAAACACGTACAACACTGCCCAGTACGACTGGTCCTTAAGACAATGCAGATTAAAACACAATGAGACGCCTCTGCACATCCACGAGGACAGCACAGGCCCGAGACTGAGCTATGGCATGCCGGCGAGGTGTGGAGGACCTGGGCTCCCACCCACGGCCGATGGGACGTGCAACGATTCAGCTTTGAAAACCACACATGCACTGCCGTGTGGTGCAGCCGACCCTTCCCCAGCTTTACCAGAGACATTGACGTGCATGTCGGTCACGAGACCTGGCGTGACGTGCGTCCTAACCCATTTGTGTCAGTGCCCAAGTCGGAGCACTGTGCCGTGTCCTTGCAGTGGGTCCTGCACGTAGAGGAAGGGGCCGGCCACTCACACGTACAGCAGCGATGACGGGGAATCTCAAGACAGGTATGTCCTGTGAAAGACACCACAGAGAGGGAGCAGGGAGCACGGAATGTGGTTCCACGTCCACAGAATTCCATGAAATGCGGACTAATTCACGGAGACTTGAGAAAGGTGGCCAAGGGCGTGTCCAGTTTCCTGATTCTGATGATGGGTTGCTAACTACACGCCGCTACCAAAAACCTCTGAGCTTCATGCTGTAGGTGTGGCTTCTTGTATGCCAGTTAGCAGAAGGCACCTCCACGAGGCTGCTTTGTAACAAGAATGTGAGGTAGAGGCTCGGAGAGCTCCAGCCGCTTTCTGATACACACCCAGCGAGCACTTGGCAGAGGACAGCGATCCAGACGGCCCGACTGTGCTGTGTGTCACCCCACCTCGGCCACTCAGAGCTGGCCACCAAGCTTCCAGACACCCAGGCCCAGTGACTAATTAAGCTCCAGGAAACCATCTTCAGGTCTCACTTCTGGCATCTGGCATCTGGTCTTTGTGCTACCCCACCCTTGGCAACATACAGTGGGGCCAGACCACGGCCACCGCAAGGGGTCCTTGCAGCCACGAAGTAGGAAATGGCCCAAGGTCGCTCAGAGAGTCCAGTGGAGCACAGAGCTGTCTGAGTGCCACAGACCAGGCAGCCCCCACAAAAGCGGCATGTCCTCCACGTTTGCGGGCGGAAGTCCAAGATCCCGGTGCTAGCCAGCCAGCTGCCTCTGAAGGCTTGCAGGACCCTCTCTGCCCTGCCTTTCTCCCAGCCTCCTGGGGGTCCCCTGGCTACGGCTGCCTCCCTCACCGCCACCTTCTTATTCCTAATGCCTTCCTGAGCACCTGTCTCCTTCCTGACAAAGATGCCAGCCTGTGGATTAGGGCCCACCTACCCAGTATGATCTCACTGTATTAAGTCTGCCTGCTGTGGCCCTGTTTCCTAATAAGGCCACACTCAGGGTATGGGAAGGACATGAACCTGAGGGTTAGGAGGAGCCTGCTCAGCCTGATGGAGAGAGAGCCAGTAGAGCACAGGCCGCTGGAGCAGGGCTGGTCCTGCCCTTGAGGCTCCTGTGCCTTGAAATTCCTGCTGGAATCGTCTGACACCCGGGCCAGGCTCAGCCACATGTGCGCAGGCCCAGGGTCACCCTGCAGCTCCAGCATGAGCAGGAGGTCCTTGCGGCCAGGTGGGCAGACGAGGCACGAGAGTGTGCAGCTGGGAGGCCACTGAGGAGGCCGTGGGAGCACTGAGGAGCAACATCCCTGCATCCATGGGTGGCCAGCCGGGCAGACTGTTGCATAAGCCACGGAGGCCTCTGCACGGCTGGGGGCCACTCGCTGGCCTCACCAGCACAGCAAGGTGACGTTCCCACAAGGCCCTCAGTCTCCCCCTGGGCCACTAAGTCTGGTGTGCAGCCACTTCCCAGGATGGGGCTAGGGGTGCCCTGTGGCACTTTGGGGGCTAGTGGTAGTTAGAGTTAGGGTTAGGATTATAGTTAGTATTGAGTTAGGGTCAGAGTTAGGGTTAGGGTTAAGGTTAGGGTTAGGGTTAGTGTTTGGATTAGGGTTAGGGTTAGGGTTAGGGTTAGGGTTTGGGTTCGGGTTCGGGTTAGGGTTAGGGCTGGTTTAGGGTTATGGTTAGGGTTATGGTTAGAATTAGGGTTAGGGTTAGGATCAAGATTAGGGTTAGGGTTAGGGTTAGGATTAAGGTTAGGGTTGGGGTTAAGGTTAGGACTGGTTTAGGGTTATGGTTAGGGTTAGTGTTAGTGTTAGGGTTATGGTTAGAGTTAGGGCTAGGGTTAGGGTTAGGGTTAGGATTAAGGTTACGATTAGGCTCGTGTTAGGGCTGGTTTAGTGTCAGGGTTAGTGTTGTGTTAGGGTTAGTGTTTGGGTTAGGGTTTAAAAATGGGGGTGGCGGCTGGCGCCACGGCTCATTAGGCTAATCCTCCACCTAGTGGCGCCAGCACACCGGGTTCTAGTCCCGGTCGGGGCGCTGGATTCTGTCCTGGTTGCCCCTCTTCCAGGCCAGCTCTCTGCTGTGGCCTGGGAGTGCAGTGGAGGATGGCCCAAGTACCTGGGCCCTGCACCCCATGGGAGACCAGGAGAAGTACCTGGCTCCTGCCATCAGATCAGCGCGGTGCGCCGGCCGCAGCGTGCCAGCCATGGCGGCCATTGGAGGGTGAACCAATGGCAAAGGAAGACCTTTCTCTCTGTCTCTCTCTCTCACTGTCCACTCTGCCTGTCAAAAAAAAAAAAAAAAAAAGATGGGGGTGGCTGATGGATGCGTAGGCCATGGAATGGAATGGCTGGCAGCCAGGGCATGTACCTAGGAAGGGGTTGGATGGGGGTGGAGATGGATGTGGGATGGGAATGGACACAGTGTGGGGGTGGATAAAGGATGTGGGTGGATGAAGGCTGGGGATGGATGTAAGACGGATGGCTGATGGATGAGGTGGATGAAGGCTGGCATGGATATGGGGTGGGAATGGGAATAGATGTAGGAGGTGATGGGTGGAGGGTATGGAAGGGAGTAGGGAGGGAATGGATGTAGGATGGGAATGGATGTACAGTGGAGATGGGATAAGGTGGTGATAGATGCAGGATTCTGATGGGTGTGGGTGTAGATTGATGCAGCAATGGGGTGCGTGTAGCATGTGTATGGGTATAGGAATGGGACGGACGTAGGAGCTGGCGTGTGCATTGAAGGTGGATCTGTGTAGGATGGAGAGGAACATACAACGAGATGGGTTGAGGATGGAGGTGGGCGTAGGGACTGGGCTGGATGTGGATGTGGATGAATGTAGGGTGTGGAGAGGTGCAGCCTGGGGAGGGGTGCAGCGTGGTGATTTGTGTTGGTGGGGACGGGTATGTGGTGGGGGCAGATGCAGCATGGAGGAGATGTGCGGTTTGGTTTCTAGAGCAGTGTACAAGTTGACATAAGGATGTGGACGGATGCTTTCTGGGTGGAAGTTGTAGGACAGAGGTGGATATAGGGACGGGTGAGGAAGGGGGATGATGGGTGTGGGGTTGGGAGACATGCAGTGCAGGAATTATAGGGTGGGACTGGATGCATAATGGATTGCGTGCAGTGTGCTGGCGGATGTATGGATGTGTAGATGTAGGAAACTGAGTGGCTGTAGCCTGGGGAGGGGGAGGGCGTGAGTGGGTGCAGGCATGCCGAGGGTGTAGTAATGGAGATGACTGTGCGTGGATACAAGCTTGCACGCGGGTGTGGGGCAGGATGTGGAATGGCCGACTCGGGTGGAAGTGGCAGTGGATACAGGACTGGGAGAGGAATGCAGGGTGGTGATGGATTTTGGAATAGGGATGGTTGTCAGGACAGCATACAGAGGTGTGCGTGGATACAGGATGGATGTGGGGTTGCTGACACATGCAGGAACAGGAGTGGATGGTGGAATGGGGTGGGCTTAGGACTGATGGTCAGGAGTGGTGGGCTTAGATACAGTGGGATGAGTGGGGTGGAAGGGCCTACAGCATGGGGATGGACCTGAACAGGAGTGCCCCTCAGGGTGGCAGTGGAAGTAGGATGGGGGGCGTGAGGAACCATCACCTGGCGATGCGTCTCCTCTAGAGCATATGAGTTAGGTGGGTGGGCCTGGCCTCTCCTCCACAAACTATTTTTCATGGGCTTGGGGGAGCTAAAGAATGGTTTTGTGTGATAAACTAAGCATTTAAGGAATTGTCTCTCACTCCTTCCACTCATACTATTTGTTTCCATTTGTCCACCTGCTAGTAAGAATTATTAGGATGAATTACCGTCCTTAGATCTTAGGGTACTCAGCAGGGCCCAGGGTGGCCATTGCCCAAGGGTGCCTGCGGAGTCCCCAGCAGGCTCTTCCATGGCCCCAGGTGGAGAGGGACCTCTCGTGGGCAGTCCTGCCCCTTGACCTGCTCTCTCCCCTCCTGCCCCGCCTAACCCCTCATTCTAGAATCCACTGCATCGGCTTCTCCAAGGATGGTGCTCAGCTGACCCTGAGACTGAGGGGCTTCTCAGGCCCCTGCTCTTGGCCTCTCCACACCTCCCCCTAGAGCAAGGCTTCATGTAGACAATGCAGGCCTGGCGTGTCACTCACCGTGTGGCCTGGACAGGCTCTGCCCCAGTGGCCTGTCCAAGCACACAAGGGGTCAGGATCTGGGGCCTCTCTTCCACTGTCAGCACAGAGTGTCATACCATGGAAGCTCAGACCTGAGCCTGGCCTGTGGTCCCGCTGCATGGTGAGCCTGGGGGGTGCCAGGTGCACCCCAAGGGGTGGAGGAGCCCAAGCTCTCCAAGGGTGGTGGGACCTGTGGGTTTGGGTTGTCCGCTCGCTGTCTGGAGACCTGGGCACTGACTCACCCTTCTCAGGCCACTGCCAGAGGCGGCTCGGCTGCAGCAGCCTGGGCTGTGGTCACAGGCAGAGGACACGCAGCCAGACAAGCAGAGGGGAGCCTACTGTTGCCTTCCCTGCCCTGAATTCACCCAAACCACGAAGCAACCCCGGGCAGGGCCACAGCACCGTGGACAGCACCTCCAGGACTGTGTTCCTGGTCCCCCGGGAAGCTGGGCCAGCACCTCTGAGTGCGGAACAGTGAGGAACAGTGGTCTTTCTCCTGCATAGGGTCGCTGTCCTGAGGACAACTGAGGACACACAGGGGTCCAGTCCCCAGCCTCTTCTGCAGCTGGAGCCAGGGTAGCACGTGCAGCTGGAGAGAGGCCCGGTGCACCCAGGCTCCAAGGATGTCTGGTTCCAGCCTGCTCAGAAAGACTGACCTCAACCTCAGCTCCGTGGTTTTGAGTTCTGGCGTTTTGCCTATTGTGAGATGGGTCAGGGGCTGTCATCAGCCAGACAGACTGCTGAGGACAGCAAGGGTCTTCTCTCCAGGCAGACAGATAGACAGGGAACTGGAGAGACAGAGAGAGAGAGACAAGAATGGAGAGACAGAGCCAGCCGGCACCGGCTCCACCCTCACAACAGCCTTTATTTATTTATTTATAGGTTTAAAGATTTAAAAATTTAAAGATTTATTTATTTGAAAGAGAGTTATAGAGAGAGACAGAGACAGAGAGAGAGCTCTTCCATCCGCTGGTTCACTCCCCAGATGGTCGCATAGGCCGGAGCTGCGCTGATCCAAAGCCAGGAGTCAGGAGCCAGGAGCTTCCTCCAGGTCTTCTACATGGATGCAGGGGCCCAAAGACTTGGGCCGTCTTCTACTGCTATCCCAGGCCATAGCAGGGAGCTGGATTGGAAGAGGAGCAGCCGGGACTAGAAACAGTGCCCGTATGGGATGCCAGCGCCCAGGCCAGGGCTTTAACCCACTGCACCATAGCGCTGGACCCACAACCTCCTTTAACCCTAATCTCGTCCCAGATGCCTCTCTCCAAACCCAGCCACCTTGAGGCCAGGGCCTCTCTGTGGACTGGGGTCGCACTGAGCCACAGCAGAGAATGCAGGGGTAGAAATGAGGAGACAGGAGAACGGCAGGGAAGCGATGTCCCAGGAGGTAAACAGGAGCCCCCCTTCCCCTGTGGGAGTCAGAGGGTGACCCTGGCCATGTGCCTGAGCTGGCTGCTGAGCGCAGGCACAAGGCCCCTCCCCAGAGCAGAGGTGCAGAGGCCGGGACCAGGAGGGACTGGAGCCCTTGGCAGGCACGCCAGTGGCGAGGTAGCAGCTTCTCCGCCACCAAAAACAGGCCTGGGAGGAGCTCCTGGGAGGCAGCAGGCTGATGGTGCTCCGTGCTTCAGGGACTAGCGGGCGCTGGACCACCTCCTGGGGCTGGTGCCCGGGGTGTGGGGCGGGAGGAGCCACCTTCAGAGGGGCCCGGATCCTGTTCCACCTTCACCCCGCCCAGCAAGTCTGTACCAGAGCCCGGGAGACGGCGTGTGACAGTGAGGCTGGACGCCGGGTGGTCGCCGCCCTGCCTCTGCCTGCCTCTAAGGCGCAGGAAAGGCTGGAGAACCTGAGCCAAGCAGGAGCAGCAGCCGCCGGAGCTGCCCCCAGCCTGCACCGCCTCTGCCTGCTCCTCCCCCTGTTCTCCACACAGGGCCTCTCGAAGACAGCAGCGTGCACTGTCCTCCCCAGGGCTGTGGGTGTCATGGGTGAGAGGGACGTGCACTGTCCTCCCCAGGGCTGTGGGTGCCGTGGGTGAGAGGGACGTGCACTGTCCTCCCCAGGGCTGTGGGTGCCATGGGTGAGAGGGACGTGCACTGTCCTCCCCAGGGCTGTGGGTGAGAGGGACGTGCACTGTCCTCCCCAGGGCTGTGGGTGCCGTGGGTGAGAGGGACGTGCACTGTCCTCCCCAGGGCTGTGGGTGCCGTGGGCGAGAGGGACGTGCACTGTCCTCCCCAGGGCTGTGGGTGCCGTGGGTGAGAACGTGCACTGTCCTCCCCAGGGCTGTGGGTGCCATGGGTGAGAGGGACAGGGACTGTGGTCCCCAGGGCTGTGGTGAAAGGAACGTGGACTGTGGTCCCCAGGGCTCTGGGAGAGAGGGACGTGGACTGTGGTCCCCAGGGCTGTGGGAGAGAGGGACAGGGACTGTGGTCCCCAGGGGTGTGGTGAGAGGAACGTGGACTGTGGTCCCCACGGCTGTGGGTGCTGTGGGAATTAGGGATGAGGACTGTTGTCCCGGCTCCACTACCAGGTGGCCCAGGGCTGCGGGCACTGTGAGTGTCAGCTGCGTCTGCCACAGCTTTGGCCTCCGGTTACCTGTCTGGGTGTGCCTTCAGTGGTCCCAGGCCTGGGCAGAGAACCAGACTGCAGGGAGGGCTACAGGGTCCACTGCTTCCAAAAGTCCCTGAAACTGGAATCTGCTTCCTTCCCCGTCAGTGGCTTCAGACTTAACTGTAAGTTGAATATAGGTGAGTGGGCAGCGGCTATAGATGAGGAATTGAACGTGGGTTTTGGAAACAGAACATCTGTTGCTTCGTTTCAGATAAGTTGGCTGTGAATTTACTGAACTGGCTGAATTTTGTCTAAAATACCTCCTTCCAGTCCCACGAACAGAATTCATGACAGCGACTTTCCTCCTACTGCTACTGGAACCAGACAGACTGCCCAGCCAGCACAGACGACGGGGAGGCAGACAGCAAACTTTCTAAAGCCGACATCTGGGCTGTCAGGTGTGACTGGAGTGACAGGAAGTGTCTGTGTGTCCAGGGCCTGCACATCCAGGACCGAGGGGCCTGCCAATAGGGCCCCGGCTCTCGTTCTCACGGACACAGGCACCATCCTCCTGTGTCCTGATACGGGGCAGAGAAGAGGCAGAGACGGAGAGAGGGAGAGGCACAGAGACAGAGACAGAGACAGAGACAGGAGGGCGCCAGTGTCTCCTAGGAGGGGCACTCATGCCATCCTGGGCCCACAAAATGACCTGACCCTGACAACCCCAGGAGTCCTGTGTCCAGACGCCGAGCACGGGGACAAGGCTTCCACCTGTGGACTTTAGGGGATTCGGCGCACATCAGCCGTGAGGGCGACCCTCAGGCCCCCTTTTGAAGAGCAAGGTGTAGGGCTTACGCAGTTACGTCCTATCCTATCTCCCTGTGTCACCTGCGCTCTAATATTACTGCCTGAACCATAATTTTCTGTTAAAAAAATGATCGGGCCCATCCTTTACTCTTGTTTATCTGTCTATTTAGTAACTCAGGTTTCAGATTTTACAAGAATGTTGTCGCTCCCCCTCTTCGTGGAGGAGCAACACTAAACCCTGCCTAGGCTTCATATCCGAGTCACGGCACCATTATGTCGCTCCCCCTCTTCGTGGAGGAACGACACAGGACCCTGCGCTGTTCTTTGGTCTGCTCGGCCCTCCCCGGGTTTACTGCTGGTTCTTCCCGGGTTGGCTACTATCCCTTCCACCTCCGTGGAAGGGCGGTTCCCCCTGGCCGCTTTCCCCACTTCCGCAGGGGAGCGGCACGCCGGCCGGCTCTCTCGGGGGCTGCACAGGTGTTCCCCTTAGATGTTCCCCTTAGATGTTCCTGGTGCATGCCGTCTCTCTCCTCCTTTATAGTCCTCCTCTGCCAATCCCAACTCGGCTGCCCACACGCCGAGTACGCTGCTCTCCTCCAATCAGTAGCAAGTCCTACAGTTTATTGGTTGAACTGGAGGCAGCTGTGTAAAAGCTGTTTTCTTCTCTCCCAGCGCCATATTGTGGGAGAGCAGATGCACAGAATAAGTCTTAATTCCAGTAACTTAGTCTAGTCCGAATTGCTCCCCACAAATGTCAGCGCACAGAAGACTGAAACGTTCAATGTCGTTTGTCATCAGCGGTGCTTCCTGGCTAGCGTTCCCTGGCCCTCACCATAAATGTTCCCCCACCACCCGTGGCCCCTCGTCCCCCATGGGCCCATCACCACTATCCCTCACCACGATGGTGGGCAGCTCAAAGGAGCTCCAGGACAGAGGGGCGGCCGCTTGCCAGAAGCTGCAGTGAGCAGAGGCGGGAACGTGGAAGGGCCAGGCAGGCCTGAGTGGACCTCGGCGTCAGGAGGCAAGTCCTGTCTTAGCCGTGGAGAAGCGGAGGATGAGGTGGAGCCGGGCTTGGCGGTGCTGTGCTCATGCTGTGCTCATGTTCTCCGGCCGGACAGCCCCGTGGCTGCCTCTTCTCACCCAGCCCAGTGCCCGGCAGCTGCTCCCTGACGGCAGGCATGGCCCGGACAGGACCTGCAGGGCGGCCTCCGGCTTGGTTCTCCTCCCTCGCCACACGGGCTCAGACCCGGGCACTGACTCAGGCTCCTTGGGGAAGGCAGACCCTCCAGAGGCCTAAGGAATGGCCAGCAGGGCCGGCGTGGGGAGCAGAGCTGCCACTTCCCTCCGCTCCGGCTGGCTGTGGCCACTGCGGTGAGAGCCAGGGAGGAGGGAGCTGCTCAGCTGGCAAATTCCATCAGCCTGCAGCCCTGCCTCTGGGCAGCCTGGGGCACGGCAGGCCCAGGGCCTGTGCGCTGCCTGGCCCGGCGCGGGGCGGCTGGGCAGAGCTCAGGCCGCTGCCTCCTCAGAAGCCCCGAGGGCCCCTGGCTCAGGCCGGGCACGCTCTCTGCCGGGAGAGGCGGAGGCAGCCTCGCTGCACAGATGGCTCTTGTCCCCCCTGACACCTGCCATCTGCTTGTTTGTCTAATGATGCTGCAGGGGCAGGGGCTCCAATCTGCTGCCCAGGCCCCACCGCCCACAGTGACCTCCTGACCCCGGGGCCAGACGGGTCCGCAGCGTTTGCTCCTGCAGCACGGGGGGCTGTGCCTTCCGTTGGCCGCGGTGGGCATGGAGGAGGAGCAGCAGCGGGAGGAGGGAGGAGGGAGGAGGGGAGGGGAGGGGAGGGGAGGGGAGGGGAGGGGAGGGGAGGGGGAGGGGCAAGTGCAGCTGCTGCCTGGGCCTGCTCCAGGGGCCAGCCTGGATCTCGCGCCTCCAAAGCCGGGTCCTCACACCTGTTCACAGAGGGAAGGTCCCATGAAAGGGGTAGGGGGAGAAGCGGCACAGGGCACAGGGCGCAGACGACAGCATGGGTGGACCCCGGGTCCCTGCCTCCTTCCCCTCCTCCCAGCAGGGAGGTGAGGAGAGAAAGTCACCTCCTCGGTCGCAGAACTGAAACCACAGTAAAGTGTGCACGTTAGTCCTGTCGGGAGCTTCTCCAAGGGAGACCATGGGGCTGGTGGGGAAACGCCAGCTGAAGGCCTGCGGGGAGTGCACCCAGGAGGCAGCTCAGCCAGGCTGGGACCCCAGGAGGCAGCTCAGCCAGGCTGGGACCACCAGGAAACGGGTCAGCCAGGCTGGGACCCCCAGAAAACAGCTCAGCCAGGCTGGGACTCCCAGGAAATGGCTCAGCCAGGCTGGGACCCCCAAGAGGCAGCTCAGCCAGGCTGGGACCCCCAGGAAATAGCTCAGCCAGGCTGGGACCCCCAGGCACCAGGAGGCAGCTCAGCCAGGCTGAGACCCCCAGGCACCAGGAGGCAGCTCAGCCAGGCTGGGACCCCCAGGAAACGGCTCAGCCAGGCTGGGACCCCCAGGAAACAGCTCAGCCAGGCTGAGACCCCCAGGCACCAGGAGGCAGCTCAGCCAGGCTGAGACCCCAGGAAACGGCTCAGCCAGGCTGGGACCCCCAGGAAACGGCTCAGCCAGGCTGAGACCCCCAGGCACCAGGAGGCAGCTCAGCCAGGGTGGGACCCTCGGGCCCCAGGAGGAACAGCAGGGTCTACAACCACAACGCTCCGTCTGAGACCCGCCAGGGACCTGCACCAAGGCTGGCATTGCTTCCCCAAAGGAAACACCTTCCCAGGGACCTGCGCTCCGCTGTGCACTGTGGAGCCTGGGACTCCCCCACTGACACGTGTCCCCACTAGTGGGAGGCCTTGGGTGAGAGGTGGGAGGTCCTGGATTCAGGAACTCCCTTCCCGACGCCAGCCAAGGTGTGGCCTGGGTTAGCCAAGGCCCAGCCCATCTATCCCCAGAGAAAGCACCAGGGCTTGGCAGTTTCCGAATCACGAAGAGCAAACTGTCTCCACAACGTGCAGAGAGCGGCTCTGCTGGCCTAGCCATCCTCGGGCTGTCCAGGGCTGCCCCCGGGCAGGGCAGGTCAGGCCCCTGGAGAGGACAGTCCATGAGCCACTACCACCACCCTGCTGGCCCTGGGACCCACGTCTGCGGGCAGAACGGAAGCAGCACAAATTCAGTGCAGACTCAGACTTGTGTGTGGGCTCAGGGCCACCTATGCCATCTGTGGCCACAGCTGAGGCCCACCCTGATTCTGGGGCTCTGCCCAGGATGACCCTGCACCTCCCCTCCACCAAGCTCAAGGGCATCAGATGAGGGCCGGGAGGGGAGACACTGCGGCAGGCTGCAGTCAGTCGCGACACCAAGGGGTGTCTGACCCACGTTTGAATCCGCATGTGCTGTCCACTGGCACGGACGTGTGCTCCCTGGTGTGTGGACCTCCCCACCTCCTGCAGGACCCAGCCCTGCCCACACAGCAACTCCCAGTCCACACCTGTGGGAGTGGGACGGACAGGGCAGGGGTGGATCTCCATGTGGCGCTCCCTCTGGGGGCAGCAGGAGGCGTCAGGACCAAGAACTCGGGGGACCCGGCCCTCTGCTGTCCCACGGTGCTGGTGGCTGGCAGCTGTCATTTGCTCCCTGAGAACACACCGGAGTGCAAACGTGACGAGAGCCGTGTGGCTTCACACGAGGTGGGTTCAGCACAGACCCTCGTGGGTAACGTGGAGATCTTGCTGCAGGCAAAGGGGAGGACACCTTGGATGGCCATGGAGGGCACCTTTTGGGGACCCCCCCCAAGGGGCTCCTCAGCCACAGGTGCCCACAGGCCTGCTCTGTGCCATGGACCCCACGTGACCAGCAGAAGGGGGCAGGTGCGTCGTGAGTCCTGGCCTGGCACACCGGGGTCACGGAGCTGGTCCTGCAAAGCCAGCTCAGGGCCACGTGCCATCTGAGACCCTGCAGGGCAGGTCCCTCCCCTAACCCTAACCCTGTCACGCTCCGGAACATTCTGTGGAGTAGCCGGCTCCAAGGCTGACCCAGTGCCACACCTGGAGACCCAAAGCAGGCAAACAGGACTTGACGCCGCCGCGCAGGACAGAGCAGAGAGGAGAGGCAGGAGAGGGCACGGCTCAGGTTCTGGACTCAGACACAGAGGACGTCCGAGGGGACCCTGGACGGTGGCCGGGGGAAGGCGCTGGCCTCTGGGGACAGAATCCAGAGGGCTTTCCTGAAGGTTTTGGAGGCAAAGCTCAGGGCAGAAAGTGGGACCTTAGGAATGAGTGTGTGGGCCCTGGGAGACCCAGCCTGGGACGCCCAGGTCTGCCCAGCAGGAACAAGGCCAGCAAGGCTCCCGGTGAGTGACCCGAAACCTCGCTGTCCAAGGAAAGCCCCCAGACCTGCAGGCTGGCTGTGTCCTGTGGTTTCTCCCCTGCTCCTGTGTCCTGGTGTGGCCTGTGGGAGAGGCTGGCCTGCTGGGCAAAGGACGTACACCCCGCATGCCTCGCCGGGAGGCCTGGTAGAGGCAGGTGGCAGGCAGGCGTCCGTGGAGTCCCTGCAGGCTCTGCTCCCTCAGCACGGCCACAGGCAAACCCACTGTGCTGCGGAAGCGCCGCACGCCTCCTCTGCCGAGCGTGTGAAGTGGAACGCGTCTGCTGGGATCCCTCGGGAGCCACCTGTGGCTGAGACTGAGAGGCTGTTCTGGGGGAGGCTCCCCGGCTCCCTCTTGCTCTGCTCCCACTCTCCTGCGGCAAACCTGGGCTCTGGGGAGGGCTTTTGGTTGCACTGGGCAGCTCCCTTGTGTAGACATGAACTCAGAGTCCCCACTCAGAGGTGACACAGAGACTGGGGCTCCCCTCTGACTTTCCAAGGGGGCATCTCACTGCCTGGTCTCAGAGCCAGACTCTGCCAGCCCCCATTCGCCCCATAGCACACGCTTCTCCACGGGGCAAGTTTCTCCACGACCCGGGCTTCTCCCCGGCACAGGCTCCTCCATGGCCACATCCATCAGATCCTGTCCCGGCCAGCAAACCTCACCCCTTCAAGAGCGGGTGTGAACCCCGATTCCAAGCTGGCTGCTCCCCGGAGTCAGCTTTCCCATCCTCTGTGCTGTCTCTTACTTCCCCCTTTAACACCACACCCAGGGATACTTGTTCTGTCCCGACCACCGCGTGGTTCTCCCAAGGGCCAGGGTTCTGTTGAATGTGCACCACATGGCCCAATGCACACACTCAACAAATGTGTGTCTGACCAAAGAGGTGGCAGATGACCTGGCAGCTGCCCCAACCTCGTCCCTGAACCCACTTTTCCTAAATCAGAGTGAAGACACTTGGACGCGCTCATCTCCTGACTGCTGCTGCTCCCAGCTCTTGAGGCTCACCGGGCGAGACTCGGAGTGACCGACTTTCCGGGCTCGTGGCCAGCCCCTCCAGAGGCCACTGTGGTTGCACAGCCATGAATTGATCGCTTTCCCAAAACTAGAATTGCTACTTAAACAAAGGCTCTCAAAATCGCCGGAGACAGGGGCAGCATGGTTACTGCTGCTGGTGTCTTCCCTCCCTGTGACTCCTGCGTTTCCAGGACCCACAGGGCACGTCTCACACGGAAGACCACAGAGCAGCTCTGCCCCACCCTGGAAGACGACGAATTGGGAGTGTCAGCCTCATGGGAGGCAGTGGCCGGCCAGTTAAAAGTGAGCAGGAGGAACGAGGTGTTGTGTCAGGGTGAGCGAGGAACCAGCAGCAGGCTGTGGGGAGGACGTGCAGACATGGAAGACAGAAAGCCACAGTCCCTGCAAACCGGGCAAGCCACACCTGCCAGTCCTGCGGCAAATGCGATCGGGGCCTCCTCAGCCCCCTGCGTAAGCCTGGGAGCTCCGTGATGTCGCCCGGCCGACAGCTCTGACCACTCCTGCTGCCCGGCTGTCCAGAACATCGCTCTAATACCTGCCTCAAGCTGGGCACCACACGGGTCTGCTGGAAACCCCACTGCACCCACAGAAGCAGGAGCAAGGAGCAGGTAGGAGCAGAGCAAGCAGGCATGGAGCCCCAGGAAGCTCTGCTCCCGGCCAGCAGGCGTGGAGTGACGACTGGGGGGCCTGGCACACATCTTGCGGTGGCCGAAGAGGGCCGGCCAGGCGGGAGGGTCCTCAGCTGCCGGGACCACGGCCTGCTGTCGGCCAGCGGTCTCGCTGCTGCTGTGTGTTCTGGCCTGGGCTGCGTGCACCTGGTCCATGTGCTGTCAGCACCCTGGGACGCCCTCGGAGGCTGTCCCAGTGCCGTTCAGAATGCACGTCTGGCTGCAGCGTGCCTCACCCACTCCCGATCTTCCCTCCCAAGCCCCTCGCTGGTGTCGTATTTCTACAAGACAACTGAGAAAAGGCACCCTCAGGTTTGCCGTCAGCACCGATGAGTTCCTTCCAGATCCCCCAGTGCCGGTGGTGAAGGGGACTTTGTGCCCGTCCCCAGCTCACTTCTCGTCTGAGGGCGACGTCACGGGTCTTCCTCTGCAGCCCCAGCCTGGTGCGACCGAGAACCGTCTGCTCCCCTGCCTGCCTCAGGTTCCTGCTCTTTGGCCATCTCTCGGGGGCGGTGCTGTGCCTCCTGGCCCTGGTGCTCACCTCTCCCTGCTCCTGGGAGTGGAGTCCTCATCTCTGCACCGACTTCCTGCCACACTCGCTGCCCGTCACCTTCCAAGCGTGGCCCCAGCCTCACCCGTCCACTCCTTTCTTCCTCCGCTTTGGAATCCTTTCAGTCCCCACCCTCTGTGGAATTTAATTTTGCAAATGGTGTAAATCAGGGATTTGGGGCTGCTGAAACCCTGTCCGGTCCGACAAATCCCGTCTCCAAGGCGACGCCCTGTGGGGCTGGGCTGGGCTCTTCCTGGGAAGCAGCTCCAGCCCCTGGGGCGTTTTTGGTGTCGCCCCTGTTCTCCGCCAGCCTCCTTGCCCACAGCTGCCTGCTCCCCTGCCCGAGCCGCTGAGCCCCCCAGGACGCCCCTTCACTGCCCGTCTTCCCACCTGCAGCAGGCTCCTGCGCACCCGGTCACACAGCCCGTGCCCCTCGGATGTTCCTTGGACACCCCTGCTCAGCCCAGGCTCCTAGAAGCCAGCCCACCCATGGGCCAGCTGGGCACACTGTGTCGTCGGCATGATCAGGGCAGTGACCCTGAGGTTTTAGATGGGCAGAGGGAAGGGCAGCACGCACGAATCCTCACGCAGCACCCGTGGGTCCCGCGCCCAGCCTCAGCATGGCTGGTCCTCAGCACGGGGCCTGGCCAGGCTGCAGGCCGAGTGTCACTGCCCCAGGGGCTGGGCTGTGTATACTCTCCTCCCCAGTCCCCCAAGGCAGCTCACTGACCTGGGCCTCAGGGATGCACAGAGCCCCTGACCAAGAGGGTCAGGGTGGCTGCAAGAGCCTCACCTCTGTGCAGAGAAGGAAAGGCCTTGCCCGCTCAGGGCTGGTCACTGGGAGAGGCAGGTGCAGGCCTGGGCCGCGGGGAGCACCTGCAGCTTCGTTCCAGCCCTGTTCTGGAAGGTTCCTCTGCGTGCCCAGGTGCTGCCCCTCCATCATCTCCTGACCTCTCTGACCCTGGCCATGGGCCAGCAGTGGGGCTGCATTGCTGGGAAGCTTGAGCTTTTCCTTTGTGACAAGGACCCAGCAGGGACCTTCTGAGAGCAGGCACTCGCTGCCCGGGGAAGCCATGCCTAGACAGAGGGCACGGGGGCCATGGGAGGCTGCGGATAAGCCTCCGCCATCAGGCAGGACCAGATGATCTCAATCGTCTCTGTCTCCAAGCACCTGGGCTGCAGTCCCGACGGACCTGCTACTGCTGGAAGCCGCTGGGAGCCAGCCCGGCGACTGGGGAGGGCGGGGAAAGGCCGTGTCTCCGTCGCCTCCTGACTGCAGCACTCCCTCACCTCAACGCGCCAATCATTGCCATTTGCTGCCTAAAAATAGCCGTGTCCCTCGCTCCGTATTTAGAACAGAGAGCAGGGCCCTGGTGCCTCTGTGCCCTGGGAGGAGGCCTGGGTAACCCCTTCCTGCCTGCAGAACCCCCGTGGCTGGGGAGAGAGAAGTGAGCTCAGAGGCAGAGCAGCCACGGCCCTCGCTGTCTCCTGCCAGGGGCGCAGGCGAAGGAAAGCGGGGCCCATGCTGGCCTGTGCCACCGGGAGAAGACCCAGGTCCAGGGTGCAGGGAGGGGTGGAAGCAAGGCGGGGGGCTCGGAGCTGCTGCACTTCTGTGACTGCACACTGTGGCCCCTGGGGTGGGGCTCAGTCTCTCCAGACCTCAGCAGTGAAGACCAGGGAGCCCGTGTGCTCCACACAGGCTGAGCAGGCCTGGCACCGTCAGCCGCAGAGCTCGGGCTGCCTGTCCCAGGCCCAACCGCTGGACCTCAGTGCCCTCGGAGGTGGAGCGTCTTCACCAAGAAGTGACCCAGAGGGCAGCCGGCACCCAGCTGACTGCAAGCACAGTGACTGGCTTCAAACCCCAGACAGCTGCCACCCAGATTTTACGCCACTCGTGAGCTAACCGGAGGACCTGGCACGGAGCTGGGGATGCTGGCAGCAGACCGGAGACTCCTGGAGTATAGGAAGGCAGGGCACCGCAGGCACAGTCTGTGCCCTCTTAGCAGCTGCCCAGCCCAGGCCCGACCTACAATTCCAGGGGCCTGGACAGAGCCAGCGGCGTGCTTGTCCTTCGCTCCTGCCAGGCCTGCTCTGCACAGCACCCTTGAAAACAAGAGGCAGTGCTAGGATCCCAGATGTGCAGAGACCCAGAGAGCTGCTCCCACCTGCACCTCGACCCCTTGTGCTCAGCAGTGTGAGGGCAGATGTGGGGCAGCCCAAGGGTGCAGCAGCGACTGGTTAAACACAGGGAGCCACATGCAAAGGGCTCCTGTGGCATCCGGGCCGGTGTCGGCCTGGTGGTGAGGGCACAGGCCAAGGTGACCGCGAGTCACACCCAGAGTTCCTGGGCCAACACCTCGTACTGGCTCCTGATTCCCCACAGTGCACACAGCTTCCGCCTGGGCTCTGATTCCCACCCAACAGACAGGTGCCAGATGAGAACCCCCAGTTCCTCAGTCCTGTGGGCGAGGGAGGGTGAGCCGAAGGCAGGGGAAGCCTGGGACCAAGAGGGCCCCAGCTGAGGGGGACACGGCCTGTGCAGAGCTTGTCAGAGAGGGGCTGGGCCAGGGAGAGCCACTGGATGCCTGCCGGTGATGGACAGGGCAGCTGTGTCCTCCCCACCCAGACGGGCTTGCTGACCACCAGGTGGCCCTGAGCGGGGTGCAGCGAGGGAGGGAGTGGCTGACACGAGGCCTGAGTGAGGCTGGGGTTGTGGTGGACCCTCCCCTGAGACAAGGAGGAGACAGGCGCGCGGCTGGAGCCACAGCAGAGCAGACGCACGACCCTGGAGAAAGGACAGCCCCACAGGGACACGCAGTGTGGGGTCCATGACACACGGTGCCTCGGTGCCGTGGTCACTCGTCAGGACCCAAACGCCTGGCTGACCTCACCCAAAACTTCAAAGTCCTCTCCAGATGTTCATCCCAGCTCCTTTAGCTTCCCACCAAAAGGACCTCAGAGAACCTGGTGATCCCACCAAAGGTCGCACAGATGCCACCTGGCTGTGACTTGTCACCCAGCTCCCAGGGCGCCCCGCCCCGGCCCCGAGGCGTCCACTGTGGCCCCCACTGTCCCCTCGCCTGATTCATCACCAGAGATGTGTGGCTGGCCCAGCTCACACGGATGTCACCTGCCGCAGCTGACTCCCACGCCTCGCCCGTGGAGTGGCCACATCTCGTCCACACCCTCTCCTCGAGCACTTACTTAGTGTTTCTGGTCCCAGAGCCGGTGGCCCTGCCCCCACTTCCCGGCACCCTCTGGGAAGTCCCCGGAGGGTCCTCCTTGCTGAGAAGGCCTCAACCCCCGACCCCGCCACCATGTCTGGCTCAGGCAGGGGCATTTCTTGGAGCAAGAACCAGCCAGGGTCTCCCCTGGCCAAGCCTTCCCAGATGCCAGCTGCCCCAACAGTGCAGCATCAGAGGGCGGGACAGACGGACGTGGAGAATGAGGCTGGGCAGTGCGACCCGACCCACTGACCCAGCGCAGGGAAGCCTGCTGGAAGAGACCAGCCAACAACAGGTGGCAGGGCCTGGCTGAGTTCCACGTTCTCTTCCACTGTGGCAACACCGGGCCATGTGGACCCCTGGGGGTGAGAGCACGCCTGGTTCCGTGGTTCTGTGAAGAGACACGGGATCTGTGGTTCTGTGAGGTCAGAGACCACAGCCTGGCTCTGTGGGTGACAGGACCCTGTGGTTCTGTGGGAGGGGGAGAGGACAAGTGGCTCTGTGCGGTGAAATTGGGACCATCTGGTTCCATGAGGTGGAACCGGGCCATGTGGTTCCGTGGCATAAGAGAGGACTGTCTGGGCTCCCCTGTCACTCTCTGGCTCAGGGAGCTTCATTCCGGCCACTGCCTCCCCCAGGCCTCCCCACACCCACAGCATCCCCCACCTGCGAGCCAGAGGTGACTGGACAGTCTGCTGAAATCCGTGCTGTTGCTCGGAAAATGCCCTTAGGAAGGCCGGACGTCTAACCCATGGTTAAGGCACGAATCGAGGTTGGAGTACATCCGGGAACCCCGGGCCAGAGGTGGTTACAGAGAGAAGAGGTACACACACACACACACACACACGCACGCACACACGCATACACAGGTCTTCGGCTCGCTGGTTCACCCCCAGATGATTGCGATGGCTGGAGCTGGGCCAGGCCGAAGCCGGGAGCTGGAACTCCACTGAGGTCTCCCACGTGGGTGCAGGAGCCCACACGTGGGCCGCTTCTGCTGCTTTCCCAGATGCATTCGCAGGGAGCTGGACGAGAAGCGGAGCAGCCAGGATCTGAAGTGGCTTCCAAAGCCGGCCGAGGGCTGCCCCACTTGCGCCGCGCTGCCGGCCCAGGTCGCCTTTTCTCTGCCTGACACCTGCTGTGCTCATTTTGCTGCCCATTTTTTCCTCTGAGCTATTTTTACTTTTGCTGCCAGCGACTTATTCCAAAATCAGCAAACAAGGTAAAACCAGTGGAATCCAAATTCCCCTTCTAAGAAAAGACACAGAAGTTCCGCCCTTTCCGACCAACAGGCCTCTGCGAGCATCGTCAGCCAGGTTTCTCGCAGGGCTGGGAGGTTGAGAAGGCCCCGGCTAACGCCAGGTGAAGCGGCTCCCGTCCTTCATGGTTTTGTTGGCCGAAGAGCACGGCTCAGGAACGCGTCAGCCTGAGACGCGGGGGCCCGCGGGGCTCGCTCCCGGTTCCTGCACACTCAGAGTGCGCCGGCTCCTTCCCTTTGCGCCCACCCCCAGCGTGGCGCCCTTTCAGCTGAACCTGCCCTGACGTAAAGCGCAGGTGTTCTGCCGACAACGTCTCTGCACACCGGGCCCTTGGCGGGCTCCCTCACAGAAGTCCCTCTCTTTCCCGGGCGGAAGTGCACACTGTGGCCGCGTGAATTCCTCCATGCTTCAGAATCCGTGTTGCCACGAGCATCGGAGGAGCGCCTTGCTTCCATCAGCTGTCCTGGCTGGAAACAGTGAACACCGTGACTCGGTAAGTTCATCTTAGATCTGGACAACGAGGCTCCTATGAGTTCTAGTCCACTCGTCAGTGAGTCTGATGGTTTTCTTCCGTGTGCTCTGGGCTCTGTGGATTCTCGCGCCTCTGCTGTTGCTTCCCTTTGGGGTCTGTGGGCTTCCCAGGGGGGTTCTCTTCCAGTGTTCTTGAGTTGGATGCCACTCCTGTTCCCCGACAAACGTGCTTGGAGCTCTGATCTCCAAGTGCCTGTGTCCATGCACCCGACACCCACACGCCCCCCCCCCCCGAGGCCGCCTTGTCCTGCTCACATCCCTCATCGTCCACCCTCAGAGACCCCTCGTCATTCCTGTGCCTTCGTCTTCCAGCACCACCCGCTCCATCTTGGGGAGTCCTTGCTAAGCTTTGCTTCCTTGTCAGCTCCCTTCATTCCTCAAGGACTTTGCTGTCCACGTGAGGAGCCTGTCTGCCATGGCAGAGCCACGTGAGGCCTCACGAGGACAGCTACTCGGGCTGTGAGCTCCTTGCCTGTTGGAGAAGGGCCAAGGCCAGGCCCGAGGCCAGGTGCCCCAGGACCTGGGTGGGTGTGGGAGCGAGGGGGCAGCCCAGTGGGGCCAGGCTCTGTGGCCTCTGGTGTCTCGGCATTGGAGGTCCACGGGGGCCTCCATACCCAGCAGGAGAAGCCCCACAGTGCATTCTTCTCCCGCTGCCCACCAGGGCTGTGCTCCGCCCCCGCCCCCGCCCCCCCCCCACCACCACCCAAACACCCAGCAGCCCCGCCTGCCGCTGCCGCCAGCACCCCCTCCTCTCTCCTGCACTTTTCTTCCAGGTCTGGCTCGGGAGCAAGAGTTGCGGTCACGGCAGGTGCCCTCCTGTCCACAGAAACATCTCTATTTTAAGGCCCCGTTCACACCGCAGGCGCTGCTCCTGGCCCAGTAGAGACAGTAGGGGGTCACGCGCCAGAGGGATGGGACGGGGCCACCACCGGCCTGATCCACAGTTCCTCCGTCCTCCGGCTGCACACTGCTGTTGGCGGACAGGTGTCCACACAGGAGCCGTGCAGCATGTCCGCCTGGGGCAGGAAGGGTGCCTGCGAGGGACACTTCTGTCTGCAGCCAGCAGCCTGGGGACCCCACCCAGGACACACCACAGCAGGCAGGGGCAGCCAGAGCCGCGCACCTGCAGGACAGCTTACGGAGCGGCCGGCAGGGCGGTGCATCAGGAAGGCAGCTTCGCCTGCCAATCACAGAAAAGCGGGCTGTCAGCGCGCCCTCTGAGTGGCTCGTGTGCAGCGGCAGCCCTAGGACACGGTTTTCTCCTGGGGAGCAGGGGGTGAAGTAGCAGGCCAGTGAGCCGTGCGGCCAGGGCCTCAGCGGAAGCACACTGCCCTCGCCGGCCACCAGCAGCCCCGCAGAGCCGAACTCCCGCTCCTGCCGGTGGCTGCTTGTGGACCTCTGGTCTCAGCTCACAGCCCGAGCCGGTGCCCCACCAGGCCAGTCGGGGCGCTGGTGTCACAAGGACCCGCAGCACGAGAGGGCGTGTCTGAGGGGCCTCCTCAGTGCCGCCTTGCTTCGCAGCTCCTGGAGACCCGTGACTGCCTCGCCGTTTCCATCCAGTGCCAGGTCGCGCCGGAAGCTTCTGTTCCCGCCCACGGGCGCCGTGAGAGCACTCATTTCAGACGTGGCCGCTTCACCATCCACCTTCTCCTCTGCCTCCCAAGCTCTGAATGTGGCCTGGAAGGGAAGAAGAAGGGGGCAGAGGCCTCCACTTGGCTCCGGCCTCCCTGGCCCGGTTCCTGGTTTCCCCAGTTCCCAGCCTCGGCTCCCCCCTTGGGTGCCGTGCTCTGCCGGGGCTGGTGTGCTCCTCCTCTCCCCAGTGCTTTCCTGGTCGATGATGCTGTCGTCACGCTCCTGGGGCACCAGTTTTGAAGCTTGGGCAGCACAGGCAGATGTCCCGCCACTTCGCTGCACGAGGATCCCGACATTTGAAGGGGGAAGCCTGCTTCCTGTGGCCCTGGGCCGGTGTGGACAGATATGAGCAGGTATGGACAAGGGGGCAGGTGTGGGCAGGTGCGGACAGGTGTGAACAGGGGTGGCTAGGTGTGAGCAGGTGTGGACACGTGTGGGCACGTATGAGCAGGTATGGACAAGGGTGGGCAGGTGTGGACACGTGTGAGCAGGTGTGAACAAGTGTGGACAGGGGTGGACAGGTGTAGGCAGGTGTGGGCAGGTGTGGGCAGGTATGAGCAGGTATGGACAGGGGTGGGCAGGTGTGGACAGGGGTGGGCAGGTGTAGGCAGGTGTGGGCAGGTATGGACAAGGGTGGGCAGGTGTGGACACATGTGAGCAGGTGTGAACAAGTGTGGACGGGGTGGACAGGTATAGGCAGGTGTGGGCAGGTGTGGACAGGTATGGACAGGGATGGGCAGGTGTGGACAGGTGTGGGCAGGTGTGAGCAGGTATGGACAGGGATGGGCAGGTGTGGACAGGGGTGGGCAGGTATGAGCAGGTGTGGACACATGTGGACACGTGTGGGCAGGTGCTTTTGTGCTTCTATCATGGGTTTTCCTTTCCTGTCTTGCTTTTTTACAGAAGAAAGCAGATAACTCGTCTGTTATCGGACACGCGAGTCACGCAAGACACTACACTGGAGAGGGGAGCAGATGAGCTGGACAGCATGACCTCATGGCCAGGAAGCCCCTGTTCATTCTCCACACAGACGACTTCTGGGTTCCGATGCCACGTGTTCTTGAGTGAAACTCCAGTGACAGCTCGGGGTTCCCCTCCTGGCCCTGAGATGTGGAGGGACCCTTCCTAGATTCTGTCCGCACGGTCTCCATGGCACAAACGTGGGCCCTGTGAGCCTGACAAGAATTACACGGAACCCCGGAGAAGAGGTGACTCACAGCAGTTGATGAAGAAGGGAACCACCAGCGCTGGGCACCTCCGCCCAAGATGCGAGTTACTGGTCTTAACGAATCAATCCTTTTAAAAGCAAGCAGAATGTCAGGGAGCCCAGCCCTGTTCCATGTCTGCCCAGGCCCGGATCCCTCCGGCAAATGGAATACTCGCGGCCTTAGCCCCGCGTGCCCCCCACCCCTACCCTGCCCCTCCCTAGGTCTGAATGGGGGTCCTTCCAGGCTCCTCTTTTTTTCTTTTCTTTTTTTGACAGGCAGAGTTATACAGTGAGAGAGAGAGAGAGACAGAGAGAAAGCCCTTCCTCTTCTGTTGGTTCACCCCCCAAATGGCCGCTACGGCCGGCGTGCTGTGCCGATCCGAAGCCAGGAGCCAGGCGCTTCCTCCTGGTCTCCCATGCGGGTGCAGGGCCCAAGCACTTGGACCATCCTCCACTGCCTTCCTGGGCCACAGCAGAGAGCTGGACAGGAAGAAGAGCAACCGGGACAGAATCCAGCACCCCAACTGGGACTAGAACCCGGGGTGCGGCGCCATAGGCGGAGGATTAGCCAAGTGAGCCCCGGCGCCAGCCCAGGCTCCTCTTACAGCCTCCAAAGCCCCCGTGCAGTTCCCCATGTGCTGTGAGCCCACGTCCCATGGGAGACCCACACCACGTCCCCATGCCAGCAGCGGATCCTACATACAGTCCGTCAGTCATATCCTCATGACGCTCTTCTGATTCTTCTCCATCCTCGCCCAGGCACTGGGCCTCTCTGCCACGTCTGATCACGGGGTGGGGGCATGGGGCGGGGGCTTAAAATGCAGATTTGGAGGCCCTGGCTCTGCCTTCCACACCTGGCTTTCCAGGGACCACACCTGCCTTACCGGGACCAGGGCCTCCCGCTCTTTCTAGCACTGGGTCCCCAGCTCCGCCCTCACCACCTGGATGGCCTTGGCATGTTGTCTGACTCCTAAATGCAAGGTTCTTCCTGTACCAAGGGGTAGAAGCTGCACTGACCGGCAGGGCTGACGGGGCTTGAAGGAGAGGAGCCCTAGGAAGGCCCCACCAGACCCCCCTGCTGCGCTCCCCTGAGCTCACGGGCTCCCCACGCATGGTGTGGGGCTGCACTGGGTGTCTGGAACACAGGCCCTCGAGTCAGCCCCGCTGAGGGCCTCCCCGGCATCACGTCCTCGGCAAGAGGCCACGGCCTGCTGGGGGAACAGGAAGCGGAGGAGAAAATCTTGTGTTTTGTAAACACCGCGCCTGGCTGAGGAGGACGAATTCAAAGCAAAGCCCCTGCCATGCTGGGCCCTGTCCAAGCGCCATGCACAGGTGTGCAGCCCGTCCAGAGCACTCCACAACACCCTTGCCAAGTGCAGCTGGGAGACCTGAGGCCGGACTAACCCGCAGCGAAAGTCAGACTGCAAACCTGGCTCCTCGTCAGAGCCTGGCACGCGGGATCCCCCTGAACGCTCAGTGCTACCCCGGGGCCTCTCACAGCAACGGCCCCCGGCACTCACCAAGCCCTCGCGCCCCACTCCCCGTGACACCAGCCTGTGTGGAAGGGGACATTTGGTTTCCGCGCTCCCGGGCTCGGCGACAGCAAGGAAGGGCCTGTGCAAGCTGTCCGAGAGCCCAGTCCCTGCCTGCGAGGGAGAGTGCGTGTTGCTGCTGGGGACTGCAGGTCAGCTGGGTGCTGACCACCCGCCTGCTCTGCCTCCCAGCCTGTGACTCGGTGCCCGCGGTGCTGGGGGCAGGAGCCGGGGAGCAGCCTGGGGGCGCCAGGGACTTCGTTGTTCCACAAATCCAAGTAAGGCAATATGCAAATCACCACCTGGTTGGCGCAGGTGGGCTTCCGCTGGCGGCAGCCGAGAGCTCTCCACTGGGACAGGCCGTGCTCCCTGGGGCCAGAGCAGCCAGCCCCGGGGTCAAGTGGAGAAGCAGTTGTTCTTGGCTGCGGCCCTGTGTTTCCACTGCTGTAAGTTTTCCAAGCGTTTTCCGTGCTCACCCCCTCCAGAGAGTATTTCTGTCAAATGAACCTAATGTTTCCTCCATTTAACATTCCAGAACATTCCAGAGCGAGCTGCCCTCCTCCTCTGCAGGGCCGGGACTTTCCAGGGTCCAGAGGGCTGGCCAGGCGGGCAGCCAGCACCCTCCCAGTGCACCTCTGGCCCTTGGGGACCTTGAGAGCTAGCTCCCAGCCCCTGGGGTGGGTCTGCGCTCTACTCCCTGATGCAGGCCACAGGGCCCCTCCGCACCTGCGCCCCTCCTCCCCCTCAAGCCCACCCCCAGCACTCCCTGTCAGCCCTGACAGCTGAACCACAGGCAATGCGACACCGGCGTGCCGGCCACCATCACCAGACACGGGAGCCAACTTTCCTAGGTGCCGGGTCTGCCAGCACTGAGACACCACGGGGCGGAGCCATGGCCACCATCAGGACCCCGGCACCCAGGACGCTCAGCCCTGGCCACCACCAGCCGCCCTCTCCAGTCTGTCCTGTGATGGACGGAGACGTTGGGACCGGGAGTCTGGCTGCTCCTGTTCAGCAAACAGCCCTTCTAGTCAGCGCCGCTCGCTGGTCCCTGTGGCGCAGAGCCGCAGGGCACGGAGGGGCCAGTGCGTTTACCGCGCCTCAAGCATCACCAGTTGCTCCCAGCTTTTGCCCGTTGCCGGACACGGCTGCTGTAGTTACTCGTGCGCAGGCTGGTGTGAACACCAGGTTTCTCCTCCCCTCGGAGACACCAGGAGCGGACGTGCCGACTGCTAGGCTGCCCTTACGATGCGTGCAGCTTGCTTCCGGGGAGGCTGCCCAGCTTCACGTTCCCACCAGAGTCGCCAGGACTCGCGCTGCTCCAGGTCCTGGCCGCAGCTGGTGTTTCTCTGAGCTGTCCCTCCCCGGCGATGCTGAGGCTCCCGTCTCTCCGAGAGCTGTCCTCGCGGAAGTGAGGACGCCTCCGCCGGGGCTCACCCAGCTTCTCGTTGTTTGTGTGGCTGGGCTGTGAGGGCTCCGTCCCCCAGGCTGCGACGCCCAGGCTGGTGTTGGCAGTCCCTGAAGCGCCCTCAGAGCACAACCTCCCTCCATGGCGCCCGCTCAGCACCCCGCAGGGCTGTGTCTTGGAGAGAGTCGGAGCTCTGAAGTGACCCGGGTGTGAGCCTGCTCCCATTTCCCTTTAGCTTCAGACCACCTTTTACTTTAGCCCTGTGACACATTTTGTGCTAGTTTATTCAAAGACTTATTTATTTGAAATGCAGAGAGAGAGAGAGAGAGAGAGAGAGAGAGAGCGCTCCCATCTGTTGGGTCATTCCCCCAATGGTCACAACAGCCAGGACTGGGCCAGGCCAAAGCCAGGAACCAGGAGCCCCATCCTGGTCTCCCTCAGGGGTGAGGGGCCCCAGGTGCTTGGGCCGTCATCGGCTGCCTCCCCGGGTGCACACTAGCAGGAGGTTGGATCAGACGTGGAACAGCCAGGACGCCAGGCAGCACTGTGGTGTAAAGCAGGCATCCCAAGTGGCGGCTTAACCCCTGCACCACGCCCACCACTGTGTGAACTTTTTTATGGGGTTAAGGTTTAGATCACCATTCACTGTTTTTGCAAATGGACATTTATTTGCTCTTAAGGAACTTGTTGAAAAGACATTAATTCTGCATTAAATTGTCTTTGGGCTCTTGTCAAAAATAGCTTGCTGTGTCTGTGTGGGCCTCTTCCTGGGTCCACTGATCTGTGCATCTGTGTTTGCCAATATCTCATTCTCTTAAGGCTGGGAAGCAAAATTCCTTTAATTGTTTATTTTTTTTCAAAGTTGTTTTAGCTTTTCTAGGGTTTTCCTGTTCTATATAAATTTCAGACTCATCTCTATATATACAAAAATTCTGGCTGGGATTTTAGTTGGAATTGCATTAAATATAGAGGTCAATCTGGAGAGAACTGGCACATTTGCTCCACAATGCCTTGTGGATGCCCTCGATTTTATTTAGGTCTTGTTTGGTTGTTTTCATCAGAATCTGTGTTTTGAGGGTCGGTGTTCTGGTACCTGAGATGTTGGCATCCCACTTGGCTGTCAGTTCAAGTCCCGGCTGCTCCAGTTCCAACCCAGCTCCCTGCTAACGCACCTGGGAAAGCAGCAGAGGATGGCCCAAGTGCTTCGACCACTGCACCGACGTGGGAGACCCAGATGAAGCTCCAGGCTCCTGGCTTCTGATCGGCCCAGCTCTGGCCGACTGGGGAGCGAGTCAGCCAGGGGAAGACCTCTCTCTCTCTGTAACTCTGCCTTTCAAATAAATATACACCTTTAAAAGCAAGCAAGCAAGCAAGAAAGAAAGAAAGCAGAGCTTGTGGTACAAAGCCTCTTAATTTCCCATAATCTGAAACTACCCTGTTTTCCCTGCACTTCTGCAGGTGTTTTCACCAGGGGTGGACTCGGTGCTGACTCAGCACCAGGGATGGACTCGGTGCTGACTCAGCACCAGGGATGGACTCGGTGCTGACTCAGCACTCGAGGACCTGGTGCAGCTGCCCTGGCACAGAGCCCGCAGTCCCGGTAGGAAGGTGTGGATTTTCTCCGCAGGGCTCCCAGCTTTTCTGTTTCCTTAGCACGCAGAAGCTGAATCGTGGTGCGTCTTGACATTCGTTTCTGCATGTATCCTGGTGGCTTCCACTTGTCTTCTTGAACATGCCACCGCCCCCTGCAGCGTGGGGAAGACCTGAGTTCCGGCGAGAACGTGGGGGCAGGCCCTTGGTGCAGTGCACAAACCATCACCTACAGTGCTGGTTCGAGTCCTGACTCCTCTGCTTCCAGTACAGCTTCCTGCCAACGCACCTGGGAAAGCATCAGAGGAGGCCCACGTGCTCGGGTCCCTGCCTGGACTGAGTTCCTGGCTCCTGGCTTGGGTTTGGTACGGCTCTGCCTGTCGTGGGCATTTGCAGAGTGAACCAGTGAGTGGAACATCTGTCTTCTTCTCTGATTCTATTTTTAAATAAAATTAAAATATGCTTTGAAACATTAAATCTCCATGTGGTTCTTCTTTGTGTCTTCCAGTTCTTTGCTGCAGTTTCTGTCTCTGCACTCATGAGTTCCTGCCCTTGCTCCCTGGGCTCTTTCCACATCACTGCCTGGTTCTTTCTCAAGTGATCCCCACAATCTCGTCATCTTAGTGTTGGGATCTGCTCCATCATAAGCTAAGTGGTTTTGTCTTGAGGCTCTGGGTCTTGAACACGCCTTTGGCTCTGCTGGGTGCAGGCTGTAAGGTGCACCCTGGCCTCTGCACTGTGGCCCCACAGTGCTCATAGGCCAGATCCGCTGTGGGGCCCTGGGCAGCGTCCCAGCCCACAGCGAGTCACAAAGGACCTCCCAGGCTCACAGTCCCTCCTCCTCCCTCCCTGCCTGGCCCCTCGGGGGCCCCTGGATGGGAGGTGTGACCATTGGCCCCTGGCTCTGCTGCACATGTCCCTCAGCCCCGCCTGTGTCTGGGGTGAGTGACAGGAGGACCAGGGAAGCGGCAGGTTCTTGTACTCTATGGGAGCAGGAAGGTCCCGTCTCGAAGACCCCAGAAGCCCCTTCCTCCCTCCCTAAGGGACAGCGGGGAAGACAGAGGCTCCCATCTGCCTGCGCCCCGGGCACCCTCTTCCTTTCCAGGAGACCGGCTTCTCGAGGGCTCTGCTCATCGGCCCCTACCCCATCCCTGCTGGGCCTGGGCTGAGTTCCCTCAAGGCCTCAATGCCACGTGGGTGATATCTGGGTGCTGGGTCCCCAGTCGGCTCTGTGATGTCTCCTGGGCCCAGCGAGGTGAATTCAGTGGGGAGGGTGCAATCGCCCCTCACTCGGGACCCAGTGAGAATTGAGTTTGGGGGCAGACGGAAATGTTTTCCTACTGACGTGCGCAGCACCTGCTTGCACTGGGCTCTGGTTGTCCTGAGAGTTTCTGTCAGACTCAGTTCCCTGAGCTCTCGGGCTCTGCATCGCGCAGGAAGCAGCCACGTGTGGGACGCACAGCTCGGCTCTGACAAAGGCCTGAACCCTTTTAGTGGCCTCACACACGCAGGTGCCTGAGTCAGGCCGAGTAATACACTTCTGTGCACTCGAGCAAGGCATGACGCAAGTGCACGAAGGTCGTGGACGCCGTCCTGGGTGAGGCTCAGCCACTAGTTCGGCACACACGCAGTGTGTCACAAAACACAAGTGTCCCACGGTGTGTGGACGCCCTCCTGGGCGAGGCTCAGCCACTAGTTCGGCACGCATGCAGTGTGTCACAGAACACAAGTGCCCCGCCGTGCGTGGATGCCCTCCTGAGTGAGGCTCAGCCCACTAGTGCGGCACGCACCCAGTGTGTCACAGAACACAAGTGCCCCGCCGTGCGTGGACGCCCTCCTGGGCAGGGCTCATCCTGCTAGTGCGGCACACAAGCAGTGTGTCACAGAACACAAGTGTCCCGTGGCGTGTGGACGCCCTCCTGGGCGAGGCTCAGCCCGCTAGTGCGGCATGCACGCAGAGTGTCACAGAACACAAGTGCCCTGCAGAGCATGGACGCCCTCCTGGGCGAGGCTCAGCCTGCTAGTGCGGCACACACGCAGTGTGTCACAGAACACAAGTGCCCCGCCGTGCGTGGACGCCCTCCTGAGTGAGGCTCAGCCCACTGGTGTGGCACTCACCCAGTGTGTCACAGAACACAAGTGCCCCGCCGTGCGTGGATGCCCTCCTGAGTGAGGCTCAGCCCACTGGTGTGGCACGCACCCAGTGTGTCACAGAACACAAGCGCCCCGTGATGGGAGAGTTCTCAAAGAGACTGCAGGCCCTCAGTGCCCGGAATACTTCTTTTCTTCCCCAGAAACTTTTTATTTAAGGAATACAAACTTTGTCCATTTCATAATTACAGCTTTAGGAAGATGGTGATTCTCCCACCGTACCCACACTCATCCACACTCCCACCCCTCTTCCTCCTCCCTCTCCCATTCCCATTCTTATTTTTTCAC
This sequence comes from Oryctolagus cuniculus, assembly GCF_051225735.1. Lineage (NCBI taxonomy): Eukaryota > Metazoa > Chordata > Mammalia > Lagomorpha > Leporidae > Oryctolagus > Oryctolagus cuniculus. The sequence goes on along the minus strand of NC_142871.1, from coordinate 336,274 downwards.
TAAGTCTATTTTCAATTAATTTATACAATTAACTCTATGCAAAGTAAAGAGTTCAACAAATAATATGAAAAAAAAAACTTTTCCTCAACAATCAAGACAAGGGCTGTTCAAAGTCATTGCTTCTCGAAGTGTCAATTTCACTTCTACAGATTGCCTTTTAGGTGCTCTGTGAGTTATCACAGGTCAAGGAGAACATATATTTGTCCCTTTGGGACTGGCTTATTTCACTAAGCATGATATTTCCCAGATTCATCCATTTTGTTGCAAATGACCGAATTCCATTTTTTCACCACCACATAGTATTCCAAGGTGTACATATCCCATAATTTCTTTACCCCGTCTTTAGTTGACAGCCATTTAGGTTGATTCCACGTCTGAGCTATTGTGAATTGAGCTGCAATAAACATGGGGGTGCAGATACCTCTTTGACTTGCTGATGTCATTCCCCTGGGTAAATCCCCAGCAGTGGGATGGTCGGGTCCTGTGGTAGGTCTATGTTCAGATTTTTGAGATAGCTCCAAACTGTCTTCCATAGTAGCTTTACCAGTTTGCATTCTCACTAACAGTGGATTAGGGCACCTTTTCCCCCACATCCTCACCAGCATTTGTTGTTTGTTGATTTCTGTATGAGAGCCATTCTAACTGGGTGAGGTGAAGCCTCCTTGAGTTTCCCTGATAACTAGAGATCCTGAGCATTTTTTCATGTGTCTGTGGCCATTTGGATTTCCTCCTATAGCTCTACCTGTCAAATAAAAATTTTTTTAAAAAATGCATGTTTAAGTCCTCTGCCTGTCTCTTGACTGGGTTATTTGTTTTATTGTTGTGGAGTTCCTTGACCACTGTATATTCTAGTTATTTAATCCTTCATCATTTGCGTAGTTTGCAAATAATTTCTCCCATTCTGTTGGATTCCTCCTCACTTTGGTGAGTGTTTCTTTTGCAGTGCAGAAGCTTCTCAGTTTGATGTAATCCCATTCATCAATGTTGTCTTCGATTGCCTGTGCCTCTGGGGTCTTTTCCAAGAACTGTCTGTCTATGCCAATGTCTTAGAGGGTTTCCTCAATTATTTCTACTAATTTGATGGTATTGGGCTGAAGATTTAGGTTGTTAATCCATTTTGAGTGGATTTTTGTGTAAGGTGTAAGGTAGGGGTCTTGTTTCATACTTCAACATGTGGAGATCCAGTTTTCTCAGCATCATTTGTTGAAGAGACTGTCTTTGCTCCAGGGATTGGTTTCAGATCCTTTGTCAAAGATGAGTTGGCTGTAGATGTTTGCATTGATTTCTGGTGTTTCCAGTCTGTTCAATTGGTCTACCCATCTGTTTTGTACCAGTTACCAAGCTGTTTTGATTATAACGGTCCTGTAGCATGTCTTGAAATCTGGTATTGTGATGCCTCCGGCTTTGTTTTTGTTGTATAAGATTGTTTTAGCTATTCAGGGTCTCCTGTGTTTCCATATGAATTTCAGCATCATTTTTTCTATTCTGAGAACTAAATCCTTCATATTTTGATTGGTATTTCATTAAATCTGTAAATTGTTTTAGGAAGTATGAACATTTTGATGATATTAATTCTTCCAATTCATGAACATGGACTTTTTTGTGTATTTTTTATCTATTTCTTTCTTTAATGTTTTGTAATTTTCAACATAGAGATCTTTGACATCCTTGGTTAAATTTATTCCAAGATATTTGATTTTTTATTGCTATTATGAATGTTATTGATTTAGAAGTTCTTTCTCAGCCTTGACATTGTCTGTATATTGAGTTTTGTGCATTTATTTTATATCCTGCCACTTCACCAAACTCTTCTATGAGTTCTAATAGTCTCTTAGTGGAGTCTTTCAGATTCCTTATATATAGAATTATGTCATCTGCAAATAGAAATAGTTTGACTTCCTCCTTCTCAATTTATATTCCTTTGATTTCTTTTTCTTGCCTAATGGCTTTGAGTAAAACATCCAAGACTATACGGAATAGTAGTGGTGAGAGTTGGCATCCTTGTCTAGTTCTGGATCTCAGTGGGAATGCTTCCAACTTCTCCCCATTCAAAAAGACTCTAGCTGTGGGTTTGTCATAGATGGCCTTGATTGTGAGATTGTTGGTGAGATGTGTTTCTTGTAGGCAGCAAACAGATGGGTTTTGTTTTTTAATCCATTCATCAGTCTGTATCTTTTAACTGGGAGTTGAAGCCATTTACTTTCAGGGTGACTATTGATAAGTAATGACTTGGCTCTGCCATTTTTCCATAAATATTGCTATTGCTTACTTTGGGTTTCCTTTGTACTTTTACTGGGAGGTTTTCTGCCTTCACATTCTTGCATAACGATGACCAGATTTCTGTGTTTCTGTGTGCAGCACATCCTTAAACATCTTTTGTAAGGCTGAGCAGGTGAGGTGCTGACAAATTCTTTCAATTTCTGTTTGCTATGGAAGGTCTTTATTCACCTTCATTCATAAATGAGAGCTTTGCTGGGTGCAGTGTTCTGGACTGACAGTTCTTTTTTTTTTTTTCTCTTAAGATGTGAACTATATCTCACCATTCTCTCCTAGCCTGTAATATTTCTGATGAGAAGTCAGCCATGAGTTTAATTAGAGATCCTCCCAAGGTGTGCACATCAGCAAAACCCTGGAACAGGGAGTGGAGCCAGGGTCACTGCCCTGTCAGTGCCCTGGAAAAGCCGCCTGGGGTCGGTGTACACAGGCCTCCAAGGGATGGAACAGCCCGGCCACCAGGACCACGTGCTGGGTGACCGTTGGCCCGGGGCCCTACCACTGCTCACACCCCCGCCCCTGCTAGGATGTGCTGGCCTGCTTCAGGGAACGGAGTGAGGACACCCAGCGCTCCGAGAGTGGACGGCGACTCTCAGGCACAGTCCAGGGGAGGTGAGGGGAAAGGAGAGGCCAAGCCAGAGCTCCTAGTGGTGGCTGGACTTCCAGACACCAGTGAGCCACGAACCGCAAATTTTCTCAGCAAATGTAGGTCACACGGCCAGCCCCACCTGAAGGACGAGGTGGGTCTGAGGGTCTGTGGCTGTCCTCAGTGTGGGACCCACACCTGGGGCTCCAGGCCACCAGGCCCAGCCACCTTTTCTGGGACCCCTGATGTCCTCCCCTCAGCCATCTCAGTTGTCCCTCCCGACAGCACAGCTGGTCTAAGAGCCTGGCTGAGGAGCAAAGGCTGTGGCCACACGGCCGTGGTCTCTGCCTCACGACAGTGACGGCATTCTCTCCACCGTCTCCGTGCCCTCTGCCTCCTGCTCTGCATCTTCCTGAGCCAGGTCTTGTGTACCCTGCTGTCCGTCCTGGCCAGGCTCAGTGAGTATCTCACCTGCAGTCAGCATGTAGTGTCCCCATGTGGAGGGAATACGCAATGGGGCAGGCCCAAGGTCCAGCCAGATGAGTGCCCTCAAGGCACTCCAACCCTCGGGACAGCAGCAGGGGCCCCAGGTGGGACCAGTCCTCTGACCACCCTTGAAGGGCTGCTTCCTGGGACCAGCACGGTGGCTTGGGGCCCCATTTCCAGTGTGTCTGTCCCCACCCATGACTGCACCACAGCAGTGCAGGATTGGTCCTGAAGCAGATGGCTACAGAGTCCAGCTGCAGGAAGATGGGCATCCCTGGCCCAGAAGACTAAGCCAGGGCAGGAGTCCAGGCCCACACAGAGGCTGCCCTGTCTGGATCAGAGCCCAGGGCTGAGGCTGGGGTCTTAGCAGCCGCTCAGCCTGGAGGAGGTCAGACTTGGGCGGAGTGAGGCAGCCAGCTGGGGCTGAGGCCCTGGAGGATCGCTGGCCTAGCAGGCTTCTTGGCCCCTGCAGTGGAAGGAGGGAACCCACTGGCCTGGAAGGGAGCAGGACGCTGCCCAAGGCCCATCCGTGTCAATCCCAGCTGCTGGGATTGACCAGCAGACACTCTGGCTCGCGCTGCCCATCAAAGCAAAGGCTTCATAAAGAAAGAGGTGAATGTCCCACCCCCCCTCCCCTCCCCTGCCCATGGCTTCAGGGTGCAGCTCACCGGGGGATGCCCCTCGAGGACTGGCGAGTCGATTGCTAACTGCACTGATCTGGGGCTGAGTCAGCTCAGAACGTGAGAGCAGAACCCTCCAGCCTTCATGGGAGAAGCTGACCCAGACCAGGGCTCTGTAGGCCCTAGGGGAGGCCACTGGCCACAGACATCCCCGTCTCTGCAGGACACAAGCACCCCGATGATATTTGTGAGGGAGGGGCCTCCAACCACTGCCTGCATGAGACCCTGTGGGCAGGGGGCCCTCTCTCCACCTCCAAGCGGGAGCCCAGATCAGTGCCCCCTGTGCACTCAAAGCAGGGCGGACAAACAGCTCCTGTTTTTCATCTGTCCTAAGTGGGCCCGACTCGTCGGATTTCGCTTCCTGTGAGCCAAGACCTCTAATCCACAAGCCAGCCCCACGCTTGCGTAAAAGCTTCGCCAATTAGTGAGGACCGAGACGGCTGAAACAGAAATCAATCTTCAGAGAAGCCCTGACTTCACTTAAAGAAACAACGAGAAGGCGCTGGGACAGGACACTCGGGCCACAGCCCCTGGCTGGCCACCTGCACAGTTGCTGTGCAGGACAAAGCCATGGAAAATCCTTCCCTTAATGCCAATATTTGCAGAGTGATAATTAATGGCTCCAAGTTACCTGGGATCCAACCTCAGTGCAACATAATACATGGTCGCCTCACTGCCCATTGTCTGAGAATAGTTGGAATGCACCACAGATAAGCAGGAGGCTGCTGCGGGAGTAAATTAGGTACCGGGAGACCACATGGGGTACAGGAGACCAGCGTGCATGCAGCAGAGCCAGACAATTGCACACCAGCAGCAAATCCCATCAGCGGCCTGCCCCGTGTGCTGGGGAGCCCCGTGCCGTGTCTCTGCCCCGTGTCCTGGGAGCCCCGTGCTGTGTCTCTGCCCCCACATCCTGGGGAGCCCCGTGCCGTGTCTCTTCCCCATGTCCTGGGGAGCCCTGTGCTGTGTCTCTGCCCCCACATCCTGGGGAGCCCCGTGCCGTGTCTCTGCCCCCACATCCTGGGGAGCCCCGTGCCGTGTCTCTGCCCCGTGTCCTGGGGAGCCCTGTGCTGTGTCTCTGCCCCCACATCCTGGGGAGCCCCGTGCCGTGTCTCTGCCCCCACATCCTGGGGAGCCCCCTGCCGTGTCTCTGCCCCGTGTCCTGGGGAGCCCCGTGCCGTGTCTCTGCCCCCACATCCTGGGGAGCCCCGTGCCGTGTCTCTGCCCCATGTCCTGGGGAACCCCGTGCCGTGTCTCTGCCCCCACATCCTGGGGAGCCCCGTGCCGTGTCTCTACCCCATGTCCTGGGGAGCCCCATGCCGTGTCTCTACCCTCTGTGTCCTGGGGAGCCCCGTGCCGTGTCTCTGCCCCCACATCCTGGGGAGCCCCGTGCCGTGTCTCTGCCCCGTGTCCTGGGAGCCCCGTGCCGTGTCTCTGCCCTGCCTGTGGCACCAGGATTTTCCGATCCTTCTCTGCTCTCACTGTGGGGAGGACTGTGGGGGCCTGACCTTGGAAAGCCCATCCATCCCCTTCCCCACCTGGCCACACCCTTCACTCCCATCAAGGCCATGTTCAGGAGCCGTCTCCTCAATGAGGCTCCAGAGAAAACACTGTGCCAAAGCATGGCTCCTTTCATTTTTTATTATTTTTTCATTTGCGAATCGGAGAGACAAAGAGACAGATTTTCCACCCACTGGCTCAGTCCCCAAATGCTTGGAACAACTGAGTCTGAGCCAGGCTGGAGCCAGGAGTTCCATCCGGGCCTCCCTTGTGGGTGGCAGGGTCCCAAGCGCTTGAGCCACCAGTGCTGCCTCCCAAGGTGTGCACATCAGCAAAACCCTGGAACAGGGAGTGGGGCCAGGATTGGTCCCCAGACACCCGGCTATGCGATGCAGGTGCCCCAAGCAGTGTCTGAATCGCTGCCCAAACGCCTGCCCGACTTCAGACTGCAGGTGCTTTTGGCTGCCTGGGACCCAGGCGCCTCCTGATGCCTACGGCAAGAACCTCATCCAGCCAGCGGTTCACTTCCCAGCATGCACAGGGAGGCTCGTCCACTCACTGCCTCCCTGAGCAGACCACACACTCCCAACAGGGGCAGCACCGGGCCCCCCGGCCACAGCCCTGCTGGCTGCCCCGAGCTGCTAGCTACAGGTTCGACTGCCCGGCACCTCCAGGCAGGCCCCCCGCGCGGCTCCAGTCTCACCTGGCTCTGTGGGAAACGCAGGGCCATGCTTCGTCCCAAACAGAAGTCAGAGTAGGGTCGTGTGCTCCTGCAAGGCAAGACTCTGAAGGGCGTGGACGCCGTGGTCAGCACATGGTTAGCACTTGGGCTGCCAAACTGAATGGATGATGTCAGTGACTCTGAGGACTCGTGACGGGACTTCAGGGCCAGTGGCTGGTGTGCATGCAGGGTCCCAATTCCCCGGGGACGGGGAGCAGGCAAGGAGGGCGTCAGCTCACGGCCGAGAAGGGGAGCAGCCTCCACCTGCGTGGCTCCCGTGTGGGAGGAAGCTCCCTGGCCCCGAGGGACGCTGGGAGTGGAGGTGTCCCCTGCACGCCAGATATGGGGGTGTCCCCTGCAGGCCGGGTGTGGGGGTGTCCCCTGCATGCCTGGTGTGAGGGTGTCCACTGCTCTGATGCCCACCGCAGTCTGGGTGTGGGGGTGTCCACTGCAGGCTGGGTGTGGGGGTTTCCACTGCAGGCTGGGTGTGGGGGTGTCCACTGCACACTGGGTGTGGGGGTGTCCACTGCAGTCTGGGTGTGGGGGTGTCCACTGCACACTGGGTGTGGGGTGTCCACTGCAGGCTGGGTGTGGGGGTTCCCACTGCAGGCTGGGTGTGGGGGTGTCCACTGCACACTGGGTGTGGGGTGTCCACTGCAGTCTCGGTGTGGCGTGTCCTCTGCACACTGGGTGTGGGGGTGTCCACTTCAGGCTGGGTGTGGGGGTGTCCTCTGCAGGCTGGGTGTGGGGGTGTCCCCTGCATACCTGGTGTGAGGGTGTTCACTGCTCTGATGCCCACCGCAGTCTGGGTGTGGGGGTTTCCACTGCAGGCTGGGTGTGGGGGTGTCCTCTGCACACTGGGTGTGGGGGTTTCCACTGCAGGCTGGGTGTGGGGGTGTCCCCTGCATGCCTGGTGTGAGGGTGTCCACTGCTCTGATGCCCACCGCAGTCTGGGTGTGGAGGTGTCCACTGCAGTCTGGGTGTGGGGGTGTCCACTGCACACTGGGTGTGGGGTGTCCACTGCAGTCTCGGTGTGGCGTGTCCTCTGCACACTGGGTGTGGGGGTGTCCACTTCAGGCTGGGTGTGGGGGTGTCCCCTGCACGCTGGGTGTGGGGGTGTCCCCTGCAGGCTGGGTGTGGGGGTGTCCACTGCAGGCCGGGTGTGGGGGTGTCCCCTGCCCTGGGCCCACTGTGCTGCTTCCTGTTTCACTCCAACCAGCAGCACCCCGCTCTGGGTGAACAGCAGATGCAGCACCAGCGCCAGTGGACTCCGCCCTAGGGGGCTTCTCGGGTCTGCAGGGTCTCCCTCCTGTGACCCCTTCTCTGGGGCGTCATCCCCCGCCCCCCGCGCTCCACGTGAGGCCTGTGTCTGAGAAGCAATAGGAAGCCGGCAGCCACAGCTCACGCACGAGCCCAGCCCCGAGCCCTTCCTGTCCTAAAAATACAGCGGGCGCAGCTATTTTGGACGGCGGCAACAAAGCGCTTCCTCAAGATGAAAAGGCCGCAGCGTGCCCCAAACAGGATCTCAGCGCCGAGCCCCGTGGGAGGGGAGGTCAAGGCCCCCGGGACCCAGCCCGAGGCGCCCGACGGGCCGGGCACACCCCCCCGGGACTGCCTCTGCGGTGGCGGGGTGAGGGGGGCACTGTGTTATGCTTTTCTCAGCTGTATTTGTTTTTAAATTCAGCCTCGCTCAGAAGCAGTGGGCGTGAAGGAACCCGTGGAGACGGGTGGGGAGGGGCCGCCTGTGGGCTCCTGAGCTGCAGCCCAGGCCGGCGCAGCGTTCCCCACGCGTCTCCCAGAGCCCTCCCGGCCTGCCCAGCACGTGGGGAGCTGCGTCCACTCGCCCCCTCCTTGGCTTTCAGTGATTCACGCTACCCACCCCTTCCTCCCGCCCTGCTGACGCCCCAGGCTCCGCAGACACAGCCCCTGCCCACCAGGCTGGATTCTCCCCTGCAAATTCAACCCACTGGGGGCAGAACTTTCTAGACTGCCGAAGGAGCTACCACGAGAAGTCACTCGAGGAGCCGGGAAGGAACGGAGCCTGCTCGTCCGAGCAGCAACACCAGGTCCCTGCTGGGCTGTGCAAGCCTCGGAACGTTCCAGAGATGGCGGGCAGCTCCCTGGCGCTAGCGGCCGTCGCTCTCACACGTGTGGGGACGGCAGAGCGAGGGGCTCCCCGCGCAGGAGGGGCTGCTTCCCCACCAACATGGGAGCAACGGGAAACCGGGCTGGGGAGCCGTGTCGGCACCGCTGAGCCGAAAAGCCCAGCCCCCGAGGGAGCCGTTCACCCTGCAGACGGCCAGGGGACCACCCTCTCCTCTCCCAGGGGAGAGGGCAGGGGCAGGAGCACTGCAGCCCCTCAGCCACACCTGCTGCCCACTGCTCCAGCTGCTGTAGGCAGACAGACACCCTCCTGGAACCAGCGTGGATGAGACTCAGCTACCTGGAGCCCGCGTAGACGGAAGCCAGTGTAGACTGAAAGTCACTTGCCCTGAGCGAGTGTAAATGGAAGCTCACACCTTGAGCCTCCTCTCTCGGTCCCCAGGCCACCCCCAAGAGAGGTGCTGCCTGTCCACCCTGTTCACCACAGCCAAAAACGAGAATCCCAGGGCCTCCCGCCCAGGCTCGGGCAGAGGCGCCAAGTCCTGCCCTGTGCTGCCCTCGGCTCATGCACAAGGGTGCCGGCCCAGGGTCTCCTCTCCCCGACCTTTGACCTTTTGTGTTTCTACGTTTTTAATTGAGATGCACTTCGCCTACAGCACAACTTGCAAAGCAGAGGGTAGAGTTCGAGGCCCTCCTAGGCCAAGCAAAGCGGTCGCTGGAGAGGGAAGGAGGCCTCTGCCCGGGCGTGAGCCCCGACACCCACGGAGCTGCTGCACGCAGGAGTCCCTTGGACCTGTGTATTGCACCCCTCCCACCGTCTCCGTGGACGGAGGGGCTTTAGGTTCTGTCTCAGGCCTGTTGGACAGCTGGGTTGAGGGTCACCATGAGAAGGGCTGGGTGTCATGGACGTGACCGGCTGCACGTGGCGGCGTCATCGCCTGCGGCCCTGCCCAGCCTCTGTTTTGTGGCCACAGGGGCCACACTTTCTCTCCACCCCCACTTCCCAGATGGGCTTTGCTGCTCCAGGCTGACGTTCCAGGGATGTGGAGCCAGGGACAGCCAAGCACCCCGTCTGGGCCCCCAAGCCTATGCCCGCTCCTCTGCCCTCTGGAAGTCACAGCTGGGACATCCGGCCGCTCAGGCAGTGCCGCTCCGGAGGCTGGCGTCTCCCTGCGCTGCGGCAGCACAGTGAGGGAAGGCACCGGTGAGGCGATGTTGGGACGGTTCCTCCCCAACTGCCCCCAGCCTGGGTACAGACCCAGTCCTGCCGCTCGGCCCTCCCCAGGCTCCTCCCAGCCTCAGAGGACACCAGCTGGGACTAGGTCCCTGGGACTGCCTTCCCCCTTCCCCCCAGGAAAGCAGACAGACGCCTGCACAGACTCCTGGCCCGGTGCTCAGCAAGGCAGAGCCCCAGGCGGGGGCACCCAGCAGAGGGACGAGGCTCTCGCAGGCACCACCTCGACTGTGTCTGTGGGGCTTCGTGGGCGGGGGAGGGGGTCCTGAGAGTGGAAAAGCAGCTTGCATCAGAGAGCAGCAGGACTGAGCCTTCCCACAACCTGGACACCAGGACCCCAGACCCACTGAGCCACCCTCACAGGGCCTGAGCACCGTCGCCAGTGAGCCGTCCTCCAGAATCCTCGGCTGGGGTCCCTGCCCCACAGCTGTCCCGTCCTCCACAGGTGTCCCCATTCCCCCACAGGTGCTCCCATGCCCCACAGGTGTCCCTCCCCCACAGGTGTCCCGTCCTCCACGGGTGTCCATGCCCCACAGGTGTCCCTCCCCAACAGGTGTCCCTCCCCCACAGGTGTCCTGTCCTCCACGGGTGTCCATGCCCCACAGGTGTCCCATGCCCCACAGGTGTCCTGTCCCCCACAGGTGTCCCTCCCCCACAGGTGTCCCATGCCCCACAGGTGTCCTGTCCCCCACAGGTGTCCCTCCCCCACAGGTGTCCCTCCCCCACAGGTGTCCCATGCCCCACAGGTGTCCTTCCCCCACAGGTGTCCCTGTCCCACAGGTGTCCCTCCCCCACAGGTGTCCCATGCCCCACAGGTGTCCCTCCCCCACAGGTGTCCCTCCCCCACAGGTGTCCCATGCCCCACAGGTGTCCTGTCCCCCACAGGTGTCCCTCCCCCACAGGTGTCCCATGCCCCACAGGTGTCCCTCCCCCCTACAGGTGTCCATGCCCCACAGGTGTCCCTCCCCCACAGGTGTCCATGCCCCACAGGTGTCTCCATCCCCCACAGGTGTCCTGTCCCCCACAGGTGTCCCTCCCCCACAGGTGTCTCCATCCCCCACAGGTGTCCTGTCCCCCACAGGTGTCCCTCCCCCACAGGTGTCCCTGTCCCACAGGTGTCCCTCCCCCACAGGTGTCCCATGCCCCACAGGTGTCCTGTCCCCCACAGGTGTCCCTCCCCCACAGGTGTCCCTCCCCCACAGGTGTCTCCATCCCCCACAGGTGTCCTGTCCCCCACAGGTGTCCCTCCCCCACAGGTGTCTCCATCCCCCACAGGTGTCCTGTCCCCCACAGGTGTCCCTCCCCCACAGGTGTCCCTCCCCGACAGGTGTCCATGCCCCACAGGTGTCCTGTCCCCCACAGGTGTCCCTCCCCAACAGGTTTCCCTTGCCCTACAGGTGTCCTGTCCCTCACAGGTGTCCTGTCCCCCACAGGTGTCCTGTCCCTCACAGGTGTCCCTCCCCCACAGGTGTCCCTCCCCCACAGGTGTCCCTCCCCAACAGGTGTCCCATGCCCCACAGGTGTCCTGTCCCCCACAGGTGTCCCGTCCCCCCCACAGGTGTCCTTCCCCCACAGGTGTCCCTCCCCCACAGGTGTCCCTCCCCCACAGGTATCCTGTCCCCCACAGGTGTCCCTCCCCCACAGGTGTCCTGTCCCCCACAGGTGTCCCTCCCCCACAGGTGTCCCTTGCCCCACAGGTGTCCCGTCCCTCACAGGTGTCCCTCCCCCACAAGTGTCCCTCCCCCACAGGTGCCCCACCCCCACAGGTACCCCTCCCCACAGGTGTTTCCATCCCCCACAGGTACCCCTCCCCACAGGTGTCCTGTCCCCCACAGGTGCCCCACCCCCCACAGGTGTCCCTCCCTCACAGGTATCTCAATCCCCCACAGGTGTCCCATGCCCCACAGGTGTCCCGTCCCTCACAGGTGTCCTGTCCCCCACAGGTGTCCCTCCCCCACAGGTGTCCCTTGCCCCACAGGTGTCCCGTCCCTCACAGGTGTCCCTCCCCCACAGGTGTCTCCATCCCCCACAGGTACCCGTCCCTTACAGGTGTCCTGTCCCTCACAGGTGTCCCATCCCTCACAGGTGTCCCTCCCCCACAGGTGTCCCTCCCCACAGGTGTCTCCATCCGCCACTGGTACCCCTCCCCACAGGTGTACCTCCCCCACAGGTGTCCCTCCCCCACAGGTGTCCCTTGCCCCACAGGTGTCCCTCCCCACAGGTGTCCCCCCCCACAGGTGTCCCCTTAGGCTCGCAAAGACAGGTGCAGTGGAAAGGGCTCACCCGCTGCCAGCTTTGACAGCTGCGCCCTGGAGCCTCAGGAAGGAGCCAGCTGGCCCCCAGAACCGCTACTCTGTGGTCGCTGTTGCCACAGCCACAGACACCTCACAGCCTTGAACACCTGGTGCCATGGCTCAGCCTGGTCAAGCCTGGGCATCACCAGGCCCAGGGCAGGGCACGCACACGCCATCCTGCTCGGGCCACGAGGAATGTGGACGTGCTGAGTCATCTGCGGCAGGCGTGGGGCCGGCCACTTCCTGTCTTGCCTGAGTTCCCACTGGGTCCGGGAGCCCGGGGATCCGTTTCCCACAGGCTAAGCTTGCCTGTTCCGGTCAGAGCGGGCTGGTGCTGCTGGCCGCACTGTCCCGAACATGATCCTAACTGGACGTGAGTAATGCCTGGACAATGAGAGCTGCCTGGCTGAGACGGCTGCTGCCCAGTGCCTGCCCTGAGTCATGGCCAGATCTGATCAGAAGCAAGCTGGAATATTCTGGGGCCACCCGGCACACGCCTGGAGCTCTGGGGGCGGGGGCTGTCTGCAGCCGAGGCCCCAGGGTGGTGCTCCTGCATCTCCCCGTGTCGCCCACAAGTCTCTGTTGGTCCCCTTGCAGTGAAGCAATGGCAGAGGCTGGTTGTGAAACAGAGGGCAGGGTCTCCTTCCTAGAAGTTCCTGCCCCACGTCTGGGTGCGTCCTGCCCCCAGCACAGACAGCAGCGTTGTTTCTAGCCTTTCACGTCAGAGCTCTCTTCGTGAGGCTAAAGCCCCTTCTGTTTGCACTGAGCTCACTCGTTCTGTGTAGCGCTTAAGTAAACTGCATCACTACAGCAACCATACCACATGCAGGTTTGGAACCAAACCCACCGACCTGTGGTTGGCGCAGAGCCCGGCCACCGGGAGCCGCAGAGGGAGTGGGGGCCGTGCCAGGAGGCGGGAATGAGACAGCTCCTGGAGGGGACATCTTTCCAGGCAAACAGCACGTCTCGGCACGAGGACTGTTACATGCAGGACCTGCTAGGAGGTCGCTGCCAGGTTCACTTGTCTCCTCTGAGGCCTTTCTGATCACGACGGACTTGCCGGAGTCCCGGGTCACTGTGAGGAAGACTGACCACCCGGCGAGACCACATGGGCTCCAGGTCACATGGCCAGCCGTGCCTGAGGTGCTAGGTGACCGCAGCAGGCAGGCGCTTATGCCGTCTCTGGTTTCCTCCATGTCTGTCTGCCCCATCAGTTTATGAGCTTCACGAGAGCAAGACCCTGTCTCCTTCACAACCTGCTAAAGCTGCCACACACACAGGTGCTGGCCAGGGCGACCACAGGCCACAGCAGAGCCCACGGATGGACACTCAGCACGGGCAGGTGCTGGCCAGGGTGACCACAGGCCACAGCAGAGCCCACGGATGGACACTCAGCACAGGCAGGTGCTGGCCAGGGCGACCACAGGCCACAGCAGGGCCCACAGATAGACACTCAGCACAGGCAGGTGCTGGCCAGGGCAACCACAGGCCACAGCAGGGCCCCCACGGATGGACACTCAGCACGGACAGGTGCTGGCCAGGGCGACCACAGGCCACAGCAGGGCCCACAGATAGACACTCAGCACAGGCAGGTGCTGGCCAGGGCAACCACAGGCCACAGCAGGGCCCACGGATGGACACTCAGCATAGGCAGACATGGCCAGGGAGTCCACAGGCCACAGAAAGGCCTGCGGACGTTGGGCACAGATTCCTGGAAAGTGAGAACCAGCCAGAGGCCAGCGAGCTCTAAACCCTCTGAGAGTAGCCCAGTGCTGGCAGTCGCCCCATTGCTCTTAAGCAGGATGACTTCAGCCGAAGATGATGCACACAGCGCATCTCAGCGTGAGACCAGAGCGGGCCAGGGCCCCGCCCACCGCGCCAGCTCGGCTCTCAGATCCTGCACGCGGCTGCAGCTCTCTCACCAGAGTCGCGGCTGGGGAGAGGCAGCAGGCGCCCATGTTTGTTTGTTTACAACAAGAGTTCTTAGTTTATTTGCATATGTACATTGTCATCCCAGGGAGCCAGCTCTGCTTCCTGAGCCCCCAGCTTAGCTCGCCCAGCCAACACAGGATGGAACGGACCTGGATAAACAGGGACCAGGACTCCCGCATCCCAGCCCTGCTGGTTAGAACAGAATTCTTAGAGGCCAGTGCCCATCCACATCTTTGCCCCACTGTAAACAGTGACGCCCAGGCTGCCGGAACCCAGGGAAAGTGTATACACATGAAGGGTGCCACACTGCGCGGTGGCAACAGAACCCATGAAGTCTTGGAGGGCCTGCTGGCCCTGCCCCGGACCCCTGGAGCCTGACAATGCCAGGGGCAGACCCGAAGCCTTCATCCTGTGCTCCCGGGCTCACATGGGGAGGCAGCGCCGCTCCGGCCCGTAGGAATTCTCCACCCGGGCGATCTCCTGCATGATTCTGGTGAAGACACATTCAGCCAGCTGATTCTCTCTAGCAGATGACTCCATAAATGTCGCAGCCCAGGACTCTGCCAGCCTCTTCCCTTCGACTGCCCGCACCTCTCTGTCTGGAGAGAGATCCGCCTTGTTCCCCACTAGTACCACAGGCAACCGGGTTTTCCCATGGCCTTCATGTAGCTTTTGGTAGAGACTTTCAAGGACTTGGAAGCTCTGCAGGGAGGTGATAGAATAGACGAGCACATAACCATGGACGCCAATGATGAATGAATAGGGCAGAATGCTGTACTCACCCAGCACCTCCTGCAGCTGCCTCCGCCCGGCACAGGCCCCCGCCCGTGGCCGTCAGACTGGCCGGCCACTCTTCAGGGGTCTCCGCCTTTCACAACGGTTCTGGTCTGTCCACACCCCCAGCTCTGAGGCCGCCCAAGTGCAGAGTTCACAGACCGACCTTTGAAGGCAGCAAAAGCACCCATGTTCCTAAGCTGAGCCGCTGAGTGGAGGCGTCTGGCTGGGCAGCAGCCTCCTGCAGCAGGTGTGTGGGCTCAGGGCTGAGGGCGGCAGCCCCAGAGCCCACTCCTGGGCTGCAAAGCTCCTCGGGGGGACTGTCTAGCAACAGAACGAAGCCAGGAAGACGTGGGCGGCCCTTCCAGCTGCTTGCTGCCCCGGCCCTGCCCCGGGCCCCGGGTCGTCATTAGCCCTCCACGGAGCACTGACCTCCCAGCGCTCAGCCCCTGCCGCCTGCTCATTCTTGCACAGATTAATTCCCTGATGTCCAGGGCAAGGTGTGCCCAGGGGCAGCCACACTGGCTTCTGTCAACATCGGTCCGAACTTGAAAGGCTGGGCAAAGGGAGAGCCGTGTTGAGAATCAGGCAGACAGCAGAACGGAGCCAGGCAGAGCCTGCGGCAGCACACGGCGCCCCAGCTGAGCTGTCAGAGGCCGGGCGGTCGTCCTGCTCCCGCACACTCCTGCGAGCTCTTTGCCTGAGGCTCACGGTCTCCTGTGTGCTAAGCAGGAAGTGGAGCCATCGTTTCTGCGATCTACACGGGAGAGGCTCAGTCCTGATCCCAGCTCCACCGTGGCTCTGAGAAGAGTCTCCCTGTGCCAGGGCTTGGGGACCAAAAGGGCTGCAGCCGTGTGGCGAGTGCGGCGGCTGACTCGGTGTTCCCAGCACCTTCTCTATGCAGCGCTGTGCCAAGGGGTGAGGAATGCATGAGGAGCCGAGGGCGGAGGCCCACCTGGCCCATGGCCTGAGCTGCAGGGCTGACCGTGGACCATTGGGGCGTGGAGGCCAGAGAGCCCAGTGCTGAGGCCCACGTGCGGCCTCACGCTTGCTCCACGTCCTGCCTGTCCCAGCCCCGGCACCCAGCCCGGCCCTGCTCCTGCTGGAGGAACTGGAAACCTGGGCCCCCAGGAGGCAAGGACACACTGGCCTGCTCTTGATGTCACAGCCCCTGCCCTGACCATGGCTGCCTGGGGGCGCACACAGCCCCACAGAGAGGAGACATAGCAGCCGTCAGTCACTGCCCAGATGCAGGCAGACTCTTGGGCAGACGAAGGGGCTCCACAGAGTCCCTCGCGGCAGCCCGGGGGGACCACAGTGGCAGACGGGAACTCCAAGGCTGAGAGCTGAGGGCTGGCGGTCAAGCCCACGGAGCCCCAGGCTGCACCGTCGACCTCTCTCTTTTTGCACCGCTGCAGCCCGACAGCCAAATCACAGACTGCAGATTCAGATCTTGATGTCCGTGTCCCGTCTATGACCCAACAACCCTCACTACCCCTGCTGCAATTGCCACACGCGTGTTCCCAGCTCCACGTGGAATCAAGCGAGCTTCCAGGCAGCACGGAGCCCAGGGCAGTACACAGACTGCCAGCGCAGATGGCTCGCAAACCGCTGCTGTGGCCTGCACCTGTACCCTGCCAAGCCTGTCTGGAGCCTGAAGCTGGCTGACGTGACGTCAGACATCTCCCATGGTACACTTTCTCACTTTTGGCACCACTCTCCTTGGTTCCAAGTAGTTGTAGGGGTGGAGCAGGAGTCCTGCAGGCCTGGGTACAGACAGGGGGGAGGGCTGTGGGCTGGGGTCATGACCCCTGGCCTCGTTTGTGAGTGAGGAGGCAGCAGAGCAGGGCTGGGCCCAGCAGTGCTTCCTGGGCCTCAATGCAGAGTTCCTCTGTTCGAACCTCCAGCCATTCTGTGTAGTCACACTTGTTCACACACACATATACACACAGCACACATGTGCACAGGCATGCAGAACACACACAGCACACATACAACACACGTGCACACAGAACACACATGTACACAGCACACAGATCACAGGAGTGTATGTAAACATGTACACACACCAGTACTGTCGCTCCCCCTCTTCATGGAGGAACGACACAGGACCCTGCGCTGTTCTTTTATCTGCTCGGCCCTTCCCGGGTTTGTTGCTGGTTCTTCCCGGGTTAGCTACCATCCTTCCACCTCCGTGGAAGGGCGGTTCCCCCTGCCACTTTCCCCACTTCCGCGGGGGAGCGGCACACCGCCGGCCGGCTCTCTCGGGGGCTGCACAGGTGTTCCCTCAGATGTTCCTCGTGCATGTTGTCTCTCTCCTCCTTTATAGTCCTCTTCCACCAATCCCAACTCTGCTACCCACACACCGAGTACGCTGCTCTCCTCCAATCAGGAGCAAGTCCTACAGCTTGTCAAGTTGGTGAGAGGCAGCTGGGTAGAAGCTGTTACCTCCTCTCCCAGCGCCATATTGTGGGAGAGCAGATGCATAGAATAAGTCTTAATTCCAGTAACTTAGTCTAGTCCGAGTTGCTCCCAGTTGCTCCCCACACAGTACCCTGTTTCCTGGAGATGGGGCCCTACCCCTCCATGTGAGACCAGAGAACCACCTGCCTGTGGGCATGCACAGTGCATGGTGGCAAACTTACACATGGAGCATGCTGGGATTCACGGCTGGACACGCTGAGCACATGTGTGTCACCAGCAGTGACCAGCCCTCTTTGGGGTGGCAGAATCCTGCCCCACGGACACACAGGCAATCCCCGGGTTCCGCAAACAGGCTCATGGGAAAGGGAATTTCGGCTGCAGGTGAGGGGACCCGCTCGTCCTACAGACCTGTGCTCTCACTGGCCCTGCAGAGAGGGAACAGAGATTGGCAGCCAGGGCCCGCCCACGCAGAGGCTGGCGGGGGGGGGGGGGGACTCCAGAGGGAGCCCTCTGCCTCCCAGACATCAGTGCAGAGGGTGCTGCAGGCTGCTGACCCCAGCACTGCAGGACAGGCCAGCGAGGACCTCCCCAGCAGCCACAGGAAGGCAGGAACCCCAGTCCCAGGGAAAGCCTGGGCCGAGCACACAGCGAGGAACCAGCAGATGCAGGATGTGCCTGGTTGCTCTGCCAGCCGACGGTGGTGGACACTCTCACAGGGACCCAGGCCACGGGGCTGGGCCCCAGGCCGCTGCCCCAGCCCTGTGAGCCGACAACCCGACACCCCAGTGAAGGAGTCACTCACGCGGAGACCAGCAGTCTACCGCACATGGATCCGGCAGCCAGCTCAGGCTCCGTGCACGGCTCAGCACCCAGTGGAAAATGCAGAGCTGTGTGCAAACGCACTGGGAAGCTGCCAGGATCACAGAGCCACGTGCTTGATGCCACACGGCACCCCCGTGTGCCCCATGGGCTCCTGCTCCTCACTCCAGGCTTGCTCCACTGTCCCCAGGATGCAAACAGCCTCACTGGGGATCAGCAGGAGGCTTTGGTAGACCAGGTGTCCTGACCCCATGGCCGCCTGGACCTCACAGGTCTGGGAAGAAGACACAGGGGCTACAAACGCCGACTTCCTGGGACACTTCGGGCGGTGCACACACGTCACCATCGGTGTGTTGGTGTCCTGTGTGCACACCCGTCACTGTCAGTGTGTTGGTGTCCCGTGTGTGCACACTCGTCACTCACAGTGCTACTGTCCTGTATGCACACAGGTCACTCTCGGTGTGCTACTGTCCCATGGAGCATGCCCGTCACTGTCAGGGTTTGGACACCTGCTGCACATGGGCAGTGCTTGTTGTCACCACAGGGAGGTGGAGACATGCTGATAATGCCATCTCAGCACAACCTCCCTGCCTGGACGGACCCTGAGACCCGGCCTGGGGGCCCCCGAGCCTGCCCTATGGACCATCATCCTCCAGGGATCCCCAGCTCAGTCCATGCTCCCTGGGAGGCCAGAGTGAGGCCTGGATGGGGTTCTGGGCCCTGCACTTGGCCACAGTCCCTGTGAGCCCCTCTCAACTGGGAACTCATGGTACAGCAGGAACAACCATCAGCGGGCGCCTCTGCAGGGCCAGTATCTGCCACTCCCCCAGCACTGTGAGACCTTGCACTTGGCCCCATAGCACTGGGTGCCTGCACGGTGCTGCCTGCCCCCAGCACTCACACGTGTGCTTAGCATGTGTGCGGCTGCTTCTGCTCAGCTCTCAGTTCATGCACATCCCTGAGTCCTGACCACAGCCCCTGCAGTGTCACCGTGACTGTTGGGCTGCAGGTCCCTGCAGCAGCCGTGAGTCACCACTTGCAAATATGAGCACAAGGGACAGCCTCGCAGGCCCAGCCAGGGCACTGGGCACTTGATCCTCAGCTCCTCTCTGTGTCCAGGGCGTGACCTGGGGTCGCTGGCCCTGCAGCATTCTCTGGGCGTGCAGTTCTCAGAATTCCTGCCACTGAGACACATAGCACAGACCCCTTGCTCACTGGGCCCCTCCCACCTTGACCTGCAGGGACCACCCAGCCACCCACATGTTGGACCCCAAGTCACTCACAAGGGTTCCTGAGTGACCAAGACACCCCAAGCCTCTTCCTCCCACACCTCTTGCCCGAAAGCATTTGATGCAAAATTTCCTACTTTTTCTCTAAAAGAAAAAGAGAGAAGCAAGGTGCTCATTAGTGATTTTCTGTGACTGTCACGGGTGAAACACAGGACGATTGCAATGAAGGTGAACGACTGTGGCGGCTTTCATGGAGACTGGCAAGCCCAGGGCCACAGTCGGGACATTGCTGAGTCCCCAGCAGCACACCATGAGGCATCCTGAAAGTGAGCCCCAAACAAGAGGGCTGGAGAAGGGCTCCTGAGTCAGCCTGAGGCCCCCAAAGGGAGCCAACAGCCAGGGAGGGAAACCAGACACTCACCCCATCCCCAAGGGATGGACAGCAAGGAGAGGTCAAATGTGAGGAGCAAGGGAGGCAGGAAGTGGGGAGGTGTCAGGTGGGGGGTACAGCCAGGGGGGTCACCTGCCAGGCCCTAGGCCCCATGGGAAAAACACAGGGGATGCACCTGCCAGGCCTAGACTCCATGGAAGAGACACAGGAGACACATCTGCCAGTCCCTGGACCCCATGGAGGACACGGGGGATGCATCTTCCAGGCCTGACCCCATGGAGGGACACGGGGGTCTCACCTGCCAGGCCTGGGCCCCCCGGAGGACACAGGGGTGTACCTGCCAGGTCTGGGCCCCATGGAGGACACAGGGAGTACACCTGCCAGGTCTGGGCCCCATGGAGGACATGGGGGATGCACCTGCCCCACCCTGGGCCCCATGGAAAAAACACAGGGGATGCACCTGCCAGGCCTGGGCCCCAAGGAGGGACACAGGGGATACACCTGCCAGGCCTGTGCCCCCTGGAGGGTCACGGGGGACATACCTGGCAGGACCTGGGCCCCATGGAGGACACGGGAGATGCACCTGCCAGGCCTGGGCCCCATGGAGGACATGGGGGATGCACCTGCCAGGCCTGGGCCCCCCAGAGGACATGGGGGATACATCTGCCAGGCCTGGGCCCCCTGGAGGACATGGGGGATGCACCTGCCAGGCCTGGGCCCCCTGGAGGACATGGGGGATGCATCTGCCAGGCCTGGGCCCCCTGGAGGACATGGGGGATGTACCTGCCAGGCCTGTGCCCCCTGGAGGGACATGGGGGACATACCTGGCAGGACCTGGGGCCCCCGGAGGGACTCAGAGAGCACTGTTGACTCGCATCCCGGGGAGCTGCCTGCCTGGCTGAGGCAGGCAGGGTCCTCAGGTAGGACAAGTGCTGCTGCTGCTGCTCAAAGGCCCAGGACTCACGAGGGGGCGGGGGGGCTGGGGGGACCACAGCCATGCTCCAGGCCACACAGAGAACATTCCAGTTTCACACTCTGCCTCCACTGGTGGGCTCTGAAGCAGCCTCTTCTGGGAACCAGGGACAAGGAGCTGTCCAGCGACACAGGGTGCCCTTGATGACCCCCTCTGGAGCCTGTGTAAACCCAGGGCCAGAAACTCCTAGGCTGCCTGTGCGTTGGTGTCTGCACTGCCTTGTGGGGAACAGAGGACCTGCTGGGGCGCCCACCAGGGGCAGCTTCCATGCCTCCAAGGGGCCCTGCCCCGATGTTCTGGCTGGAGCCAGAGGACTTGGAAATGGGGGTCTGGGCAGGAGACGATGGAGGGCTGAGGAGGGGGCTGCCCTCCTGACCCCAGAGCCCAGAGGTGGATGGAGGGAGCCAGCCGTGAGGAGGCAGGCGGAGGGAATGGCGAAACCACCATGGCCATAAAAGCCCCTCCCGCCTTTCCCGGCGAGGCGCAGCCCGGGTGGGAGGGGCCGCCCACTCAGCCTGTGCCCCGCCTGGCTGTAAACAGCTATTACAGCGGATCAAAGCAGCTACAGCACTTAATTACAGAGCTGCCAAGTGGCGGAAGTGCGAGGGCCATGCCCACGACGACGGGCAGACTCCTCTGTCCTACGCTCCTGGCACAGCCCCACCCCATGCCCGTGGGAGCAGGAGCTGGTAGGAACCCACAAACGTGGGCACAGCCATGTCCCCGGCCGTGAGAGAGAGCCCGGCCCTCACGCTGGATCCGTGAGCACAGCCACGTTGGACGCCGTGATGGAGATTAGCGAGAGGGCCATGTGAAACGGGGACAGAAAGGACAGGGGCCCACAGCTGACCCCCAGACAGTCCAGGCCCAACAGCAGTCCCTGCACAGACAGGGCCTGCACAGACAGCTGCCAGCCACAGCCAGGAGCGAGGGCAGAGGGCCCTGAGCGAGGCCACAGGCCACAGGCCCTCCCAGCCAGCAGGGACCATGGGCCGTGGGACTGTACTGGGGAGCAGAGCCCTCCCTACTGCCTGCTGCGGAGCCCTAGGCCTCGGGCTGTGCATGGGGCAGGCCCTCCGGGCCCGTGCTGCAGGCTCTCTCCAGGGAGACGGCCGTGTTCTCCTCCCAGGAGAAAGCCAGAGCCACCCGTTCCGGCGTCCGGACTGCCACTGCCCAGTGACATGGCTCCTGTGCCTGTTGCCGCTTAGAAGAAAGTCCATAACTTTCTACGGCCCACAAGACGTCACCAACCTGCGCTGCCTCACTCCAGGCCCCTGCCCGCCGCCCTCGGAAGCCAGCTCTGTCTGCTCGCAGCAGCCGCACCAAGCTCCTCCGTGGCCTGGGCATCTGCACGGACGCTGCAGGGCTGGCCGCTCCCCGCTTCTTGCGCTTTGAGCGGCATGCTGCCTCCCCGCCCACTGCCCTGCCAAGGCCACCCACACCCAAGCCATCAGGTGCCCTTCTCCTCTGTGATTCTACATCGACAGCACTCCCAGGGCCCAGCTGTCCCTGTCAGCACTGGGGGACAGCAAGTGCGTGGCTGGAGCCAGCCAGAGTACCCAGCGACCGAGCCCAGGTGACCCCCAGGGCACACTGTAGCAGGGCTCTGCTCAGCTTATCCTGGAGCTGACCGGTGCCTTCCCGCAGGCATGGCTCCTGGGACTTCCTTCCAGGCAGGCCTGAGGGTGCTAGGTTCCAGGCATGGCTGCGGGGCTGTTTTGCTTCTTCTCTCCCAAGGGCAAGAAGCTCACATCCTTCCACTTCCAAACTCACGCCAACTCAGCAGTGCTGCTGAGGCTCAGAAGGGACAACCCTGCAGGTGACCGAGGGCCGAGGGCTGGACCCGTGTGTGCTGTGCAGAGCGCTGGGCTCAGTGCTGATGGCGTGGGGCTTCCCTGGCCGGCTGTGCTGGTTCCGGGGTCAGCAGTGCTGTCTGAAGCAGGCCTGCCCCAGCCCTGGTCCCCACCTCCAAGACCCTGCCATCCCGCCAGCACCCACCCCAGAGCCGTGTCTGCGCAGCTGTGTCCTCCCCGGGACCCAGCACAGAGCACGGCCCGCAGTAGGCAGAGACGCGTAGTCTCTGAAACTCTGACCTCCCAGCCCAGGCACACAGCCAGGGGAGACGGTGCCTCGGCGGCCTCTCGTGATTCAGCCACGAGCCTCTCCCAGGTGTGTCTTGCTCATTCACTAGACAACTATTTAGACTTGGCAAGAGTTAAAATGCCGGCATGGTGGCTCTCCCAGCTGTGCATTCTTGCTTTAAAAACCCTTTTTATTAAATCCATTAAGTAAACCTAATTGCCAGAGTTACTAGGTTAGCATGCATGGTTGGAGCGAAACGTGGAGGAACACGAACCCGGGCAGGATGCCCCAGACGCTCCTCCAAGAAGGCGGCCCTCAGCCGCCTGCTCCCCCGGGCCATCTTCCCAGGGAGACCCTCACAGTCAGCTCCCTGCGTGAACTGAACCTGAAACACGAGCGGGAGAGATTGAAGATGAAGCAGTGAGGAAAAACAGCCACAAGGGACCAGGGCAGCAACGTTCGCGTCAGACGAAGCAGGCACGAGCTTGCCGGAGCATCGCGCTGCAATGCCGAAACCCTCACTGCGGCCGAGGAAGCCGCAAACGCACACACGCTGCGGGTGTGCACAGGCTTCTCCCAGGAACTGCAGATCAGCCCAAAAGCCAGTCTCGGCTAATCAGCCTGGGCCAGGGCGGTGACAGGCACGCCTGTGTGTAGCGTGGGCCCACAATGGAGCAAAGCCGTCTCTCAAACACCCAGCAAAAGTGAGCACCCGGGGGTGGCGGAAGTCGTCTCTGGGACAGATTCAAGCACTCGCATCACAAACGCCATGTTCTCGCCCTCCACACATTAACACTGAAAAACACTGAAAACCAAGGACAGGGCAGGCGTCCAGCCTGGCAGGTAACGCTCCAGCTGGGACACCCACGTCCCGCGTCAGAGTGCCTGGGTTCGAGTCCAGGCTCCCAACTCCAGCTTCCTGCTCCTGCGCACCCGGGGAGGCAGCAGATGAGGGCTCGGACACGTGCGTCCCTGCCGCCCCCGGGGGAGACAGGATGTTGATCCTGCTCCTGGCTCCTGAATCCTGGCTGCAGCGCAACTCAGCCGTTACGGGCATTAGGAGAGCAGACCAGCAGATGGGAGCTCTCTCTGTCTCTCAAACTAAAGACAAAAACAAACAGTGAAGAGACAGCTCTGCAATGCTGCTCTCTCGGAGATGCCGGGCCACTGATTACAGCCAGACCACTGCCTCCGACACGCGGACTCTCTCGGAGCCGGGGGCACCGTAGTGCCCTCCAGAGCCTTGTGCTGGAGTCTTGGTGCTGGGATTCATTCAGGTCAGTATCTGCAGAGGGAAAGGAAGGGGGCGCAGGCAGAGGCCGACGAGGCACCACGCAGGCTGAGCTGCGAAGGCCGCCTCCCGGGGTCTGCGTGAAGCCAAGGCCAGGCCGGAGCCTCCCTGCCCAGTGCAAGCAGAAGGCTGTGTCCTCGGCGGAGCAGACAGCCTGGACTTGCTGCCACGGGCGGCCAGGCCCTGTCCCCTTCCAGGAGCTGAGGGGCCATGAGTGAAGTCCACGTGCCCGGAACCCAACACACGGGGAAGCTGGATGAGCAGGCGGCCCCTGCCCAGGGTCCTGTGGCCACACTGGCTGCCCCGGGTGCGACACAGGGATGTTCAGGCCTGGAGCCCACCGTGGGCTTGGGGTGACTGCGCCGCATTCCCCAGAGGAGGACCTGGTCATTGGCTGTGAAGAGGTCCCCAGTGAGCCACTCCCTCGGCCTAGAGGGAGCAACGGCCCAAGCAGGAACCACCCTGAATCTGAGGACAGCTGCGTTTGCCTGGGGGCCTGGGGACTGCCTCATGAGCGCCCAAGGGAGCCTGTGAGCACTGGGCGATGGGACAGCCTCTGTGGTTCAGCCAGCCCCGTCCTCCTCGAGGGGCTCAGGGGCCAAGTGACCGTGGCTGGGACAAGGTGCAGCTGTGTCCAGTGCCCCATCTGTGTACCACGGCTGGTCAGGGCACAGCTGGGCGCCCAGCCTGCCATGCAGGCCAGACACCACCTGTGTCACGGCACTGGAGACCGCTCTGGCCGTGGATTTGCCTCTCCTGCCCCAAGGCTTCTGCCAGGTCCACCACATGTGAGTCACAGGGCACCTTTCCCAACGGTGTTCCACGGAGCACACGTGTGGGCCACATCGGGGACCACGTGTGGTTGCCGCTGCACCACAGCTGACCACAGGGCTGGGGACACACCAGGACGCTGTGACTCCCGGCTCTGCCGGTCGAGAGCTCTTGGTTCCCCAGAGAAGCGAGCTTCTCCACCCGCTCGGCATGGCCCGGTGTCCCCAGGAGGCTGGGAGTGGAAGCAGCACCTGGCCCTCGGGAGCCAGCAGAGATGGGGCTGCTGCAGCTTGGCTTGCATGGGTGGCTCACGGAGCAGGAAGGAGCAGGGCGTCTGGCTGCAAGAGATCCCACACCTGGCAGTAAAAGCTAATGAAAACCATGGGCCAGTTTAGACAGGGCCCCGGCCAGTGGTACCCACATGGGGAGTAAGTGCAGGCAGGCCCGGATGTGGGCAGTGTGGTTGGCAGCCACAGAGGCTGCAAGACCAGTGCCAGTGACCAGGCGGGGTCAGTGGCTGAGCCACTGCAGCTGGCACAGAGCCCTCGGGCCCTCACCCCCTCCCCAGGGCTCCCCATGTTGGGCCTGCACTGCCCCCAGTCCTGCCCTCCTCCCCCTCCGGAGCCTGGATCCCCAACAAACATCTTGATTCAAAGTCTCTGAAGAACACACACTGGGACCACCCCTGGCCAGGAGCTTCTGGGGGCAGAGGGAGGGGGAGAGACAGGGGCAATAGCCGGGGGACGCGGTGTTCATGTCACAACACCCGGGAGGCCACTGGGGAAGACGAGGCTGTTCAGGGCATGGGGAGGAGGACCAGCTCTGGGGAGGGCTTCTCGGCTACACCACACCCCACAGCTGCGTGGCAAAGGCCGTGTGGGACGCACAAACTCTTCCGCACAGAGCTGGGTGGGCTCAGGCCCAGCTCATTCTGGGGACGACCTCAATCCCCTCCAAGGACTGGGCCTCGATGACCTGGGGACCTCCCGCTGGGCCCCACCACCCAACGGTCCACACCACCTTCCACAGCAGCTCGAGACCAGTCCCCAACACATGGGCCTTGGAGGGAAATCACTTCCAACCAGAACAGACCACGAGCAGCTGTGACCTCACACCACACCACGAGTAGTAGTTGTGACTTCACACCCAGACCACCAACAGCAGCCATGACCTCACACCTAGACCAACAGTGGCTGTGACCTCACACCCAGACCAACAGCGGCTGTGACCTCACACCACACCACGAGCAGCAGCTGTGACCTCACACCACACCACGAGCAGAGCAGAGTGGCTTTAGGCTTTTCCTCTGCGTTGGTGTGCACATTTACACGTTTCTGACCCGCCTTCCTACCTCCTGCTCGCTCAGCCCCTGGCTATCGTGAGAGGCATCAGAAGCAACTGAGCTTACAGTCCAGAGCTTAGGTCTCAGCCTCCCCGAGGCGGGGTGTGGCCAAACTGGGGGAAAATGCAGGTCACAGGGACAGACGGGAGGCGCAGCCCCTGCAGCAGGCAGGTGGCCATGGTCACAGCTGACTGACAGGAAGTTAGGTGGGGGTGTGTGGATGCCAAGCACAGAGAGCAGTGCAGTGGCAGGGACGGGGACTCTGGCCCAGGAGAGTCAGCAAGGTGAAGATTTGTGTGAGCTCAGGGAGAAGTGGCAGCAGCTGTGCCCCAAAAGTTGCCGCGGCAGAGGCAGAGGTGAGCAGTGCAGAGCAGCCACGGATCCAAGGTCCCTGCCCTTTCTCAGCATCCAGCTCCCACTCCCACGGCGGTCTGGAGCACACAGCTGGACATCCGGCAGCAAACCAGGGAGGCAGCTGTCACCCTCAGAGCACAGTGCACACTGGCCCCTCAGAGTGTCCTTTACCCGGGAGGAGCTACACCCTGGGCGTCTCAGGGAAGTGGCTGCTGATCCAGAAGCTTCTATCTCAACCTTTACTCTTCCACACCTGCCTGCAGTTGAGGCCTCACCCAGAAACGCTGAACCTGGCTGAACACCAGCCAACATCTGCTGGTTTTGTAGCTTGGGACGCACCACGGCAACAGGCAGGTGATGACTCTGTCCTCGGGAGCTTATCTCGTGCCCTGTCCGTGCTCGGAGCCTCTGCCGCCACTGCGTCTGTGGAGAACCCATTTCCACGTCACTGTGATTGCCAGGCCACGTCCTTTCAAAGCTGCTCCAGTGCTGAGTGCCCCTGAGAACGCACAGAAGCTCGGCGCTGCTCCCGGGAGGCACAGGGTGCAGCTGCTCGGGGATTCCTGAGGCTGTCCTTCACCACAGGGCCCACACACACAGGAGGACTCGCGTGTGTGCACAGGAGTGCCCATGCAGTGCTGTTTCTGCCCCCAGAGCTGCTGGAGCTGCACCTGCACCCAGCACAGCAGAGGGGCCGCTGCAGGCACCACCGATGCGCAGCTGCTTGCCTGGCAGAGCTTCACGAGCCGTGCACTTTCCCCTTCAAAGACAAAAGGCTTTTCCATAAGTTACTGCACTTTCTCTATCCTTGTTCCATTTTATTTCATATTTTCATTCATGCCCTGGAATGTGTCTGTCTTTCAGGGTTCACATCTGTGCCATTCTGCTGGGATCGCCATGCAGAAGGCACTGAGCTCTCGGGTTCTTCGTCAGTGATGATGAGAGTGGTCCTGTGACTGTTGATGGTGATGAGGATGATGATGGTGACGATGGTGAGCATAGCAATGGAAGTGGTAATAATGGCAGTTATGGTGACATTGATGATGGTGGTGGTGCTGATGATGGTGATGGTGAAGATGATGGTGGTAGTGATGATGATGGTGGTGATGGTGATGATGATGGTAATGATGGTGGTGGTGATGGTGATGGCAATGGTGATGGTGGTGATGGAGATGGTGATGGTGAGGATGATGGTGATGGTGAAGATGATGGTGGTGGTGATGCTGGTGGTGGAGACGATGATGGTGATAATAGCGATGGAGGTGGTAATAATGGTGATTATGGTGGAATTAATGTTGATGGTGGAAATGACGGGGGTTGTGGTGGTGATGATGATGGTGGTGGTGGTGCTGATGATGGTGATAGTAGTGGTAATGATGAATATTTATCTCAGAGCATGCAACAAAACTGAATGGGGGTACAATTGTTTGAATTATTATGTGAAAGGTATGATTAAAATCTAGAATATTGCATTTAATGTTGTTCTCCCTGCCCTACCTGGTATCGCATTTATCATTTATGCAAATGCTGCAGAAGAATCCATGCGATTCCTGGGAAGCCCTGGTCCCTGTGAAGACACATGTGCAGCTCTGTCACTGTGAGCACACATGTGCACTTCTGTCACTGTGAGGACATGTGTGCAACTGTCAGTGTGAGCACATGTGAAGCTCCATCACTCTGAGGATACATATGACATGCAGCTCTGCCAGTGTGAGCACATGTGTGCACTTCTGGTCAGTATGAGGACACGTGTGCAGCTCTCATCACCATGAGCACACGTGTGCAGCTCTGGTTAGTGTGAGGACACATATGCAGCTCTGTCAGTGTGAGCACATGTACAGCTCTGTCACTGGGAGCACACATGTGCAGTTCTGGTCAGTGGGAGCACATGGGTGCAGCTCTGTCAGTGCGAGGACACGTGTGCAGCTCTGTCACTGAGCACATGTGTGCAGCTCTGTCACTGGGAGCACACGTGTGCAGCTCTGTCACTGGGAGCACACGTGTGCAGCTCTGTCAGTGCGAGGACACATGTACAGCTCTGTCACTGGGAGCACACGTGTGCAATTCTGGTCAGTGGGAGCACACATGTGCAGCTCTGTCACTGGGGGCACACGTGTGCAGCTCTGTCACTGAGCACATGTGTGCAGCTCTGTCAGTGTGAGCACACGTGTGCAGCTCTGTCACTGGGAGCACACGTGTGCAGCTCTGTCAGTGCGAGGACACATGTACAGCTCTGTCACTGGGAGCACACGTGTGCAATTCTGGTCAGTGGGAGCACACATGTGCAGCTCTGTCACTGAGCACATGTGTGCAGCTCTGTCAGTGTGAGGACACGTGTGCAGCTCTGTCACTGAGCACATGTGTGCAGCTCTGTCACTGAGCACACGTGTGCAGCTCTGTCAGTGTGAGCACACGTGTGCAGCTCTGTCAGTGTGAGCACACGTGTGCAGCTCTGTCGCTGTGAGGACACGTGTGCAGCTCTGTCAGTGTGAGGACATGTGTGCAGCTCTGTCATTGAGCACATGTGTGCAGCTCTGTCAGTGTGAGCACACGTGTGCAGCTCTGTCACTGGGAGCACACGTGTGCAATTCTGGTCAGTGGGAGCACACATGTGCAGCTCTGTCACTGAGCACATGTGTGCAGCTCTGTCAGTGTGAGGACACGTGTGCAGCTCTGTCACTGAGCACATGTGTGCAGCTCTGTCACTGAGCACACGTGTGCAGCTCTGTCAGTGTGAGCACACGTGTGCAGCTCTGTCGCTGTGAGGACACGTGTGCAGCTCTGTCAGTGTGAGGACATGTGTGCAGCTCTGTCATTGAGCACATGTGTGCAGCTCTGTCAGTGTGAGCACACGTGTGCAGCTCTGTCACTGGGAGCACACGTGTGCAGCTCTGTCAGTGCGAGGACACATGTACAGCTCTGTCACTGGGAGCACACGTGTGCAATTCTGGTCAGTGGGAGCACACATGTGCAGCTCTGTCACTGAGCACATGTGTGCAGCTCTGTCAGTGTGAGGACACGTGTGCAGCTCTGTCACTGAGCACATGTGTGCAGCTCTGTCACTGAGCACACGTGTGCAGCTCTGTCAGTGTGAGCACACGTGTGCAGCTCTGTCAGTGTGAGCACACGTGTGCAGCTCTGTCGCTGTGAGGACACGTGTGCAGCTCTGTCAGTGTGAGGACATGTGTGCAGCTCTGTCATTGAGCACATGTGTGCAGCTCTGTCAGTGTGAGCACACGTGTGCAGCTCTGTCACTGGGAGCACACGTGTGCAATTCTGGTCAGTGGGAGCACACATGTGCAGCTCTGTCACTGAGCACATGTGTGCAGCTCTGTCAGTGTGAGGACACGTGTGCAGCTCTGTCACTGAGCACATGTGTGCAGCTCTGTCACTGAGCACACGTGTGCAGCTCTGTCAGTGTGAGCACACGTGTGCAGCTCTGTCACTGGGAGCACACGTGTGCAGCTCTGTCGCTGTGAGGACATGTGTGCAGCTCTGTCTCTGGGAGCACACGTGTGCAGCTCTGGTCACTGTGGTGTGTCAAGGAAAGAGGTTTACCTTGGTTTGCGGGTCCCCAGGGTCACAGTCCTCATCGATGCCCCCTCTGAGCTCTGTGAGGGTGGCATTTGTGCTGGCAGAGTCCCACGCTGGCGCAGGTGCCCCTGGGAAGGAACGGCAGCACAGCTGTCTGTCTGTCTCCCCTCCCCTTACAAAGGACTAAGTTCCAGGGGTTCTGCACGAACCTACTTACACCCCAGCTCCCCCTCTGGACACAGTCAGACTACGTTTCAGCCTCTTAGTGACATTGAACAGGACCTTGGGGACTGAGCGCCTATGTGAGTTGGAGGGGACGGATCCTATCCACGCCACCAGAGCGGGTTCTGCCGCCTGAGGTCCTGGCATCCACAGCCACCCTCCGTGCCGAGTGTCGCCCGTGAGACATGATTCTCTCCAAAGCCAAGAGAGAGCAGCAAGTTCTCACTCGGACTTGGTCTGCAGTTGTGAGCAAGGAAATCACAGAACTGGCTGAAACCTCCTCCCGTGGGCCAGGAACCGCTCCAAACCTCTGAAACCTCGGACCAGAGCCTGGCCTGGACCCTGACAGCTTGTTGACCTGACTCCACACTCTAAAATGCTGGCCACAGTCACTTTTCACACTCTTCGGGAGTGTGGCTGTGAAGTGAAGAACTGAGTGTTGCTTCAGCTGCTGGGCTGGGGCGGCAGACCAGGCTCGAGGGGCACTGGTGTCCCTCAGATGGCCACCTGGCTGTTATGAAGGCTGTGTGGGTTCGAGCCCCTGGGCAGGATGAGCAGGTGGCGAGGAGCCCCACGGCTGCCTTTCCAGCAGGTCTCCAGCTCCCATGAGGTCCTAGCAGAAGGCTGACAGAGGCAGGAGCTCCACACTGCGGGAGGACCAGGCTGCACTGAGGAAGAGTGTCTGGTGCTCCCTGCTGTGGGGCTGGAGCCTGATGCCCTCCAGGTGGCACTTGGCACAGGTAGAGGCACGGAGCACATAGCTGGCACCACAGACACCAGAGACAAAGAAACCCCACACTTGTGTCCTGAGAGTCCCTTCTCCTCCTCAGCCACAGCAAGCGAGGGCCACTCAGGGCTGGGCCATGTGCAGCAGATAGGAGCCGGCCCCTAGAGTGAGCTCTGGGGTCCTGGCTTCCACGCTGACCTTGGCTGACTCCACCGGCTCCTGCCCCCAGCACCAGCCCCAGCTCCACTTGCCTCCCGGCATTTCCTGGGGATGTAGGCCTGTGACCCGCATGTCCCTGCTTCTGCCAGGGAGCAGGCTCTGCCTGACACCACCACTCCCAGCACCGCCGGGCCCAGGAGAGGCAGACGATGTCAGAGACGTGGAGCGATGATGCCTGTAGCAGGCAGCTACATGCAGGAGGCTGGTCTGCCAACTTGCTGATTTAAATTTTAAAAACCTTTTATAAGAATAAACTTCTGATTTTAAAATGTTAAGTTAAATATCCAGACAAAATGACAATTTGGAAGGAGAGATAGTGGCAAAAACAATTTGTTATTTTGAGGGAGAGGACAGAAACACTGAATAATTTTATCTAAATTTTTAAAAGGTATGATGAATGTATAAATGTGCTTTTAAAACTTAAAGTTGAGTATTAAAAAAACTAAATTGTTGAGGTTTGATCTTAACAGAGAAAGAAAAGGTGGAATATAGAAAAAATCAACTTAACACACATGAACACACAAGTACCCAACAGCACAGCCACTATGCGACAATGATAGATCAACCTAACACACATGAACATACACACACCAAACAACACCCACTTCAGGACAACCACAGAGCAACTTAACACACACAAACATACATGCACCCAACAGAGCTACTGTGTGACAATGATACATCAGCCTAACACACATGAGCATACACACACCAAACAACACAGCCATTGTTTGACAATGATAAATCGACCTAACACACATGAACACACACGCACCCAACAAACAACATCCACTTCACTACAACCACAGGCCAACCTAGCACACACAAACATACATGCACACACCCAACATAGCCACTGCATGGCAACCACAGACCAACCTAACACACATGAACACACACACCCCCAACAGCACAGCCTCTGTGTGACAATGATAGACCAACCTAACACACATGAACACACACACCCCCAACAGCACAGCCTCTGTGTGACAATGATAGATCAACCTAACACACATGAACACACACACACCCAACAGCACAGCCTCTGTGTGACAATGATAGATCAACCTAACACACATGAACACACACACACCCAACAGCACAGCCTCTGTGTGACAATGATAGATCAACCTAACACACATGAACACACACACACCAAACGTAAATAAATAAAAAGTAAAAAGTACTGAACTACAATGTACAATGCACAAACTTGGTGGGAAATTTTCACACCTCTTTTAGACAGTGACAAATCAAAGTAGGCCAGATATTAGGACTTACATAAGTTTTGAAAATAAAATGAACACAGTTGACAAAAGCATTACCTATAGAGATCTAAATCCATCAAATACAGAATAGATTTTCTTTTCAAATAGAAGCCTTTACCAAAACGGCCACATACTAGGCTATAAAATAAGCCTTCACACAACTCAAGACATGAATTTCACATGACAGGGAAATTACTACACAGCACAGCCTGTGCAGTGGAGCTGAAGCCGTATTTGCAGGAACATAGGTGGCAAAAAAAAAATAAAAAATAAATTAAAAAAACACTAGGGAAAGAAAAGCTAAAAACAATTCTTCAAATTTTTTAACTTACACAGACAGCAAGTGAACAGATTGAAACTGAGGAAGTAGATGTTAATGAACATAAGTTAATGAAACAGAAATAAGGAGTCAGGAAGACAAAGCAGCGAGCTGGTTCTTGGAGCTACCCTCAGCGTGAGGAGCTGTTCACCCTTTTAGACGTAGATTGGAGTAGGACAGACGGGGTACAGCAACTTCATGCCTGCTATCTTGAGCTATGGGGAATGATTGTACTGACTGGAAGAGCCGTGGAATTATCCCCACTATTTAAGTAGTTTGTCTCTGTCTCTCAGCGTGTATTATTAAATTTACATATATTAAACTTGCTGTGGTGCCTCTCTTTATGGTGTGCACAAAATCTCAGAGCTGTTTTCCCTCCAGCGGAATTCCATAAACCTGGATTCAAGACACTTATCATATGGCCTTTTGTGAATTTGCAATCTAAAAACTAAATTAAAAAACTGAAAGTATAGACAAGACCCTAAAAAGATTGTCAAGAAAAACATTATTTGGGGGCTGGCGCTGTGGGGCAGTAGGTTAATCCTCCACCTGCGGCGCCAGCATCCCACATGGGTGCCGGTTTGAGTCCCAGCTGCTCCTCTTCCCATCCAGCTCTCTGCTGTGGCCTGGGAAGGTAATAGAGGATGGACTGAGTCCTTGCACCCCTGCACCTACGTGGGAGACCCAGAGGAGGCTCCTGGCTCCTGGCTTCAGATGGGCTCAATTTTGGCCATTACAGCTAATTGGGGAGTGAGTCAACAGATTCAAGACCTCTCTCTCTCTCACTGTCTGTAACTCTACCTCTCAAGTAAATAAATAAAAATCTTTTAAAAATTATTTGGAATGAAGATGGAGGCATTCACTACAACGCAATAGAAATTTTTTAAAATTACAAAAGAATGCCATGAATAACTGTGCATCGATAAATTTGAAAAATCTCAGTAAAACTGGTACTTTTAGAAATACAGATTGCAAAGATCAAACCAAGAAGAAACAGAAAACTAAACCAAGCTCTAATCATTAACGCAAAATGAACCTTTCGTGGAGGCCCCATCTCTGCATCATCTCCCTGGGGTCAGGGTTTCAATAAGGAGTTTGTGGAGAACGTGTGGATAAGAAGCGTCTTTGTATCTCCTTACTGCAAAAATCCTTAAGTAAAATTTTAGGGAAAAAAAACAACTGTGTGTACAGAAACAGTGTCACATTACAGCCTACTTCCTTTGTCAAAAATGGAAGAGTGATTCAACATGGAGAGAACCTATCTGTGCAATTTACATATCACCTGTTACTAAAAGTAACACATAATACTCTACAAAAGAGCATGTTTTCTCAGATGTCTAATCAATACTGATAATTGTATTATAATATTTTATAACTAATACTTTATTTAAAAGTGTTTAACACAGATGTATACCTCTTCATGATTACAAAATACGTTGTTGGAAAAGTAGGAACAGAAAGGGACATTGTAACCCAGACCAATTAAAATCAGCCCATATGGGACGCTGGCATCGCGGGCGGCGGCTTCGCCTTCTGCAGCACAACACTGGCCCCAGAACTGTTTCCACCGAAAACAAAAACAAAATGCAGATGTCTTCCATCACTGCTTCCACTTAATGCTGTACTAGGGAACCTATGCAACGCAACAAAACACTACAACAAGTTAAGAAATAAAGGAGATTTAACGTAAAAACTCTCCTTGTGTTCAGGAGACGTGGTCATGTACAGAGTAGATTCTACAGTATCTAAACCTGCTACAATTGACAAAATCAGCATGCAAGAATTAATTGCATTTGTATCCATCAATAATAACATTTAAAATACAATGAACTGCTCACTCAGAGTATCTGCTGTGCACCTGGGTGGAGCTCCCAGAGCAGAGCCCTGGCCCGGCGTCATGCTACTGGCAGAGACAGCCAATAGCAAAGTAAAGGAGCACGATGCGTATTTACGATGAAGAGAGCAGGGACTGGCAGAGGCTCATCCCGGAGGACCCTGAGCCACCCAGGGTGGAGCACACAGCGCAGATAGGCGCAGGCCAATGCCCGGGGGCTGAGGAGCACCAGAGACGTGGGGCGCAGGGCTGGAGCTCACGCACAGCCATTCCCAGAGCAGGCAGTCCCCTGGCCTTGCTTTTCCTGGGAGACAGGGTGACAGAGAGCGCAAGGGGCAGCTGGAGTCGGGAGGGGCTTCTTTCCAACTGACTTTTCGAAGCATTTTTATGGTTTTCAGCACTCCGTGAGGGTTTTATGCTCTTTTTTATCAACATAGGGTGCAGCTGGCCGCATGACTGCAGTCACGACAGGACTGCACCTGCTGATCCAGCCCCAGAGCCGGGGCTCCTGTCTCCTTCCAGAGCCTCAGACAGTACAGGCAGGTGCTGAGAACCAGCGGCTCACTGTGCTGTGGACACCACAAGCATGTCCTCTGCCTGGCCCTGGACACTGCCCCACCCCCGTGTCTACCTGGACACTGCCCCCACCCCCATGTCTACCTGGACACTGCCCCCACCCCCGTGTCTACCTGGAAGCTGCCCCCACCCCCACCCCATGTCTACCTGGACACTGCCCCCATCCCTGTGTCTACCTGGATACTGCCTTCACCCCCGTGTCTACCTGGACACTGACCCCATCCCTGTGTCTACCTGGACACTGCCCCCACCCCCATGTCTACCTGGAAGCTGCCCCCACCCCCACCCCGTGTCTACCTGGACACTGCCCCCATCCCTGTGTCTACCTGGATACTGCCTCCACCCCTGTGTCTACCTGGACACTGACCCCATCCCTGTGTCTACCTGGACACTGACCCCATCCCTGTGTCTACCTGGATACTGCCTCCACCCCTGTGTCTACCTGGACACTGACCCCATCCCTGTGTCTACCTGGACGCTGCCCCCACCCCCATGTCTACCTGGACACTGCCCCCACCCCCGTGTCTACCTGGACACTGCCCCCACCCCCGTGTCTACCTGGACACGGCCCCCACCCCCGTGTCTACCTGGACACTGCCCCCACCCCTGTGTCTACCTGGACACTGCCCCCACCCCCACCCCGTGTCTACCTGGACACGGCCCCCACCCCTGTGTCTACCTGGATACTGCCTCCACCCCCGTGTCTACCTGGACACTGCCCCCACCCCTGTGTCTACCTGGACACTGCCCCCACCCCCACCCCGTGTCTACCTGGACACTGCCCCCACCCCCGTGTCTACCTGGACACTGCCTCCACCCCCGTGTCTACCTGGACACTGCCCCCACCCCCGTGTCTACCTGGACACTGCCTCCACCCCCGTGTCTACCTGGACACTGCCCCTACCCCCGTGTCTACCTGGACACTGCCCCCACCCCCGTGTCTACCTGGACACTGCCCCCACCCCTGTGTCTACCTGGACACTGCCCCCACCCCTGTGTCTGGCTGACCCTGGGTGCCCACTACCCAACCTCCCTCCATCCTCATCACACCCTCCATGCAATCTCTGTTCTACACTCATCAAATGCCACTCCCTATTTCTCCCCACATTTGAAGTAGAACTGTGGTATTTGTCTTCCGGTGTCTGACTTATTTCACTCAACATGATGCCCCTGGCTCCACCCACTTTGCTGAAAACGACAGGATCTCATTCTCTCCCACGGAGTATTCCATGTGTGTGCACCACCTTTTCTCTCCACTCATCTGCTGGGAGTCACCTTGGTGGATTCCGTATCTTGCCGTCGTGAACAGCGCTGGGATGGTCTTGGCGGAGCAGGTATCTCTGTGATATAGGGAGCTCTAGTTTTTAAGTCTCTACACTGTTGCTCACAGTGGCCATGTTAGTTCGCGTTCCCATCAACGACGTGTGAGAGTTCCCCATCCTCTCAGCGTTTGTCACTCGCCTGCTCCTTCATGACAGCCGTCCCGACAGGGTGAGGTCTTGATTTGCGTTTTCCTGGTGCCTGCTCACGTTAAGCGTTTTTTCATGTTTGTTGGCCATCTGCATTTCTTCTTCTGAGGCCTGTTTATTCAAGGCCTTCACGCATTTCTAAGCTACAATGATTGTTCTGTTGTTGCAGTTGACACCTGCTCCTACACCTAACCGGCTCAGGGCTCTTAGCACAAAGAAATGTTGAATTTTCTCAAATGATTTCCCTACATCTTTTGAGACGATCGTGTGCATTTGAGCCCTCATTCTGCTGATGTGCCTACTGCAACTATGGATTTTCACAAGCCAAACCGTTCCCCATTCCTGTTACAAATCCCACTTGATCTTGAGCAGGCACCTGATAGACACAGGTCAGTTTGACTTGTTGGGATTTCGAGTCAACGTTCATGCAGAAGGTTGACCTGTGGTTTTCTTCTCTTGTTGCTGCATCTTCCTCTGGCTTTGGTTCTGTTCTAGAGACCGAGCTTGGCAGAGTTCCCTCCCTGTCAACGTTTGTGGAGCATCTGAGGATTGCTGACACTTCTTCCTCTGAAGTGTGGTAGAATCAGCAGAGAAGCCCTGGGCTTTTCCTTGCTGGTAGGTTCCTTACTACTGATTCAGTTTCGTTACTTGTTACTGGTCTGAGCAGGCTTTCTGTCCTCACGGCTCGATTTTGGTAGATCATGTGTCTGGAAGTTCATCTACTTCTTCCAGGTTTTCCAATTTCTTGGTTGCTCATGAGAGCCCTGAAGACCCCTTGTTTCCGTGGTATCGGGTGCAAGCTTACATTTCTCATCTCTGATTTACATGTTGGATTCTTTCCTCTTAGACTAAAAGTTGGCAGTTTTATTTGTGTCTTCTAGAGGCCACTTGCCCCTTTGGGGCTCCGTGCCACTCTGAGTCTCCCTGCGTCTGTTTCTGCTCTGGGGTTTGCATTTACTTCAGTCTGCCAGCTTCGGGTCTGGTTTGTTCTGGCTTCTGGGCCGCGGGGTGCGTCTGGGTTATTACCTGGCTCTCTAAGTGCCCCCCACTACAGCCTCCCTCTTCCTGCTGCTCGGCCAAGCACCTAGTTTCGGTCGTGTTTCCATTTCGCTTGTTTCAAGAGGTCCTTTAGTTGTCTCTGACTTTTTCCGTGGTCCACTCTTCATCCAGTACCTTGTTTCTGAGTCTTTATGTAATTTTATAAGTTCTGAGGTTACTCCTTTTCTTGCCCCTTAGTTTGATTACGTTGTGGTCATAAAATAAATATGGCGTGGTTTCAGTCTTTGTGGGTTTGTTCAGACTCATTCCGTGGCCCGACACGGATTCTATCCCGCAGAGGCTCGGCGAGCTCTGGGGAAGACTGAGCACTGGGAGCTGTTGTGGAGCACCTAGATGACCGCTGGGCTCCTTTGGTGGAGCACCTAGATGACCGCTGGGCCCCTTTGGTGGAGCACCTAGATGACCGCTGGGCTCCTTTGGTGGAGCACCTAGATGACCGCTGGGCCCCTTTGGTGGAGCACCTAGATGACCGCTGGGCCCCTTTGGTGGAGCACCTAGATGACCGCTGGGCCCCTTTGGTGGAGCACCTAGATGACCGCTGGGCCCCTTTGGTGGAGCACCTAGATGACCGCTGGGCCCCTTTGGTGGAGCACCTAGATGGCCGCTGGGCCCCTTTGGTGGAGCACCTAGATGACCGCTGGGCCCCTTTGGTGGAGCACCTAGATGACCGCTGGGCCCCTTTGGTGGAGCACCTAGATGACCGCTGGGCTCCTTTGGTGGAGCACCTAGATGACCGCTGGGCCCCTTTGGTCGCAGTGTGGCTCAGCTGATGCTTCTTTGCTGGTCTCCTGTCTGGACGAGCCACCCCCCACGAGAGCACGGTGTTGGAGCCCCTCCTGTCTCATGCTCCCTTCTGGTCTAGCAACATTTGTTCTGTGCCTCCGTGTCTGGCATTAGGTGCACATACATTTACAATCACTGTACCTTACACCTCACTGGTCCCTCGGTCACCACACAGTGAGCATCTGTTTCTTGTTACAGATTTTGAGTTACAGTCCGCGTACCTGACACAAGCAAACTCCTGTGGTCCCCACCGCATTGCCAGGCCTGTGCATCTGTGAGAGAAGGCGTTGTGCAGGCAGTGCACCGGCGAGCCTGGTGCTTTTTATCCGTTCAGCATCTGCCTCTCTCAGCTGGGTAATCTTCCTTCAAGGTTGTTATATCATTGATAAGCAGAGACTCAGTCCATTCAGTTTTTCAATTTCTTGGGGTTTTTTTTTTTTTTGGTATCTTTGTTCTTTTCTCCCTTTTGTTGTTCATCTTTGTGACTTGGTGGCTACGCCAAGCTCAATTCTGCCGACTCTCAAGCATCTCCCATGAGGCTGGCCCGGTGAATGTTCTCTCCGCCGTCTTAGGAAGTCTTTGCTCCTCCTCGCGGGTCCAGGGCTCCTGGGTGGTCACATTTATCCTTTCTCTGCAGGACTTGGAAGCAGCCATCCCATCCCCTCCTGGCCGTGAGAGTTCTCGGAGAAGCCTTCTTTTAATGCAGTGGGAGTTCCTTTACATTTGGTGCCTTCTTGCAATTTTCCGAATCCCCTCTTTGTGCTGCAATTGTGGCAGTTTGGCTGCATCAGGCTGTGGCAAGAACCTTTGCTGGTCACACCTGCGAGGGCGCCCTGGCTGCGCTACTGGATACACACAGCGGGGTCCTTTCACAGAATGTGGGGCATCTTCTCCCTGCGGCACTGCCCGAGGTGCCGAGACCGTGGATGTGGTGTGGTGAGAGGGAAGACAACGCGGGCCCCCAGGACAAGGTGGTCAGGCTGAGCTGGCCCTGCAGACGTAGGAACAAGCAACAGCCACCACCCTCAAGTGCCCCTGGGTGCACAGGTGCCCACAGCCAGAATCTCTGCAGAGGCCTTGCAGGAGCACACGGAATCCATGGGTCAGCACAGGCCCCTCTACCAAACCCCATGCAGGCTTCAGGACCCCCAACAGCGTGTGTGCGGAAGACGGCAAGCCCTCCCTGAGTTCTGCTAAGCTCCTGTTGCGCCAGCTCTGAGATTCTGTGCCCGCCCCTTCCCAGGTACTCTGGAACAGGCACAGCTTCCAGAACACTTCACCCAGGCATGCGAGGACCACGGGTCAGATCCTGGCAGACGGCCCTCCCACTGCCCCCAAGGCCACGTTGGAGTCGCCCACTCTAGAGTGGTGATGTCCCCATGGACCCAGAGCCCATCGGGAACTAGAATTCAGAGGAGCCCAGGACCCGCTGTGTATGGGGAGTGGGGCAGGGGTGGGGAAAAGCCAACTCCCAGGCATCTCGGAGCAGATGCAGCAGCAGGGGCCGGTGAGCTGCCCCGGCCTGGTGCCCAGGCACAGCAGAGCTCGGCTTCTGCGTAGCTCAGCTGCATGGTTATTCCACCAGCGGCCACTGCCACGTGTTGAGAATTCAGTTTGAGTGAACTAAAATTCAATAGGTTTGCATTCCAGCTCCCCATCCACCTGGGCATGCTTGCGGGTGGCCAGAAGCCCGCGGGCACTCCATTGCACGGCCAGCCCCACACACGGGCAGGGGCAGGTGCCACACAGGGACATGCCTGCCTCCCTTGGCCCTTTACACACATGCACCCCTATGCATACATCAAGCACTTCTGCACCGTGTGCACACATATGCACCTACATGTGTCAACACATACAGGGTACATGTAAGCACTAACTCATCTGCATTGACAAGATTTCAACCAAAAGCAAACCACTGCCCATCTGCTTTGCGTGTGTGGCCCAGTTCTCTGCCCACTGGAAAATTAGCAAGAATGCCCTCTTCTTGGGCCAGTAGCCGCTGTGGAAGAATTCAGGGCCGGGAGGACAGACCCCACATAGCCACCCCTCGTGCACCTCCTGGACTCTCGGCCCCTCTGGGGGCGCAAAGCCAGCATTCCCAGCCCTACACCTCAGGTCCCACTCCGCAGGTGCTGCACAATGATGTCCTGCTCCGCTCTCCCTGGCCCTCTCCCTCGTGGCCCAGAGGGGTGGCGTCCCACTTCCAAGTGGTGTCAAATGCACACCAGGCCTTGAGGGCAGGTCTGGCTCACCTGTACCCGAAGCTCCTTCATCACCATCATCTGCTTTGTCCAGAAGAAGCTGGGCCACACTGAGAGCAAACAAGACAAACCCAGCACCCGGTGACCCAGGGCCTATGCTTGCACTCTGCTCCGGGAACTAAGTGGAAACGCAGACATCTGCTCTCCCCGAGATGTGTCCAGGAAAGTGGGGGCTGGGAGGGGAAAGGCCAGGGCCATGACTGACCACACGCCCTCTCCAACACCAGGGGGAGGCGCTGACCACCACCCCAAACCACTGCTTCCCTGTCATGATGGCCCCTTTGGGCGTGGCAGGAGGTGGGTCCCCAGGGTCCCGCACACCCAGTAGGACAGATCTGATGCAGGCCGCACTCGGCCACTGCGACAGGGCCTAGTGAGCCCCAGGGTCCACTCCCAGTACGTCTTCCTTCCCAGGAGGGCCTGCAGCCAGGCGCTGGGGGCACAGCGCCCTTGCCCCCTCTGTGTTAGCGCTGGTACAGTGGAAGCAGCAGGTTCTGCAAGAGGCTCAGTCTCCCCAGGACCCGACCCTGAACGCCAGCCCCTCCTTGGGGCAAGGGGAGGCCAGGGATTCCTCTGTGGTCTCTGGCTGAGCCTCCACGACTGTCAGAGAACAGTGAAGTCCCTGGGAACAGCCCAGGACAAGCTGCAGAGGAGGGAGGAGCCGCCACGCCTGGTTCCAGCCTCTGAAACCTTCATCCTGCCTGGAGGCTGCGGGCTGAGGAAGAGGTCAGAGCTGGAATGCCTTGAATCATGCAGTGAGAGCATGTGAGGCCTGGAGCATGCGGGCTCAGGGGCTCAGGGGCCTGGCTCTGGGGGATGCGGGGTGGGGGCTCAGGGCAGGGCCCTGCAGCCGAGGGAGGAGTCAGCGGCGTGCCTGGGCCCCGGTTCTCAGGCCGCGGGTCCTGCGTCAGGCTCCTTGGCCCCTCTTCATGCTCTGTGTCAGGTTTGCTGGCCTCTCTTGCTTTGGCTGCCTCCTGCCGAGGCCTGGCCTCCAGGTCAGTTTCTGGAGATCAAATCTGCAGTGTTTGTGCCTGGTCCCTGAGGGCGTCTGGGACCCTCCTGGGCAACCAGGGGAGCCAGCTCCTCAGACGGCACCTGCGCAGTCAGCCACTGAACAGGATCTTTCCACTCGTGGAGCCTTTTCACACTGCGAGTCGTGGCCATGTGCCCTCCGCGGGCCTGGGCGAGGGCGAGGCTGAACCTGCCAGCCACGCCAGTGGGCTCCAGGGCTTCCCAGCAGCACAGGCCAGGATGTACCTGGGGCCAGGGGCACACAGACAGCTCCCTCCCCCGTGTTGGGTCATCAGTTTGCAGGGGCAGCGGCCACGATGTCCTGCCATGGTGGTGACTCCTGGTAGCTGATGAGGCAGCAGGGACCTTCTGTGCAGAGCGTCCCAGTCCTGGACACAGCCTGGCCAGCGGGAGCAGGAGGAGGCTCAGGGCACTGAAGAAGAGAGACCTCAATTCTGACAAAGGACATCCTGGCAGGGGTCAGAGGAGCACCCCACAGGTGCACTCGGCCCCCACCCCTTGGGCTGTGTCACTGGGGGTTTCCAGTGGTGCTTTCCTGCACC
Organism: Oryctolagus cuniculus; assembly: GCF_051225735.1. NCBI lineage: Eukaryota > Metazoa > Chordata > Mammalia > Lagomorpha > Leporidae > Oryctolagus > Oryctolagus cuniculus. The sequence goes on along the minus strand of NC_142871.1, from coordinate 294,169 downwards.
GTGGTCAGAACTGGAGAGCAGATGGCTCCACAGAGCCTGCTGTGGACGAGTAAGAGGCACGATCGGACCCACGTCACGGGGGCAGGTGGACACCAGCACCTGTTGGCCCAGTCGGTAGGCTCCTGAGCCATGCAGGTGCGGCTTCTGTGCACAGGGGTACAGTTCCTGTCGAAGTCAAGGAATGCGATCTTACGCATCTTGGCTGAAATTATAGAATTCCCGCCCTGTCACATCATGGTTAAAAAGAGACAGCTAACCCACGAGGTTCAAGAAGACACAACAGGGCCAGTGCTGTGGCAAGCAGGTTGAAGCCCTGGCCTGCAGCGCCAGCATCCCATATGGGCATTGGTTCGAGTCCTGGCTGCTCCACTTCTGATCCAGCTCTCTGATATGGCCTGGGAAAGCAGTAGAAGATGGTCCAAGTCTTCAGGCCCCTGCACCTGCGTGGGAAACCTGGAAAAGACTCCTGGCTCCTGGCTTCAGATCGGCCCTGCTCCGGCCATTGTGGCCAACTGGGGAGTGAACCAGCGGATGGAAGACCTCTCTCTCTTTCTCTACCTCTCTCTGTAACTCTGTCCTTCAAATAAATAAAATAAATATTTAAAAAAGAAGAAGAAAAAGAAGAAGACACAACAAAGGCATGAAAATAAAGAGGTGAATTTCCACCAGGGAGGTATGATCTGTGTGTACTAGGCAGGGAGGTGTGGTCTGTACAGGGTGAGGGAGGTGTGGTCTGTACAGGGTGAGGGAGGTGTGGTCTGTACAGGGTCAGGGAGGTGTGGTCTGTACAGGGTCAGGGAGGTGTGGTCTGTACAGGGTGAGGGAGGTGTGATCTGTACAGGGTCAGGGAGGTGTGGTCTGTACAGGGTGAGGGAGGTGTGGTCTGTACAGGGTGAGGGAGGTGTGGTCTGTACAGGGTCAGGGAGGTGTGGTCTGTACAGGGTGAGGGAGGTGTGGTCTGTACAGGGTCCCAGGGAGGTGTGATCTGTACAGGGTGAGGGAGGTGTGGTCTGTACAGGGTGAGGGAGGTGTGGTCTGTACAGGGTCAGGGAGGTGTGATCTGTACAGGGTGAGGGAGGTGTGATCTGTACAGGGTGAGGGAGGTGTGGTCTGTACAGGGTCAGAGAGGTGTGATCTGTACAGGGTCCCAGAGAGGTGTGATCTGTACAGGGTCAGGGAGGTGTGGTCTGTACAGAGTCCAGGGAGGTGTGGTCTGCACAGGGTCAGGGAGGTGTGAGCTGTACAGGGACCCAGGGAGGCTTGATCTGTACAGGATCCCAGGAAGGTGTGATCTGTCCAGAGTCCCAGGGAGGTGTGAGCTGTACAGGGACCCAGGGAGGTGTGATCTGTACAGGGTCAGAGAGGTGTGGTCTGTACAGGGTCAGGGAGGTGTGAGCTGTACAGGGTCCCAGGGAGGCTTGATCTGTACAGAGTCAGGGAGGCTTGATCTGTACAGGGTGAGGGAAGTGTGATCTGTACAGGGTCAGGGAGGTGTGATCCGCACAGGGTCAGGGAGGTGTGGTCTGTACAGGGTGAAGGAGGTGTGATCTGGTGTGACTGAGCCAGGGGCCATGGGGCTATAGGTGCCCCCACAGAGGAGCTGGCAAGCTGGAAATTCTGCCCATTCACATCTGCCCTGCAGCGCCCCAAGAGGCATCTATGGGGCCACGGTGATGGATCTGCTCTGGCGGCTGTGACTTGGGTGCTCAGAAGGGAGAGGATGTGCTGGTGGCAGCTCAGAGCAGAGCCAACCCTAGTGGACCCCTGCGCAAGAGGTGTTTCGGGAGGAACAGAGCCCCGTGTGGTGGCTTCATGTGGAAGACAGGAAGCACGGTTAGCGTCTGCCTGAGCTTTCAGACCCAGCAAAGCTCCAACACTCTTACTCAGGTTTGTGTAACTCCTTAACCCGGACAAAGTCACTCCTGGCTGAAACTTGTAATTAAAACAATTATCCACTTAGAGTGCCTTTCCCTAATTTTCATGTCTACACCATGGCTGCAAGGCTGTGCACTTTCAGCCTGGACACTGACCCTGAGACTGAGACAGGGAAGGAAAGCCCTCCCGCCCCGCCCCACCCCGCCCTGCGGCCTCCCTAGTCCCGGGAAGGCCTGCAGCTCCCACGCCAGCTGCTGCTCCCACCAAGGACCTGCCTGACCGTCCCTCTTGGATGTCCACAGGTCCTCTGCTCAGGGACTTGGTTTCCCATCCGTGACACAAGAACAAGCGCAGCAAGTTTCCTCCAACGCTGGCAGTGCGGGGAGAGACCCAGAGTCCATGTAAGACCTGATTCTCCACCCAGCGATCCAGAGGGCTGGCGGTGCTTGTCCTAGACCCGGCTCAAGTCCAGGGAGGGAAGGATCCACGCAGCTCCCTCCTGGAGCAGCTGAGCAAACGGCTGAGCGAGCCCTCCTGGAGCAGGCCAGCAGTGGGCTGAGCACAGTCCAGGAGGCAGGCATGGCCACACCAGGGAAGTGTGTCCAGGGAGGGATGAACACGGTCAGCTCTGCTGCCCAGCACAAGGCCGAGATCAGCTGCAGGCGTCAGGGGTGGCGCAGACCCACGGTCCTGCTGTGGCCTGGGAAAGCACCACGACGTGGCAAGCGTGGCGTGGCCAGGGGCTGTGCTGAGACAGGCAGGAGCCCGGTGATGGGGGCCCCCGGTCTGCACTCGGTCCTTCCTGTTCAAGTGGGATTCAATTCACTCTCCTGGCACCAGCACCACCCCCAGCCCAGTGATGGACACGAAGCAGCACCAGGTGCTCAGCTTCTGTGAACTGACGTAAAACTTGCTTCTCACCCGAGAGTGACAAGCAAATCCACACCTCTTCAGATAACCACGCCCGGGCTGGTCCCCAGGCCCTAACACATGCTATCCCATCCACCACCCGGCGCCCTGAACTCCACTGACAGCTAGGCCTGGAGTGTCAGGGTTGACACACATGCAGGTGACACCACACACAGGTGATCACACACACACAGGTGATACAAGGTGTGACACACATAGGTGTCACACACATAGGTGACACACACAGGTGTGACACACACAGGTGATGACACACACAAGTGACACAAGGTGTGACACACATAGGTGTCACAAACACAGGTGATGACATACACAGATGCCATACAGGTGTGACACACACAGGTGATGACACACACAAGTGACACAAGGTGTGACACACATAGGTGTCACACACACAAGTGACACACACAGGTGTGACACACACAGGTGATGACACACACAAGTGACACAAGGTGTGACACACATAGGTGTCACACACACAGGTGATGACATACACAGGTGCCATACAGGTGATACACACAGATATGACACACACAGGTGATGACACACACAAGTGACACAAGGTGTGACACACATAGGTGTCACACACACAGGTGATGACATACACAGGTACCATACAGGTGACACACAAACAGGTATGACACATGGGTGATGACACACACAGGTGATGACACACATAAGTGATGACACACACAGGTGACAACACACATGGGTGAGGTGACACACAAACAGGTATGACACATGGGTGATGACACACACAGGTGATGACACACACAAGTGATGACACACACAGGTGACAACACACATGGGTGATGACACACACATGCAGGTGATCTCATACACACAGGTGATGACACACACACTGTTGACACAGACAGGTGACACACACACAAATGATGACACACACAGGTGATGACACACACAGTGACAGCACACAGGTGATGACACACAGAGGTGATGACACACATGCAGGTGATCACACACAGGTGACACACACACAGGTGATGACACACAGGTGACAGCACACACAGGTGACACACACAGGTGAAGACACACACACAGGTGATGACACACACAGGTGACACACACAGGTGATGACACACACAGATGATGACACACATGCAGGTGACACACACAGGTGACACACACAAATGATGACACACACAGGTGACACACACACAGGTGATGACACACATGCAGGTGATGACACACAGGTGACACACACACAGGTGACAGTACACACAGGTAACACACACAGGTGATGACACACACACAGATGATGACACACACAGGTGACACACACAGGTGATGACACACACAGGTGTTGACACACATGCAGGTGACACACACAGGTGACACACACAAATGATGACACACACAGGTGATGACACACACACAGGTGATGACACACATGCAGGTGATCACACACAGGTGACACACACAGACGATGACATACACATGCAGGTGATCTTACACACACACACAGTGGTAAACTCTGCTCCCCGCTACAGCCCCACACTGGCATCAGGATCCTCCAGGAGGCCCTCAGTGGAGTGAGGAAGAGGAGGAGGCACCTGCCAGCTGCCTGTGCCCCAGCCCTGCACTGAGGCTGTTTGCACGCTGCAGACTCCAGAGGGGTCACAGCCCACCCGACCTCTGGCCTCGCCCCTTCCCTTCACCACCCAGCTTGTGGCTTTCCAATGCCCTGAATAAGGAGTGCATCCCCACCCCGCCCAGTGCCCAGAGCCGCCCCAGGGGCCACGCCTGTCCCAGCCATGGGAGCCGTCTCGCAGCCTCAGGTGCGTCTCCCTGGCTCATCCTCACAAGCGCACTCTGGCACATCCTTAAGAAACCGTCTGACAAATGCCTGTCCCCCTCCAGATGGCACAGCTGTGACAACACAGGCTGCTTCTGCCTTGCTCCTCACCCTGCCTTGGGGACTGGCACAGCCCGGGTCCAGTAAGCATCTGTGGACCAAAGCTACGTGCTCAGCCAGGGTGTGGAGAGACACTGGCTCTCTCCGCAGGGGAGGCGGCAACGAAACTGCTGGGAGGTGCAGAGGGGTTATCCTGGGACTCGGGGGACGTATGCAGGGGAGGGCCCAGGAAGATGGCAGGAGAGTCGTGGGGAAGCGAGAACCACGGGGCCTGGTGAGCATCAGGCGCAGGTGCCCTGGGTGCCGAGGGAGTGGCGTGGGGCTAGGGCAGCCTGCAGGCCAGCGCTGGGATCAGGGGGAGGAAGTGGGGCGAAGGCTGGAGATGAGGACAGGAGTCACGCGATGAGCATAGCCAGGAGGGGAAGTCCCCCAGTGAGAGGCCCATGGCAGGGTGGGAAGGACGAGAATGGGGCCGTGCCACTGTGTGGGCATCACAGGCCCTGGCCACAGCCTTGCAGCCGTCTCTGCTTCCTGCTTGCTGCAGTTTTCCCCGGGTTTTCAGAGTCGTTGTTGGCTCAGGACTCACGAGACGGTGGAGGCTGGAGGCGTCCAGGCTGGGGACGGTGGCCACTTTGGGCGTCTCCACAGCAGGATGTGTGGGCACCGGGAGAGGTGCTGTGCCTGGCCCCGGGCTGGGGGCACCACGCGGGCGTATCGGAGGGTCCAGGGTCCTCTGCAGCAGTGCCTGCAGAGCTGTCGCAGGAGCCCGGGCCCCGGATCAGCGTGGTCCCTGGAGCTGCAGGGCTCCCATGCACACCGATGCTTGAGGCCCAAGGTTCCGGCCTGTGGTGCCCATGTGGCTGCAGGCAGGATCCCCTAGACAGCATAGCAAAATGATCGCCTTGCTGGGCCCCACCTGGGAGCAGGGGCAAGACGGAGGTCGGCAGGGCCCGGCCCTGACCACAGCTCCCACGACCTCACAGCGTGATGCTTTGTGCACATGAACCTTCTAGAAAAAAGTGAGGCGTACAAAAGTGCACTTGGAAACAGCAAAGGCGAGAATTCCACACTGCATGTCCTTAGCCTGGCGAGAGAACAGAGGAAGTACCTGTCACTCATGAGGACAGTGGTCACTCACAAGGACAACGGTCACTCATGAGGACAGAGGTCACTGCATGAGGACAGTGGTCACTCATGAGGACAGAGGTCACTGCATGAGGACAGTGGTCTCTCATGAGGACAGAGGTCACTTACAAGGACAGCAGTCACTCACAAGGACAGCAGTCACTCATGAGGACAGTGGTCACTCATGAGGACAGAGGTCACTGCATGAGGACAGCGGTCACTCATGAGGACAGAGGTCACTCACAAGGACAGCGGTCACTCACAAGGACAGCAGTCATTCATGAGGACCGAGGTCACTCACAGGACAGCAGTGCTGGGGTCTCTGCAGTTCCCAGATCCCCAGGGCCGTCTCACCTTGCACAGACTGGGTCTGCCCCGGGCCACGGCTCTGTGGGAAGGCTGGGGCCACTGTGGCACCTTGGTGAGGGCTTGACCAGCTGGGACCAGGACCACGGTGCAGGCCCTGCAGGAGGCTGGAGGGGCTGGGGGCTGGGGACCAGAGCCCACCACCCCCACCGTCTGCAGGCTGAGGCCAGGTGGGCATTCTGTCCAGTGTACCTCATTACAGCAGATTAGCAGCTTGGAGACGAAACGGTGCTTAATGAAGGCGTGCTGAGCACCCGCAGTGCCAGGGCTGTGTGCCTGCACACACTGACCAGCCCTTCATGCCAGGGGCTTGGCCACCTGTCCCTGCCCCTCCCCCGCCCTGTCCCATGCCCGCCCATCCTCCCCAGCTCCCCATGACCTGGTTTAGGGGCTGGCTCTGGCTGTCTCAGGCTAAGCATAGAATTCCAGGTGGGTCTCCATGGGAGGGGCAGCAGCCTCAGCGTTCCTGCCCTGGGACAGGCTAGGGCAGTGGGAGCCCATGACTGACAGGTGGGGAAGGAGGAGGAGGATGGGAGGAAGAACAGACCACATGGAGATGAGCGCTGCTCTGCCAGGGCCCTGGCCTCAGCACCCCCAGGTGAGCCCGCTCCAGGGTCCCCCAGACGCTGTCCGAGCTGCTTCTCCGTGGGTGCGGGAGGCGGAGCCCACGTCTGCAGCCCCGGGCTCAGGCAGGCCACAGACCCACTGTGACTGCTTCTGAAATGACAGGCGTCATTCATTGTCAGTCTCACTGTGCCCACCCTTCCTTTCCCCATGCCACAGCCACATGTAGGCCGCTCCTGGGGCACCCAGCGCCCAGCACAGACACCATGGCTTCGGTTCCAGGGCCGCCCCAGCCCAGGGAGGGAGCCTCTGGCTGACAGCGGTTTTTGAGTTGGCCCCTGTTCCCCTCTCTGAAGGAGAAGCCGCAATGGCTGGGGCAGGCAGGCCGCTGCCCGTCAGCCCAGCCCACCCCCCCCCACCCCACCCCCGGCAGGGCCGATACAAGTCCCTGCCCGCTCCTCCTTCCAGCTCATCCCTGCTCTGCCAGTCCCCGCCTGCAGCCCCACATTCCTGCCGTGCTGGGGGCAGGAAGTCGCTCTCCCTGTCGGCCTGAGCCAAGGCCCATGGGGCCGGCACACGCCCCAGCTGCTCGCAGGTAGACGTGCGGGCTGTGACTCAGGCCAGGAAGCCCCGGGCTAGGACCACTCATGTTGAGGCCCAGGTACCGCCTTTTTAAAACCTCAAGTGAAGGAAAGTGGTTCAGTGCATTCCAGGCCTCTGCCAACCATGCCCTCGCAGGCGCTTGGGAGGACCGTGGCTGTCCCTGGGCTGACTTCCCTGTGCCTGGCGCTGTGTCTCCAGGTGCGCGTGCCCAGAGCTGGCTGCAACTGCCAGCCCCCAGGAATGCCATCTGCCGGGAAGGGCGCCGACGGCTCCAGAACCCACAGGTCCCCAAGTTACCTGCAGCAGCCGCTGCAAGCTGGGCCACACCCCCTGCAGGCACCCAGGGCAGCCTGGTGCAAAGTAAGGTGGGCAGCGTCCCAGCCTGGGGAGGGGCACCTGCGGTGGCCCTGTGCCACCCTCTGCCCTCCTGCAGCCCCCGTGGGGCTCTCTGCCCTCACCAGACGTGCCATGGGCATCACTGGGGTCGGATGGATCTAGCAGGCAGTTTCTTGGGCTCTTAAGGACGTGCACTCTGCAAACATGGATGTTTTTCTTAATTTAGTTTTTCCACATTTTTATACAACACACTTCTCCCAAGTAGCTGCCATATTCCAGAAAAAGCCTAGCCCTGTCACTTGTTGACATCTATGGCGCAGTGTCGGCACACCTGGGCTCCCTTCCTCAGGGTGCTATCAGGTAAGGCGCCAGCACACGAAGCCTGCCGCGACAGCCACACTCCATGCGTAGCACCCTCCCCCTCCCAAACCTGGGGCGAGGCTGTACTTGCCAGGAGAAATCTCAACCTCAGGCCACCCCTGGTACTGGCACCTGCAGCTCTGCAGGCTCCTCCTGACCTGGCAGGACCCCAGGGTCTGCAGACGCAGGCTGCCTGTGCTCCCCGTGACAGCCCCTTCCCACGCTCTGCTCACTGCATGGAGTGGCCAGTCCTCGGAGAGTCCTCGGGAGGGGTACAGGTGACTGGCCAGCGGGCCCCGTGGCTGCCCGTCTGTCCTCGCCCCACAGCCTCTCCCACTCCCCCAGCACCGACGATCCATGAGGGCAGTTTCCATCTAACAGGACATAATTCTGCTTCTTCAAGGAATGCCCCAAAAGGACTCCAGTTCTTCCTGGTTCCCTCTCTCTGACTCTCTCTCTCTCTCTCTCTCTCTCTCTCTCTCTCTCTCTGTAAATCTACCTCTCAAATAAATAAATAAAGTCTTTAAAAAAAGAGAGAGAGAGAGAAAGAAATTACTGTTCCCTTTAACAGATTTTGTGAGCTACAAGAGTGTTGTTTAAATGTTAATTTACTGTGGGTTAAGCCCCAGGATCATGACCTAGAACCAGCTTCCCCAAACACTCAGCGGAGCTGATGCCCACCGCCCGGACTGCCACACACTCTGCGGCCTCCTGCCTGTATCTGGGCCACCAGTGTCCACTCATGCCAGGCCTTTCCTTGGTTTCACACTGGAAATCCCTGTCCTGGAGCCATCCCTCCACACTGGGCCAGGCCAGCCACCCTCAACCGGCTGAGCAAAACCCCCAAAGCTGCCCGCAGGTTTCACAGCAGGAGAATGAGGATGACTGGCTCCAGTGGCCACGCAGGGGACAAGGGACACAGATCAGGGAGCTCTGTCCCCTGTCAAACATCATGGGGTTCCCTCCACAGCAGCAGTGTGCCCATAGGGGAGGGGGGAGGGGAGGAAGGGGAGGGGGCAGGATAAGAGAGGAGAAAAGAGGAGAGGCAGCCCGCCGAGGCCGTCCTCGGCTCCATCCACCAAGGGTCTCTTGGCACAGGCTCCACCCTGGGGCAGGAGATGCAGGGGTTTCACCCCACCAGAGGAAATCAAGACCGAGGGCCTGGACACCTGCCTGGTCCCCAGCACTCAGTGAGACTGGAGCACCGGTGGCCCCGCCAGCCCTGAGCACACAGGTGTGGACCTGCCCGTCACTTGCATTTCTGCTCTGTGACCAGGGGCGCCGCCTGGCACACTGTTGGTGCCAACAGGCTGAGCAGACACAGCCCAGTTTCCAGGGCAGGTGGCAGCAGCCTGCAGCTGCATGCTGGGGTGCGGCCATCTGGTCACAGGGAGGCTGCAGCCAGCCGGGGAGGGCAGGCCTGCGAGAGGCCTCATTACACACCAACTCCGATCTGGCCTGAGGGAGAATGTGTAGGACCTCGGAAGACAGGCACAGAGGAGCACGTGTGACAGGGACACACGTGCACATGGGAAAGACACAGGTGTCCCAGGATGAAGGTCGCTGGGAGCGGCACCACAGTAGCACAAAGGATCACCAAAAACCACCGGGTGAGAAACTAGGGGAGCTGTCCTCAGCACCGCCAGGGGAGCGAAGGGAGGGGGCCTAGAGGCACCTACCAGGGCAGAGCCAGCAGGCTGGAAGGAGCACGCTCCCTGCACCCCAGGACAGCGTGAGCAGTCCTCTGCACACTGAGCCCTCAACCTAGAGTGGGTGACCCGGTGTGCGTGACTGCTCTGCACACTCAGAGCTGGGTGACCCGCGTGACTGGTCCTCTGCACACTTAGATTTCACCCTCAGATCCTGGTGATCCAGCGTGCCTGGTTCTTCTGCACACTGAGCCCTCACACCCAGAGCTGTGGTGCTACTGTTGCGTCTGAACTGACCGTAACAGGCTCATGACCCATGGAGCAGTCTGCCCCATGCCTTCCTGCCCTGTCCTCTCCCAGCCTAGCGTGGGCACTGTGTTGTGTCCTCAGGAGGAGGTTGCAGGTCCACCTGTATTCCATGACTCATCTCAGAGACCAGGGAAGTTCATCAGTTTTATTATGATCTGCTTTTATAGCCCAGGAAGCGATCCCCTTGTTTGTAGTATTTGTGCCAATTTCCGTTCAATGGGCTGTTTGGTGGCCTGAGAGTCCTCCCGCCCACTCCGGGGGTCGTGTCAGCAGCGGGAGCCAGTCTGGGTTTCACCACTCTCTGCATAAGCTCCCAGCAGCTGGATCAGAGCTGGAAAGCCAGCCGTAGCTGGTGAGGAGGCCATGCACTGCGTGGCAGAGCCTGTGGCTCCCCAAGCTCCGTTCCTTCAGTCCCGTGGCCACCTGAACAGGAGAGAACCAGGCAGCCTCTCGGAGGCTCTGTCCGTCCTGGAAGTGCTCTCGGAAGCAGCCCGCTGCTCTGTCCGTCCTGGAAACGCTCTCGGAAGGGAAGCAGCCCCCTGCTCTGTCCGTCCTGGAAACGCTCTCGGAAGGGAAGCAGCCCACTGCTCTGTCTGTCCTGGAAACGCTCTCGGAAGGGAAGCAGCCCACTGCTCCTCCCGCATGCTGCTCAGCTCCTGCTGCAACCCAGCTCTCGCGCCGGTTGTCAGAGAGAAGCCGGGATGCTGGGGACGAGGCTCCTCCTGAATAGGGACGCGAAGTCTCTGTTCACCTTACCATTCCCCGTGACTTCTGTTCAGAGACCCAACGCCCCATATGACAGCGGACTGAACAAGGCGGGCCAGCTCCTCCAACATAGTTGTTGTAGAAGTTCCCAGAACGTGAGGGCCAGTAGCTGGTTGCTGCAGCCAGAAGGAAGACGTGCCAAGGCACCCCTCAAGCTATGCAGTGAAACGGGGACCCTCGGGGGACTGCAGCACAGAGCACCCTCCCAGGCAGCGTCGCCCGTTGGGACAACTGTACGGCCGGGCAGCAGGAGCCAGCAGTGAGGTCCCTGACACCAGAGTGGGTGACAGGATGGAGGCCACCATCGCAACTGAAGATGTGACTTGAGCTCTGCAGTTGGTGGCCCCATGGCCACAAGAACCAAGATAGGGGCTGCCCCGCCCCATGGCCACAAGAACCAAGATAGGGGCTGCCCCGCCCCATGGCCACAAGAACCAAGATAGGGGCTGCCCCGCCCCATGGCCACAAGAACCAAGATAGGGGCTGCCCCGAGACCTCCGGCTTCACGGCCGGCAGGGAGCGTGTGTGCATGAGCCTTGGCCCTGTCCTGGAAAGCCAGGGCTTCATGCCAAGATCCGCATCCCGACTCCAGACGGGGCTTGCACCTGCCATGTGGAGCCTTGCGGAGCCTGAGGGGCGACACGCAGAGGAAGCCCGCTCGCTAAGTCCCAGCTCCTCCAGGGCTGTTTGCAGCTCACACACTTGGCTCCTGGGAGGAGCAGTGCAGCTCCGGGGACCTGCCTGGGGCCACCCAGTGCCATCCACCTGCAAATGCAGCCAAGGGCCTGGACCTGCTCTCTGGGGCCTGCTGGCCGTGTCAGACTGCACTGCGGCTCTCTGCCTCGGCAGGTGGCAGCGGTTTCGGGAGGGGACACAGCATATGGGGAAAGCACGTTTGGAAAACTGGGAAATTTGCAGAACTCTAAGGGCAAACAGCTGCTGCATTTGGATGCCCTGGGCCGCTGCACGCATCTACGTCAGTTGAGGCCGCGAACCTCCCCACCTCCCGGGATTCTGAGCCAGGCGAGAGAGACAGCTGCCCCGCCCCTCCCCGCCCCTCCCCCTGGGCCCCAGCCCCCTGGAACTCGGGGACCAGAGCCAGACCTCAGGAGCACGAGGTGCACCCTGCCTGTGCCTCCTTTCAGCCGTGGGTCTCTCTTCTCTGCCCCCGCCGGCCAGGCCTGTCTCCCTGCAGCGATCAGGCCACAGGAACAGCAGCCGAACGCCACCCCTGTGGTGGCCTGTCCACGTCTGTGCTGACGGATGGCTGTGTGGGGTTTAAAACACAGAAACAGCCGGTGAGCTGGTGGCAGACAGGCAGGGCCCAGGGTGTCCCCATCCGCCCTCGCCCCAGGGGCCCAGCAGGCCCGGCCCAGCCACCATGCAATGTTTGCCCCATGGGGGACTTGTCTACTCAACGTCACGCCCCTCATCTTGAGCTGTGGGCAGCACCGACCCTCCCCTTACTCACACAGGGTGTCGTTAGAGCAAGCGCAGGCCATCGGGGCCAGAGGAACGGGCAGTTTCCCTTGGCCGCCATGGTGTCCTTGTCTGTAGACTTAACCACACACTGCCAGGACGCGGTGTGAGGCAGCCACCCCAACAGAGGGAAGCAGAGCCCCAGCCTCGGGCTCCAGGCAGGGGGCCAGGCCTGAGCGCCCCTCCCCCAGGGGCTTCCCAGGTGCACCGAGTTCTGGGGGCACTGAGATTCTCTGAGAGGCGCTGAGTCACAAAGACAGCTCAGAAGGAGGCACAGGCTGGCCACCCCTCAGCCCAACCAGAGGACACCACGGCTGCACGCCCCCGGGCTCCTCGTGGGAACCTGCGTCCACGCTGTGCTCACAGGTACGCGGTCGGGATGCGCATTCCATGAAACGAGCCAGCTGATGCACTCTCCCTTGCATCTCCCACGCTGTCAGTGCTTGTGCCCACCTGGGTGCCTGAGCACCCTGGGGCTCTCTCCAGCCCCATGGCTCCCAGTGCCATGGCCGGCCACCAGAAGTGCCCCCGAGCCTTCCTCGGCGGGCGTCACCGCGGCCGGACCCCCAGCCCCACCCAGCGCTCACTCCGCCAGCAGCCTGGGCTCTCGTGGGCTTTCTTCTGGGAGAGTCCTGGGCTGCTCCCAAGGCGGAAACAGCAGCTTTACAAAAACCCCCAAAACCGCCATGACAAGTGCCACCGAAGCAGCAAAACAGGAGAGCCGGGGGGTGCTTCCTGAACAAGCAGGTCCCCCTCGACAGCCCTCCACCTCACAGAACACCGGAGTGAGCGCTCGCGCCCCGTGAGGGCAGGAGGGCCTGGTGCTGCTAGGCTTTCATGAGACGAACTCGCTTTTTAGTCTTGGTTTTCCTTTTTCCCTAAGGAGACCACACGAGGGTAGGCTTGGCAGACGGGCCGCACTTCCCACGGCGGAGTGCCTGGGTCTGAGGCCGACTCGGAGTCTGACTCCAGCTTCCTGCGAATGTGTGCCCTGGGAGGCGGCGGTGACAGCTCACGGGGTTGGGTCCCTGCTACCCACGGGAGACCCGCATGGAGTTCCTGGCTCTCCGTGTGAACCTGAGTCCGCCTCGGCCACTGTGAGCACTTGGAGACTGAAGCAGGGGGGCCTCTCTGTCCCTCTCTGCCTCTGCCTCTTGGAAAGAAGACCTGCAGTGCACAGAAAGCCTGCACCTCACCAGGCTAGGCTTTTCTCGGAGCTTCCCAGACAGCCTCTCTACTCTGCCTGTCAGTGTAGCTCAGGTGCACACCCCAGGAGCAACCCTGGCCAAGCACACGCAGCACGGCCGTGTCTCCCACAGCCACGGCGGCTTCTACCCTTCATCTTTCTGCCATTTCCGTGTGTTCCCTACGTGGTCCTGTGGTTCTCACTGTGGTGTGCTGTGTTGTTCCCTGTGTGGTCCTGTGGTCTCACTGTGGTGTGCTGTGTTGTTCCCTATGTGGTCCTGTGATTCTCACTATGGTTTGCTGTGTTGTTCTCTGCATGGTCCTATGTGGTGCCGTGGTCTCACTGTGGTGTGCTGTGTTGTTCCCTGTGTGGTCCTGTGGTCTCACTGTGGGTTCCTGCGCTGTTCCCTGTGTGGTCCTGTGGTCTCACTGTGGGTTCCTGCGCTGTTCCCTGTGTGGTCCTGTGGTTCTCACTGTGGTGTGCTGTGCTGTTCCCTGCGTGGTCCTGTGGTTCTCACTGTGGGTTCCTGTGCTGTTCCCTGTGTGGTCCTGTGGTTCTCACTGTGGGTTCCTGTGCTGTTCCCTGTGTGGTCCTGTGGTTCTCACTGTGGGTTCCTGTGCTGTTCCCTGTGTGGTCCTGTGGTTCTCACTGTGGTGTGCTGCGCTGTTCCCTGTGTGGTCCTGTGGTTCTCACTGTGGGTTCCTGCGCTATTCCCTGTGTGGTCCTGTGGTTCTCACTGTGGTGTGCTGTGCTGTTCCCTGTGTGGTCCTGTGGTCTCACTGTGGGTTCCTGTGCTGTTCCCTGTGTGGTCCTGTGGTCTCACTGTGGGTTCCTGCGCTGTTCCCTGTGTGGTCCTGTGGTCTCACTGTGGGTTCCTGCGCTGTTCCCTGTGTGGTCCTGTGGTTCTCACTGTGGTGTGCTGTGTTGTTCCCTGCATGGTCCTGTGGTTCTCACTGTGGTGTGCTGCGCTGTTCCCTGCATGGTTCTGTGGTTCTCACTGTGGGTTCCTGCGCTGTTCCCTGTGTGGTCCTGTGGTCTCACTGTGGGTTCCTGCGCTGTTCCCTGTGTGGTCCTGTGGTCTCACTGTGGTGTGCTGTGCTGTTCCCTGTGTGGTCCTGTGGTCTCACTGTGGGTTCCTGTGCTGTTCCCTGTGTGGTCCTGTGGTCTCACTGTGGGTTCCTGCGCTGTTCCCTGTGTGGTCCTGTGGTTCTCACTGTGGTGTGCTGTGTTGTTCCCTGCATGGTCCTGTGGTTCTCACTGTGGTGTGCTGTGCTGTTCCCTGCATGGTTCTGTGGTTCTCACTGTGGTGTGCTGCGCTGTTCCCTGTGTGGTCCTGTGGTTCTCACTGTGGTGTGCTGTGTTGTTCCCTGCATGGTTCTGTGGTTCTCACTGTGGGTTCCTGCGCTGTTCCCTGTGTGGTCCTGTGGTTCTCACTGTGGTGTGCTGTGCTGTTCCCTGTGTGGTCCTGTGGTCTCACTGTGGTGTGCTGTGTTGTTCCCTGCATGGTCCTGTGGTCTCACTGTGGGTTCCTGCGCTGTTCCCTGTGTGGTCCTGTGGTCTCACTGTGGTGTGCTGTGTTGTTCCCTGCATGGTCCTGTGGTCTCACTGTGGTGTGCTGTGCTGTTCCCTGTGTGGTCCTGTGGTCTCACTGTGGGTTCCTGCACTGTTCCCTGTGTGGTCCTGTGGTCTCACTGTGGGTTCCTGCGCTGTTCCCTGTGTGGTCCTGTGGTTCTCACTGTGGTGTGCTGTGTTGTTCCCTGCATGGTTCTGTGGTTCTCACTGTGGGTTCCTGCGCTGTTCCCTGTGTGGTCCTGTGGTTCTCACTGTGGTGTGCTGCGCTATTCCCTGCATGGTTCTGTGGTTCTCACTGTGGGTTCCTGCGCTGTTCCCTGTGTGGTCCTGTGGTTCTCACTGTGGTGTGCTGTGCTGTTCCCTGTGTGGTCCTGTGGTCTCACTGTGGGTTCCTGTGCTGTTCCCTGTGTGGTCCTGTGGTCTCACTGTGGGTTCCTGCACTGTTCCCTGTGTGGTCCTGTGGTCTCACTGTGGGTTCCTGCGCTGTTCCCAGTGTGGTCCTGTGGTCTCACTGTGGGTTCCTGCGCTGTTCCCTGTGTGGTCCTGTGGTTCTCACTGTGGTGTGCTGTGTTGTTCCCTGCATGGTCCTGTGGTTCTCACTGTGGGTTCCTGCGCTGTTCCCTGTGTGGTCCTGTGGTTCTCACTGTGGTGTGCTGTGTTGTTCCCTGCATGGTCCTGTGGTTCTCACTGTGGTGTGCTGTGTTGTTCCCTGCATGGTCCTGTGGTTCTCACTGTGGGTTCCTGCGCTGTTCCCTGTGTGGTCCTGTGGTTCTCACTGTGGTGTGCTGTGTTGTTCCCTGCATGGTCCTGTGGTTCTCACTGTGGTGTGCTGTGTTGTTCCCTGCATGGTCCTGTGGTTCTCACTGTGGTGTGCTGCGCTGTTCCCTGTGTGGTCCTGTGGTTCTCACTGTGGTGTGCTGTGTTGTTCCCTGCATGGTTCTGTGGTTCTCACTGTGGGTTCCTGCGCTGTTCCCTGTGTGGTCCTGTGGTTCTCACTGTGGTGTGCTGCGCTGTTCCCTGCATGGTCCTGTGGTTCTCACTGTGGGTTCCTGCGCTGTTCCCTGTGTGGTCCTGTGGTTCTCACTGTGGTGTGCTGTGCTGTTCCCTGTGTGGTCCTGTGGTTCTCACTGTGGTGTGCTGTGTTGTTCCCTGCATGGTTCTGTGGTTCTCACTGTGGTGTGCTGCGCTGTTCCCTGTGTGGTCCTGTGGTCTCACTGTGGTGTGCTGTGTTGTTCCCTGCATGGTCCTGTGGTCTCACTGTGGTGTGCTGTGTTGTTCCCTGTGTGGTCCTGTGGTCTCACTGTGGGTTCCTGCGCTGTTCCCTGTGTGGTCCTGTGGTTCTCACTGTGGTGTGCTGCGCTGTTCCCTGTGTGGTCCTGTGCTCTCATTGTGGGTTCCTGCGCTGTTCCCTGCATGGTTCTGTGGTTCTCACTGTGGGTTCCTGCGCTGTTCCCTGTGTGGTCCTGTGCTCTCATTGTGGGTTCCTGTGTTGTTCCCTGCATGGTCCTGTGGTTCTCACTGTGGGTTCCTGCGCTGTTCCCTGTGTGGTCCTGTGGTTCTCACTGTGGTGTGCTGCGCTGTTCCCTGTGTGGTCCTGTGCTCTCATTGTGGGTTCCTGCGCTGTTCCCTGCATGGTTCTGTGGTTCTCACTGTGGGTTCCTGCGCTGTTCCCTGTGTGGTCCTGTGGTTTCACTGTGGGTTCCTGTGTTGTTCCCTGCATGGTCCTGTGGTTCTCACTGTGGTGTGCTGCGCTGTTCCCTGCATGGTTCTGTGGTTCTCACTGTGGGTTCCTGCGCTGTTCCCTGTGTGGTCCTGTGGTCTCACTGTGGGTTCCTGCGCTGTTCCCTGTGTGGTCCTGTGGTCTCACTGTGGTGTGCTGTGCTGTTCCCTGTGTGGTCCTGTGGTCTCACTGTGGGTTCCTGTGCTGTTCCCTGTGTGGTCCTGTGGTCTCACTGTGGGTTCCTGCGCTGTTCCCTGTGTGGTCCTGTGGTTCTCACTGTGGTGTGCTGTGTTGTTCCCTGCATGGTCCTGTGGTTCTCACTGTGGTGTGCTGTGCTGTTCCCTGCATGGTTCTGTGGTTCTCACTGTGGTGTGCTGCGCTGTTCCCTGTGTGGTCCTGTGGTTCTCACTGTGGTGTGCTGTGTTGTTCCCTGCATGGTTCTGTGGTTCTCACTGTGGGTTCCTGCGCTGTTCCCTGTGTGGTCCTGTGGTTCTCACTGTGGTGTGCTGTGCTGTTCCCTGTGTGGTCCTGTGGTCTCACTGTGGTGTGCTGTGTTGTTCCCTGCATGGTCCTGTGGTCTCACTGTGGGTTCCTGCGCTGTTCCCTGTGTGGTCCTGTGGTCTCACTGTGGTGTGCTGTGTTGTTCCCTGCATGGTCCTGTGGTCTCACTGTGGTGTGCTGTGCTGTTCCCTGTGTGGTCCTGTGGTCTCACTGTGGGTTCCTGCACTGTTCCCTGTGTGGTCCTGTGGTCTCACTGTGGGTTCCTGCGCTGTTCCCTGTGTGGTCCTGTGGTTCTCACTGTGGTGTGCTGTGTTGTTCCCTGCATGGTTCTGTGGTTCTCACTGTGGGTTCCTGCGCTGTTCCCTGTGTGGTCCTGTGGTTCTCACTGTGGTGTGCTGCGCTATTCCCTGCATGGTTCTGTGGTTCTCACTGTGGGTTCCTGCGCTGTTCCCTGTGTGGTCCTGTGGTTCTCACTGTGGTGTGCTGTGCTGTTCCCTGTGTGGTCCTGTGGTCTCACTGTGGGTTCCTGTGCTGTTCCCTGTGTGGTCCTGTGGTCTCACTGTGGGTTCCTGCACTGTTCCCTGTGTGGTCCTGTGGTCTCACTGTGGGTTCCTGCGCTGTTCCCAGTGTGGTCCTGTGGTCTCACTGTGGGTTCCTGCGCTGTTCCCTGTGTGGTCCTGTGGTTCTCACTGTGGTGTGCTGTGTTGTTCCCTGCATGGTCCTGTGGTTCTCACTGTGGGTTCCTGCGCTGTTCCCTGTGTGGTCCTGTGGTTCTCACTGTGGTGTGCTGTGTTGTTCCCTGCATGGTCCTGTGGTTCTCACTGTGGTGTGCTGTGTTGTTCCCTGCATGGTCCTGTGGTTCTCACTGTGGGTTCCTGCGCTGTTCCCTGTGTGGTCCTGTGGTTCTCACTGTGGTGTGCTGTGTTGTTCCCTGCATGGTCCTGTGGTTCTCACTGTGGTGTGCTGTGTTGTTCCCTGCATGGTCCTGTGGTTCTCACTGTGGTGTGCTGCGCTGTTCCCTGTGTGGTCCTGTGGTTCTCACTGTGGTGTGCTGTGTTGTTCCCTGCATGGTTCTGTGGTTCTCACTGTGGGTTCCTGCGCTGTTCCCTGTGTGGTCCTGTGGTTCTCACTGTGGTGTGCTGCGCTGTTCCCTGCATGGTCCTGTGGTTCTCACTGTGGGTTCCTGC
The DNA here is from genome assembly GCF_051225735.1 of Oryctolagus cuniculus. NCBI lineage: Eukaryota > Metazoa > Chordata > Mammalia > Lagomorpha > Leporidae > Oryctolagus > Oryctolagus cuniculus. The sequence goes on along the minus strand of NC_142871.1, from coordinate 275,769 downwards.
GCTGTTCCCTGTGTGGTCCTGTGGTTCTCACTGTGGTGTGCTGTGCTGTTCCCTGTGTGGTCCTGTGGTTCTCACTGTGGTGTGCTGTGTTGTTCCCTGCATGGTTCTGTGGTTCTCACTGTGGTGTGCTGCGCTGTTCCCTGTGTGGTCCTGTGGTCTCACTGTGGTGTGCTGTGTTGTTCCCTGCATGGTCCTGTGGTCTCACTGTGGTGTGCTGTGTTGTTCCCTGTGTGGTCCTGTGGTCTCACTGTGGGTTCCTGCGCTGTTCCCTGTGTGGTCCTGTGGTTCTCACTGTGGTGTGCTGCGCTGTTCCCTGTGTGGTCCTGTGCTCTCATTGTGGGTTCCTGCGCTGTTCCCTGCATGGTTCTGTGGTTCTCACTGTGGGTTCCTGCGCTGTTCCCTGTGTGGTCCTGTGCTCTCATTGTGGGTTCCTGTGTTGTTCCCTGCATGGTCCTGTGGTTCTCACTGTGGGTTCCTGCGCTGTTCCCTGTGTGGTCCTGTGGTTCTCACTGTGGTGTGCTGCGCTGTTCCCTGTGTGGTCCTGTGCTCTCATTGTGGGTTCCTGCGCTGTTCCCTGCATGGTTCTGTGGTTCTCACTGTGGGTTCCTGCGCTGTTCCCTGTGTGGTCCTGTGGTTTCACTGTGGGTTCCTGTGTTGTTCCCTGCATGGTCCTGTGGTTCTCACTGTGGGTTCCTGCGCTGTTCCCTGTGTGGTCCTGTGGTTCTCACTGTGGTGTGCTGCGCTGTTCCCTGTGTGGTCCTGTGCTCTCATTGTGGGTTCCTGCGCTGTTCCCTGCATGGTTCTGTGGTTCTCACTGTGGGTTCCTGCGCTGTTCCCTGTGTGGTCCTGTGGTTTCACTGTGGGTTCCTGTGTTGTTCCCTGCATGGTCCTGTGGTTCTCACTGTGGGTTCCTGCGCTGTTCCCTGTGTGGTCCTGTGGTCTCACTGTGGTGTGCTGTGTTGTTCCCTGTGTGGTCCTGTGGTCTCACTGTGGGTTCCTGCGCTGTTCCCTGTGTGGTCCTGTGGTTTCACTGTGGGTTCCTGTGTTGTTCCCTGCATGGTCCTGTGGTTCTCACTGTGGGTTCCTGCGCTGTTCCCTGTGTGGTCCTGTGGTTCTCACTGTGGTGTGCTGCGCTGTTCCCTGTGTGGTCCTGTGCTCTCATTGTGGGTTCCTGCGCTGTTCCCTGCATGGTTCTGTGGTTCTCACTGTGGTGTGCTGTGTTGTTCCCTGCATGGTCCTGTGGTTCTCACTGTGGGTTCCTGCGCTGTTCCCTGTGTGGTCCTGTGGTCTCACTGTGGTGTGCTGTGTTGTTCCCTGTGTGGTCCTGTGGTCTCACTGTGGGTTCCTGCGCTGTTCCCTGTGTGGTCCTGTGGTTCTCACTGTGGGTTCCTGCGCTGTTCCCTGTGTGGTCCTGTGGTCTCACTGTGGGTTCCTGCGCTGTTCCCTGTGTGGTCCTGTGGTTCTCACTGTGGTGTGCTGTGTTGTTCCCTGCATGGTTCTGTGGTTCTCACTGTGGTGTGCTGCGCTGTTCCCTGTGTGGTCCTGTGGTCTCACTGTGGTGTGCTGTGTTGTTCCCTGCATGGTTCTGTGGTTCTCACTGTGGGTTCCTGCGCTGTTCCCTGTGTGGTCCTGTGGTCTCACTGTGGTGTGCTGTGTTGTTCCCTGTGTGGTCCTGTGGTCTCACTGTGGGTTCCTGCGCTGTTCCCTGTGTGGTCCTGTGGTTCTCACTGTGGTGTGCTGCGCTGTTCCCTGTGTGGTCCTGTGGGTCTCACTGTGGTGTGCTGTGTTGTTCCCTGCATGGTTCTGTGGTTCTCACTGTGGGTTCCTGCGCTGTTCCCTGTGTGGTCCTGTGGTTCTCACTGTGGTGTGCTGTGCTGTTCCCTGCGTGGTCCTGTGGTTCTCACTGTGGGTTCCTGTGCTGTTCCCTGTGTGGTCCTGTGGTTCTCACTGTGGGTTCCTGTGCTGTTCCCTGTGTGGTCCTGTGGTTCTCACTGTGGGTTCCTGTGCTGTTCCCTGTGTGGTCCTGTGGTTCTCACTGTGGTGTGCTGCGCTGTTCCCTGTGTGGTCCTGTGGTTCTCACTGTGGGTTCCTGCGCTATTCCCTGTGTGGTCCTGTGGTTCTCACTGTGGTGTGCTGTGCTGTTCCCTGTGTGGTCCTGTGGTCTCACTGTGGGTTCCTGTGCTGTTCCCTGTGTGGTCCTGTGGTCTCACTGTGGGTTCCTGCGCTGTTCCCTGTGTGGTCCTGTGGTCTCACTGTGGGTTCCTGCGCTGTTCCCTGTGTGGTCCTGTGGTTCTCACTGTGGTGTGCTGTGTTGTTCCCTGCATGGTCCTGTGGTTCTCACTGTGGTGTGCTGCGCTGTTCCCTGCATGGTTCTGTGGTTCTCACTGTGGGTTCCTGCGCTGTTCCCTGTGTGGTCCTGTGGTCTCACTGTGGGTTCCTGCGCTGTTCCCTGTGTGGTCCTGTGGTCTCACTGTGGTGTGCTGTGCTGTTCCCTGTGTGGTCCTGTGGTCTCACTGTGGGTTCCTGTGCTGTTCCCTGTGTGGTCCTGTGGTCTCACTGTGGGTTCCTGCGCTGTTCCCTGTGTGGTCCTGTGGTTCTCACTGTGGTGTGCTGTGTTGTTCCCTGCATGGTCCTGTGGTTCTCACTGTGGTGTGCTGTGCTGTTCCCTGCATGGTTCTGTGGTTCTCACTGTGGTGTGCTGCGCTGTTCCCTGTGTGGTCCTGTGGTTCTCACTGTGGTGTGCTGTGTTGTTCCCTGCATGGTTCTGTGGTTCTCACTGTGGGTTCCTGCGCTGTTCCCTGTGTGGTCCTGTGGTTCTCACTGTGGTGTGCTGTGCTGTTCCCTGCATGGTCCTGTGGTCTCACTGTGGTGTGCTGTGTTGTTCCCTGCATGGTCCTGTGGTCTCACTGTGGGTTCCTGCGCTGTTCCCTGTGTGGTCCTGTGGTCTCACTGTGGTGTGCTGTGTTGTTCCCTGCATGGTCCTGTGGTCTCACTGTGGTTTGCTGTGCTGTTCCCTGTGTGGTCCTGTGGTCTCACTGTGGGTTCCTGCACTGTTCCCTGTGTGGTCCTGTGGTCTCACTGTGGGTTCCTGCGCTGTTCCCTGTGTGGTCCTGTGGTTCTCACTGTGGTGTGCTGTGTTGTTCCCTGCATGGTTCTGTGGTTCTCACTGTGGGTTCCTGCGCTGTTCCCTGTGTGGTCCTGTGGTTCTCACTGTGGTGTGCTGCGCTATTCCCTGCATGGTTCTGTGGTTCTCACTGTGGGTTCCTGCGCTGTTCCCTGTGTGGTCCTGTGGTTCTCACTGTGGTGTGCTGTGCTGTTCCCTGTGTGGTCCTGTGGTCTCACTGTGGGTTCCTGTGCTGTTCCCTGTGTGGTCCTGTGGTCTCACTGTGGGTTCCTGCACTGTTCCCTGTGTGGTCCTGTGGTCTCACTGTGGGTTCCTGCGCTGTTCCCAGTGTGGTCCTGTGGTCTCACTGTGGGTTCCTGCGCTGTTCCCTGTGTGGTCCTGTGGTTCTCACTGTGGTGTGCTGTGTTGTTCCCTGCATGGTCCTGTGGTTCTCACTGTGGGTTCCTGCGCTGTTCCCTGTGTGGTCCTGTGGTTCTCACTGTGGTGTGCTGTGTTGTTCCCTGCATGGTCCTGTGGTTCTCACTGTGGTGTGCTGTGTTGTTCCCTGCATGGTCCTGTGGTTCTCACTGTGGGTTCCTGCGCTGTTCCCTGTGTGGTCCTGTGGTTCTCACTGTGGTGTGCTGTGTTGTTCCCTGCATGGTCCTGTGGTTCTCACTGTGGTGTGCTGTGTTGTTCCCTGCATGGTCCTGTGGTTCTCACTGTGGTGTGCTGCGCTGTTCCCTGTGTGGTCCTGTGGTTCTCACTGTGGTGTGCTGTGTTGTTCCCTGCATGGTTCTGTGGTTCTCACTGTGGGTTCCTGCGCTGTTCCCTGTGTGGTCCTGTGGTTCTCACTGTGGTGTGCTGCGCTGTTCCCTGCATGGTCCTGTGGTTCTCACTGTGGGTTCCTGCGCTGTTCCCTGTGTGGTCCTGTGGTTCTCACTGTGGTGTGCTGTGCTGTTCCCTGTGTGGTCCTGTGGTTCTCACTGTGGTGTGCTGTGTTGTTCCCTGCATGGTTCTGTGGTTCTCACTGTGGTGTGCTGCGCTGTTCCCTGTGTGGTCCTGTGGTCTCACTGTGGTGTGCTGTGTTGTTCCCTGCATGGTCCTGTGGTCTCACTGTGGTGTGCTGTGTTGTTCCCTGTGTGGTCCTGTGGTCTCACTGTGGGTTCCTGCGCTGTTCCCTGTGTGGTCCTGTGGTTCTCACTGTGGTGTGCTGCGCTGTTCCCTGTGTGGTCCTGTGCTCTCATTGTGGGTTCCTGCGCTGTTCCCTGCATGGTTCTGTGGTTCTCACTGTGGGTTCCTGCGCTGTTCCCTGTGTGGTCCTGTGCTCTCATTGTGGGTTCCTGTGTTGTTCCCTGCATGGTCCTGTGGTTCTCACTGTGGGTTCCTGCGCTGTTCCCTGTGTGGTCCTGTGGTTCTCACTGTGGTGTGCTGCGCTGTTCCCTGTGTGGTCCTGTGCTCTCATTGTGGGTTCCTGCGCTGTTCCCTGCATGGTTCTGTGGTTCTCACTGTGGGTTCCTGCGCTGTTCCCTGTGTGGTCCTGTGGTTTCACTGTGGGTTCCTGTGTTGTTCCCTGCATGGTCCTGTGGTTCTCACTGTGGGTTCCTGCGCTGTTCCCTGTGTGGTCCTGTGGTTCTCACTGTGGTGTGCTGCGCTGTTCCCTGTGTGGTCCTGTGCTCTCATTGTGGGTTCCTGCGCTGTTCCCTGCATGGTTCTGTGGTTCTCACTGTGGGTTCCTGCGCTGTTCCCTGTGTGGTCCTGTGGTTTCACTGTGGGTTCCTGTGTTGTTCCCTGCATGGTCCTGTGGTTCTCACTGTGGGTTCCTGCGCTGTTCCCTGTGTGGTCCTGTGGTCTCACTGTGGTGTGCTGTGTTGTTCCCTGTGTGGTCCTGTGGTCTCACTGTGGGTTCCTGCGCTGTTCCCTGTGTGGTCCTGTGGTTTCACTGTGGGTTCCTGTGTTGTTCCCTGCATGGTCCTGTGGTTCTCACTGTGGGTTCCTGCGCTGTTCCCTGTGTGGTCCTGTGGTTCTCACTGTGGTGTGCTGCGCTGTTCCCTGTGTGGTCCTGTGCTCTCATTGTGGGTTCCTGCGCTGTTCCCTGCATGGTCCTGTGCTCTCATTGTGGGTTCCTGCGCTGTTCCCTGCATGGTCCTGTGGTTCTCACTGTGGGTTCCTGCGCTGTTCCCTGTGTGGTCCTGTGGTCTCACTGTGGTGTGCTGTGTTGTTCCCTGTGTGGTCCTGTGGTCTCACTGTGGGTTCCTGCGCTGTTCCCTGTGTGGTCCTGTGGTTCTCACTGTGGGTTCCTGCGCTGTTCCCTGTGTGGTCCTGTGGTCTCACTGTGGGTTCCTGCGCTGTTCCCTGTGTGGTCCTGTGGTTCTCACTGTGGTGTGCTGTGTTGTTCCCTGCATGGTTCTGTGGTTCTCACTGTGGTGTGCTGCGCTGTTCCCTGTGTGGTCCTGTGGTCTCACTGTGGTGTGCTGTGTTGTTCCCTGCATGGTTCTGTGGTTCTCACTGTGGGTTCCTGCGCTGTTCCCTGTGTGGTCCTGTGGTCTCACTGTGGTGTGCTGTGTTGTTCCCTGTGTGGTCCTGTGGTTCTCACTGTGGGTTCCTGCGCTGTTCCCTGTGTGGTCCTGTGGTTCTCACTGTGGTGTGCTGCGCTGTTCCCTGTGTGGTCCTGTGGGTCTCACTGTGGTGTGCTGTGTTGTTCCCTGCATGGTTCTGTGGTTCTCACTGTGGGTTCCTGCGCTGTTCCCTGTGTGGTCCTGTGGTTCTCACTGTGGGTTCCTGCGCTGTTCCCTGTGTGGTCCTGTGGTCTCACTGTGGGTTCCTGCGCTGTTCCCTGTGTGGTCCTGTGGTTCTCACTGTGGGTTCCTGCGCTGTTCCCTGTGTGGTCCTGTGGTTCTCACTGTGGTGTGCTGCGCTGTTCCCTGTGTGGTCCTGTGCTCTCATTGTGGTTTCCCATGATGTTCTCTGCGTGGTCCTGAGCTTCCCACTGTGGGCTGAGACATCACACCACCTACCTAGCGCCTTCACACTGAAAGTGCTGAGCAGAAGCCCCACTGCACGTCACCTGTCAGCTGGACGGTGCCATTTCTAAATCTCTGGAAGTTGGTGCACTGTGACAGGAGATTTTGAAATCTGTAAAAGATTTTTTATGATGGCATTTGATTTAAGTGAATGACAATGCTATCAACATGTTCGATCAAGTAGCAGAAATCCAGGACAACAGTGTGTGTTGGAGTAGACCCAGGATGCCATAGCGCGCGGAGCAGCAGCAGCAGAGCTCACGCCCGCCTGTGTCCCTCTGAACACTGCCAATTAGGGGATTTAAGATTCACCCTGGGCACGTTTTCCTTCAAAGCAGACCCTTTCAGCTTGCGGAGGGGAGGATTTGTGGCTGAGAGCTCCCTGCTGTGCCCGATTGGCGATTGATTAGGCCCCGGCTCTGAGAGAGAAATGTTAATTGAGAAATTCCTTCAATAGGTGAAGGCGCTGACGTCCCCTCACATAAAAGCTATGAAATCACACTGGGGTCGAGCGGGCGTCTTCTCTCCCGTGGTGCTGATTAATCCCCATTCACGGTGACAGGGGTCGGCGCAGCCTCGACAGCTGGACACGGGTGCACCGGCAAGTCTGCATTAATTGGCTCCGAGGCAGGGAAAATTAAAACAAAGAACTTCCTGTTGGGCAGAGAGAAATCAACCTGATGATTTCCATAAATAACAGCGCACGGCTTTTCCGACCGGCCAGTTAACAACCTCCTTTTGCCATCGGCGTGGTTTCCCATGATGACCCTTCAAATCCCATCTGGGAAGCGAGGCTCCTGCCCCCACCATCGCCATCCACTGGGACAGAGGTTAGCCCCACTGCAGCCCCAACCCCCTCCCACCATTCCTGAGAAGGGAAGGAAGCCGGCAGCTCGGTGATCGGGGCAGCTGGGGAAAACACCTGAGCCCCTTTTGGCCTGTACTGAAAAACCAACCGGCGAAGACGCGGTTGGAGCCCCTGCCCGTGGCGTCTCCTAAGCTCAGGTTGAGGGTGGGCCTGGCTCAGTATCACAGCACCCTCAAGGGTCCCAGAGGAGTCTCGGGCCCTGTGCCAGGACAGGCTGGGTCACTGGCACCTGTAGCTGTGCAGCTGCTGGCCCACACACACGTGTGCTCCCAGTGCCCGTGGCTTCCTGCCTTCTGTGACGAGCACCATGAGAAAGCCGAGACAAGAGCAACAAAGGGTCAGGGGCTCAAGTGTGGGCTGGGTGCAGAAAGCCGGCCCACAGCCAGGGCCACCTCCGGGTGCTCTGGTCTAACACCGGCAGGAAGGACAACCTCACTGAGACCGTGCAGCCCCATCCCTCCTTCTGACCCACGGCTTCCGCAGGACACGGGGCTGCCTGGCACCTTCCTGGGGTTCACAGGGGCCCCAGCACCTCCCCTCAGGGGTCCTGTAGGAGTCTCAGGAAGCATGGCTGTCCCCGGCAGAGAGCCAGCACCAGAGGGCTTGTCCCATGCCATGGGACCTCACGGGTCACACTGAGGGCCCTCTGTGATGCCTGCTCAATGGGTTGGGGGGGAGGGGGCGTCCCGAGCTCCATACTCCAGATACGGCTGGTGGAAAGGGGAGCGGGATCATCTCACCCCTCCAGGGTTCTGCAGCCCTCCCAAGGCCTCACTCCTGCAGGGATCCAGAGGCAGGAGACATGGGTGCACAGGGGCTGCCTCCAGCCTGGGGGGAGGGGTTGCCCAGGACACACACAGATCCTGTGGGGAACCACCCGAAGGCCACGTGGCTCGGGAGTCAGCACCTGCCACTCTCCAGAGATGGCCTATTCTGCTTCCTCAGGAACAAACCTGAGACCAGCACCATCCTGAGAGCAGGTTCACGGTCACGGAAGCTGGGCCTCCTCACATTCACAAAGCACAGCCCACGTGGACTGCACACCTCCTCACCAGGTGGACTGCACACCTCCTCACCAGGTGGACTGCACACCTCCTCACCAGGTGGGCTGCACACCTCCTCACCAGGTGGGCTGCACACCTCCTCACCAGGTGGACTGCACACCTCCTCACCAGGTGGACTGCACACCTCCTCACCAGGTGGACTGCACACCTCCTCACCAGGTGGACTGCGCACCTCCTCACCAGGTGGACTGTGCCCCCCTCCTCACCAAGTAGACTGCACACCTCCTCACCAGGTGGACTGTGCCCCCCTCCTCACCAGGTGGACTGCCCCCCTCCTCACCAGGTGGACTGTGCCCCCCTCCTCACCAGGTGGACTGTGCCCCTCTCCTCACCAGGAGGACTGCACACCTCCTCACCAGGTGGACTGCCCCCCTCCTCACCAGGTGGACTGCACACCTCCTCACCAGGTGGGCTGCACCCCTCCTCACCAGGTGGGCTGCACACCTCCTCACCAGGTGGGCTGCACACCTCCTCACCAGGTGGACTGCACACCTCCTCACCAGGTGGACTGCACACCTCCTCACCAGGTGGACTGCACACCTCCTCACCAGGTGGACTGCGCACCTCCTCACCAGGTGGACTGTGCCCCCCTCCTCACCAAGTAGACTGCACACCTCCTCACCAGGTGGACTGTGCCCCCCTCCTCACCAGGTGGACTGCCCCCCTCCTCACCAGGTGGACTGTGCCCCCCTCCTCACCAGGTGGACTGTGCCCCTCTCCTCACCAGGAGGACTGCACACCTCCTCACCAGGTGGACTGCCCCCCTCCTCACCAGGTGGACTGCACACCTCCTCACCAGGTGGGCTGCACCCCTCCTCACCAGGTGGGCTGCACACCTCCTCACCAGGTGGGCTGCACACCTCCTCACCAGGTGGACTGTGCCCCCCTCCTCACCAGGAGGACTGCACACCTCCTCACCAGGTGGACTGCACACCTCCTCACCAGGTGGGCTGTGCCCCTCCCCTCTCCTCACCAGGTGGGCTGCCCCCCTCCTCACCAGGTGGCTGTGCCCGCCTCCTCACCAGGTGGCTGTGACTCCCCTCCTCACCAGGTGGGCTGCACACCTCCTCACCAGGTGGACTGCACACCTCCTCACCAGGTGGACTGTGCCCCCCTCCTCACCAGGAGGACTGCACACCTCCTCACCAGGTGGACTGCACACCTCCTCACCAGGTGGCTGTGCCCCTCCCCTCTCCTCACCAGGTGGGCTGCCCCCCTCCTCACCAGGTGGCTGTGCCCCCCTCCTCACCAGGTGGACTGCACACCTCCTCACCAGGTGGACTGTGCCCCCCTCCTCACCAAGTGGACTGCACACCTCCTCACCAGGTGGACTGCACACCTCCTCACCAGGTGGACTGTGCCCCCCTCCTCTCCTCACCAGGTGGGCTGTGCCCCTCCCCTCTCCTCACCAGGTGGGCTGCCCCCCTCCTCACCAGGTGGCTGTGCCCGCCTCCTCACCAGGTGGCTGTGACTCCCCTCCTCACCAGGTGGCTGTGCCCCCCTCCTCACCAGGTGACTGTGCGCCCCTCCTCTCCTCACCAGGTGGCTGTGCCCCCCTCCTCACCAGGTGACTGTGTCCCCCTCCTCTCCTCACCAGGTGGCTGTGCCCCCCTCCTCACCAGGTGGCTGTGACCCCCCTCCTCACCAGGTGGACTGTGCCCCCCTCCTCACCAGGTGGGCTATGCAGGGAGAGGCTCAGTGGGTTGCCATGGGCATGGGCTTTTCAGGTGTGAGTAACGGGCCTGCCCTGAGCTGCAAATGGTGCCCTGGGCGTCGGAGAGGATCCCAGAATCCTGGGAACAAGAGAGACCTCAGACAATCCTACATCAACAGGGAGAGCACAGGGCCCAGCACCAGGGGCTGGTAAGGTCCTCGTCATCTGCACGGAGATGCTGAGGGGTGGCACTGGGGCACAGCCGTAAACCTGCCGCCCGCGCCCACGGCATCCCATGGGGTGCCAGTTGGTGTCCCGGCTGCTCCACTTCTGATCCAGCGCCTGGCTAATGGCCTGGGATAGCAGTGGAAAACAGCCCGAGTGCTTACATCCCTGCCGCCCATGAGGGGACCCAGATGGAGTTTGAGGCTCCTATCTTTGGCCTGGCCCAGCCCTGGCTGCTGTGGTCATTTGGGTAGTGAGTCAGCAGAAGGAAGATTCTCTCTCTATCTCACTCTCACTGTCTCTCTCAAACAGACAAATAAATCTGAAAAACCCAGGGAAGCCCGCCTGGGAGGTCCTGTCCCCCGTCCCCCAGGGACTCACCGCTGGCGTGGGAGCCCTGTAGGCTGTGCAGAGAGCCTGGCCCTTGCTGGACCCACGCTTCAGCGAGGAAGGGAGCAAAGAGCCTGACCCTGGCCCAGACAAGGCCTGAGTAGGTTCTGGAACAACTGGTCTCCCACGAGGAACTGGAAAGCAATGGTGGGACTGGTTCCTCAAGAAGTCAAACACACGTCGAGTGAAACGTTAAACCAGACCTGCACAGTTTCACAGCTCTGCCCCCCAATCTAGCCAGGGCGGAGAGAAGCGGGGGTGGAGAAAAGCCCGTGGACGGCGTAGAAAAGGATGCAGAACCTTAGGAAAACCAAGCTCTTCAACCCCAGACTGCGCCCCAGAGAGTTAGAAGCTTTGTGGAGCAATCGTCACACCATAACATCCATCACAGCTTTATTTAATAAAAAATAATACATAGATATAACATTAATGATCAGTGAAAGAATTAGTTCAGAAAATCCATGTAAAATCATAGTTGCTTAAAATGTCCTCTTGTATTTGAAAGGCAGAGTGAGAGAGAGCCAAGGGGAGACAGAAACACACAGAGAGCTTCCATCCAAATGTCCGCAACAGCCAACCAAGGCTGGGCCGGGCGGAGCCAGGAGCCAGGAACTGGGCTCGCAGACGGGCAACCGTCTGCTGCCTCCCAGGTGCACCCACAGGGCGCGGCATCAGAAGCACAGAGCAGCTGGGACTGGAACCAGCAGAGCAGTAAGAGACGCCGAAGCCCCCACAGCGCCACGGTGCCCACCTCGTAAACCCACGTGCCAAAGGACGTCTAACAGCGTGAGAAATGCTAACAGCATAGTGTGCTAAAACCCAGACTACGAGCACCAACACCGCCGCGCACACGGGGCGTTGCCAGGGTGAGCTTTAAAGCACCAGTTTTCAGCCCAGCTTTTTTTTTTTTTTTTAAAGCTGCTTACAAAACTGAACACCTCAGCGCTGATAAAGGTGCACAGAGCTGGAACAGGGAGGAGGTGTCAGGGACAGAGCGCTGGCTCTGCTGGTCCCCTGACCACCTCTCCTCACTCCACTGCAGCCGCCCTCCTGCTCCGTTTATACCACAAGTGGGTGTTGTCTTCATGAGCTGGAAAAAAGGAAATTGTTGTTTACATATTCTTGCATTTACCTCATTCTTCTACTCCCAGAAAGTTAGCCTAAGGAAGTTAATTTAGCTCCAGAAAGAAATTACTTTTTAAAAAAAGTTCATCCCAGCACCATCCGTAAAAGTACAGAACTTTACAATTTCAAATATTAAAAAATAAACATTAGAGGAACAGATGTCAGGTCACAGAACGCCGAGTCAGTGCAATATGATATGCACAGGTAGTGCATGAAACCAGGGACATGCACCAGTAACATAAAGCAAAAAATCTAGATAGCAGTGACGGTGACATAAAACTCATAGCTCCCCAGACAGGCGTGGCTAAGGCTGGGAGAACGTCCACCAAACACGGCCAGCAGGACGTCCACCAAGACAGCCAGTGCTTCCCAGAGTGCTGGGACACAGCTCCCTACTCCCCTATTTTTAGGTGCCCTGGAATGAGTCACCATCACTTTTAAATTGGCCCAGACAGTGGATTTTATTTGTAAATATAACAATCATGTCTAGATCTCCTTCTCCCTTGAGCAGGAAGTGTTTTCTTTAAGATGAAATACTTGTGACTCCTCCCACTCATCCTGCTTGGCCAGTGTGCACCTGCTGTTCAAAAGATACAGCCCAGCCCACCTCCGTGCGCAAGCCTAGTCCTGGCCCTCAGGCCACAGCGTGGCTGCAAACCTGCCTCTGTGCCACGGGAGCCGCAAGGCATGACTGTGGCGAGGAACTCTGCTGCTGGGTTTCCATGCACGTGAAGAGCCTTAGGCTCGTTGGGTCCATCTCAGAAACCAGCGTCACCTTCCTCAAGGAACACAGCTGAGGATGTCCACGGGAACTCAACACAGCACATACCCAGTGCACAGGTCCCCGAGGGGAGATGCCAGCCCTGCCATGGGCAGGCGAAGCGGCCCAAACGCACCCAAACACGCCCCTGGGGTCGCGGCGCCGCCCAGCTCTGTGCCCCTGCCGACCACAGAGCAGAGTGGCCCCTGGTGGGCACCTCCACACCCCAAAGGTCAGGGGAGTGGGGTCCTCACCCTCAGGGTCTGTGCTACTCCCAAGCGTTTCCTTCTGGGCACCTGCACGACGCCCTGCACAGCAGCCCCACGGCTGGAAGTGGCACCCGAATCCCGGGTTAAAAACAGAGTGAGCGCGGTCACACAGTAGGACGGCAGATAACGCCACAGACCCAGCCAGCGTGGGGCTCTCCGTGGCCGCGGTTCAAGTTGGCCGCCTCGATTATTTAAACACAAATTGAATTAACGAAATATTCAACATATGTTCTCTTTAGACCCTGCTAAATGGGATGAGACATCCCAAAGCTGAGGCAGGGGTCAGCCCCTGACGGGAGGAGCGGGCAGTAGGGGCAGCCTCCGGGGAGGGGCTCAGGAAGGGGCTGGCCGGTGGTCAGCTCCCAGAGGAAGCGTGATTAATGCCACCACCAAATGTGTGGCTACACCTAGCCTGACCTCATCAAACCCTGCTGCCGCCATCTGCTGCCTTTAATTCCTGCGCAGTGTTTGTGTTCCGGGCCGCCCGACAAAGGCGGGGGCGGGGCGGCGCTGGCGGCGCTGGCCGCGCGCTGGCCGCCGCCCCGGCCAGAAGGCATCTGTTGCGGGCGGGCGCGCGGCCGCATCTGCTCCTGTTTCTCACTTTCCCGGCGGCGCGCCGAGCGTGCGGCCCCTGCGCAGTAGTTGTGGTGCGGTTAACCCTTTCCGGGCGCATCAGGACCCCAGGGAAGCCCCGGGCGGTCAGCCTGGGGGAGCCACGGAAGGGCCCAGTTCTCCGAGTGCCGCCTGCAAGCCCTCCCGCGGACCCCCGGAACTGCTTCCCCCTCTGCTGCTGCCCTTGGCCTGGAGGGAGGGAGGGAGGCCCACTAACTGCCCGGGCAAGTGGCCGCACGAAGGGCTCGGGGCTGCAGGGCCCCTGCTCTCCCGGGAGGCAGCCTGCATTCTCAGGGTGCTCCGCATCCCAGTCCGGAGCCCAGACCTCTCAGATGAAATAATTACCATCCTCAGCAAGTATGGATGCTGGGATTTTGCAAATGGGGGGTATGGTGTTGAGAGGGGACACGGAGGATCTACCCTGTGTCTGCTGTGTGTAAACAATAACTCACCTCCCTCCCTCGCTGCAAACCCCTGATCTCCACACACCCAGGAGAAAGTGCCAGCAGCCTCGCGGTGCCTGGCCACAGAAATGCCGGGTGGAGCCCACGGCTCTCCCAAGTCTGCATTGCTTCAGGTGTGGATGAGCAGCAGACCACAGAGCACAGAGAAATGGCCCCGAGGCTGAACGGCACTGAGCGTGGGGGGCGCACCTCCCCCAGGGCACTGAGCGTGGGGGGGCGCACCTCCCCCAGGGCACTGAGCGTGGGGGGGCGCACCTCCCCCAGGGCACTGAGCGTGGGGGGCGCACCTCCCCCAGGGCACTGAGCGTGGGGGGCACACCTCCCCCAGGGCACTGAGCGTGGGGGGGGCGCACCTCCCCCAGGGCACTGAGCGTGGGGGGAGCGCACCTCCCCCAGGGCACTGAGCGGGGGCGGGGCACACCTTCCCCAGGGAGCCTGGCGCTGAGACAGCACACTCCTTCCCTAGGCCCTGCTGGGCCCCAGAGCGCCTCCACCTCCATGGTCTCTGAGCAGTCCTCAGCTGCCTCGGAAGCCCCGGGCTGGCCACAGGGGTACCCAGTGGGGAGGGAGGGAAGCTGTGAGAGCCGTGGGAAACCCAAGTTTATAAGTGTGGTTGTTTGCCTCACACCCTGCCTGTGGCCACCCAGTACTGTGTTATTAATTACAACTGTCCCATTCCGGATAGCACTTAGCTGCCAATAAACTCAGTATCGGGGCAGCACCCCCTTTGACGCCTGGGCTGGTGACCCCCGGTATGTTTCGGTCCCTGGGGAGAGAGGCCCTGGCTCCCTCTGCTCTCTTCCCACGTGCAGGTAAAACATGTATCTGGCAAACAGAAAAGACGCCACTTTGTGGGCAGGTCTGAGCCACAGAACACTGCCGTTTCAGGCACACAGCCCGGGGCTGGGGTCCACCCCCGGCTCTTCGAAGTCCCCCTCAACCCAGGTGCACCTGCCTACGCAGCTCCCACAGCCAGCCTGCTGCTGGCCTGTGACTTAACGAGGTCACACACAGCTGACACTTTTCTTCATCTGCTACCTGTGTCCTCCAGAGCTCGAGTGGGATGCGATACGCTGCTGGCTGCTGGCTGGGACTGTGCCCCACTGCATCCTGGGGCCAGCCCTCCGAGCTGCACACCCTGCTGACCACAGGTCAGTGTCGGTGGCTGGGCCAGCAGCAGTCAGCTCAATGTGGCTGGTGGCGCTGGGGTCCCACTTGCATCTGCACCTGTGCTGGTGACACCATCACTCGCTCACAGGTGCTGGGAGGTTGCCCAGAACTACAGTGTGAAAGCCCTTGTTACACTGTAAGTCAGACGCGATTGTGGGGCAGGACTGTCAGAAAGCAAGGACAAGGGTGCAGAGCTCAGGGTCACGCTGAGTCCAAGCTGTGGCTCCTGCACCTGCCTCCACCAAGCGCTTACTGACAGCGAGTCGGGGAGTGATGGGCGGGATGCGTGGACAGGCCCTCAGGAGCCAGGATCAGGCTCAGCTGAGGGTTAACAGCCCTGCCACTTCCCTGAGGGCTCACTGCCACCCCCCCTCCCCGCAGGTACAGGTTTCCAGCCTCTCTGCAGCCCCCCAAATGCCCGGTAGGGTCCCTGCACATGGCCCCACAGGAGACAGCGTGGATGTCTGGTAACACGGGGCCCCGAGGGCAAGGCCACAGGGAGCTCTGTGCCCTGGGCACAGCCAGGCGCTCACCTCTCACCCCAGACAGGCGATGTTAGGCACTTCCTGTGGGGGTCACTTTCCAGGACCCTAAGCCCTGAGAGCTGAATCCTCTCCACAAGCATCCCTGTGGAGACCGGAGTTTCGGTGGGTGACACGGCGAACCCTAGGGGTGCTGTGGGCTGGCAGGAAGGATTTCTGAGTGGGGTGTACGTGCCTCGGGGGGCTGCTCCATGGGCGCCTGCTCCCCACACTTGCAGCCTCATTGCAGCAAGGTCCTGGGCTGGAGAAAGGAGACTCAGAGAAAGCTGCCATCAGGAGAAGTAGCTGCTGGCCCATCCTGAGCCCCTCAACCAAACCAGGACGAGGAGAGAGGAGACGCACCTGCCCAGGGGGAAGGGGGCTGCACTCCCCAGTCACCGGCAAAGCTGCTCCCAGAAAGAGGTGGGGTTGGGAGCAGAGCTGAGCAGGGCGCCCCCAGCGGACAGAGACACCCGTCCCATGCCCTGCTCTGCCCCTGCACACTCACACACAGGCCCCCACACACTCCCCTGTGCACACTCACACCCAGGCTCACACACACACACTCCTGTGCACACACACCCAGTCTCACACACACACCCCTGTGCACACTCACACCCAGGCTCACACACACACACTCCTGTGCACACACACCCAGTCTCACACACACACCCCTGTGCACACTCACACCCAGGCTCACACACACCCCTGTGCACACTCACACCCAGTCTCACACACCCCTGTGCACACACACCCAGTCTCACACATACACCCCTGTGCACACTCACACCCAGGCTCACACACTCCTGTGCACACTCACACGCACTCCCCTGTGCACACTCACACCCACTCCCCTGTGCACACTCACACACTCCCCTGTGCACACTCACACACACTCCTGTGCACACTCACACGTACTCCCCTGTGCACACACACACACCCCTGTGCACACTCACACCCAGTCACACACACACTCCTGTGCACACTCACACCCAGGCTCACACACACTCCTGTGCACACTCACACGCACTCCCCTGTGCACACTCACCCCTCCCCCACAGTGCACGGTGCTCAGGTGCACACATGCGCTCACATATTCACACGCATCTGTTCACATTCGTGCCTCCCACATTCACTGCTCAGGGTGTGACAGCCCGAGCTTAATGCCCCTCTGCGTACCTCCTGCCCCTCACTCCTTCCTCCCCTCCTCCCATCCTCACTGACAGAGTTCTTCACTCTGATGGCAGGAAGTAGAATAGGAGAGTTTGGGGAGGGGGGAGATTTTTCAGTGGGCTGAGAGGGGTCTGTAATGGCTGTGAGTCCTGACAGCAGCTCCTACTCACCCCGCCCTGGTCACTACAGCCCAAGGTTGGGCTGGCTAGTGCTTGTGGTCGGGGAAGGCTGACCAGCAGGCCTCTGGGACTCCCAGTGTGGGGTGCAGCCCAGGCTGGGAAAGAACAGGACCCCCCAGGCAGGGTGGGGCTGCAGAGCAGGTCTGACCTTGAAGCTCAGAGGCAGCCAGATGCCAGGCACGCGCCGACCGGAGTGGACTCGGCCAGGAGGTCTGCGTGTAGCCCTGCTCGCCCTCCCAGGCCAGCAGCCTCCGCCTCGTCTCACCTCACTCGCGGCACTGGGCACTAGCATCCGCAGCCAGGCCTGGAGGGTGGGACGCCACCAGCTGCCCTGAGTGTGCTGGCCTAGGGAGAGGCCCAGGTCCTGGGCTGGAAGCCAAACTCTGTCCCTGGCCTGGAGGGCAGGACGCAGGCGAACCCGGCAGACACCTGACGTCACGCGTGTCTGAAGCCAGCTCTGCCACATCTGTGGGCAGCTGCAGCCGGGACGCTGGGACACCGCGGTGGGCAGGGAAGTTGGTTGGGGTGCTGCTCTGTGCCTGGGGATTGCCGGAAGCCGCTGGCGCTGCTCCGGAACAGCCGTGAGCCTCTCCCTGGGGAGCAGCCCTCTGGCCCCTGGGCCCCCCATGTGGGCCCCAGGCCTGAACCTGTGTGCCATGGACTGAGTTTCCTACATTGTCCTTAGGAATTATTAAAATTTACCTTTAAAAGATAACTTTTTGCCTAAATGTTTAAGATTCCTGCTAGACGCAGTTAAACAAGCAAACTGGGAGAGCCGAGGTCCCCCATGAGGCTGAGGCTCCCAGCCCAGACGCGGAGCTGCTCTGCAGACCCGTCTCCTGGCGGCTTCACAGACCTACCTACCCTCTCCCCCTCCCTGCCTCCCCATCTCTCTGCCTCTCCCTCTCTCTCTCCCTCTCCCTTTCTCTCTCTCTCCCCCTCCCTCTCTCTCTCTCCCTCTATCCCCATATCTCTGTCTCTCTCTCCCTCCCCCTGTCAGTCTCCCTCTCTCCTTCTCCCTCTCCCTTTTCCTCTCTCTCCCTCCCTCTCTCTTTCCTTCCCCCTCTCTCCCTCTCCCTCTCCCTCCCTCCCTCTCTCTCCCTCCCTGTCTCTGTCTATCCCCATCTCTCTCCCTTGGCCTTGGCAGGCGCACACTTGGCTAGAGGATAGTCCCCACTGTGATGTGCAGATGCTGAGTCAGCAGGCTTGCTAGGCTGGAAACCCCAAGCTCGCGAGAGCTCCAGTGACGTGTGTCTCTCCGTGTCTCTCCATGCCTTTCCATTCCTGGCTAATTCCGCTCCACACAGTGACCTCCAGCTCCTCCACTGCTGCAGGTGACACGATTTCATCCTTTTTGCTGCTGAGTGCTGTAGCGCTGGGCACGTGGATGATCTTTGCTGCATGCGGGCACCGTGGATGGACACTGCACTGTGTCCCTTCCTGGGTGTGGTGGACAGGGCTGCAGACGGGCCCCTGACCAGCGTCCACCAGGACGGGGTCACCGGGCACTGCAGCCGCTCATTCTCAGCGTGTTGAGGGCTCCCTGGTGCCCCCAGCAACCTGTGCAAGGGTGCCTGCTGCCTCTTCTCTCTGCTGAGGGAGGCAGCTCCTCATGGCTTTGCTTCCCATTTCCCTGATGCTAAGTGGTGTTGAACATTTGTCCCTCTTCCTGTTGGCCATCGTCTTCCTTTCAAAGATGTCTGTTTGGACCCATTGCCCATTTTTAATTGGACTGCTTGGTCTTCGCCATCGAGTGACCTCACAGAAGCTAAAAGTCTAGTGGTGGCTGCCAAGGCTGGGGAGCAAAGCACCTGGGCCTCTGGGGAGTGGAGCACCTGCACCTCTGGGGAGCGGAGCACCTGCACCTCTGGGGAGCGGAGCACCTGCGCCTCTGGGGAGCGGAGCACCTGCACCTCTGGGGAGCGGAGCACCTGCGCCTCTGGGGAGCGGAGCACCTGCGCCTCTGGGGAGTGGAGCACCTGCGCCTCTGGGGAGTGGAGCACCTGGGCCTCTGGGGAGCAGAGCACCTGCGCCTCTGGGGAGCGGAGCACCTGCGCCTCTGGGGAGTGGAGCACCTGGGCCTCTGGGGAGCAGAGCACCTGCGCCTCTGGGGAGCGGAGCACCTGCGCCTCTGGGGAGTGGAGCACCTGCGCCTCTGGGGAGTGGAGCACCTGCGCCTCTGGGGAGTGGAGCACCTGGGCCTCTGGGGAGCAGAGCACCTGCGCCTCTGGGGAGCGGAGCACCTGCGCCTCTGGGGAGTGGAGCACCTGGGCCTCTGGGGAGCAGAGCACCTGCACCTCTGGGGAGCGGAGCACCTGCGCCTCTGGGGAGCGGAGCACCTGCGCCTCTGGGGAGTGGAGCACCTGCGCCTCTGGGGTGTGGAGCACCTGGGCCTCTGGGGAGCAGAGCACCTGCGCCTCTGGGGAGCGGAGCACCTGCGCCTCTGGGGAGCGGAGCACCTGGGCCTCTGGGGAGCGGAGCACCTGGGCCTCTGGGGAGCGGAGCACCTGCACCTCTGGGGAGTGGAGCACCTGCGCCTCTGGGGAGAAGCCTGCAGCTCAAGAAAGGCTTTGGGGGCTTTCCCCAGGGACATGCAGTCTGTTGAGGAAATGAATGTGTTTGTCCTAAGCGGACCTCAGAGCCTGCACACATGGCCATGGTGAGGAGGCACTCGCTGGGGGGACCTGGGGCCGCCCTAGGGGCAACATGGATGGGGGAGCTGCAGACCCCAAGGGCCTAGGGCAGGGTGGGGGAGGGGTGCCCCGTTCCTGCCCCTTGTGTGGAGCTGACAGCTCAGTGCAACACTGCTGGCCCACGCCACACAGCCAGCCGTGGTCAGACCCAAACCAGGGCCCAGGCAGCCCACCTCCAGGACAGCAAGGGCACAGCGCATCCTGGTCACTCACCCTGTGCGCCTGGTGGCCTGGGCCCTCACCTGCACAGGCAGAGACCTGACTCTCCCACCACAGGGAAGGAAAGGGCGGCTGAGCCCACACGGCCTTCCAGGAGGCCTCGGAATACAGAGTTGCGCCCCAGCCCCCCAGCACCTGGACCAGACGCTGGCAGCCTTGCCTCAGCATCCCCACTGAAGCCGGCACCTGCACCTGTGCCAACTGCACGGCTGGCAGCAGGGGTCCAGCAGCAACAAATGAGCTGCAAACAGACGAGAGGAAACGAGGCCAGGCAGTCCACCGTCCACTCAGGTGTGGTCCACCCAGGCCCTGGCGGACAGCCTGTCTCAAAGACGGCCTGAGGATACGTCCCGTATCAGACTGCCTGGGTTCCAGTCCCAGCTCCACTTCTGATTCCAGCTTCTTGCCAATGTGCACCCTGGGAGGCAGAAGGCGATGGCTCAAGTACTCGGCACCAGCCACCCATGTAGGAGACCAAGATGGCGTTCCTGGTTCCTGGCTTTGGCCTGGTCCAGACCCGGGGGTTATAGGCATTTGGGGAGTGAACCAGTGTGTGGAGGCTCGCTCGCTCTCTCTCTCTCCCTTCCTCCCTCTCTCTCCCTCCCTCTCTCTCCCTCCCTCCCTCTCTTCATTTTAAATAAATAAAACAAACAAAAATTTTTAAAAAGCTAAAATTGCAAGGCTGGCGCTGAGGCATAGCTGATAAAGCTGCCACCTGTAGCACCAGCGTCCCATATGAGCCAAGTCCTGGCTGTTCCACTTCCCATCTGGCTCTCTGCTGTGGCCTGGGAAAGCAGTAGAAGATGGCCCAAGTCCTTGAGCCCCTGCACCTGCATGGAAGCCCCAGAGGAAGCTCCTGGCTCCTGGCTTCATATAGGCTCAGCTCTGGCTGTTGTGGCCATCTGGGGAGTGAGCCAGCAGATGGAAGATCTCTCTCTCTCAATCTCTCCCTCTCTCCCCCCCTCTCTGTAGCTCTGCCTTTCAAATAAATAAATATTTTTTAAAAATGCTGCCCACCTAGAGAGCAAGTGTGTACAGTCAGACCAGCCCTGACCCTGCCCTGCTTCCTGCGGGGTCCCCAGGAGCTGTGACGCTCGCCTCAGACCCAGTCCTCCTCACCGGCTGTCCATTCCGGCCAGGCTGGCCAAGTGGATGTGCCTCCCGCTCTACAGAAACCTCACTCCTGGGGGGTTGGTCTCTCTCTGGATGTGGGCGTCCCCAGAGCTTGTCAGGGAAATGCTGTGGAATTGTCACCACGGTGCTGGTGCCAGCAGCCATCACGTGTGTCAGACCAGGGCCCTGACAAAGTGGTCCAAGCTGAGGTTGCGTGAAGAGGGGAGCATTTCCCCAAAGCCAAAGCAGCCGTCACACAAACAGCTCAGCACCCCACGCCCCTGCTCCCTGGGGAGGGTCAGGGTCCAGTGCACACCATGGCCAGCCTGGCCTGAGGTTCCTTGGACGTCACCACCACAGAGCAAGCATTGCTGCTGCTGACCCACAGTGATCCTTGCAAAACACCGCCAGTCTTCCACTGAAATTTCCAAGGGGACCCCAGGCACGACCTCATCCACCTGCCCTCAGTATCCAGAGCCCTGGGAAGGAGGCCGCTCAGCCGAGGCCTCCTCTGGCCGCCCTTCACTCTGCCTGCCAGCAGGGCCAGCTGGCTGCACCTCAGTTACCCTTGAAAAGTGCGGGAATCAGTTCTCCTTGGCGAGGGGCAGGACACGCTCCACTGGGCCAGGTGGGCCTGCCATCAGGCTGAGCAGCCAGGACGACGGGCGGGGGGAGCCGGCCCACGCGCCAGGAAGGACGCAGAGAGGGCATTGAGTCCTGACGGCTTCCTGTACCTGGCAGATGCCGTGGATCCCGCGAGCAAGGTGCAGGAGAAACCTGGTGCAGACGCAACTCCCTGCCTCTCATGTTCAAATCTGCACCGCAGAGGCACCAGGAACTGCTCCAGCAGAGGAGGAAGAGGTGAAAACCACACCGTGTCCCTGCAGGAGCTTGCAGCCTGGAGGGGAGGCGGGGGCCCAGCACCTGTCCCAGGGTCCCATGGGGAGGGACGGCTGCCAGGAGGAAGGGGCCGTCAGCTGGGACTCACGGTGTGCTTCCCGTGAACAGCTATTGTTTGCTAACTGCAAACAACAACCTGGACCAGCTCCACTGGGGACCGAGCTCCCGAGTCTGTCCTGTGCATACGGCGCAGATACGGGACTTCCGGGTTGTGTGCAGCTCAGATCAGTGCCTCTGGGTCACCACAACAGGACAAAAAGAAAAAGAACCGAGCAACATCCACGCTGGGCCCAGAGCCACAGACCCACCATCAACTCTGTGGTTTCGGGTGAAAGATAAAATCTAGAAAGGATATGGGCCAGTGAAATGCCTCCCGCAGATCCAGGTGCCAGGGGTCCAGCCACAAGGAGGGCCTGTGGGGAGCAACTCGGACTAGACTAAGTTACTGGAATTAAGACTTATTCTATGCATCTGCTCTCCCACAATATGGCGCTGAGAAGGGAGAAACAGCTTCTACACAGCTGCCTCCAGTTCAACCAATAAACAGCAGGACCTGCTCCTGATTGGAGGAGAGCAGCGTACTCGGCGTGTGGGTAGCAGAGTTGGGATTGGCAGAAGAGGACTATAAAGGAGGAGAGAGACAACATGCACCAGGAACATCTATGAGGAACACCTGAGCAGCCCCCGAGAGAGCCGGCCGGCGGTGTGCCGCTCCCCCGCGGAAGTGGGGAAAGTGGCAGGGGGAACCGCCCCTCCACGGAGGTGGAAGGGTCGGTAGCCAACCCGGGAAGAACCAGCAGCAAACCCGGGGAGGGCCGAGCAGACGAAAGAACAGCGCAGGGTCCTGTGTCGTTCCTCCGTGAAGAGGGGGAGCGACATAATGGTGCCGTGACTCGGATATGAAGCCTAGGCAGGGTTTAGTGTCGTTCCTCCATGAAGACGGGGAGCGACATAATGGTGCCGTGACTCGGATAGGAAACCTAGGAGGGAAGAAGTGGAAAATACCGGAGAGAGAGACTAGCAAAGAGCCTAGGGGAAAGCTGGACGGAAAAGGTGCCGGAAGAAGCTATTGAAAGCCTAGGCATAGACTCGGATATGGACTGTGGGAAAGAAGTTAGGATTGAAAGCGAAAGTGAAAGCTTTCATAGACTCGGATGCGGACTATGGCGGGGAAGCTAGGAGATTGAAAGCGAAAGTGAAACCTGGAGGAGGCTTGGACTCGGATACGGACTGTGGGGAGAAGCCAGGAGAAATGAGAGGAATATTGTTGGAAGAAAACTTAGGGAAACATACCGGGTAGAGAAAAATGTTAGGGAGGATGAAGCCGCGAGTGCAGGCTGAGGTGGAGACGTAAGCCACCTTGGAATTCTTCAAGTCAGCCCGGGGAGCAAAAGGCGAAAATCTGGAACCAGAGGCAGAGACGTGGGCCGCCAGGTTGGAATTCGCCAGGTTAGTCCGGGGAACTTGGATTGAATGCTAGTGGCGGAGACGTAAGCTACGCTGTGTGACTCGCGGAAGCCACCGCGTGCAGAGAGCATGGGGCGTGAATAGATAGGGAACGCGGGGCTGGCGCGAGGCCGTGGTGCGGGCGCGAAGGGCGTGGAGAGCGCAGAGCGTGAAGCCGAGCCGCGCAGAGCCGGGAGCCCGCCGCAGGGCGGGTGCCGGGAAGCCGCGCAGATGAGAGAAACAGAAGTTTAGAAGTAAAATGAGAGAAATAGGAATGCTGGTAGATAGAAGTAAAATAGGAGAAATAGGAATGCCCGGAGATAGAGAAACAGAAAAATAAGGCCTCCCCATAACACGGCAATGAGAGAGCTTGGATTCGGTCTGCCTGATTAGGGAGGTGGTGAGCACCTGCGGGCGGCTAGCAGCTTATGCGCCGCAGGTCACCGAAGACAGGCACGAATTAACATCAATAAGTCTCCCCACAATACCGCAATGAGAAGGCTTGGATTCGGTCTGCCTGATTAAGGCGATAAGCACCAGTAGGCAGCTTGACCAGAGTATGAGCTGCAGGTCACCGAAGATAGGTACGAACCAACACTAATAAGTCTCCCCACAAGACGGCAATGAGAGGGCTTGGATTCGGTTTGCCTGATAGGGTTTGTAAGCACCTGCAAGCAGTTCTAGCAGAGTAGAGCATGTGCCGCAGGGCACCGAACACAGGCACGCATCAGCGCCTAAAAACCTCCTCACAACATGGCGAAGAGAGGACCCGGATTCGGTTTGCCTGATTGATAGGACTTGTAAGCACCTGTGGGCAACTCTAGCAAGCAGAGCAGAGTGTGTGCCGCGGGGCACCGAAGACAGGCGCGTATCAACGCCAAAAAATAAAAAGAAAGGGGGATCTGTGGGGAGCAACTCGGACTAGACTAAGTTACTGGAATTAAGACTTATTCTATGCATCTGCTCTCCCACAATATGGCGCTGAGAAGGGAGAAACAGCTTCTACACAGCTGCCTCCAGTTCAACCAATAAACTGTAGGACTTACTCCTGATTGGAGGAGAGCAGCGTACTCAGCTTGTGGGTAGCAGAGTTGGGATTGGCAGAAGAGGACTATAAAGGAGGAGAGAGACAACATGCACCAGGAACATCTAAGGGGAACACCTGTGCAGCCCCCGAGAGAGCCGGCCGGCGGTGTGCCGCTCCCCCGCGGAAGTGGGGAATGTGGCAGGGGGAACCGCCCTTCCACGGAGGTGGAAGGGATAGTAGCCAACCCGGGAAGAACCAGCAGCAAACCCGGGGAGGCTGAGCAGACGAAAGAACAGCGCAGGGTCCTGTGTCGTTCCTCCACGAAGAGGGGGAGCGACAAGGGCCCAGGAAGCCTCTCCCTGCCCCACGATGAGCTCCTGGCCAGGAGCCCCACCACTCTGTCCCTCAGGTTGGCAGTGGCTTCCGTGGCCGTCCCGTGCCCGTGCTGGAGAGGCAGAGAGGTTTCTTGGGAATTTCCATAGGTTCCCCGAAGGCGAATCTGTAACACTGACAGAATCCCTGGCCCGAGGCTCCTCTTCCCCACCTGGAGCGCGGCACAGGCTCAGGAGGCGGCAGGGTCTCCTCGTCCACCCTAACCTTTGGGACGTCACTGCACCATGCAGCAGCTCTGGCAGAGGACGGCCACTGGAGAGAGGCTGAGCTTGCCGCCACACCCATCACCCAGCACAGCCGTGCCCCCGGCAGCTGATGCGCCCCTGTCAGCACGGCCGTGAACCTTGCTGAAGGAACAGCAGCCACGGGGCCTCTGCCGAGACCTGGAGCTGAGGGAGTCCCAGCCAGGCTGAGCGTGAGTTGCTTGCCACGTGGCACAGTCACACCGACGGACACTGTCTGCTGGGAGCCACTTGTGTCCCGTCAGACCTAAGTGAGAGGGACACACAGATCTGAGGGAGGCGCTGGCCAGACTCGCTCCTGCTCAAACAGCGCCATTAAAGTAATTGCTGGCTATTTACCTTGTGACAAAACAGGGGCTCTGATTCATTGGCTGGATTCGAAGGGAGAGGGAGCATCCACCACTTCTGTCCAGAGCACAGCCCGTCCACGTCCCTTGGCCGGGGTTCACTGGGTGGGAGGAGGAAGCGTGGCGGCTGCTGGCGGCCAAGTCATTGGCTGCAGTGAAGATGTTCAAAGCAGGCCGGCGCCGCGGCTCACTAGGCTAATCCTCCGCCTTGCGGCGCCGGCACACCGGTTTCTAGTCCCGGTCGGGGCGCCGGATTCTGTCCCGGTTGCCCCTCTTCCAGGCCAGCCCTCTGCTGTGGCCAGGGAGTGCAGTGGAGGATGGCCCAGGTGCTTGGGCCCTGCACCCCATGGGAGACCAGGAAAAGCACCTGGCTCCTGGCTCCTGCCATCGGATCAGCGCGGTGCGTCGGCCGCAGCGCGCCGGCCGCGGCGGCCATTGGAGGGTGAACCAACGGCAAAAGGAAGACCTTTCTCTCTGTCTCTCTCTCTCGCTGTCCACTCTGCCTGTCAAAAAAAAAAAAAAAAAAAAAAAGATGTTCAAAGCAGGCTGGATGTCCACGGGCATAGCCCTTCAGAGAGGCCTGCCGCACTGATCACGGAGGAGGTTATGACCTCGTGACGGAGAATGGGTGCCTGGAGAAGGGGCCTTGTTTTCCAAGCTTTCTGCTTTACTGTTTTATCAAAGAGTGTTTGAAACTACAACGACCTCCACGGTGCAGAGAAGGGTGGCTGCCTCCCTCTTGGTGGTGTTCAGAGGTGGCTCCAGGACACAGCATGGCCAGCGCAGCCGAGGGCCACTCCCATCCCACCTGCGGCACAGGCAGGGGGGCCACCTCCACACACAGCACCCCTGTGCTGGGGGAGCACAGAAGGAAATAACCTGTCCCTGTGGGAGCACTGTCCAGCACAGGCCATGGCGAACCTGCCTGGGGAGCTGGGTCAGCCACTCCTAACCAAGAGCAACTCACTGGGCCTGTCTCACGCCTGGAGATCTGCGCCTGGGTCTCTAGCTTGGGACGTGCATAGGCCGGGGCATGGCCATGAGGGCCACTGAGGGAAAGCAGGGCGGCCGTTCCCTGGGGCCCACCGTCCAGCACACACGAGGGCGCCTACCTCCATGGAAGGTTGGGTGTAGAAGTGAGTCTGCCTGGCGTCTCCTCTCCTGAGAAGGCAAGCCCTCTGCAGCCCACCCAAGGCCCACCCTGGCCCCGTGAGCGCCTCCTCCCTCTTGGCCCCTCGACCCTTTGATGGAACCTGGAGTCTCCAGTGTCCTTTGAGCCTGAAGGACATCCCAGCTAGACTGTGAGGTTCGGGACGTGGGATCCTCAGCAGCCGCCCAGCTGGTGAGCGACTGGCGCTCGGTGCAGTGAGCCAGGGCCAGTGTTCACCCGAGTATGTCACCAGCAACGAGACATGAATCCGTGTTAGTGACACGGCGCCCCCACACCGCCCTGCCTGCCACCTCCCTGGGCCTCGGCAGCTCACACGGACACTCTCCTTCCGCTGCTCTCAGAACTAAACCGTGAGGAAGGACCGGGGCTTCTGCAGGGGCCCTGTGTCCACCGCAGTAGAGGGCAGGGCAGCCCAGGCCTTGGGCAGGAGCAAAGTGAAGAGCCCTCTACCACATCACCTGAGGAGATGCCTGTGTGAGGAGGGGGCCGAGCCTCATCCCCACTCCCCCAGGATCAAAGCCGTCCCACGTCTGTTCCCTGGGCAGCCTCAGGCGAGCAGGTTGGAGCCCCTGGAAGGAGCCACTGCAGACTCCCCGTGGCTACAGGGCTCCCTGGGCCCAGGCTTATCAGGAGCAATGGCTGCACAGCCCAGGAGCAGGGCCAGCAGGGGGTGGGGAGCCTGGAGTGGACTTCTTCTTTTTGTTTTTTTTAAGATTTATTTTTATGTATTTGAAAGTCAGAGTTACACAGAGAGAAGAGAGAGAGAGAGGTCTTCCATCTGCTGGTTCACTCCCCAATTGGCCACAATGGCCAGAGCTGTGCTGATCTGAAGTCAGGAGCCAGGAGCTTCTTCTGGATCTCCCATGTGGGTGCAGGGGCCCAAGGACCTGGGCCATCTTCTACTGCTTTCCCAGGCCATAGCAGAGAGTTGGATGGGAAGTGGAGCAGCCGGGACTGGAACCAGTGCCCATATGGGATGCCGGCACTTCAGGCCAGGGCTTTAACCCACTGCGCCACAGCACCAGCACCCCCCCCTTTTTTTTTATTTGTTTTATTTATTTAAAAGGCAGAGTTACAGAGAGAGAGAAAGAGAGAGAAGTCTTCCATCCACTGGTTTACTCCTCAAATGACCACAACAGCCAGGGCTGGACCAGGCCCAAGCCAGGGGCCAGGAGCTCCATCTGGGTCTCCCACATGGGTGCAGGGGCCCAAGGACCTGGGCCATCTTCTGCTGCTTTCCCAAGCGGATCAGCAGGGAGCTGGATCGGAAGTGGAGCAGCTGGACTCGAACCTGCATCCACATGGGATGCCCGTGCTGCAGGCGGCGGCTTATCCACCTACACCACAGTGCCGGCCCTGGAGTGGACTTCTGATGGATTCCTCAGCTTCCCCCTCTGTGGAAAGAGAGGCTCCAACAGCGGCGTCCAGCAGCCTTGTGTGCTGGGGTGGGCTCCTGACTCGTCCTGACGGAGCACTGGCTCCAGTAAGTGCGGTGGGGACAGCAGGCAGGGTCCCACGGGGGCACCGAGGCTCTGGAAGCAGTGGCAGGGACAGGGAGGCAGAGGGAGCCAGAGCAGGCCACAGCCTCACCTCCTCCGCAAAGGGGCCTCACCAGCCGGCCGCTAGGGTCCAGGCCACCCCCTTTCCATGCCTGGCCACTGCATCAGCGTTCTTGGCTGCACAAAGAATGTGACCATTCCAGAGAGAAATTCAGTCTCAGGCCATTCAGACTGAATCCCCGAGAGCAGAGGTCTGAGGGCTGGGGCGTGGGGCAGTGGGGCAGGGCCCGTGTGTTGCCGCAAGGTTGCCCTGGGGCGTGGGGCAGTGGGCAGGGCCTGTGTGTCGCCGCAAGGTTGCCCTTGTGTGGCTCAGGGTTGGGGGTGCTGGAGCTGAAAGCCTAGCGGGAGAAAGCAAGTGCTCGGCCGCTGTTTAATCTGCAGGAGCGTACCGCCGCCGCCACCACCACCTGTGCGACTGCTGGGGGTTCCACTGGCTGCACTCAACAGAGTCACTTGCTTCCTGTTTTTCAGAGGTCAACGGCTAGGGGCTGGAGACTGAAGGGTTCTGAGTTGCAGTTTCTTGGAAAACACCCCCAGGAAAAAAACACTTCTGTCACAAAATGTCAGCGACAGCCAGATGTCACTGCCTTTTTTTTTTTTTTTTTTTTTTTGCATGTGTCCCCAACAGCTGGCAGGAGTATCAGCTCCAATTATTCTGTTTGTCTCCAGATAAAGGGATTTAAAATCCCGGTTGTCAGGGATGGAGAAAATTGTGGAATGGATTTTTCTAGAACAAAAGGTAGGTGACTCTGCTCCCTCTGCCTGGCTGGTCCTGGGCTGGAGACTGCGCCAGCCCAGGCTCCTGTGCGGGCTGTGACGGCCCAAGGCTTTTCTTGTGACCCCGGCCCTCCTTCACACAGTCGTCTCCCAGGATTCCTGCAGCCTCTGTCTGGTCTAGAACATTCTCCCCACACTGCTTGCCTTGGGATGCTCACCCTGCTGATGAGCCTCACCTATGGCTGCAACAACAGCTTCTCAAAACACCCAGTAGCTTTGGAAAGTCAGTTATTGCCAGCCACAAAAGGACCTCAGTGGATGGAGCGGTGTCCCCCAAAATCCACAGCCACCCAGGACCCCATCAGGTGAGCATGTTCGGAAGTGCGGTCTTCAAAGTTAGTTAAGGGGAAGATAAGGTCACACGGGATGAGGCTGGGATCCAACGGCAGGCATCAGTGTCCTCGTAAGAGAAGAAGACCGCAGAGAAGACAAGAGAGCAGAGATGAAGGCTGTGTCCACAGGCAATGGTGAGTGGAGCATGTGGGGGTGTGGGGTGTGGGGGTGTTGGGAGTATAGGGGGAAGGGGTGGAGTATGGAGATGTGGGGTGTGGGGTGTGGAGCATGTGGGGGGTATGGGAGGGTGGGGGTGGGGGTGTAAGGTGTATGGAAGGTGGGGTGTAGGGTGTGGGGTGTGGAGCATATGGGGGTATGGGAGTGTGGGGGTGTAAGGTGTATGGAAGGTGGGGTGTGGGATGGGGTGTGGAGCATATGGGGGTATGGGAGTGTGGGGGTGTAAGGTGTATGGAAGGTGGGGTATGGGATGGGGTGTGGAGCATATGGGGGTATGGGAGTGTGGGGGTGTAAGGTGTATGGAAGGTGGGGTATGGGATGGGGTGTGGAGCATAAGGGGGTATGGGAGTGTGGGGGTGTAAGGTATATGGAAGGTGGGGTGTAGGGTGTGGGGGTGTGGAGCATATGGGGGTATGGGAGTGTGGGGGTGTAAGGTGTATGGAAGGTGGGGTGTGGGATGGGGGTGTGGAGCATATGGGGGTATGGGAGTGTGGGGGTGTAAGGTGTATGGAAGGTGGGGTGTGGGATGGGGTGTGGAGCATATGGGGGTATGGGAGTGTGGGGGTGTAAGGTGTATGGAAGGTGGGGTGTGGGATGGGGTGTGGAGCATATGGGGGTATGGGAGTGTGGGGGTGGGGGTGTAAGGTGTATGGAAGGTGGGGTATGGGATGGGGGTGTGGAGCATAAGGGGGTATGGGAGTGTGGGGGTGTAAGGTATATGGAAGGTGGGGTGTAGGGTGTGGGGGTGTGGAGCATATGGGGGTATGGGAGTGTGGGGGTGTAAGGTGTATGGAAGGTGGGGTGTGGGATGGGGTGTGGAGCATATGGGGGTATGGGAGTGTGGGGGTGTAAGGTGTATGGAAGGTGGGGTGTGGGATGGGGTGTGGAGCATATGGGGGTATGGGAGTGTGGGGGTGGGGGTGTAAGGTGTATGGAAGGTGGGGTGTGGGATGGGGGTGTGGAGCATATGGGGGTATGGGAGTGTGGGGGTGTAAGGTGTATGGAAGGTGGGGTGTGGGATGGGGGTGTGGAGCATATGGGGGTATGGGAGTGTGGGGGTGGGGGGTGTAAGGTGTATGGAAGGTGGGGTGTGGGATGGGGTGTGGAGCATATGGGGGTATGGGAGTGTGGGGGTGGGGGTGTAAGGTGTATGGAAGGTGGGGTGTGGGATGGGGGTGTGGAGCATATGGGGGTATGGGAGTGTGGGGGTGTAAGGTGTATGGAAGGTGGGGTGTAGGGTGTGGGGGTGTGGAGCATATGCGGGTATGGGTGTGTGGGGGTGTAAGGTGTATGGAAGGTGGGGTGTAGGGTGTGGGGGTGTGGAGCATATGCGGGTATGGGTGTGTGGGGGTGGGGGTGGAAGGTGTGTGGAAGGTGGGGTATGGGGGTGTGGAGCTGTGGGACCTGTGGAGCTGTGGGGTGTGGGGTGTGGAGCCCTGTGGACAGCTGCCCACCTCACCCCACAGCTGGGATAGGTCTCCCTACAGCACCTCCATTGCAGAGTTTTGGTTCCCAAAACTGTGGGAAAATAGATGTCTGCTGGCCTCACCCAGTTGGACCCCAGGAAGGACAGGAAGTTCCCTGACGCCACCCCCCAGTCCTGAGGCCACTAAGCACCAGCACAGTCCAGCCGCTTCCTCCTCCCCTCCTCCCGGGGCCTGTGCGGCTCTCTCCCAACGCCGCTAAGGAGGCCACTGGAAGGGAGACCACAGAACTGGCCTGGCCAGGGCCCTGCCCACGGGGGCTGGGAAGGGAACACAAGCACCGCCCCTCCCCCCAGAAGGCGGGGTCTCAACAACAGCCTCAGAGAAGGTGGCTCAATCAAGTGGCTGATTTCCGTTTTCACTTAGAGCTGGTAACCAGCAGGAAAGAACAAAAGACCAGACTGCCGGCCACCAAGAAGCCCAGCAGTTTCACCCGTGTCAGAGCCTGGGCCCCTGCTACCACCCGTATCTTCAGGACACCTCCACGGGTGCTCTGGCCTGTGGGAGAGAAAGGCAGGTGAGACTCAGGCCCTGCAGATGCCTGATGGGACGGCTGTGCCGCGACACTAAGAGCCAGGGTGCTCTGGACCGTGAAGGTAACATTCTCTCTCTCTCTTTTTTTAAAGATTTATTTTATTTATTTGAAAGACAGAGTTACCAGGAGTAAATAGAGACAGAGAGAGTCTTCCATCCACTGGTTCACTCCCCAAATGGCCACAATGGCCGGAGCTGAGCTGATCCAAAGCCAGGAGCCAGGAGCCTCTTCCAGGTCTCCCACACGGGTGCAGGGGCCCAAGGACTTGGGTCATCTTCCACTGCTTTCCCAGGCCTTAGCAGAGAGCTGGATTGGAAGTAGAGCAGCCGGGACTTGATCTGGTGCCCATATGGGACGCCGGCTGCTGCTCTGTTCTCACTGTTCTTTGGCATGGCCCAGCTCCAGCCATTGAGGCCACTTGGGGAGTGAACCAGCAGATGGAAGATCTTTCTCTCTCTGCCTCTCAAATAAATCTTTACAAATCCACCTGTTATACCAACTGCCGTTGGATGTGCTGTGGGTGACTGATGCGAGCACGAGTGTTAGTGCAACACAGAAGACTCAAGAGTAACACGTGTGCGGTGACTGGGGCAGAGGGAAAGCAATTCTGGGAATGCACTGCTCCACAGCGCCAGCCCCAACATTCTCTTTTTAATCTTTACTTATTAATTTTCAATTTATCTGAAAGGTAGACAGGGATCTCCCACTCACTGATTGATCTCCTAAGTGCCTATAACAGGCAGGGCTGGGCCAGGTCAACACCTAGAACTCCATCTGGGTCTCTCACATGGGTGGCAGGGGCCCAATACTTGAGCCATCTCCTGCTGCCTCCTGCAGTGGACATCAGCAGGAAGCTGGACTCAGAGGTAGAGCCAGGACCGACACCTTTGTACCTCGCAGCACCAGACACCAGATGCCTGGCCCTGACAGCCTGGTGCCACCCTCCGAAGTGTCTGCTGCCACTGTCCCACCTCGGGGCAGGTGTTTCCTTCACACAGGTTGAACACATGGTGAGCACGTGTTACCTGTTACTACGAAGTGCCTTGGAGGCCACATCTCGCTCTTGGCGAATGAGAGTGTGTTGGGGGCCTGGGCAGTCATCAAGCTGAGATCAGTTCACTGACAAGTCAAACCATTCAGAGGGTGCAAAAAACGGACAAAATTCAAGCATGGGAAAGATTCGCCTTTGGGTAGCTCATAGTGCACGAGGGACCTGGGGAGCCCGCTGACCCTGCCAGTCATGGCACTTCCTGCTGGCCAGCACCAGGCCCTGGTTGTGTCTCCTGTGCCGGGCATGAGCACACTTCACACCTGTTTTGTGGGCTATAAAGCCAGGCCCAGCACAAAGTAACCTGGCAAATACTGGCTGAGGGAGAGGCTGGCACCTGTGTCAAGGGGTGTCCATGAGCACAGCCCGGGGGCCTCTGCCCAGGACGTGGGTGAGCCTATGGGCTGTGTGCATACAGCCCACGCTGGCTGGGAGCTGCTGTCCACCTCGGAACAATGCCAGTGAGTGAAGGACCAACTGCGATTCCAGCGCAGCTGCAGAGGTCAACAGGTTTTCCCACCAACCTGCTGCTCTCACTGTTCCCAGGCCTCCTGACTCAGGTCAGACACAGCAAAACAGGCACTGCCTCTAAGAGAAAGCAGGAAACATCGCCAAGAGTGTCCGAGCAGAACAACTGTGGGGCCTGGGTCTTCCAGGGGAGGGTCCGGGGCAGCTGTCCCGCCACAGCAGTTTGGAGAGCACCACGGACCGCACCAGC
Organism: Oryctolagus cuniculus; assembly: GCF_051225735.1. Taxonomy (NCBI): domain Eukaryota; kingdom Metazoa; phylum Chordata; class Mammalia; order Lagomorpha; family Leporidae; genus Oryctolagus; species Oryctolagus cuniculus. The sequence goes on along the minus strand of NC_142871.1, from coordinate 242,990 downwards.
GGCTGAGACCGCGGGCATCTGTGAGCAGAGCTGCCCCAGCTGCTCGGCTCCCTCTCTGCCTCCTGCCTCGCAGTGCCCTGTGCAGCTCCATCATGGAGGCCCGGTGAGCAGCCTGCAGGCTGAGCTGCCCCGGGCCTGCCTCCACCTGCCACCTTCCTCCAGCTGCACACAGGAGTCACCCACGGCCCCTGAGGTCAGGAGTCTGGCAGGGTGCCCCCGGGCTAGAGTCAGAGGGCAAGGCGACTCCTCCGGCTGGCTCCTCAGGAGGGTGAGGCTCTGTCTTCGCCCACAGCCTGGGCACCGTCCTCACGTGGGACAAGGAACCGCACAGTGTTGACCATCGCTGCATTCCCAGAATTGCTTTCCCTCTGCCCCAGTCGCCGCACACGTGTTACTCTTGAGTCTTCTGTGTTGTTTTACTGCTTGCATCAGTCACCCACAGCACATCCAACGGCAGTTGGTATAACAGGTGGATTTGTAAAGATTTATTTGAGAGGCAGAGAGAGAAAGATCTTCCATCTGCTGGTTCACTCCCCAAGTGGCCTCAATGGCTGGAGCTGGGCCATGCCAAAGCCAGGAGCCAGGAGCCAGGAGCTCCATCTGTCCTCGCACAGGGATGGCAGGAACCCATGTACTTGGGCCTCATCTGCTGACCTCCCTGGCACATTAGCAGGGAGCTGGATGAGAACAGAGCAGCTGGGACTCTCAGTGCCACAACGTGGGCCCCAGCAGCTTGATTTATTGTGACCAAGTCACTGAAACCCTCATATTGAGTTTTGGTTCTGAGTTATTTTAAAATATTTTCAAGTCTACTGGATAATTGTCTTGGGTGGAAATAGCTTGAGAACAAGTGTCTGGTTTGGGGCAAAAGGTAGGTAATGGGAACAGCAGCCCATCATGCCCCTGACACAGGCTATGGAGTCGGGTGAGAGCCAGTGGCCTCCAGTCACTTGGGAAATGAGTGGCATGGAGACTCAGGCCCTGCCGGCTGGCACCTGCCCCTGGCCCTTCTCCCCTCACTGCTGCCGCTGCATCTCTGCTTCCTGTTGAGACTCCAGGACTTTCAGGTCGTGGTGGGCTGGGTCAAAGTCTCAGTCACCACTTCAGGACCTGCCTGCTTCGGTTTGTCCGTGAGCGCTCTCACACTCTGGTGCAGCAGGAGGCACCGGGCACTGGACGAGGGGTTGGCTGATGCCACACGCTCGAGGTGGGGTCCCAATCCCAGAGTGGTTCCTGCACAGGGAGAGGGGCCCCCATGTGACACAGGCCCCTGAAGGAGAAGCAGGCTGAAAGCATAGGTGGCCTGGCCCGAGCTCTGGCTGCCCCATCGCCCCGAGGGACAGCACACTCACACTGAGTTGGGTGACGAGGAGCCAGGCACAGCTGTCTCTTTCAACCAGGTGGTCTTTCTGAACAGGTGTGTTTGTGTCGCAAAAGAAAAAGAACAGTCACATGGGCCGGGGGGCAGGGCAGTAGTGGTCAGGAGGAAAATGTGAGAAATGTACCTACAACTGCCGCTGGTTTGTGCCGAGGTGAAGAATTCAAGTTTTTGTCCAGCTCCTGTATTTCTATGGCGACACCCGGGAAGGTGGAGGTGGGGCAGGAGGGACGTGCTGCTATGGTCAGCAGCTGCAGAGCCCCGTTCAACCCACCAGACCCTCAGAGCCCCGACCTGTTTCCCTACCTGTTCCCAAGCACCCACCCCAAACCGTGTTCCAGGGCCAACATCTCACGGTTTAACCAAACAAGTGAGGCGATGGGGCAGTAGCAGCAGCCTGGGGCTGCCCCTCCCTGGGGCTGCTCAGAAAAGCTACCCCACAGCTGTCTCAACCCTGGTCTCCAAGCCTCCTGCAAGAGGGCTGGACCTGTGGCCACAGCCAGAGGGAGGGAGCCGGTGCCGGTGCTTAGCCAGACTCTGTTCCCAGGCGCAGGAAGGGAGAGCAGGAGGCGCCCTCCACGGGGAGCCTGCGGGCGGGCAGAGGCGTGGAGACCCCACTCCTGCCCTTCCAGCTATGGGTGAAGAGGAGGGGCCCCCTCCCCTCCCTGCCCCACCTCACTTGGAACAGTGCGGGGGCGGGAGAGTGCTGATCCTGCCACAGGAGGACTGCCCAGACACAGCCAAGGACAGGAGTCCCTGCCCGGGGGCATACAGACCTGCAGCAGAAGTCAGGTCAGCAGCAGGCACGGGGCAGCGCCTTCTGGGACGATGGCCTCATAAGTACAGGCACTTCCCAAACTCAGCCGCCCTGCGCTAGAAATGTGTCTGCCCAGGGTGTGTAAATTATAATCCACATGCAGCCGCTCGGACAATACAGACTGAAGGGACACTCGCCCAGAGAGGACCAAGGACCCTCGAGGCACTCACTGGTCCCACTCCAGGGACCCCGCACGGGGCGATTTCCTGGGCACAGCTGTTCGCTGGGGCCAGGCCCGTGCCGTGAGCTGCCTGGGCAGCAGCCTTTGCTCCATCGCCCCGGGCCTCGGGGAAGAGCAACACTGCAAATAAACACCCAGACAGGAGGCCCCCACGCCTGGGGCTGAGCTGGAAGAAACGCCAGCTCGAACACCCGAGGCACAAATTAGAATGGAAGTGTTTGAGGCACTATTTTTACTTGTTGATTGGAAAGTGAGCCTTTAAGATCATATTGTCTGACGTAATTTCTAGTGGAAATTCATACATATGTGTATATATATTAGGAGTCCTGAAGCTGCTTGTTCTCTTTGACAAGATAACCCCACTTTTAGGAATTGGTTCTAATGAAAAGGAGACAGGCTTTGTGCACGAGGACGTCCCGGGAAAGCTGTCGGGATTGCCAGCAGATGACCCACGTGTCCAGAGCAGGAGCAGGCTCAGACGTGCCCAGCCGCCCTGGGGCGGCAGCCACCCTGCCCCTCCGGGTCTCACCAGCACCCCAGCACTGGGCAGTCCTTATTGCTGGGCAGGCTCAAGGCATGTTCCCTCTGCAGGGCATGGCGCCGTCCCCATGGGGCAGACCCCTGGGGCGTCAGGGATGGTGCCGGTACAGCAGCACCCACGCATTGTGATCCAGGTGACCTGTGTGTGTCCAGGTCCCGTGTCACTCTGCTACCCTGAAGGGGCGTGGCTGAGGGAGTGAGAGCCAGTTCCCACTGGGTCATCCTGGGGGCAGGATCACCGCAGTGACCAAGAGGTGTCTGCTGCCCAGATATGCGGTCTTTCAAGGTGGGGAAGCAGAAGACATGCAGATGCTGCTTCCAAACACACCACGTGTGTGCATACATGCCACACACACAGCATTACACGTGCCACACACAGTACCACACACACCCCACACAGCATGCAGTGTCACACATGCCACACAAACGTGTCACACATACATAGCACACACATAACATGTGTGCCACACACCACACATGCCATAGACACGAACACATGTAGCACACACACCATACACAGCATCAGACATGCCACACAAACATGTCACACTCACACAGTACCACACACAAGTAACAGATGTACACATATAACACACACAGCACCACACGTGCCACACAAACGTGTCACACATACATAGTAGCACACACATAACATGTGTGCCACACACCACACATGCCACAGACACAAACACATGCACCATATACACCATATACAGCATCAGACATGCCACACAAACATCTCACACTTACACAGTACCACACACAAGTAACAGATGTACACATATAACACACACAGCACCACACGTGCCACACAAACGTGTCACTGGAGACACACGCCAGGGACCCTGCACAGGGTGTTACTTACACAGTACGCATGTAGCACACATACCCCACACAGCATCACACACCACACACAATGTGCATGCCACACAAGACATACGTCATGCACGCACACGCACAGCTGCGTGCAGAGCTCGATGAATGTCCTGAGTTGATTCAGTCTGCCTGCAGCCATCAGGAGAGCCACTTGGAGCACAGGGTAGGAAGGGCAGGTGCGACGGCAGGGCTGCCACTTCCGGGGCCACCCCAGCTCTCCCGGCCGCACCTCCGTCACTCCCAAAGTCCTCGGGGCCACCCTGTGTCCCGAGACCTCCCTCCAGCCCCACTGCGCTGAGGAGGCTTCACCCTGGGCTCATTTCTGCATGCTAAACCAGACTTCAGGCAGGGCTGTCCACCACGGCACCCCTGGACCGAGAGGGCACAGGGCCTCTCAGAAACAGCCACAGGCCTGGCTCCACCGCGGGCCGAGCTGCGAGGCCCCCTGCTCTGCCTGGGGGGTGGGGTGGTGCAGGAGCCCCTCCTCCCCTCCTCACAAGGGACCCCCACAGTGTCCACTGCACCGGGGAGGCAGCAGCATGGCCTCAAATACCAGGACCGCTGTCCACTGCTGCTCCTCTGAGACCAGATGTGGGCTCCTCCCAACACTGTCCGCTGCCCCGTGGAGCTTCGAGGCCTGTGACAGTGACCCCCTGATGGCAGAGGCCAGTGCCGCCCCCACGGGTGGGATGGTCTGCAGAGAGTCCTCCCTTCATGCCTGCCTTTGCTTTTCCATCTCCCCAGAGCGCCCAGATTCAGGGCGACTCCCGCACAGAAACGGACCACGGGGCTTGCCTTGGGTCACCTCAGGCTGTGACTCCAGACCTGGGAGCCCAGGGCAGCAGGGAGGGGGAGGTGGCAGAGTCAGTCCTGTCCCAGAGCCTCGGAGCCCACTGCACTCCTGTCAGGTATCCAGGTCCACAAAGCAGGTGCGCTTTTCCTTCTGGCTCGACAGCTTTGTGTCAGTGCTGGTGCGACCGTGGCAGGGACGGCAGAGGGAAACTGGGTACGCGGCCGAGCAGGGGCGGTCAGCACAGAGCAAGAGGGAGCAGAAAGTCATGAAGCTGGAGAGGGCTGGGACAGCGCCGAGATCCTGTGGAAGGAAGACCCTGCCCAGAATCCACGGACAGCCCCGGCGGCCTTCCCTGGGTGACGGTGGGAGAGCAGCCCAGCAGCTCCAGCTCGATGGCTTCCTCTTCAGGAGCAGAATGGGTAACCGGAATCTTGGACACGAATGTCGCAGGACACACACGTTTTAAAACACTGTTCCATTCTGGCTTCACTGGGTCTCTCACTCTCATTTCTGTTAAGGCACCGGCTGTGCACACGCCCGCCATGGGCACTGCTTTCCAGGGGTTAACAAGAAGACACGGTGATGACATTGCCCCAGGTCAGATGAGTTTGTCTACACTGCAAATGCTCACTTATTAGAGTAAGGCTGCTCTAGGGGCAATGCTCACAAGGGGTCCTGGCTCAAACAATCCTAAACTCTCCAGGTTGCTCTAAATGACACTGCCTGGGGAAAGTAGTTTCCGAAGCCCTGTCCCTGTCGCAGGAGGCACTGTGCTCGGGCACAGGCTCACACGGGCTCACAGAGAGGCTCTCAGCTGACCTCCCACGCCATCTGGGATGTATCGGGCAAGCACGGTGTCCCATGGGCTGTGCAAGTGCTGTGAGCACAGGTGGGAGCCGTGAGGAGGCCACAGACTTCTGTGGGAAGACACCTGTGTGCAGGTGCTGGCCCCGGGGCTGTTGGAGTCCTGCGCTCCAGCGATGAGTGGGGGGGAGTGTAGGAGACTGCAGAGACAGCGCAGAGCCAGATTGTGCAAGGGCCTGAGGACCAAGCCAGGGTCGGAGAGCTCTGCCCAAGGCCCTGGAAGCCACTTGCTGCTTTCATCTGGGCACTGCCGGATCTGCCTTCTGGAAAGTCCCCTGGAGGCAACGGGCTGGGCCATCCCCACACAGGGCCTTCGTCCGGGTGGAGCGGACACTCGCCAGGCGGAGCCCAAACCAGGACTCTCAGTATCCAAGTTCTTGACCCAACTTCCCTGTGGATTTGCTTGGTCTTGGTCTGAATTGTGTGGAGAGAGAAGCCCTCCAGAAGCCGTTAGGCAGCAATGCCCCAGCAAGTCATGCTTGTGCACACGCGTGTACTCACTGTGCAAGCTGTCTTCATGCTTCTGCTATGGAAAGTTTCGCATTAACTCCCTTGGGCCTGTGACTCAGCTTCGGCAGCTGTCAGCGGGTCCTCTCGTTGCGCCTGTGCCCACTCACTTGTCCCAATTCAAGCAAACGCCAAACCTCCTCTTGCTTCATTCATGAATATTCCACAAGTTTCCTCTAGCAGATGAGGGAGCTTTCTGTTCGTCTCCACAGCGACATCGCATCTTTCAAACATTCTAGCAGGGGAGGCCGGGCATTCAGCCAAGCACCCGGGCTTGGTTCCCGGCTCTGGTTCCCGAATTCTGCTTCCTGCTAATGCAGACCCTGAGAGGCCCCAGTGAGGGCTCCAGTGATTGGGCTTCTGACCCGGTGTGGGAGACCTGGACCGGGTCCCCAGCTCCTGGCTTCAACCCCAGCTTGGCGCTTGGCGCTGTAGGCATTCCCTGTGAACCAGCAGACGGTCACTACCTGGTCTCTCTCTCTCCCTCTCAAAGAAAAAAGAAAAAGAATTCAACAAGTATACTCCAAAGTTATCCAAGTATCTCCTAAGTGTTTCCATTTCTCTACTTAGGGTGGGGGTGGGAAGGACAGCTGTTGTGGCACCGTAGGTTAAGCTGTCACTCGGGGCACACACGTCTCAGGGCACTGGCCTCCAACCCAGCTCTCTTTTAATGCATACCCGGAGGCAGCAGAGTAGGTGACGGCTCAAACATGGGACACTCAGATGGTGCTCCTGGCTCCTGGCCTGGTTCAGTCCTGGCTGTTGTGGGCATTTGGGAGAGGCAGATAGAAGATCTCTCTCTTTCTCTCTCTCTCTCTATTGCTCTACCTTTCAAGTAGATGAAAATAAATAAACACTTTAAATTTCTCCAACTGGCCCAAGCATTTTAAAATGCTTGAAACAGGAACCCAGTCCAGGGCCTGCCCTTGACTGACAGCTGTCTCTTCTCTGCGCTTCCCCTCGTCTCCTCTTCCTCCTGTTGGGTGGAGCCTGGTGCTGTCCTGGATGGTGCTCAGAGCCCCCTGTGTTCCTTACACTGCTCATGGATTAGGAGCTGTGATCAGGTTCAGTTTTCTTGGCCATGGCTGTGTTGCTGGCCTGCACACTGAATGTGGCCTTGATCCAGAGTCCATTGCTGTCGACAACCAGGCCCTGCAAGGCCCCGGCCTCGCCAGCACTGGCCCTCAGCCACACTCTGGGCGCTGCTCAGATTTGGACACACAGCCCTAGGCTCCACATCTGGCTGAAAGCAGGTGCCATTTTCTTTTCAATGTGGATTTATTTTACTGACTTCGAGGGCAGAGAGACAGAGACAGGGAGCTCCCATTTGCTGGTTCACTCCCCAAAGGCCCACCAGAGCCAGGGCTGGGCCAGGCCAAAGCTGGGAGCTGAGAATTCCATCCAGGTCTCCCTCGTGGGTAGGACTCAGGTGTGCGACTACCTCCCAGGTGTGTAGTGGCAGGAGGCTGGAATCAGAAGTGGAGCCAGGGCTTGAGCCCGCCCAGGAGCTGAGCTTTCTGCCTTGTCCGGTTGATGTGCCTGTTGTTCCTGCTTTCCTGGGAGAGCACAGCATGGCTACCGTGCTGGTCTGTGCGTAACCATGGGCCGTGGAGGGTGGACATCCCTGCAGACCCTGGCTCCCAGCAGAAAGGCTGGCGGCACCAGCCTCACCTCAGGCAGGTCACTTCCTGATTGTACAGGTAGGACAGACAGTACTTCGAGGTTCTTCATGGGGCGGGCACGGGACATTTGTTTGAACACAGGTGAAGTCGTCAGTCTTCAGTTCCCTGCCCAAGTCAGAAGGTGATAGTGGAGCTGAGACCAAGTGCTCCAGGCCGATGCACGAGAACCAGGCTGGGGGGCAAAGCGGCACCCCCGACACACCCTGGCTCTGCCGAGACTGGAGACACGGCAGATGCAGCCTTGCCCTCTGCACTGCCAGGGTCCCCCACAATGGCCAGGAATTAAACGGGGGCTGGGACCACACTGCCGGAACTGGACGCTGACCGCTTCAGCAAGGAACTGCCCGCTCGCAGCCATTTCCTCACCTTTGAGATGAGCACAGCAAATCCCCGCCCCGCCGCCCCGGGCCCTGGGCCGCGGTGCACAGCTGCGGGGCTGCGCCGGACTGCAGTCGGGTGGCTGAAGGGGCCAGGACCTGGTGCCACTCAGGGCACTGCAGTAAAAGGCAACTCAGGTTTTTAAATTAGCTACAAACCAGTGAAGGCCTGAGCATTACTCTGAGTATTGTTCTGGAGACAGACACACGCCTCCTGGGGGCAGCCGCTCCACGGACAGAGGCGGGGGGCAGGACGGGCCGGGCAGGGGTGCCCAGGGAGGGGGCGACGGAGCAACCACACCTGTGGTGCCGTTCATAATATTTATTTTGGAAAAATATTTTAAAAAGGAATTTCTTCATTAACAAAACCGTAAAAAAACTCAAATAACATTTGCACAATATTCCATAAATACATTTATATACAAAAAATATAGTCACATAGACCCGAAGTGCCTTTATACATATTTACCAAAATTTAAATTATAAAAAATGAACATCACAAAATACTCAAGCTTTACAGATATCATGAAAAATATTTTTACAAATCAAAAAATAACACATTTTTTCCATCTAGAAAAACACATTTTAGTATCAAAAAGGACAATAAAGGCAGTGTTTGTGTTTCTAGTTCAAGAACAGACTGGCTCACAGGAATCCAAAAGGTACACTCAGGCAGTGCATGCGTCTCGTGGTCACCACGCCACTCCTTAAATACATACTCCTTTAAAAGCGACTGTCCATAGTGCAATGGGGCGGCATAGACGGCAGCGCCGCGGCGGCCGGCCCGCGACCGGCCGCGCGCCGGGGTGCCTCTGCGACCTGGGAAGAGAACCAGCTCGGTCTGGAGTGAGCTTCTCAGCAGCAGTCCACGGAGGGCCTCCCTCTCCTCTTTCAGCAGCATCCGTTGGGGCATATATCCTTGGAATTTTATGTCAGAGAAATGGGAATTTTGCCACATCGCTTCCAGTCTACACCTGCAGACAGAAGGGAAGTGAGCTCAGGCGAGCCCTGGGACGCCCCGGCTCCCCGCCTCCGCCCCGGGCAGGCCGCACTGACCTCGGTGGCAATAACGCACTCGTCCTTCTCCTCTGATATGACGTACACCGACTGGTACTTGGTGTCTTTCGAAGTGGAATAGACGGACTCTGGCCTTTTCCTTTCAGTTGCTTCTCCTCTACAAGAAACCCAGACAGAACCCCAGTGAAGGTGGGAAAGCACGGGCCAGAGACTGCAGGACAACGCCCCAGGAGGCCGTCCCGCCGCGCCCGCCTTCCCAGCCGCAGCACGCACCCCCGGAGTGTGGCCGGGGCAGCCTTCTCCTCCCCGGCAGAGCCCTGGGGCTGGCCCTTGGCGTCCGGCTTGCTGTGAGCGTCCCTGCTGCGGGCTTCACCACCCGTGAGGTCCGGCACGAGGTTATAGTCCACCGCAGGGTAGCGGGCTCTGAAGCCGTTCTTGTCGGCACCGTGGTCCGCGTGGAAGTCCGCCTTCTTGTTGGTGTTCTTGATCTGCGTGGGCCCGACGACGACACTGACCGACAGGTCCTTCTCCCGCTGCCAGCTGGCCAGGTTGTTCATGGTCCCCGTCTCGCCCCGGCAGGGGTCGGCAGGCGGTCGGCGCTTCTGCAGCCGCAGCCGGACACACACGACGGCAGCAGCACAGCTGAGCAGCAGCATGAGGACGAGGACGATGCCGGCACACACGGCCACCCAAGGGAAAGGCCCGCCCTGGCCCTCCACGAACTTTTCCGTGAGGTCTACCACCATGGGGCCCGGGGGCGGCTCGGGGAGCAGGAACTGGCAGTTGGGGCCCCCGTAGCCCCGGGCACACTCGCACACGTAGCGATGGCCCCTCTCGTGGCAGGTGGCCCCGTTGTGGCAGGGTGCATGCTCGCACCTGCTGAAGGGGGCGCTGCAGTTCCTGCCTGTGTAGCCCGGGGGGCAGGTACAGGAGTAGTCGTTCACACCGTCCCTGCAGGTGCCCCCATTTGCACATGGGGAGGAGGCACAGTCATCCACGTTGTTGTCACAGTGCCTCCCAGAAAAGCCAGCCTGGCAGCGGCACAGGTAGGCATCGCCAAGGTCCATGCAGGTGGCACCTGGAACACAAGGGTGGGAGCAGTTACGGGGTGTCCTCTGCACACACTGACTCATGTGTACCCCAGAGACACAGGCACAGGAAAGTCACTCTGTCCTCCACACACACCCTGATGTCACGTGGACCCACAGGCACAGGCACGGAAACAGCCATGGTGCGTCAACCACACACAGCCTGATGTCACAAGGACCCCAGACACAGGCACAGGAACACTGTGTCCTCCACACACCCTGATGTCACATGGACCCGACAGACACAGGCATAGGAATATTTATACTGTGTCCTCCATACCCTGACATCATGTGAACCCACAGGCACAAGCACAGGCACACTGTGTCCTCCACACACCCTGATGTCACATGGACCCCACAGGCACAGTACAGGAATAGTCACACTGTGTCCCCATACCCTGACATCATGTGAACCCAGACACAGGCACAGGAACAGCTATGGTGCATCTACCACATACACCCTGATGTCACACAGACCTATAGACACAGGCACAGGAACAGTCACACCATGTCCTACACACACACCCTGATGTCACACTGACCCCACAGACACAGGCACAGGAATAGTCACTCTGTGTCCTCCACACACACCCTGATGTCACACCGACCCCACAGTCACAGGCACAAGAACAGTCACACCATGTCCTCCACACACACCCTGATGTCACACAGACCCCACAGGCACAGGAACAGTCACTCTGTGTCCTCTACACACCCTGATGTCACACAGACCCCACAGGCACAGGCACAGGCTCAGGAACAATCACACCATGTCCTCCACACACCCTGATGTCACACTGACCCACAGACATAGGCACAGGAACAGTCACACCGTGTCCTACACACACCCTGACGTCACATGGACCCCACAGACACTACACAGGAACAGTAACACTGTGTCCTCCACACACACTCTGATGTCACACAGACCCCACAGGCACAGGCACAGGCACAGTCACTCTGTGTCCTCTACTACCCTGATGTCACGTTGACCCACAGGCACAGGAACAATCACACCGTGTCCTCCACACACACCCTGATGTCACACAGACCGCAAAGGCACAAGAACAGTCACACTGTGTCCTCCACACACACCCTGATGTCACACAGACCCCACAGGCAAGGAACAGTCACTCTGTGTCCTCTACACACCCTGATGTCACACAGACCCCACAGACACTACATAGGAACAGTCACACCATGTCCTACACACACACCCTGATGTCACACTGACCCCACAGATACTACATAGGCACAGTCACACTGTGTCCTCCACACACACCCTGATGTCACACAGACCCCACAGGCCCAGGCCCAGGAACAGTCACTCTGTGTCCTCTACACACCCTGATGTCATGTTGACCCACAGGCACAGGAACAGTCACACCGTGTCCTCCACACACACCTTGATGTCACACAAACCCCACAGGCACAGGCACAGTCACTCTGTGTCCTCTACTACCCTGATGTCACGTTGACCCACAGGCACAGGAACAGTCACACCATGTCCTACACACACACCCTGATGTCACACTGACCCCACAGATACTACATAGGCACAGTCACACCGTGTCCTACACACACACCCTGATGTCACATGGACCCTACAGATACTACATAGGCACAGTCACACCATGTCCTCTACACACACCCTGATGTCACACAGACCCCACAGACACAGGCACAGGCACAGTCACACCATGTCCTCCACACACACCCTGATGTCACACAGACCTCACAGACACAGGCACAAGAACAGTCGTACCGTGTCCTACACACACACCCTGATGTCACACAGACCCCACAGACACAGGCACAGGCACAGTCACACCATGTCCTCCACACACACCCTGATGTCACACAGACCCCACAGGCACAGGAACAGTCACTCTGTGTCCTCCACACACACCCTGATGTCACATTGACCCACAGGCACAGGCACAGGAACAATCACACCATGTCCTCCACACACACCCTGATGTCACACAGACCCCACAGGCACAGGAACAGTCACTCTGTGTCCTCCACACACACCCTGATGTCACATTGACCCACAGGCACAGGCACAGGAACAATCACACCATGTCCTCCACACACACCCTGACCTAATGTGAACCCCAGACACAGGCATAGGAACAGTCACACTGTGTGCTCCACATATATCCTGAAACAGCCTCTGCATCTGTGTCAGGCACCAGGAGACACCAGCCAAGCCAGACAGCTTGTGTCCTGAACAAACCCTTGCTGAAGGCAACAAACACATTCTCTGACCTCCAAGATGAGGCTGCTGCAGGACTACAGGTCCCAAAGCACAAATCAGAAGCAAAAGCAAGAGCCAGTGCGTCCCGGGCAGCCATGCTCTGACGGGCGCTGCTGGGAACCCTGAGCTGTGCTGAGCTTCAACACACACCTGACAGGGGGCGGTCAGCACCATACCCCAGTACACATGGGAACAAAGACTGACCGAGGACACCATGCTCACCCCCAGGGTCGGCCACTGAGCCGGGCCTGATCTGGGCCATCCGGGTCCAGCTCCCTGGTTGTGGGTTTGCTTTAGGCACCCTGGCCCTTGCACACGAGCAGGGGCTACACTGGGCAAAGGTGTGAACCTGGGCTTGGCTGGGTTCCCAGCGAGCACGACCTCCTGGGCCAAGGGCAGTCTCCGTGGCCCTGAGCGAGCCATTCCATGGCCTGCCTCTCTGGCCCCCTGGCATTCCCAGGCAGAGGACGGCTTCCACAGAGAACCCCCGACTGCATAAACCCACAAACAAGGCACTCACAAAGCAACGACCTCCATAGGAACATGGGGCACCTGCTAAGCCCGGCAGTCTCTGACCGATCAGGGGTTCTGCCCTCACCATTGGAGCAGGGTGAAGAGCTGCAGTGGTCCATCTTCTTCTCGCAGTTAAAGCCGGAGTAGCCCACGGGGCAGCGGCAGGTGTAGCCCCCTTCCGGGTTGTCAGAGCAGCGACCCCCGTGGAAGCAGGGGCCGTCGGCGCAGGTCATGGCACTCAGCTCACAGACTTTCCCATAGAAGCCAGGAGGGCAAGTGCAGGAATAGCCGTTCTCTAGGTCCTGTGTGACAAGATCAGAGAACACTTGCCAAAACCGCTCCACACCACACACACTCCGGGCTCGCTCTGGGCCCAGGGCTCCCAGGCTTCCGTGAGACGCCACGGACCCCCGCCTCACCGTGCAGCTCCCACCGTTCCTGCAGGGGCTGGCGTCACACTCGTCGATCTCCAGCTCGCAGTTGGCACCGGAATACCCAGGTCGGCAGGAGCAGGTGTAGCTGCCCTGGCCTGTGTTGGTGCAGGTGGCTCCATTCCTGCAGGGCTTGTGGTGTGTGCAGTAGTTCAGATCTGCCAGGGGCAGACAGGGAAAGAGGGGGACAGGAGACTCAGTGTCAAATGCAGTGAGACTCTCTTGTTCCAGGACCCCGTCACAGGGGATCCAGGCTGCCCTTACCTTGGTTGCAGAAGAGGCCCCCCCAGCCCTCCTGACAGTTACACTGCCAGGGCTGCTGGCAGGTGCCGTGGAGACAGCCTGGGTATCGAATGCACTCGTCACAGTACCGGCCCTGCCAGCCCACTCTGCACCTTGGGGAAAGAGCACACTGAGGTGAGGCTGACGGTACGTTCACATACCACAGTCCACCCTCCAGGAGCACCAATAAACCCTGGGGCCTCAGACACGTCACCTGGGGGGCCTTCAACGCCTGACCCTGGGCTGTCTACCTCCCCCCACACACAGCAGGCTCCGACTCTGGTTCAGGAGAGCAGCCTCGCCCCCTCCGCAATTCCAGCATTGAGGTGAACTCGCGTTTTCTGTGCCAACTCTTTTTTATCTGCTACCTGCTAATTTTTATAACCATCGTGGAGCAAGCCTGAGTGCAAGCCCACGACCTTACACATTTCCCAGTACTTATTAAGTAGAAACACCGCCCACCTAACCTTGCTGAGTGCTCCCACCACCTGGGGATGCCTCACCAACACCCGGACAAGGCCACACACAAACCCAAAGGACAGCCCCTGCAAACGTACTTGCACTCCCCGGGCTTGTCACAGAAGCCGTGCTGCTCGTCACACCCCGGAAGGCAGATCGCTGCGAGCCAAAAACAGACAGAACTGAGCCCACCCGCGAGTCCCAGCCCTGCCTGTGGGGGCCCGGCCCACCCGCCTGCTGGCTCCGGACTCTCCTCAGCCCAGGGACGGCATTCCTCTCAGCACAGTGGCTCCAGGACAAAAGGGCTCTCCGGAGCCCCCACCCCCACCCCATCCCCTTTTCTTCTGAGAGAGGGTCAGAAGTCTTCCCCTCCCCTCCCCCACTTCCCAGTTCTATGCACAAAGCTCCACCTCTTAATATCCCAGAAAGTGCAGATAAGAGTGGACAGCTGGCATGCAGGGTGCCAGGGCAGGACAGCTGCTCCATTGTGTCTTCTCTCCCAGCAGCTGCCCCGGCACAACAATGCCGCCTCCCCCGCCCCACGTCCCCACCCCCCACACACCCCCAGCGTGTACACACACACACACACACGCGCGCGCGCGCGCGCTTTTGCCAGAGCAGGCAGGCGTCCTGGCCGCCCATCCCGAGAGATCTAATCTATGGCACGCGAGCTGGGACTCCGGTATTTGAATAAAAAGAAAGTTTCAGTTCCTGGCTACCCCGAGCCCAGCCGGGGAACAGGAAAGGAGAAAGCCAGGGTGGGGGTGCCCCGGAGGGGCCCGAGGCAGCGGCTGAGGCTTTGAGCTGGCTCACTCTGCTGGTTACGAAACGCAGTCACCAGCAGCTCCACAGGTTTTTAAACAGAAGCAGCTCAGCCCCGCAGGAGGATGGCTGGCACTCCAGGCAGGTGAAGACACACCCTCCCCCCAGGCACAAGTCACAGCCCCTCCCTGCCCACATTCTCAGGGGTTCTGGGCCCCTGCGGGCCCCAACAGCTGCACAGCGGCCCACAGAGGTCCAGGTGCGCCAGTGCCAGCTTCTTTAGTCCCTGGAGCGGAGGTGTTCTCCACACACACACACACACACACACACGTGCCAGTCCCATGTGCCACTGCGAGGGAGCTTCGGCTGCTGTCACGGCACGGGGACTCCTGGAAGCAGCCCCGCACTCCGGCCCGTCCCTCCCTTCCTTCCTCCCCTCCCTCCCCGACACACGACACACGCCCTGGGCAGCACAAGCCTCACTTCC
This sequence comes from Oryctolagus cuniculus, assembly GCF_051225735.1. NCBI lineage: Eukaryota > Metazoa > Chordata > Mammalia > Lagomorpha > Leporidae > Oryctolagus > Oryctolagus cuniculus. The sequence goes on along the minus strand of NC_142871.1, from coordinate 227,676 downwards.
TGACCTCTGGCCCTGCCTGGAAAGTGCTCCTTGGCCGGGAGGCAGCTTCCCTGCTCCCTGGGCTCAGAGCCCCCCCAGGACCCCGGGGTCCCTCGGGAGGGACTCACGTTCCGTGCAGTACTGGCCTTTCCAGCCAGAGTTGCAGACCTTCTCGCCCCGCTCCCCACAGGTGAAGTGGCCGAAGGCATCGTCCCGGGGCCGGCAGAACACGGAGCAGCCCTCCCCGTAGTAGTGCTCGTCACAGACGAAGCGGTAGGAGTACTTGAGGTCGGTGCGGCCGCTGCTGTGCAGGTCCTGGGACCACTCCTCACCCACCGTCAGGTGCCTCTGTGTGGCCAGGCGGCTGATGAGCCGCTCTGGGTTTTCTGGACGGGAAAACGTGGTGGTGGGGGGTGTTGGTTCCCACAGAGAAGCCACAGAACCGTCTGTGGAGAACACAGCGCTGTTCCTGGGGGTGGGGGTGGGGTCTGTGTTTACCTGTGGCGAGGTCATCCGGGGAGTCTGTGTGCAGAGCTTCAATAATCAGGGAGAAGGTGCCCTGGGAGAACCGAAGGTAAGCCGGAAATGTACAAAACAAAGCAAAACCCAAGTCACTCGGGATGCCCTAGCCAGAGCCGAGGCTGCAGAGGGGCCTCCCTTCCCCCAAGGCCAAGAACTTTCAAAGGGCGCCTTCCGGCCTAGGCTTGGCCCTTAGCGAAGGAACTCGGGTCCTAAGGTGCGCATAGCAGGGGACCCGCGCGGTGGGCGAGGCGCAGGGCCAGGAGAACTGTCCCCGCGTGGGCCCGTCTGGCGCGGGGCACGGAAATACCGGGGTCTGAGAACCATCCGGGCTTTGGCCTCCTCGCATCTCACCCCCAGGAGGACCCGGTGCAGCCACGGCCCGGTCACTCCCGACCCGGGGGTCGACGCCGCGGGCGAGGCCCCCTAGGGCGCCCCCTGCCTGCGTGGAGCAGGAGTCTCCGAGGTTCCCGCGGGGGTGCCCCGCTACGCGCCTGGAGCCCGGGCAGGTGGGGTACGTCGCCCGCCCCGCTCCCAGCCCAGCCTGGCGCCCGCAGGTGCCGCCCTCACCGGCCAGGTGAAGCCGAAGGGGAAGCGTATGGGGTTGCTGAAGGCGGGGTCGGCGCCCGCGCCGTCGGGCAGGCTGAAGGAGTCGACGCCCAGCACGGGCGTGACGGCACTGCCGTAGGTGCAGGGCGGCTCGGGCGACACGCTGGCCTGGTAGTGCTTGAGACACACGCGGAAAAAGGTCCGGCACGCGCACGGCGGCCCTGCGCCCCCACGGCAGCAGCTGCGGTTCCCCAGGATCCCCTTCTTGTTGACGAACTCCTGCAGCTTCAGCTCGAAGACCCCCGAGCTCCAGACCTGGCGGAGGAGGAGGGGGCGTGAGCCGCCGGGCTGGCCAAGGGAGGGCCCCTTGGGGTCGACGGCGTGCGCTCGACCCTCTCTCGGGTCCGCCGCGCGCCCCGGTTCCCACCGGAAAACCCACCTGGCACAGCAGAGCCGAGACCACGGCGAGGGCCAGCGCGCCTCGACGGCCCATGGCACCCCCTGACGCGCTCGCCCTGTGGTGTCCCCTTCTCGTCCTCCCGAAAGGGCAGCGGACGCGAGCGGGGCGGACGCGGCACGAGAGCGCCCTGCTTGGCTCCAGGCTCTTTCTTCGGGGTCGTCTCCGCCCGGCCCAGGCTGCTGTCCCCGGTCCGCGCTCCGGGGCTGCGGGCCGCGCTGGGCGCGGGGCAGGAAAGACTCGCTCGGGAGGTCGCCGCTTTCAGTTTCCCTCCTCTTCCTTCCAATCCGCGAGTGGGTTAGGGTCGCCGGCTTCCTGGTTTTGTCTCGAGCGTCTTCAGAGAGAAGAGGGAGGGAGCGGAGGCGTCCCCACGGCCAGCCCAATTCCCAAGGGCGCTGCGGAGGAAGCCTCCGAGCCGATTAGAAATCCCGGCGAGGCGATAATCCGGCGGCGAGCACGGAGGGGACCTGGGCGCCGGCGGCCGCGGCGGCGGCGGCGGCCCGGGGTCGGCCGTGTCACCGAGCACTCGGCGCCCGGTTCTCCTGCGCCACCGCCAAGGCCCGCGTCTTTCCGCCGAATCCAGCCAATGCCATCCGCGGCGGCGCGCACAGGCTCGCCGGGCGTGGGAGGCGGCTCTGCGCGCTGCCCTCACCGCTCCGCCCCGGCCGGGTCTCCGCTGCGCCCTGGCCGCGGCTGCGCTGCGCCCGCGCTTATATCGCGCCGGCCGCCCGCATGGCTGATGAGATGCAAATGGCCAGCCCCCCAGCCTGGCGAGCGCGGCCACAAAGGAGCCACTTTTCCAAACCCTGCGCTCAATGGATCGCCAAATGGTCAGTGAGCTGTAAAATGTGCAACCCTCTCCCCGCCCCCACCCTCCCCGCCCCCTCCCCTCCGCTAGTCCCACACAAAACGCGCTCATTTACATTCCTGCGAAACGTTCGCGGCGAGACTCGCTGCGCTCGCGGAGCTGGTGCCGCCGCCCGGGCCCCTCCGCGCGGGCCCCTCGCGCTCCCTCGCGGCCGCACAGACCTCGGCGACGCTCGGGGGCGGCGCTGCGCCTGCAGCCCCACCGGGAGCGCCCGACCTGCGCGGCTGGAATCCTCTTCTGGTCCCAAAGGACCCGGGCCGCGGCGCCCCCCGTGGGCTCCTCGCCGGCGACCCCGGGTTTAGGGGCGTGGGGGGGGGGGGTCCGCGTTACAAGACCGAGTTCCTGGGCCTTCTTCTGCGGGGGAGGCTCCGACCGACCGAGGAGAAGCCTGGGGTTGGGCCGGGGGAATGGGGTCGCCCGTAGGAAAGGAGTGGGCGGAGCGGGGGCAGTTTCTGGAAGTTTGGGGAGGTCGGCAAGGATTCAGCTCCCGGCTGAGGACCGAGAGTGCGCCTCGGGGCGCGCACATCCTGCGCGCCTAAGGCAGGGCCAGGGAGCCCCCCAGGTACCCCAGCAATCATCCGGGGCCCCTGGGGCTTAGAGTTGGGGGTCAGATCCCCGCGGCGCATCCCCAGAGCTGGGAGAGCCCCTCCCCGACCCGCACACGTCCTCCCCTGAGCGGGTCTCTGGGTCTCGGCCCCTCTCTCCCGGGCATTCCCCCCTCGGCCTCCCCGGCTTGGTAAAAAGTGGGCTTGGTGTGTGTCGCTCGCGTGGCTGTCATTAAGGCAGTGTGTTATTGTGCGCGGCTGAGTCACTGGCTCTTTGTGCGTTCAGCTGTATGGTAATGCAGACAGCACCTGCTCCCTGCACAATGCGGAGCGGGCGAGCTCCCCTCCGCGCGCGCCCAGGCCTCTGCAACAATGTCCGGCACATGTTCCAGGGCCCCCCCCTCCCCCCCGCCAACCTCTACACAACCGTCACCTTCGTAGGTTTTTACATGTCCGTCAGACACTAGAACTTTTGTTTTCGTTTTTTTTTTTTTTTTTTTTTTAAGGAAAACGAGTTTACTGGGAGGGCTGAGAACACAGTCTCACACAATGAGTTATCTAAATTGCTCTCACACTCACAGGCGGGATGGCGGAGGAAGTTGGGGCGTAGGCTCTTGCCAGTACTTTGGCATCCAGCTTTGTCCTGGACACGCACTCTGCCATGTCCTTCCTGGCCCTGTCTGCCCCTCCTCAAACCAAACCCCAGAGCAGCTTCATCGGGTGCAAGGGGTGCTCCTCGGGGTGTGTAGCCCCCCTGCACTGGCGAGAACGTGCGCTGTCTTCCACACTTGATCACAAAGTATAGGACGCACAGAAAGAAGGGAGCCCCTCTCGCACTGGACAAAGCCCCAGACAACAGCAATCTAAAAGTCCCTGTGAAGTCATCCACAGTGGTCTCCGGCCCTGGCACACTGGGAGGCCACTCTGTGGCTCCTTTCCAGGTGACCCAGCCCTCTAGCCATACCTCATCTCCTGAATAACTACAAAGTTGCAGCATCAACAGAGACCCACACTTGAGGTTTTCTGTCTGCCTCAGGGAAAGGCAGAGTTAATCAAAAGTAATGTTTCAGGCTGAGGTGCGGGGCAGGCTGGGACCCCACCGTGACCCCTGCAGTTTGTTTCAGAGCAAATGCAGGCTTCAGAAGTCCCTGACACCTCTGCCTTGGGAGCTGTCCTCCGCGTGCGCCCAAGGCTGGGCTGGGCTGGCTCCAATCCTAATTTAATCTTGCCACCTAGTGTCAGCGAGCCTTTTCCACCGGCTCTGCTTCCTACTTCAGAGAACCCCCTTCGTCAGTGCTCTGGAGCAGTTCACGGGGGCTGGGGGAGAGGGGGTGGGCAGAGGTTCTGGGCCGGGGAGAAAGAGACTTGAGGTCAGAATCCAGAATCCTCTGTGCCTGCGAGACACTGGGCATAGATTTCAGTAAGAAACAAAATATCAGGAACCTTTTAATTAGAAAATGGAAGTGGGGAAGCAGGCTCATTTGAATGCCTGTTTAGAAAACGAAATAAAAAGCTCCACGCGCAAGGGCTTAGACCTTGGGGGGAAACACTTGCCCCAAATCTTTAACAACCCCCCTTAGCATCAAGCATTTGTTAAACTGACATGGCACAGATTTCTCGATTACAGCGGCAAAGCGGGACTGAAAGGCATCGTAAAATCCATCAGAATCCTGCCCAAGGTTCATTCTTTTCCAACTTAATTTATGCCACGCGATTCTATATTGGGGAAATCAAGCAGAAAGCTCTTTTCTCCTCCCCCTCTCCTTCCTCTTCGCCCTCCTCCTCCTCCTCCTCCTTTGCCCCCACCCCTGAGCTGGTTCCTCTTCCCCTCCCTCTTTGGGGAGACTGTTTAACTTCAGGGTTTCTATGGGGCCTGTTGTAGTTTAACTCCTGCGCACCAGTAGCGGGGATGAACAAAGGAGAGACTCGAGGCCCGACTATTCACCCTTTCTCTGCACTTTAATTTTCATTGATTGGGAAGACAAGGGGAGCCCTTGGGGATGTGAGCTGGAGGGGGTGACACGCCTTTAGACGCCATCGGCCCCCTAGCCAGCCATCTGCTCCGAACCAAATGGCGTTTTTTCACTCCCTAACTGCATGTCTCTATACTCCCACAGCCCAGCGCCCGGAACCCCCCAACGGGGAGGGAGCAGAGACAGAGTTGGTTCCGCAGAGCGGCCTCCCCGTTGGCCCGGCTCCCCACGCACCATAAATCCTCACCTTGCTCACTAGGAAAAAACAGGAAACTTTCTTTTAAACACTTCTTGATGTCTCAGCAAATTTACTGTACAAAGTGAGGCTCATTAGGGTCAGCCTCACCCGATGGTGGTTTGTCTTTTGCAGGCATGGTGCACACTCCCAGAGGCTGAGGTGTGGGCTCCTGCCCCCCCTCCACGCTTCATTGGGCCCTTGGGATGGGAGCTCATCCTGGCGTCCTCTGGGTCCCCACTGCCCTTCCCCCTGAAGGTGAGGCGCCCACGTGGGCCGCAGAGGCCGCTGCCCAGGTTCAGTTTTCTGTGTAAACAAAGTGTGGAGGCTTGAGTGGGGCTTGTGTTCTCAGCCCAGCTGAAGGCTGTATACCCAACAGAGAGGTTCTCTTCTCCCTGAGAAGAATTAGGGTCCTTGTTCACAACAACAAAATAAAAAACTTCCAGGCAGCAAAGCTGGTGTTGGTCAAACATGCCAGCTCACTTGAGAAAAGAAGACGAAGCAGGGGGCGTCGAGCCTGCGTATTAATGAGTATTAGTATCGCCTCTCGCCCCTCACCCGCTTCTGCCCCTTCTGCGACAGCCACGGTTTTGGAATCTGAAAGCGGGCAGAATAGTAGGGGCACTGGCCTGCGGGCTGTGAATGCCTGGCTCCGCGCGCCGCGCCGCCGGGGGTCCCTCCTCCCCAAGGCCCAGCGCCGCGGTCCACCCGGCCGGCCGGCCGCTGCTGGGCTCTCCCCTAGCCGGCCCACTCGCCCTCGGCGGGGAAAAGCCAGGAGGGGCACCGAGCTCCCGCCCCTGTGCTGGGGCCAGCGGGAAGGGGGCGTGCAGCCTGCAGCGCACCGGGTCTCGCAAAGAGGGTCAGTGGCGGCCCGGGGGCGGCGGCCCCGCCGGAGCTCCCGACCTTCCTCGCGCCCCGGGCCGCGGGTCCCTGCTCTGTGGCCAGCCTTGAGGATCTTACTGCGAGGGGCAACCGCGCGCCTCCCACTCGGCCCGCTGGGAGCAGTGGTCGCGGGGTCGAGGCCAAACCGGGCGTGTATGGAGCCGGACAGGGGCCCGGGCGTGCGAGGAGCCTCGGGCCTGCGAAGGCACGCGCATATCTGCACGCAAGCGCGCCCGCCCCGCACCAGCCTCGCCCAGAGCCCGCACAGCCCCGCCGCGGCCCCCGCGCCGCCTCATCTCCATGACAAAGCGCGGTTACCTGCGCCGGCACCGCGGGCGCCTTTGTCCTGGGATCCGATTACGCGGCAGCTGCTCGCGGCCGCCCGCGCCAGGCCCGAGCGGCCCCTCCGAAGCCCCTGCCCACGGGGCGGGCCCGAGCCGGAGCCGGGGCCCGGGACGGTCGGTGGGGGCCGTACTGACCGGTTTAGCGTGCGCTGGGCCAGAGACCCGCGACACGGAGCGGGCGCCCCGGAAGGCTTCCTGGAGGCGGTGGCGTCGCCCAGCGGGCACTAGGCGGGGCCGCGGTGTGGGTCCGAGGTTGGGAGGGCGTGGCCCGCGGGCACCGGTGGTGGGGTCCGGGTCGGTGCCGGTCCGGGCGGTCACCGCGACTCTGCGCAGAGCGACCAGCCGAGAAAGGCACTGAGAGGGCGGCGGGCGCGGCCCCCGTGGCCCGCGGCGTCCCCGTGCCTCCGCGCGCCCTCAGCGAGCGCGGCGGGGAACAGATGTGGGCACCTGCGGTGACAGGCCGCATATGTTCCCCCATTCACAGGCATTCAGACGCCGCCACAATGAACGGCCTTTGTGCGCCGAGTCACTAATGTATTAATCTGCTCTCCCCAGAGCACCGGCCTGTTTAATTTTTCACCAGCAATAACATCTGATCTAATCCTTAAATCGGCTCCCAAAAGCCTTCCCTCCCGCCCACCCCCTCCCGACGAACGTGTGAAGTTATTCAACCTTGCACCTGTTGCTGCTGAGTGGGGCGTGGGTCGTGGCCAGTGTGCGGTGAGGCTCCCCGCCCGCACGTGGTGCCAGCGAGGGAGGGACCGTAATTACGAGGCCGGCGCACGCACCCCTCCCGCGCAAGGGCCGGGTAGCATGTACACAAGGTTCCCATGGGCCTTTTTGTGTATTAAACTCTAGTGGTTATTATAAATATCGGTCAATGGGCCTCACCGCGAAGGTAACATAAATCTCAGATGTAAGACCTCGGTTTCCTCAGCACTTTCGCAGCTCGCCTCCTTTATCTTAGCATCCCTCATTCTATTTGGTTTGTTTTCGACCACAATGAGTCCTTTAGCCCATTGTGGCTGACACAATGCACATGGACATCAGACTGTGAATGAAGACAGAGGCCATTTAAACAAACCTCTCTCCTTCCCCTCCCTTGTATATGAATGGGCCTTCTGCGCTGGCTGCTAGGATACCGGCTTTCCAAACCCTCCTCCAGCAAATGGGCTGTGCAGAAAGGGACCCGAAGGACACACGGGAAGGGGAGCACTGGAGGGAGAGGGGCAGGCCCAGGCAAGATTTCCACTTTCAGGTCGGTACGTTTCTGAGTGTTTTCTAAGCACTGTGGGTCTGGCTTTGCCGCGAGTCCTTCCTTCCAGTCATTTCCGTTCCTAGCCCCTCGCATCAGGAAACACAGATGGGGACAGCAGTCACCACCATGATTCATCTTGGCTCGTTTTCTCTCAGGAAAACGGAACGCGGTGTGCGTAGCCATCACAACCAGTATCTCAGGTGCCCGGATTACTGATGGACTGTGGTGGTGGTTGGAGCAGCTCTATTATCACTACTAAGTGGACAGAGCAAGATACAGAGTGCTTCCAGGTGGGCACAGGCCCAGGCCCTCAGTGTTGGCAGGGATCCACCCCACCCACTGCCAGCAGAGAGCCCTTCACTCCTCAGCTTGGAGCCAGCCAGCTCTCTAGACAAATGGGAACCACGATTGACTTAGAGCAGGTGGAGCTGGGGCCAGACATGGTAGGAAGTGGACGATGCCTCTATTTCCTCTTTACTCTCATTCACTCACCATCACAGCGCTGGGCTCCACAGTGAAACTGGACCTGCCCTCTGCCCCCATGCAGATCAGGGGGTGTGTGGGGGGTGTCCAATAGTTCTCCTGATATTCCATTTTATGGAACAGATCTTATGGGATTAAAATTTCTTTGTGAAACCAGTGAGACCATCTTTCCTAGAAGTTCAGGTTCTTTTTTCTTTTTTTTTTTTTTTTCCAGATTTATGTATTTATTTGAAAGGCAGAGTTACAGAGATAAAGGGGAGAGACAAAGATCTACCATCTGCTGGTTCACTCCCCAGATGACTGCGATGGCTGGAGCTGGGCCAAGCCAAAGCCAGGAGCCTAGAACTCCATCCATGTCTCACACGTGGGTGGCAGGGGTCCAAGCACTTGGGCCATCATCCACTGTTTTCCCAGGCTTGTTAGCAGAGAACTGGATCAGAAGTGGAGCAGCTGTGACACTAAGGTTGGGGGCCCATATGGTGGGTGGCTTAACCCACAGCACCACAAAAACGCTGGCTCTAGAAATTCAGTTTCTTTAATAAATACAGAACTAGGCAGGTTTTCTCTTCTGGGTTCAAGGAATTTCTTGCCTATCTAAAGTTGTCCAGTGTTCCTTTGTCCATTTGCTGTGAAATATCTCCAGTGATAATGTCTTCCATAATCTGTATTTTCTCTCCTCAGGATCAGAACTAGGTACTTCAAACAGCTGATGGAAAATGGAATTAAAAGGTAAATTCATTTTAGTGGTGTTTTCATAATCCGCACTTCCTGTGAGTGTTCTGGAGCCCCTGCAGTGTCGTCTTCGTTAGTTCTGTTGCTGCAGTCCAAGAACCGTCTATTGTTTCCTGGGCATTTATGCAGACCCAGCAGAAATCAGGACAGCCACAGACTCACCACTCTGCCCCTCCTCCCCCCACCAGATCCTCCATCCTTCACCTCCTGAAAACAGCAATTTTTGTGTCTCAACTTCTGGCTGTTCAAAGTAAGAGGACAAATTCTCTAAGAATTACTGCTTCCTGGGTAGAAGCTGAAACAGATAGGATCCTTTTGGTTGCCAAGTAACAGAAAAGCCTGATTCAACACTTACCTGCATCATCTCAAGTAACTGATTTATAATTGAATGTTAGTGAACTTGGCAGCTCAGCCACATCATCTGAGCCCAAAGGACCCTTCATCTTTATGCTCTGCCATGCTGAGCCTGTGGGTAAGCTCTGTTTCCTGACTGCTTTATCTGCCACCATCCCAGACACCAGGGACATAGCAGTGTTTCCCATCTTTTATCCCCAGTGAAACACTTCAGGAGCATTTCATGTACACCAATTATGACAAAATTAGTATTTTTGTGGCTGTAGCTTTTTGGAAGGTAAATTTACTCTTATGAAATCTTTGGCTCAAGTGGTGTTGTATGCGTGGAAATTCAGTTCAGCATCCAAATAAAAGCTATTTGTAAATAAATCTTGCAGTCTATTTAAAGGGTCAACACGTACCAAGAAACATCTGTTCCAGACTTCCCCCAGCCACCCCCATTTAATTTTCTGTTTCCTTCTTCACTGGAGGGAAGTCTTCTTCCTCTTCATCATTTCACTCTCCATTAACCCCCAGCTTTAACCTACAGGTGTTCTTTTTTCTCCCTTTCTCTCCTTCACTCCGTCCTTAGATCCTCTCACACGGAGAGTCTGTGATAGGAAGCAGGAGGTGGTAACCCTTGGCCTCAGAGAGACGTGGAGTGTCTCTGACCTTGCCCTCGTTCCCTGAGGAGTTGCAGTAATGTTAGAAAGAGGTGGACTCCACAGATTGCAGTCTGAGTAAATTGTATCACTGATTACCACTTGCACTAGTTATTTAACCACTTTTCAAAACAACTTTTTCTCTTATCAAGATAATATACTTACAGATTTTATCAAATAGTGTTTCTAGATTTGTAGTAAAGTTAGCAGATGTCCACAAATTCCTTCTCAATTCCTTCCTCTATCTTTACTTCTTAGCTACTTCCAGATTTTATTTTTTAAATATTTTTAAAAATTGATTGATTTGCAATGCAGAGCTACAGAGGGAGGGAGAGAGATTTACCATCTGCTGGTTCACTCCTCAAGTGGCCTGGACAGCCAGGTCTGGGCCAGCTGAAGCCAGCAGCCAGGAACTCCATTCTGGTCTCCCATGTGGGTGGCAGGGGCACTTGGGATTATTTTCCACTGCCTCCCCAGGCATATTTTCAAGGAGCTGGATCAGAAATGGAGCAGCCAAGACTCATACCAGCACCGGTACCACAAATAGCAGCCTATCCACTGAGTCACAACACTGGCCTCCTCTTCTGGATTCTAAAAATGTCAGCCTGTCTTTTCAGTTGTGGATGCCCAGTTCTGGGGATCTTCAACCTCACTTCCTAGACACACACTTGTAACAGGATGTCACCCTCCTTTTCCCAAAAACAGGTACAGCATCCTTTTGATGAAATTACCATTCAATAGTTTCCTTATAATTATGTAGTGATTATTCCCAACTGAAGCAATGCTGTAATGACTTTCCTTTCCTGTACATCGTTTTGTCTTTGCTGGATGCAGAACTTGCTTATTTATTTGCTTGCTGACTTTCCTATGTAGCTATTACTTGGCATCACCAAACTCTGATTTATTCATCCTTGATGCTACCAAATGCCTGCAGTGGCCCACGGGGCCAAACCCAGGAGCCAAGAACTCAATCCCAGTCTCCTTTGTGAGTAACAGGGACCCAATTACTTGAGCTGTCACCCTAGTGGTCTGCACTCTGGTCTGCACTAGTAGGCATATGGAGTCAGCATCAGGAGCAGGTACTGAACTAAGTCACTGTGATGTGGGAAACAGGCATAGTAAATGAGGTTTCAACAGCTAGACCTGCCCCTCCTCCTTTAAAATATTCCAACACATCAATTATTCCATGGGCTTCCATTTTATTTTTTTTTTTCTGGGAATGCTTCTGGAGGTCTCTACCCCCAATTTAGAAATTTCTTATTTTCATCATGGAACCTCTATTCCTCATGCTTTCCACTTGGATTCTCTTTTTCTGGACCCTAAACCTCCCTCTTTTTGACACTTGAATTTTAGAGAATATTTCTGGGATAAAGTATATGGTGTTTAGGTGGCTGGAGGTTTTAGGTGTACTTTTTTTAAGATTTATTTATTTGAAAGGCAGAGTTTCAGTGAGAGAGGAAGAAACAGAGAGGGATCTTCCATCTGTTGGCTCACTCCCCAAATAGCCATTAGCAACCAGGGCTGGGCCAGGCTGAAGTCAGGAGCCAGGAGCTCCACCTTGGTCTCCCACATGGGTGGCAGGGGCCTAAGCACTTGGGACATCTGCTGCTGCTTTCCCAGGAGCATTAGCAGGGAGCTGCGTAGGAAGAGGAGCAGCCAGGACACAAATCAATGGCCACATGGAATGCAGGCATTGCACTCCATGGCCTAACCCTCTACTCCACGATGCTCCCAGCCCGAAAGTGTACATTTCTGAAAATACATCTGTCCTACCCACAGACTTACCTGGTGTTTTGACCAACAGCCATGCTCTTTCTTTGATTCTCCAGTTTTGAAGGTCATGATCCAGTGAATTTCAGCTTCTTGGAGCTCTGTGGTAAACTCCATGCCATCCTATCTGACCCCTTAAACGGACGCTGCTTTGCTCCTGGTGTTCTGAATCTTGTGACGCTGCCTTGGCCTGCGTGGGTCTCTTCAGTGCTGCTGTGCTGCCACAGCTGTTCCCCTTTTCAGAGTGAGAACACCATGATCTGGGGAGTTTTCCTGAACTCTGTTTATTTTTTTAAAAGATACATTTGAAAGGTGGCAGCAGTTGGCGGGGGTAAAGTAAAAGAGATAGAGGGAGGTGTCTTCCATCGTCTGGTTTACTCCTCAAATGGCTGCAAACAGCTAAGGCTGGGCCAGAGCCAGGGACTCTGTCCACATCTTCCATGAGGACAGCGGGGGCCCAAGTACTTGGACCATCGTCTGCTGCCTCCCCAGACACAATAGCAGGGAACTAGATAGGAAGTGTAATAGCTGGGACTCAAACCAGCACTCTGATATGGGATGTGGGCATCCCAAACAGTGGCTTTACCTGCTGGGTCATGACGCTACCCCCTGCTTTTCGAATTTGGAAGAGCTCACTGTTACTCTGACTGTCCTGTATGTGTCTTTTTCTTTCATGGGTATATTATATTCAGGGACTACAGATAGTTTTTTAATAACATTTTTCCTCCTAGTATCTTTATTTTTTTTCCTTTTTGGCTGTTCTCCACAAATGTCTTTTGCTCTTGATTATCCGCATATATTCAGGAGCGAGGCAAATGTGCTGTTGGAAGTTCCGTGCAGCCTGTGAGGACTGCCAGCTGGTGCCTCGCGGGGCGGTGAAGGGGCTCTGGGCTGCCGGCCTCCACCGCTGTGCACACTCCAGTGTGGGTCGCCCCTCACAGCCCGGGTTTCCTACCTCCTCAATCCTGCCTCTCAGACCCTCTGGGCCTCAGGCTTAGTACACCCCGGTCCCAGTCCACTCAGGCTGCCACACAGCCAGGATGGTTTACCCACGAGAGGCACTGGCTCCCCGCAGCTCTCAGGTGGCGGCCTCATCAGGCCCGACTCCTCAGACTGCGCTTCCGGTAACACCACACAGCCCATTTCTGTCACCTGAGGATTTCGGAGGCGCGGTGGTCGTCGTCGCGCGGTTGAGATGCGAGTTTGAGTCCCAGCTCCGTCTCCTGCTCACGTGCAGCTTGGAGCAACATGGCTCCAGCGGTCGGGTCCTGGCCACCCACACGGGCGCCCGGCTGGCCTCCTCCTAGGCCTGGCCTGGCCCCACCTCAGCTGTGGGCCGGCTCTGGGCAGTGGCCAGTGGGTGAAGCCCTGCGTATTCCTCTCGAATTTTTAAAAAGTTAAAATATAAAAGAAGAATAGTGCATTGTGGCGGGACACGCACTGCCAACCTTACCACACGTCTTATCTCCTAGCATGCACTGTGTGTCCGCAGCCACGCTCCCCAGAACCAGAGGCCACGCGGCGGGCTGGGGAGGGCGCGGAGCCCGCGGTCGGGGCGGGCTGCCTGGGCTCAGGTCATCCGTCCTCACTCCTCTTCTCGCGGGTGCGTTCGGCTGCGGGCTGGCTCAGGTAACCGACGCCGGCGTCCGGGAGGCGCGCAGGGATCCCGTCCCCGGACCCCGGCGGGTGCTCCGTGCGGGCTCCTGCGGCCTCCGCACACGGGCACGCGGGCGTCAGGCCGCCACCCCACCTGCAGCACGGCTTGTGCGGGGCAGGGCCTGCAGGGCTCCTGCCTCGCCAGCGCCCGGGCATCCGCCCGTCCGCCGGTTGCGGGGCAACGGCCCTCGGCGTCGCGCCCTTGGCGCCTGCGCGCCTCGCCCCGCTCCGCCAGGGCCGCTGGGGCGGGGCCGCCGAGGCTCCGCCCCCGACCCCGCGGTGGGGCGGGTCCTGGGGCGGAAGCGGAAGTGAGCGGGCCCGCGCGGCGGGCAGAGGGCGGACCGGGGGCGTCTGCGGCTGGTGTTGGTGCGTCTCTAGGTAGGGCCGAGCCGAGCGCCCCCGCCTCAGCCGCGGTGGCCGCCGTGGTCCCGCCGCCCCGTCTTCGGGGCAGTGTGCGCGCGCCTTTCCCCTCGGGCTCCCGGGCCGCCCCTCCTGCGCTCAGGGCTGTCAGGTCCGGGCATGGGCCGCGAGGGACAGGGCTGTCAGGTCCGGGCATGGGCCGCGAGGGACAGGGCTCCTGGGCACCCTCGCAAGGGCGGGCCGCCGCGCCCGGCGCTCGTAGGGGTCGGGCCCGGCGCGGCCCGCGGTGCCGGGGACGGGTGGCCGGCGGCTGGCGTGCGTGCAGGGGGCTCCGGGGAGGCGGGGCACCTCGGGAGCGGCTGCGCCGGCCGGGACCCGGCTTGGCCGCCCTGCATGGCGTCTGCTGTGTGTGGCCGCGCTCTGCCGTTGGCACAGTCCCCACCGCTCTCCGGACGCCGATCCTCGCCCCCCGTGGTTGGGGTCCCTTATGTCCGCGAGCTGCGCCCCAGCCGTGTCAGGTCCCCGGCCTCTGACCTGTTGATACCAGCCCTGGACCACCTTACCTTGCAGTCACTTGGCTTGTTTCATTCGTTTATTTATTTCATTTTTATTTGGAAGGCAGTGAGAAGACGGCTCTTCCATCCGGTGGTTCACTTCCCAAATGCGGCCACAAAGGGGACTGGGCCAGGCCACAGGAGCTCCATCCTGGTCTCCCACGTGGGTGGCAGGAACTGGGCCACTTGGGCCGGCTGTCTCTGCATCAGCAGGAAGCCGGGTTAGAGGCACGGCAGCCGGGGTTTGAACTCAGGCACTCTGATGTGGAAGGCCTGTGTCCCAAGCAGCGACTTCACAGTTGTTGCCCCATTGTTTAAATTGCGGGCACGTGATCTTGCAAGCATACTGCAACTTCTGGTCACCTCCGGCCAGCTGAGAAGACTGCTGTAGGCAGCATCTGAGGTTCTGACCATCCGTGGACCTGAATCTGAGTATCGGTTAATGGGGCAGATTTACCGTAGAACTGAAGAAGTTAGGGCTTCTGGTCCCTCACGTATGGGGCTCCGTCTGTCATGCCAGGGCCTTAACAGTCGGGTTTGTAATTTGCATGCTTTTTTTCTTCAAAACAAAATATTTATTTGAAAGACAAAGTGACAGAGAAAGAGGTCTTTCGTCCTCTGGTTCACTCCCCACATGGCTGCAGCCGCTGGGGCTGGGCCGATCTGAGCCAGGAGCTGGAGCTGCGTCCTGGTGTCCCATGTGGGTGGCAGGAGCGCAGGTATTTGGGTCGTCTTGCAGTGCTCGCCCAGGTACATTAATAGGGAGCTGAGCTGAAAGTGGAGCAGCTGAGACTCACACCGGCACCCTGCAGTGGTGTGGGCATCCCAAGCAGCAGCTTACGCTGCTGCACCACAAGGCTGGCCCTGTGGAGTCTTCTTCAAGAGGGACTCCAGGCTTGGGCCTGTAAAATGCCGTTTGTCCTGCTGCTGTGAGATCTGCCTTCTCCCTCTGTCCTTGCCCTCCTGACCGCTGCCTCTTGTAGTGATGATTGAGGCTTGCAGAGAAAATGTGAACAAGGAACTGATGCATTTTTTAAAGATTTATTTATTTACTTGGAAGTCTGAGTTACACAGAGAGAGAAGGAGAGGCAGAGAGAGAGAGAGGTCTTCCATCCGATGGTTCACTCCCCAGTTGGCCGCAACAGCTGGAGCTGCGCCTATTAGGAGCCAGGAGCTTCTTCCAGGTCTCCTCAGCAGGTGTAGGGACGCAAGCACTTGGGCCGTCTTCTACTGCCTTCCCAGGCCATAGCAGAGAGCTGGATCGGAAGTGGAGCAGCCAGGACTCGAACCAGCGCCCACATGGGATGCTGGCCCTGCAGGTGGTGGCTTCAACTAGTACAACAGGGTCAGACCGGCGCTGATCCATTTGTTTTGCTGTTCTGTCAGTAGAGAGATGTGAAAGCTTGGTGACGGAGCGTGCTGGGCCCAGGCTCTGTGACTTGTGTCCCAGGTTGTCACTGTGGAGTTGCCACCTCTTTCAGAAGAGGTTGATGAGGACACGTCACCTCGTTGAGATTTGGAGCAGCTTGGTGCTGTGGAAATGGGTCAGACACTGGACATCCATTCACAGGCCTTGACTTGGTTAGGAATGAGGCACCCTAATGCCATGGGTTGTTTTTTTCTTTATAATTTTTTTAAAATATTTATTTGAAAGTTACAGAGAGGAAGAGGCAGAGGCAGACAAAGCCACATGGGGGGAGGGTTGTGGTTTCCATCCGCTGGTTCACTCCCCAAATGGGATGGGCCATGCTGAAGCCAGGAGCCTCATCCGGGTCTCCCATGTGTTTGCAGAGGCCGAAGGACTTGGGTCATCTTCCACTGCTTTCCCAGGCACATTAGCAGGGAGCTGAATCAGAAGTGGAGCAGCCAGGACCGAACCAGTGCCCATGTGGGACAGATAAGGACATCAGTGATGTAGAGAGGTGCAGTGATTTGTCTTCAGTCACACCACAAGTGAGGGCCTGCAGTGGCCCAGTCAGAAACAGATGAATGAAGGCCACCTCCTGGGCACTGATTTCCCCACTGCGGGTGGAACCAGCACTTACTGGGAGCATTCGTGTAGAATGGGCCAAGTTGCATCCTGCAGTTTGGCTGTGTCCATAGCTGTCTGCAGGCATCATGTAGGTGACGTACATCAGAAAGGTCATGGGAAACTGAATTACAAGCTAAGTTTATTTTGGTGCAAAAATTTTGAAATGCATGCATATATGAAGTTTTCAAAAAGTTTACAGAAAATGTGTATTAAAAAATCGCAGGGCTGGCATTGTGGCATAGTGGGTAATGCCATTGTGTGCAGTGCAGACATCCTATATGGGTGCCAGTTTGTGTCCTGGCTGTTCCACTTCCAATCCAGCTCCCTGCTAGTGGCCTCAGGAAAAGCAGCAGAGGATGGCCCAAGTGTTTGGGTCCCTGCACCCATGTAGGAGACGCGGATGAAGCTCCAGCCTTTAGCTTGGCCCTGTCTTGACTGTTCAGGCCATCTGGGGAGTGAACCAGTGGATGGAAGATGGATTTCCCCACCCCAGTCTCTGTAACTCTGACTTTCAGATAAATAAATCTTTAAAAATGCATGAGTTTCAAAAAACTTTTTGCACCAAAATAAAGTACTAATTAAGCTTTCCATGGACTTTTTGAAGTACTGTTGTATATCCTATGGTTTAAAAGTGGGCAGTATTAACAGTGTTTTATTAGGTCTTTAGTGCAGAGAATATGGACATTACTATAAATACATTTATAATAAAACCATGGCAAACTAGGACAAGAGGAAAGTAACTTTCTGAGTAGCAGGGTTTTCTGGATAGTTTAGGTTTTTTTCTCTTAAGCCCCGAAGTATCCCATTTAGAATGGGAGTCTTTCTGAAACGTTTCTCTGCGTTCTGAATGTGGATAACATTTCCTTAATGGTCTCCTTGGACATAATTGGTTCTGTTGTGATGCAAGCACTAGTGAGTGTTCCGAGGCCTCTCTTGTTCTCTCCAGCTGTTTGGCTGCTGGCCTTCAGAGTGTTAGCTTTTCCATCCCTTTGTCTCCCTGTGTCAGCTGCCATTACACCTGCCTACAGTGGCCTGGTCCGTGCTTTCCCTTCTGTGGGTTTAGGAGCCAGTTGTTGGAACTGGTGAGAATAATAGTCCATGGATGATAAAAGCCTGGGCAAGTTCCAGGTTGTTTCAGCTTTAATTGGTGAACTCTGGCTTGTACTGACTGTTCTTATCCTGACTTCTGGGTCAGTGAGGCATTGCTGAATCGGTGTATGTGTGTATTTGCTCTCTGTTCATGACGTTGGTTTTCACAGTGTGTTTCTTCAGCCTCTGTGGGGTGTCCTAGGATTGCCATGGGCAGGACAAGGCCAGAGGCCCTCCTCAGTCCCATTTGTCCCAAAAGAGGGGCAGTAAGTGTGCATAACCTGTGGGAAGGAAATATCTAAGGGGATGCATCCTACAGGTGAGCCTTTGGCCCTCTTGGCAAGCATGAGAATCAGCAGCAACCAGGCCACCATAGCTGTCACTGTGTTGGGTGAAGGGTGAAGTCTAGGGTCTCAGGCAGGTGCCTGGGCCTCACATGTTACCTGTGCCATTGGTGGCCTCCTTTGCTTTGTGGGTGGAGTCTTTGACCAAAGAGGATGAAGAAAACGGATAATGTGTCTAGTCCAGTCGAACTAGAGGGGACGTCTGCTCTGTGTGGATTTGTATGTATGTACATGTATATGCACATACAATATATATAAATATATTTTAAAGGCAGAAACTAACAGATTTCTCTATTCTCTAGTTCATTTCCCCAAATGCCTATAATAGCTGGGCCTGGGCCAGGCAGAAGACAGAACCCAGAGCTCATTCCAGGTCTCCCACATGGGTGGCAGGGACCCAACCACTTGAAGCATCATCTGCTGCCTTCCAGGGTGTGCGTTAGCTGGCAGCTGGAATTGGGAGCTGAGCTGGGACTCAAATCCAGGCGCTTTGATGTGGAATGTGGGTATCCCAAGGGGCGTCTTAACCACTGCACCAAATGTCTGCCCCAGCTGTACTTACTTAAAACCCTGTAGTTGGAACCATTTTGACATATGTGTGCCCACCCC
The DNA here is from genome assembly GCF_051225735.1 of Oryctolagus cuniculus. Classification (NCBI taxonomy): domain Eukaryota; kingdom Metazoa; phylum Chordata; class Mammalia; order Lagomorpha; family Leporidae; genus Oryctolagus; species Oryctolagus cuniculus. Next base: position 209,443 of record NC_142871.1, on the reverse strand, counting down.
TACCCCCACTGTCCTCTGAATGTCAAAGGGCCTTGGCTTCCTTGGGAGATCTGTCCCCACGGTCACGGACCATCTCGTTCACTGCTGTTACCTCACTCTTAGCACCACAGGACCTATAAGTACTAGGTGAGTATTTTCCAAGTGGATGTCGGAATTTGGCTGGGCTGAGGTCTCAAGCCCGTGGTATTTCTTTGGGGGCGCAGAAGGAGTCTCTTGCAGCAGGAAGTGGGGCTCTCTATCCTCTGGTCTTGGCCTCTTCCAGAATAGGCAGCCACAGTAGCCAGTGTCCTTGATGGCCCCTGTGCATCTCTGGTTTGTCTTGTCTCTGTCCACTCTCACTGCTCAGGCAGAGCAGTGCTCTGAGCTGCACTTAGGAGCCTTGAGGGATGCGCACGCTTCTCACGGTCTGTAGAGCCCCTATCCCTTGCTGGCCCTGTCTGTTCCAGACCCGTCTCCTCACTTTTATCCCTTTAAACAGAAGTTCTAGCCAAACGAAGGTTGGCCAGTACATTTACAGTATAAATGCAATTGCAAGATAAGTTTAGCATCTACTTAATACATGTTTTAAAAACCCAAGAAACAATCATTTAGAGGCTGGTGTTGTGGCATAGCAAGTTAAGCTGCTACCTGTGACGTGGACATTCCGTGCGGGCACTTGTTTGAGTCCTGGCTGCTCCACCTCTGATCCAGTTCCCTACTAATCTGCCTGGGCAAGCAGTGGAGAATGGCCCAACCGCATGGGCCCTGCCACTACTTGGGAGACCTGGATGAAGCTTGTGGCTCCTGACTTTGGACTGGCCCAGCCCTGGCCATTGCAGCCATTTGGGGAGTGAACCAGCAGGTGGAGGATTTTTCTCTCTGTAACTCTAACTTTCAAATAAAATAAATCAATTTTTTTTAAAGAAGCACTCCTTTAACAATTTTAAAAAATTATTTATTGGTTGATTTATTTATTTGAAGGTCAGAGTGACAGAGGGAGATCCTGCATCTGCTGGTTCACTCCCCAAATGTCCACAACAGCCTGTCTGGGCTAGGCCAAAGCCAGAGGCCAGGAACTCCTAGGTCTCCCACATGAGTGGTAGAGACCCAAGTACTTGAGCCATCACCTGCTGCCCCTCAGGCATCTTAGCAGGGAGCTGGATCAGAAGCAGAGTGGCCAGGACTTGAGCTGGCACTAGATTGTCACAGATGGCTGTTTAACCTCAGCCACAGTGCTGGCCCCATTTGACAGTTTATTTAAAGTAGCTCATGACCCTTTGAACTTTTCCTGTCCCATGCCGGTGTTCCTGCTTCCCTCCGGCCTCCAGGACCATCGTGGGTCCGGCTCTGGGTGGGGTCTCCCCACCGCACGCTCCCTCGCTCTCTTCTGTCTGCCCTGCGGTTACACCCCTTGATAGTGGCTTTGGAGCCGTTTCCCTGCTAGAGGGCAGGGACCCTATTTGTCTGGCTCATATCTCAGTGTCCACTATCATGCCTGATAGACCGCTACCTGCTTGATGAGTAAGCCAAATTTATTTTCAAATAAATTGTCCAGTGTTGTAGAAGAGAACTGAGTAACAGATGGGTTGTCATTGGCACAGCGTTGGAGAGAGTTAACCAGTGCGTCTTGTGCTCTGTCTCACAGCGTCGTGTCTAAGAGTCACTACAAGGAAGTGGTCAGGGATGAGCTCCCGATCTCTATACAAGAGTGATTCACATTCTTATATGTGCAGTGCTGGGAATGATCTGAGTGCCCCATGGCAGGACTGATGCTTCTCGTCCTGTCCGTGTTGTGTGTGTGCTAATGACGGCACTGTGGGGAGTGCTGGCTTGTCCGTTGCAAACTAAGACACAGGCAGACTGGAGAAGTATGACCCCCGTGGAGTGACTGCAAGAGAGTGAGCCACCAGGCGCATGTCCACGACACTGAGGATAGCTTAAAATTATTTTCTGCAGAGAGCACACTTTTTAAATCAGAAAGTTTTAACAAGTAAGTACATTTCCCAACATTAAAAAGTAATCTGGGGCTGGGGTTGTGGTACAGCAGGTTAAGCTGCTGCCTTTGACCTTGGCATCCCATGTTAGAGTGCCAGTTTGCAGGCCAGCTGCTCTGCTTCCGATCCAGCTTCCTGCTATGTGCCTGGAGGCAGTGGGGGATGGCCCAGGTATTGGACTCCTGCCACCCAGGTAAGTGGCCCTGGGGAGTGAACCAATGGATGGAAGATAGCTCCCTTTCCCCCATTCTGCCTTTCAAATAAATAAGAATAATTTCTAAAAAGTAATCTATTTATAAAAATCATAAATAGCAGAACTTTGTTGAATTTCATATGGCTTTGTTTTAAATTTTGAGGTAATAAGTTTTCTGACTAGTGCTGGCCTGACTTTACTAAACTTAAAACTGATAAACGGTGGATGTTGACAGTGTAAATGAAATCACAGCACAGCAGTTCACGAGGTGCCGGCGAGGAAGAGGGAGTGTGCTGAGGAAGGGCCTCCTCGGGACTCACTGCTGAATGGTGGTCAGCACTCGGTTCTGTTTCCTGGAGTGGTTCCTGTGTACAGCACTGTGCTGCCGGCCATCAGCCCATGGCATAGCTTGAAGAGAGTGCCTTCATCTGGGAGTCATGGCCAGGCTGTGTTCTGCGGTGACCCCTGGGCCCCCGAGACTGGACCTCGGGACTGAGATTTTTACAGACTTTCTCATTTGCATGGGGTTTCTCTGAGGTTCCAGTGTTAAAGAAAACCCTGGTGTTAGAACACAAGGAAGACCCCATTTAGGACTGGCGGTAGAGGGGGGTGCCGGGACTCACTGAGCACAGTACAGAGGGCTGGAGTTGTGCAGCCAGCAAGCAGCATGAGGGGATGGGTGGGGCTGTGGGGGCCCCTTGTGAAGGCAGCCCCTCGGGACTGGATATCAGGGCTGGGTTCTCGCTGAAGGCCAAGACCGAAGCATGGTGAAGAGAGCTCCGGGCCTAATACAGTGTGAGGGAGCCCTGCACAGAGGCCCTGCGAAGCCTGACTGGGACTGTTGTCGTTTGTTCACGTTCCTGTGTGTGCACTCACATGGCTCGATAAACACTGAGCAAATGCAATCCCATGTGCTGGTGTGGGATAAATACGAATCTCTCAAGATGTTCAGACCCTGTGCTCAGTTTCTGGGGGTGTTTCTGAAATCCCCAGAAGTTTCTCTTGTGTAGTGGGGTGAGTAGGGAGGAGAGGAGCAGCAGAGGAGGACTCTGGCACTCCTCCAGCCATGGGGACATCTGTGGGGTAGCCAGACCCAACTAGCAGTTGCCACTGGAGAAAAATTGTTACATACTTGGAAAGAAAGCAAGGTCAAAAGAAAACTCATGTCTTGTGTTGCCTCGCCAAGCCTTCGTCTAACAGTTTCCCCAAGAATGTTTTCTTTCTTTTTTTTCTTTTTAAGATTTATTTATTTATTTGAAAGTCAGAGTTACACAAAGAGAGAAGGAGAGGCAGAGACAAAGAGGTCTTCCATCCAATGGTTCATTCCCCAATTGGCTGCAATGGCTGGAGCTGCGCTGATCCGAAACCAGAAGCCAGGAGCTTCTGGGTCTCCCACGTGGGTGCAGGGGCCCAAAGACTTGGGCCATCTTCTACTGCTTTCCCGGGCCATAGCAGAGAGTTAGATTGGAAGTGGAGCAGCTGGGACTCGAACCGGCGCCCATATGGGATGCCGGCACTGCAGGCAGCGGCTTTACTCGCTACACCACAGTGTCGGCCCTGAGAATGTTTTGTTTTCTCACAGAGTGTACCTGTCTCACCTGCTGACCACTGCTGAGGGAGAGCAGCTGCTGATGTGTAGATGTGTGGGCAGACACAGCCAGCTGCTCCAGGCCGTGGCCTTGTTGTCTAGCGTTAGCCTGTGGTGGTGCCTTTCTCTTTGGACTGGACTCAGCTCTTCCTGTGCTGCCTTCGAGCTGCCTCGCCAGTCAGTCACCGTTTGCGTGCGTTCTGACCGAGTCTGCCAGCGTCTGTGCTTTGGCACAGCAGGGATGCAGAGTGTGTCTCAAGGCAGCCGCAGCCGCTGGATGCTGCTGCTCTTCTATGGGCTGTCTACAAGCCATTGTCCCTGTGTCCACAGTGACCTGGATGGCAGTCCCTGCACTGCATACGGCATCTGTTGGGGTCAGGTAGGGTTGGTGTCTGTGCTGAGCTGCACGGTTGATCTCTGCGCACAGTAAAGCTGAGAGGTTGTGAGTACAGGGGCTTCTTGGTCCTCTTTCCCACTTGCCCGTATCCTGGTGTCCTGGTGCCCTGCGCCTGGCGGCACTGCATGCGTTGGTGCCGTTTCCCAAGCCCTTTGTGGGCTGCCTGAGGGCAGCAGTTCTCTGCAGTCTTTATTTGGCCACAGGCGGAGTTGACGAACTGTGTGTGTGCCTGTCGTTGGACTTGTTCGTGTGTTCATTCAGGTCCTCTCAGCTCCCCCGCCCCACGCCTGACTCTGTGTGACCAAGCCGTCTGGGAGAGGCCCTGACCGGCAGTGCCTCCCCCAGAGTCTCAGACTGTAGTTTGGGCAGTAAGACTTTTGTGTTTCATTTTCTTTCAAAGACAACTATTACCTAGATAATGCAAATTATGCAAATTTCTTGTATAATTTGTAGGAAGAGTGAATTTTATATATATTTTCAGTCATCGCATAATGACTAGCTGTGCACAACAGAAATTGTGAAATACTTCCAGTGATATCCTCGGGGTATGCACTTGGCGCCGCAGTTAAGACATCACTTGGGATACTCTCGTTCCACACTGGAGTGCCTGGGCTGGAGCTGGCCCAGCTCTGCTTCTGGTTCCAGCTGCCTCCTGATGTGCACCAGGGAGGCAGCAGGTGTCGGCTCAGGTAGTTGCATCCCTGCCCCCACATGAACGACATGGATTGAATGCGCTGCAGCTGGCTTCAGCCTGGTCCATACCCAGCTGTTGTAGGCGTTTAGGGAATGAACCAGTGGGTGGAGGATCTCTGTGTATCTGTCTCTGTGCTATTTAAATAAAATAGAAATATATAATTACAACTGAAAAATAAAAAATTACAACTAAAAAATCATGATGTTGCTTTGTTTTTTTAGACATTTTTATTCCTCACCACCCCTTCCTGCGTTGAAGGGTGTGTGATGTGAAGACACTGGGGTGCTGGGCGGGGCCAGCTGCTGCTGACCTGGCTGCTCTTTGCGAATGCCGTCCAGGTGTGCACTGATGTGGCACCCCGAGGCACTGGAGCAGGAAGGGGGCTGCCCCTTCCGAGAGCTTCCTGTCACTGGGGTGAGAAAGGGTGCCGCATTTGAATGAAATCAAAGTGGTCTGAGCCTGATTTTGGAAAACAGAATATTTGGAGAAACTCAGGGTTTCAGAAGAAATGCTTGAAACAAAAAATCCTTTTATGGTCAGGGAGCTGCAGCTGCTGGCCAGCAAGGCATGTCTGTCAGGAGCTCCGTCCCCCCAGCTCCACCCGGTGGGTCTCAGGCCGGCCAGTCAGTAACTGGGAGCAGCCTGAATGTGGCTTCCCACCAGTGGAGTCTGTCACCACACAGACCCTGACTCCCCGAGGTTTGCCTGTGGCTTGCCCATTCCACAAGGCTCACTGAGTTCAGAGCTAGGCCTGGCAGAGGAGTCTAGAAGCTGGGACCTCTGAAGTTTTTTGTCCATTCTGACCGACCTGTGTGTTATGTTCCCCTTTGGAGGCCTGGCCGCTACCTACTGTGTGGGCTCCAAAGTGCAGAACTGGCTCCTGGTTCACATCCTCACGTTAGGAGGCCTGGTTTATGTTGCATGGTGCCGTGGTTCATTCATGCAGCCTAGCGTAATAATGCCGTATGTGAAATGTGTGATATTTACAGGCGTCTGACTTTTGTCAGGAGCCAGTGTCCATCAGCAATCAGCAAATTCCCAAGAGTCTTGTGAAGCTGCCTCATCTCAACCGAGAGAGTTTGCTTTTGCGAAGCAGAGCATATGGGTTTTTATCTTTGGGGTTGTTGTAAAGATTAAAGCTGGAGTGCAGTGCCCAGCTCAGTAACAGGAGCGTGTTGTTGGTGTGTGCCTGGTCCCAAGTCCGGAGGAGGTATCGTTTGTTCTGTGCTACTGTTTGCATATTTGGGATTTGTGTTATCGAAGGCATGAAGACCTGGTGACTGAAAGAAAACTATAGTGAAAAAATTGGCCATTAACATAAAAGATGTGCTCATGGGATTTTTTTCTGACCATTAGTGGACTTCATTGCTTCCTTGAAGAGCTTGTTCTGTACTAGGCTGTCTTCTGTGCATAGTGCCCTGCCCTGTGGTTCTTCTACACTTTGAATACTAACTCTCCAAGCCGCTGTGTGTTTGATTGACAGTTTTCTATTCAAAGCTAGCCAGTCACTATCTCAGATGTTACCGTGTTTGACACAGTTAGTTTTTGTGTAGTTTTCTTTATAACACCTTTACTGAGATGTCCTTGACACGTACTTAGCCTGCACACTTTGCTATGTGTGGATACACCCATGAAACTGTGACCGGTCAGTAGTGCGGGTGTCTGTCACTCCACAAGTGTCCCATCGTGCCCTTCCTCCCCTGTGCCCCCGCCCAGGTAGCCACTGATCTGCGTTCTGACACTGCAGGTCGGCTGAGCTGCCCATAAACTGTTGTCTTCTGCAGAAGGAGTCACAGTGTACTCTTCCTGAGGACCAGGAGGGGTATGGCCTTACTTACTTACTCAGCAAAATTATTTTGAGAATCACTCCTGTTGCACGTTGCAATTTATGTTTTAGGTTTTTAAGAGTAACTTGTGGCCGGCACCGTGGCTCACTGGGCTAATCCTCTGCCTGCAGCGCCGGCACCCCAGGTTCTAGTCCCGGTCAGGGCGCCGGTTCTGTCCCAGTTGCTCCTCTTCCAGTCCAGCTCTCTGCTGTGGCCCAGGAGGGCAGTGGAGGATGGCCCAAGTGCTTGGGCCCTGCACCCGCGTGGGAGACCAGAAGGAAGCGCCTGGCTCCTGGCTTCGGATCGGCATAGTGCTGGCCATAACGGCCATTAGGGGAGTGAACCAACGGAAGGAAGACCTTTCTCTCTGTCTCTCTTTCACTGTCTATAATTCTGTCTGTCTCTCTCTTGCTGTCTGACTCTGCCTGGCAAATAAATAAATAACTTGCATTTGAATTCCCAGATGGGAAATGTTACTTCTGTGAAAACTTAGCCCCTGTATGACTCTGGTTGAGAACTCTGTAATAACCACTACTGACTTGTGCCTCACAGTCCATAGGAGGGTCCCTCCTGGGTCCCCACTGAAACACCTCCTCTAACCTGTGGATGTTGAACACTGTCTTGTTTGGCTGTGTCTAACCATCATGCCCTAATTGTTCCTTTGTTTTTCTTTCCAGATACTTTCCCAGGATTCAGTGATGGGGGTGAGAGGTTTACAGGGATTTGTGGGGAGCACCTGCCCACATATATGCACGGTGGTGAATTTGAAGGAACTGGCGGAACAGCACCGCACCAGGCATCCTGGCTGCACTCCAACCATCGTGGTCGATGCCATGTGTTGTCTCAGGTACTGGTACACCCCAGAATCTTGGATCTGTGGTGGCCAGTGGCGAGAATACTTTTCTGCTTTGCAAGATTTTGTTAAAACCTTTACAGATGTTGGCATCAAGTTGGTTTTCTTCTTTGATGGAATGGTGGAGCAGGGCAAGAGAGATGAGTGGGTGAGAAGGAGGCGCAGAAACAGCAAGGAGATAGCCAGGATCTTCCATTACCTCAAGGCACACAGGGAGCAGCCAGGGAGGAACATGTTCTTCATCCCCTCAGGCTTGGCCATATTTACCCGCTTTGCACTAAAGACACTGGGTCAGGAAACCCTGTGCTCCTTGCAGGAGGCAGACTATGAGGTGGCTGCCTATGGCCTCCGGCATAACTGTCTTGGGATTCTTGGAGAAGACACTGATTACTTAATCTACGACACGTGTCCATACCTGTCCATCAGTGAGCTCTGCCTGGAGAGCCTCAGCACTGTCCAGCTCTGCAGAGAGACGCTGTGTGAGAGCCTGGGTCTCCGCGTGGCAGATCTCCCCCTGCTGGCCTGCCTGCTCGGCAATGACGTGGTTCCTGAGGGCATGCTTGAAAGCTTCCGTTACAGATGCTTGTCTTCCTACACCTCTGTGGAAGAAAACGTCAACAAAAAAGCCAACATGATCCTAGCTGTGTCAGACCATATCGCCAAAGTGCTTCACATGCATCAGGGTGAGAAAGCCTTGGAGGAGATGCTACCTTTGGGGCCAAATAAAGCTCTTTTTTATAAAGGAGTGGCATCCTATCTTTTGCCAGGACAGCAGTCTCCATGGTTTTTCCAGAAACCTAAAGGTGAAATGACTTTAAACAAGCAAATAATGTCTGTGAGATCAGATCCTGAATTGAAGCAGGAAGTTCCCATGTGTACAGATCCCGAGTCCACATCAGAAGTTCCCATGTACACAGATCCTGAGTCCACGCCGGAAGTTCCCATGTGTACAGATCCTGAGTCCAAGCCAGAAGTTCCCATGTATACTTACTCTGAAATCAAACAAAAATTGCCTCTAGGAACAGGCCCTGAATTTAAGCTAGAAGCATCTATGAATACAAATCTAGAGATCAGACAAGAAGACCCCGTACCTATGGGGCCTGAAATAAAGCAACCGGTAACTATGATTTCAGACCCTGAAATCTTAAAGGTAGGTGGATGTGCCCACCCTAATCTGATATGGTCATATTGGAGTGTGTATTCACAGGGGATCTACAGGAACCGTGTGTTGACTGCCTGTTGTAGTCATGGCCCCGATCTGACAGGATCATGGTTGACAGCTCGGGGTCTGCTGGGGACTGTGTGTTGACTGTATGCAGTGGTCACTTATGGTGGAAGGACACAGCACAGTAGCCTGTGATTCTGGTTAGGACATATACCATGTATGGGTAAGCTCACATTGTGCCCTATACTTGATGTCATCACGTGACCGTGACAGAAAAGAGCTGCAGGAATTGGAAGGAGAGAGAATGCCGCAGGTTCAGGTACCAGGAGAGTTTCCCTCAAAGAAGTAGACCTGTACCTTAATGGGACCAAGACTTGCTTGAATAGACAAAGATGGGGGGAGGGGGATCATTGGAGCCTTAGACATGTAGCTTTGGCATCCATGCCATCTTGGGCCCAGGTAGACAGACTGGAGCATGACCTTTGAAGGGAGAAGAGGGAGGAAAAATGGGAAAAGGTAAACTGAAGCTGGATTGTGGAGATCTTTATGTTGCCACGCTGGGGATTTGGACTCAATTCTGAAAGTACTGCAGAACCTGTGAAGGTTTTTGGTAGAGTGTTACTATTTATTAAGCCTCTATTTCATTCTCAGTTCTGTGCCAGACACATTGCACCTTACTTGATCCTCTCAGCCATCCTGTGAGATAGGTATCATCCTTACAGGTAAACGTCAGGGCCTTGTGAATAGCCCAAAGGCCTCAACTAATTCAAAACCAAGCTGAGGATCTAACCCCAAACCTTTCTGTGTTCCCAGAGCCACGAGTACCACCCTCTTCCAGGCTACCGACCTCATCCCTTCCACTTTTCACAAGCAACCTTCTTTTTTTTAAAAAAAATTTTTTTTTTATTTTTTATCTTTTTTTTATTAGATAGAGTTAGACAGTGAGAGAGAGAGAGAGACAGAGAAAGGTCTTCCTTCCGTTGGTTCACCCCCCCAAATGGCTGCTATGGCCGAAGCTACACCGATCCGAAGCCAGGAGTCAGGTGCTTCCTCCTGGTCTCCCAAGTAGGTGCAGAGGCCCAGGGACTTGAGCCATCCTCCACTGCCTTCCTGAGCCACAGCAGAGAGCTGGACTGGAAGAGGAGCAACCAGGACTAGAACCCGGTGCCACAGGCGGAGGATTATAAAGTGAGCCACGGCACCAGCCCCATAAACTTTTATTTAATAAATATAAATTTTGAAAGTACAACTTTTGGATTATAGCAGTTTTTGCCTCCATAACCTCTCTCCCACCTGCAAACCATCCCCTCTCCTTCTTCCTCTCCCATCCCATTCTTCATTAAGATTAATTTTTAATTATCTTTATATACAAAAGATCAGCTTTGTATATACTAAGTAAAGATTTCAACAGTTTGCACCCACGCAGAAACACAAAGTGTAAAATACTGTTTGAGTAGTAGTTTTACCGTTAATTCTCATAGTACAGCACATTAAGGACAGAGATCCTTCATGAGGAGTAAGTGCACAGTGACTCTGTTGTTGATTTAACAATTGACACTCTTCTTTATAATGTTGGTGATCACCCGAGGCTCTTGTCATGAGCTGCCAGGGCTATGGAGGCCTCTTGAGTTCACAAACTCTGACCTTATTTAGACAGGCCATAATCAAAGTGGAAGTTCTCTCCTCCCTTCAGAGAAGGGTACCTCCTTCTTTGATGGCCCATTCTTTCCGCTGGGATCTCACAGAGATCTTTCATTTAGGTCATTTTTTGCAACAGTGTCTTGGCTTTCCATGCCTGAGAAACTCTCATGGGCTTTTTACCCTGATCCGAGTGCCTTGAGGGCTGATTCTGAGGCCAGAGTTTAGGGCATCTGCCACTTTATGAGTCTCGAACAGCCTTCTGACCCTTGATACTTGCACCTGTTAAACAGTTCTGAAATCTGTGCATTGTCCATTTCTACCACCTTCATGCAAGCTGTGTCACACTGGATTGTGGCAGCAGTTTGCAAGAAATCTGCATGCATTTGCTGTGGGGCATACAGAAATAAAACCTGGCTTTGCATTTTGAAACTCTTAGGACAAAACCAGTAACCTAAACTGGCCCACTGCATCTCCAGCTTCCCTCATCTTCCTACAGTCCTCATGGCCCCGCGCGTACCCTTCCCCACACGGACAGCTTCTTCACTCCTGCTGGTCTCTCCTACACAGCTGAGATGTGTCTCAGACTCTGCGCTGCTCCTTGTGAACACTCCTGGTATCTCTGTGCCACTTCATGTTTGTGTGTCCGTCGTCTTTCCTGCTAGACTGCAGTGCTGAGGGGCAGGACCCGGCTTCATTTTCCTTGCACTGAGTTCCCTCCTGCCCAGCGCACTGTCTCATAGTGGCTGCCATTGCATGCTTGTTGAATGAATCATTCCCTTCTCTCCTCAGCAGCCTCTCCCCTGTCTCCTGTATGAGGTGCAGATCTCTCGTGTCTCTAAGAACATTTCACCTGGTAGGTGAGCTGACTCAGGAGTGCAGGTGGTAAGCAGCTGGTATCAGAGTTGCAGGTGAAGAAGTATTGAGTTACACAAGGATGACCTCTGCCTGGAGGTTCTGGAAGCACTTTGTGGAGGAGAGAGCCTTGTGGGAGGCTGGAGGGAGGGAGGGAGCAGTGGGCTTCCAGGTAAAAGTGATGGCCGCGGTGGGGTGCATGGTGAGGGGTTGGTTGGGAAGACAGTGGTATTGTGGCAAGGAGTGTGCAGAACAAGCGGACAAGCACCGCATCTACTTTGCCGGAACACTTGCAGAGTGGGTGTGGGAAAACTGGCTTACTGTTGATCAGAGAGTGGTGTTTGCCCTCAACTGTGTGTTTCTGTAGTGGTTCAGTTACCGAATGCTGCTCCTCACGTTGGGGCAGAGGCTCGCTGACCCCCACTGTCATATGCAGTGACTCTCGGCAAAGTCCTGGCCACCCTCCCTGCTGCCCCGAGGTTTCTTGGTCCTGAGGGAGGTGAGACAGTTGGGATCGGTAGTCCAGAGCCTGAAAGGGAGGAAACTGCTGAGGCCACTGTGTAAAGTCTGACGTCAAACGCAGGCCTAGGCAGCAGCTGAGCCGCGGTGCCTGAGCCTGGTAGGAGGCAGTCTCATCCTGTCTGCCTGGACCTGCCAGCCCCTTGACCCACTCGGCTTGTTTGGATCTGGCTTTCTCCCTTTCCTGACTGCCTCCGTCTCCTGTTTGTGTGTGGCCTTCATGTGGCCCCGTTGGGCCGTCACAGGAAGTTTCTTTGCAAACCCAGCATCATTGCCTTACAGGCCCCTCGCTTGTCCTCTGGGCCTTTGGACCAAGCGTGACTCTTGGCCAGATCACATCCACCTTCTCTGCACTACCCTGTCTCATCCAGTTCCCTGCCATTGCGTCTGTAACAGACTAGGTCAGACCACAGAGGATACATACATGAGGACAGCACTTAGGACTGCATTTTGCGCTTTCTGAGGAACCCTGGGGTGTGTTTCAGCGGGGGAGTGAGGGTGTGGTGCTGCAGCTCAGGTGAGAGACGGTGGGGGTAGGCCGAAACCTTCCTCTGGGAGATCCGCCTTGCCATGGGTCTGAAGCCCTGAGCACTGGGGCGGAGCTGCCATTAGCCAGGGCTCACAGGGAGGAGATTCACAGAGTTCCTTCCTGTGTGGCACTCGGACGTGCCCATGCAGGGGAGGTAGGCCTTGAGTCCTGTTGGGAACAGGAGGTAGACGTATGGAAGTCACCTGTTTGCATGGCCAAGAACATGTAGAAGATTATGAGGGATGGAGGCTCGGGCATGGGCGGAAGAAGAGCAGAGAGGAGCCCAGCCAGAGGCCGAGGAGGCAGTGGTGAGAATGAGAAGTGGTCAGCAGTGAAGTGCTGTGGAGGTGAAGGCAGGACAGGCCCAGACAGGCCGCTGGGTTGAGTGTGCAGGCCGTGTTGGATTTGAGGAGAGCTGGATGGGGGAGGGGCAGATTTGCAGGAAAGTTGCCCTGGTCAGTGAGGAGCTCAGGTGTGACCTTTGTGGGCAGGAGGGGATTGTCCCCCAACCCAGCTGTGTCTTTGAAAACAATCTTAATTTTCCTATGAAAATCTGTTACCACACCCAGTTGCCCTGGAGCTGCTGGGGTAGGAAAACTGTCCACAGCTACCTCCCTGTGCCTGCTTCAATCCGACATCTGGGAAAATCACTTAGATGTAAAATAATTTCTGTGGATTTCGTAGTGCTGGATAAACTGGATTTGCTTAGAATTGTAAAAGTAGGCGCCTGTTAGGTTTGTGCGAGTGCGGGTTGCTGTGTGTGTGCTCAGGGATTAGATGTAATTGAGGAGCACTTAGTGACACCTAAACATCCAGAAAAGAATGTCCTCTCTCAAGTTCTGTACAGTTGCCAAAATTAAAGACTGCTTAGTAGGGGAAATACCATTTTTAAAAAAGATTTATTTGAGAGGCAGAGGCAGAGAGAGAGATCTTCCATACACTAGTTCACTCCCCAGAAGGCCGCAGTGGCTGGAGCTGAGCCAATCCAAAGCCAGGAACTTCTTCCAGGTCTCCCCTGTGGGTGCAGGGGCTCAAGGACTGGCCATCCTCTTCTGCTTTCCCAAGCCATAGCAGAGAGATGGATCAGAAGAGCTGGGACTCAAACCGGCGCCCATATGGGATGCTGGTACTGCAGGCGGCAGCTTTACCCACTACGCCACAGCGCCAGCCCCACTGCATACCATTTATCACAACTTTCTACATAAATCTGTATGAAGACTAACTCCTTGGAAATAAGAAGAAGAAAAATAAAACAGCTGTGGCAAGGGGAGTAGGAAGTGAGCACAGTGATCCTGCTGTGAAAGTCCCTGAGGCAAGGGACACTGAGTGTGTCAGTGCTGCTCCTTGGCTGTGCTACAGAAACCTGACCTACAGCTGCTGGCAGGTCTGCCTCGGGTTGAAGGAAAAGATCGACGTTTTGTCAGACTCTGAGAGGGGCAGGATGGTTCTAACCGGCGGTGGCGAGCACCCAACCTCAGCAAGTGCTGACTTCTGCAGTCCTCACAGCAGCCCTGGGAGGTTCTGTCAGACCCACTGTGGAGAACACATGGGGCAGAGATGAAGTCTGCAGTCCAGAGAGGTCCGTAACCAGGCCCACTCTTCAGTGAGACGGACAGTCGGGCCTCCCAGTGATCCTCCTGCCACGTGGGAAAGTGCTTCTGATCTGCACACCCACAGGCCCACGGGTGCCAGCCCTGTCCTGGCCCTGGGCTCTGCTCCATACGTGATGATGCAGTGGGGCAGCTTCTGAGCTGGGTCCTAAGGCAGTGAGTTTAGTTTTGTTTGGGGAGGAAGGAAGGGTTTATGGAGAAGGTGACACCTCAGACGACTCATAAGGGAGAAGAGGATGACGAGGTGTGAGGTTGGGAGAGTGGAGGGAAGCAGCATTCTGGATGGGGTGCGTTTTCAGGGAGCACAAGGGAGGCAGAGAGGGTGCTGGGAGCAGTGAAGACGCCCCATCAGCCTGGAGTGTGGTGCCTGCTGTGGGTGCACAGGTGTGCAGAGAGGGCATTGGGCCTTACAGCAAGGCCTCGGATGTTGTGGGGGTATCACCATGCAAACGCGGTGAGGATCTGTTTCCAAGAAGACAGTGTGCAGGTGGAGGGCGGGTTGGAGGGGGAGGGGCCGCTGGTGCTGGGGGAAGATGCTGCTGAGCTGATAGGAAGAAAAGCAGCAGAAATACAGTTTTGAGCCTGGTAGCCCAAAAGACAATTCAGTGCCAGCTTGAAGTTGAGTTTGAAGGACACTCCCTTGCATGTCTGAGTGCCTTAAAAACACTGGGCTGTGATGAAAGGTGTTGACTGTTTCTGTCTGAAGATGACTGTTTTGTTTTCAAAGAGAATCAGTTGTATTTAACCTTTGAACAGATTGCTCGAACACATCACGTGCAAGGAGAAAGCTACCTGGTGTATAATATCCTGAGCAGCGGTGAGATCGAGTGCAGCAACACCTTAGAGGACGAGCTGGACCAGGCCCTTCCCAGCCAGGCCTTCATCTACCGCCCCGTGCGGCAGCGTGTCTACTCCCTCCTGCTGGGAGGCAGTGAAGGTGAGGATCACAGGGAAGCCACTGGGAGCTCGACTGAGACACTGGCCAGATGGACAGATACTTTCAGGACACAGAGATAGCTAAATGAGATTGTTTCTCTGTTAGATCTGTAACAGAATACAACTCACATATGTAAAAAACTAAGGATAAGTGCCATGGGACATCTATACCTAATTAACAAGTAGTCAGTCCCTTTTCATTAAAAGAAGAGTGCATGTTTCTATAAAATGTCAGATTGTTATACCTTAAGGATTTGTGCTTCTTAAAGAATGACACCCTTTTATCCTATAGGACTACAGGGGATGTGTGTTACTAGGTGAAGATGGTGTCTACTTAGTCCCCCTCACAATGTGATTTTTATAAAACAGTTTTACAAAGTCTAGTACATAATACTTTAAAATATAAACACAATTTTTCCTTTGGAGATTTGTAATTAAGCTCAGGTGTCTTCTCGTGGGTGCGTGTGCTCCATTGCATGCTTAGCAGCAAGAGCAGAGGAGGCACGTCAAGGGCCAGCGGGGTGCAGCCCAGGGCCCTTCCAGCACAGGGGATGGAGTCGGGGCCAGCATCGTTGCGCAGCTGGTGAAGCCACCGCTTGTGGTTCTCTTCCTGTACCAGTGTGGCTGGTTCAATTCCTAGCTGCTCTGCTACTGTTCCAACAGCAGAAAATGGCCCAGATAGCTGGGTCCCTTCCACCCATTTGGGGGATCAGAATCGAGCCTCCAGCTGCAGCCTGCCCCAGCCCTGGCTGTTGTCATCTGGGAAGTGGACCAGCAGATGGAACTCCCCCTTTCTGTTACTGTACCTTTCAAATAAATACATCTTTTTAAATTTAAAAAAAAAAGATTAGCGTCCTATTCCCTGCGAGGGATAATTTGGGGGGAATTAAGGGCACAGATAAGCTCCTCATGTTGGAAATCCATGTTTGGTTTCCGCACGTTGGGTCAGTCTTGTTCGTACATTGTGGCCTGGCATGATGGAAACGTGGCTAGCACACGTTGGGGCAGCAGCAAAAGCCAGAGAATCCCAGTGAGAGAGTATCTGGTCCGTTTGCCCAACTGGACCCATTTTTTCCAAGTATATCAATGTTATTTTAATAGTATTCTAGGGGCCGCCGCTGTGGTGCAGTGGGTTAAAGCCCTGGCCTGAAGCACCGGCATCCCATATGGGCACCGGTTCTAGTCCCAGCTGCTCCTCTTCTGATCCTGCTCTCTGCTATGGCCTGGGAAAGCAGTAGAAGATGCCCAAGTCCTTGGGCCCCTACACCCATGTGGGAGACCCAGAAGAAGTTCCTGGCTCCTGACTTGGGACCGGTGCAGCTCTGGCTGTTGTGGCCAAATGGGGAGTGAACCAGCGGATGGAAGACCTCTCTCTCTGGCTCCACCTTTCTCTAACTCTGTCTTTCAAGTAAATAAAATAAATCTTTAAAAAAAAATAGTATTCTATTTCAGGAAGTAAGCATTTATATAATCTAGAGGTAGTGATGGGGTCATCATGTGAAACATCATCACTGTTCTTCAGGGGTAGGGTTCTCTGAACTGAGTCCTTG
Organism: Oryctolagus cuniculus; assembly: GCF_051225735.1. Taxonomy (NCBI): domain Eukaryota; kingdom Metazoa; phylum Chordata; class Mammalia; order Lagomorpha; family Leporidae; genus Oryctolagus; species Oryctolagus cuniculus. Next base: position 193,117 of record NC_142871.1, on the reverse strand, counting down.
TTAGACTCCCGGCCTCACAGCAGGCCCTGCTTTGCTCGTGTGCGCCGCAAGAGTCAGATTCTTACCAACCTGAGGACGAAAGCACAGAAGTCAGTTCAAGCTGATTTTTTCAAAAGATTTATTTATTTACTTTGAAAGAGTTACACATAGAGAGAAGGAAAGGCAGAGAGAGAGAGAAAGAGGTCTTCCATCCAATGTTTCACTCCCCAGTTGGCTGCAATGGCCAGAGCTGCACTGTTCTAAAGCCAGGAGCTTCCTCTGGATCTCCCACATGGGTGCAGGGGCCCAAGGGCTTGGGCCATCTTCTGCTGCTTTCCCAGGCCACAGCAGAGAGCTGGACCAGAAGTGGAGCAACCGGGTCTTGAACTGGTGCCCATATGGGATGCCGACACTGCATACCCAATATGCCACAGCGCCGGCCTCCAAACTGATTGTAAAACAAGTAAAAGGACGTATGTCAGGGCTGGAACTGGGTGCAGTAGGTTAATCCTCTGCCTGCAGGCCGGCATCACATATGGGAACTGTTTCCAGTCCTGGCAGCTCCACTTCTGATCCAACTCTCTGCTGTGGCCTGGGAGAGCAGTGGAGGATGGCCTAAGTGCTTGGGCCCTTGCACCTGTGTGGGAGACATGGAGGAGGCTGAAACCTTTGAAAATTATCTTTTTTTTTTAAAAAAAGATTCATTTATTTATTTGAAAGTCATAGTTACACAGAGAAAGAGAGGCATACAGAGAGAGAGGTCTTCCATCCACTGGTTCCCTCCCCAGTTGAATTGTGGCATTTAATAGATAATTTTAGGGGTCGGTGCTGTGGCGAAGCGGGTGGAGCCACCGCCTGTGGTGCCAGCATCCCATATGGGTGCCGGTTCTAGTCCCGGCTGCTCCTCTTCCGATCCAGCTCTCTGCTGTGGCCTGGGAAAGCAGTAGAAGATGGCCCAAGTCTTTAGGTCCCTGCACCCATGTGGTAGACCTCGAAGAAGCTCCTGACTTGGGATCGACTCAGCCCCAGTCATTGCGGCCGTCTAGGGAGTGAACTAGCAGATGGAAGACTGACCTCTCTGTCTCTACCTCTCTCTGTAACTCTGTCTTTCAAGTAAATAAAATAAATCTTTAAAAAAAAAAAGTTGGGTTAAATTTTTAAGGAAGTCGCTGAGGGAGACGGAGTCTCCCCTGGCAGTGGTTCTCAGTGCCCTCACCCTGGTATGTGTCCAGTGCATGTCCACTGCCATCTGTCTTTGCCAGAGAACCTGCTAGGATGCTGCTTTGTTGCCCAGTTGTATATTTATCAAGTCTTCCCCCTGAAAACCTCTCTGTGTCCTCTTTATTGTTGATTTGTTGTTTTGCTGTAGACAGAATTTTGCGTGGTTTGTTGCTGACTCTTCTGGCTGCTGCTCTGTCTTGGGAGGTGGCAGTGGTCAAGGTCATTCTTATTCCTGTTCCCTTTATTGAAGTTTCTTTTTTTCCTGTTGAAGATTTTTCTCTCGATTAAGGTTAGTGGGTTTTGGAGTGGTTTACTTTGTTTTACCATGTGAAGTTTTTGAGCTTCTTGAATCTGTTTTTATTTCCTATCAGATTTGAAAAATTGAGCATTATTTCATCAGATTTTTCTCTCACCTCTCCTGCTGGACTGTTTATTGACTTCTGTTCATAAGGGGCCCACATACTTTTGTTTATTCTCATATCAAGTCTTTTTTTATTATAAGCTGGAATATTCTAGATCCTGTGAGGAATGTCAAACTGTGTTCTGCCAGGCAGTTGGTCGACCTGTATGTACTCTCAGGCCTTGCCTGCGAGCTTCCCCAGGGTCTGTCCTAACCTTGACCCCAGAGCTAGCCTAACCCTGCTGTGGGGCCTCTAAGCCAAATCACCCGAGCACCTGGGCATTGAAGGAGGCAGACCCTAGCCAAATGATTACATAGAAAGAAGACGTTATTTTTTTAATTATTAAAAAAACTCCATCTTTTTTTTAATATATGTGAAATTAAGGCTGAGTTGAATGTGTTCACAGATCTTAATTTGTGCACATCTGGTCTGGCTTTGAGGTGGGAACAGGGCTTCTGCTCTCAGGAGTGCTCTGTGGTTGCATTTGCAGTGCCCCAGCAGCGTGCTGTCATTGAGGGCCTGATCTCTGAACCAAGACCTAAGTGAAAGTCAGAAGCAAGGGCAGCCTGAGAGGTCAGCCTCAGGGAGCAGAGAGTTCTAGACCAGTGGACGCTGTGTGCAAAGGTGGAGCCAAGAACAACCTTGGTGTGAAGACTGTGGTCCCGCAGCTTTGCTGGAACATGAGGTGTGAGTCTGTGCCAGTTCTCTGTGGGGTCCCCAGACACACCCCAGCCCAGACTGCTGAGTCAGATGCCCTAGCGTGGAGATGTGGGAGCCTCCCGGACAAAGGGCAGGGTGTGGCAGATGCCTTGGTCAACACGTGTGCTCCAGGCCTTAGGCAGCTCATGAGGGAGGGTGATCTGACAGCAGCCTTATCACACTTGCAGCCTCCTTTTACGGCGCAGAGTGACTTGACTCAGGAGGAACCTAAGGACTGGAAGTGGCCAGGGTCTGTTCCAGCTGACCTGGGCAGGAGACAGCTGTGCCAGCACCAGGCCATAGTGCCTGCTGGTTCCCTAGGTACACAGTATGGGAACGGCACAGCCAGGAAGCTGAAAGTACCTCCACAAGTTAGAGAACAGGGTAAGAAAAGGCACTTGGGGGAAATGGTGAAGCCAGCCTCGGGTAGGCTGGTTCTGAGGCACTGTGGGAAGAGCATAGCATAGTGGTTGGAAGTAGTGGTCCCAGCTGTCTTTACTGAGAGATCCCTGCCTGCAACAGGTCTGCTGCTGACTGCTGTGTGGAGGTGGCACTGTTCTGACTGCTGTGTGGAGATGGCACTGTTCTGACTGCTGTGTGGAGATGGCACTGTTCTGACTGCTGTGTGGAGATGGCACTGTTCTGACTGCTGTGTGGAGATGGTATTTTGCTGACTGCTGTGTGGAGATGGCACTGTTCTGACTGCTGTGTGGAGGTGGTACTGTTCTGACTGCTGTGTGGAGATGGCGCTGTTCTGACTGCTGTGTGGAGATGGTACTTTGCTGACTGCTGTGTGGAGGTGGCACTGTTCTGACTGCTGTGTGGAGATGGTACTTTGCTGACTGCTGTGTGGAGATGGTACTTTGCTGACTGCTGTGTGGAGATGGCACTGTTCTGACTGCTGTGTGGAGGTGGCACTGTTCTGACTGCTGTGTGGAGATGGCACTGTTCTGACTGCTGTGTGGAGATGGTACTTTGCTGACTGCTGTGTGGAGATGGCACTGTTCTGACTGCTGTGTGGAGATGGTACTTTGCTGACTGCTGTGTGGAGATGGTACTTTGCTGACTGCTGTGTGGAGGTGGCACTGTTCTGACTGCTGTGTGGAGGTGGTACTGTTCTGACTGCTGTGTGGAGGTGGCACTGTTCTGACTGCTGTGTGGAGATGGCACTGTTCTGACTGCTGTGTGGAGATGGTACTTTGCTGACTGCTGTGTGGAGGTGGCACTGTTCTGACTGCTGTGTGGAGGTGGTACTGTTCTGACTGCTGTGTGGAGATGGTACTTTGCTGACTGCTGTGTGGAGATGGCACTGTTCTGACTGCTGTGTGGAGATGGTACTTTGCTGACTGCTGTGTGGAGATGGCACTGTTCTGACTGCTGTGTGGAGGTGGCACTGTTCTGACTGCAGTGTGGAGATGGCACTGTTCTGACTGCTGTGTGGAGATGGTACTTTGCTGACTGCTGTGTGGAGGTGGTACTTTGCTGACTGCTGTGTGGAGGTGGCACTGTTCTGACTGCTGTGTGGAGGTGGCACTGTTCTGACTGCTGTGTGGAGATGGTACTGTTCTGACTGCTGTGTGGAGATGGTACTTTGCTGACTGCTGTGTGGAGGTGGCACTGTTCTGACTGCTGTGTGGAGATGGTACTTTGCTGACTGCTGTGTGGAGATGGCACTGTTCTGACTGCTGTGTGGAGATGGTACTTTGCTGACTGCTGTGTGGAGGTGGTACTGTTCTGACTGCTGTGTGGAGGTGGCACTGTTCTGACTGCTGTGTGGAGGTGGCACTGTTCTGACTGCTGTGTGGAGATGGCACTCTTCTGACTGCTGTGTGGAGATGGTACTTTGCTGACTGCTGTGTGGAGGTGGCACTGTTCTGACTGCTGTGTGGAGATGGTACTTTGCTGACTGCTGTGTGGAGATGGTACTTTGCTGACTGCTGTGTGGAGATGGCACTGTTCTGACTGCTGTGTGGAGGTGGCACTGTTCTGACTGCTGTGTGGAGGTGGCACTGTTCTGACTGCTGTGTGGAGGTGGCACTGTTCTGACTGCTGTGTGGAGATGGTACTTTGCTGACTGCTGTGTGGAGGTGGCACTGTTCTGACTGCTGTGTGGAGGTGGCACTGTTCTGACTGCTGTGTGGAGATGGCACTGTTCTGACTGCTGTGTGGAGATGGTACTTTGCTGACTGCTGTGTGGAGGTGGTACTGTTCTGACTGCTGTGTGGAGATGGCACTGTTCTGACTGCTGTGTGGAGGTGGCACTGTTTTGACTGATGTTTGGAGATGGTACTGTTCTTACTGCTGTGTGGAGGTGGTACCGTTCTGACTGCTGTGTGGAGATGGCACTGTTCTGACTGCTGTGTGGAGATGGTACTTTGCTGACTGCTGTGTGGAGGTGGCACTGTTCTGACTGCTGTGTGGAGGTGGTACTTTGCTGACTGCTGTGTGGAGGTGGCACTGTTCTGACTGCTGTGTGGAGATGGCACTGTTCTGACTGCTGTGTGGAGATGGTACTTTGCTGACTGCTGTGTGGAGGTGGCACTGTTCTGACTGCTGTGTGGAGGTGGCACTGTTCTGACTGCTGTGTGGAGATGGTACTTTGCTGACTGCTGTGTGGAGGTGGCACTGTTCTGACTGCTGTGTGGAGATGGTACTGTTCTGACTGCTGTGTGGAGGTGGTACTGTTCTGACTGCTGTGTGGAGATGGCACTGTTCTGACTGCTGTGTGGAGGTGGCACTGTTTTGACTGATGTTTGGAGATGGTACTGTTCTGACTGCTTTGTGGAGATGGTACCGTTCTGACTGCTGTGTGGAGGTGGTACTGTTCTGACTGCTGTGTGGAGATGGTACTTTGCTGACTGCTGTGTGGAGATGGCACTGTTCTGACTGCTGTGTGGAGGTGGCACTGTTCTGACTGCTGTGTGGAGATGGCACTGTTCTGACTGCTGTGTGGAGGTGGCACTGTTCTGACTGCTGTGTGGAGATGGCACTGTTCTGACTGCTGTGTGGAGATGGTACTTTGCTGACTGCTGTGTGGAGGTGGCACTGTTCTGACTGCTGTGTGGAGATGGCACTGTTCTGACTGCTGTGTGGAGATGGTACTTTGCTGACTGCTGTGTGGAGGTGGCACTGTTCTGACTGCTGTGTGGAGATGGTACTTTGCTGACTGCTGTGTGGAGATGGTACTTTGCTGACTGCTGTGTGGAGATGGCACTGTTCTGACTGCTGTGTGGAGGTGGCACTGTTCTGACTGCTGTGTGGAGGTGGCACTGTTCTGACTGCTGTGTGGAGGTGGCACTGTTCTGACTGCTGTGTGGAGATGGTACTTTGCTGACTGCTGTGTGGAGGTGGCACTGTTCTGACTGCTGTGTGGAGATGGCACTGTTCTGACTGCTGTGTGGAGATGGTACTTTGCTGACTGCTTTGTGGAGATGGTACCGTTCTGACTGCTGTGTGGAGATGGCACTGTTCTGACTGCTGTGTGGAGGTGGCACTGTTTTGACTGATGTTTGGAGATGGTACTGTTCTTACTGCTTTGTGGAGATGGTACCGTTCTGACTGCTGTGTGGAGATGGCACTGTTCTGACTGCTGTGTGGAGATGGTACTTTGCTGACTGCTGTGTGGAGGTGGCACTGTTCTGACTGCTGTGTGGAGGTGGTACTTTGCTGACTGCTGTGTGGAGGTGGCACTGTTCTGACTGCTGTGTGGAGATGGCACTGTTCTGACTGCTGTGTGGAGATGGTACTTTGCTGACTGCTGTGTGGAGGTGGCACTGTTCTGACTGCTGTGTGGAGGTGGCACTGTTCTGACTGCTGTGTGGAGATGGTACTTTGCTGACTGCTGTGTGGAGGTGGCACTGTTCTGACTGCTGTGTGGAGATGGTACTGTTCTGACTGCTGTGTGGAGGTGGTACTGTTCTGACTGCTGTGTGGAGATGGCACTGTTCTGACTGCTGTGTGGAGGTGGCACTGTTTTGACTGATGTTTGGAGATGGTACTGTTCTGACTGCTTTGTGGAGATGGTACCGTTCTGACTGCTGTGTGGAGGTGGTACTGTTCTGACTGCTGTGTGGAGATGGTACTTTGCTGACTGCTGTGTGGAGATGGCACTGTTCTGACTGCTGTGTGGAGATGGCACTGTTCTGACTGCTGTGTGGAGATGGTACTTTGCTGACTGCTGTGTGGAGGTGGCACTGTTCTGACTGCTGTGTGGAGATGGCACTGTTCTGACTGCTGTGTGGAGATGGTACTTTGCTGACTGCTGTGTGGAGGTGGCACTGTTCTGACTGCTGTGTGGAGGTGGTACTTTGCTGACTGCTGTGTGGAGGTGGCACTGTTCTGACAACTGTGTGGAGGTGGTACTGTTCTGACTGCTGTGTGGAGATGGTACTTTGCTGACTGCTGTGTGGAGATGGCACTGTTCTGACTGCTGTGTGGAGATGGTACTTTGCTGACTGCTGTGTGGAGGTGGCACTGTTCTGACTGCTGTGTGGAGGTGGCACTGTTCTGACTGCTGTGTGGAGATGGTACTTTGCTGACTGCTGTGTGGAGGTGGCACTGTTCTGACTGCTGTGTGGAGATGGTACTGTTCTGACTGCTGTGTGGAGGTGGTACTGTTCTGACTGCTGTGTGGAGATGGCACTGTTCTGACTGCTGTGTGGAGGTGGCACTGTTTTGACTGATGTTTGGAGATGGTACTGTTCTGACTGCTTTGTGGAGATGGTACCGTTCTGACTGCTGTGTGGAGGTGGTACTGTTCTGACTGCTGTGTGGAGATGGTACTTTGCTGACTGCTGTGTGGAGGTGGCACTGTTCTGACTGCTGTGTGGAGATGGTACTTTGCTGACTGCTGTGTGGAGATGGCACTGTTCTGACTGCTGTGTGGAGATGGCACTGTTCTGACTGCTGTGTGGAGATGGTACTTTGCTGACTGCTGTGTGGAGGTGGCACTGTTCTGACTGCTGTGTGGAGATGGCACTGTTCTGACTGCTGTGTGGAGGTGGTACTGTTCTGACTGCTGTGTGGAGGTGGCACTGTTCTGACTGCTGTGTGGAGGTGGTACTTTGCTGACTGCTGTGTGGAGGTGGCACTGTTCTGACTGCTGTGTGGAGATGGTACTGTTCTGACTGCTGTGTGGAGATGGTACTTTGCTGACTGCTGTGTGGAGGTGGTACTGTTCTGACTGCTGTGTGGAGGTGGCACTGTTATGACTGCTGTGTGGAGATGGTACTGTTCTGACTGCTGTGTGGAGGTGGCACTGTTCTGACTGCTGTGTGGAGGTGGCACTGTTTTGACTGCTGTGTGGAGATGGTACTTTGCTGACTGCTGTGTGGAGATGGTACTGTTCTGACTGCTGTGTGGAGGTGGCACTGTTCTGACTGCTGTGTGGAGGTGGCACTGTTCTGACTGCTGTGTGGAGATGGTAGTTTGCTGACTGCTGTGTGGAGATGGTACCGTTCTGACTGCTGTGTGGAGATGGCACTGTTCTGGCTGCTGTGTGGAGATGGTACTTTGCTGACTGCTGTGTGGAGATAGCACTGTTCTGACTGCTGTGTGGAGATGGTACTTTGCTGACTGCTGTGTGGAGGTGGCACTGTTCTGACTGCTGTGTGGAGGTGGCACTGTTATGACTGCTGTGTGGAGATGGTACTTTGCTGACTGCTGTGTGGAGATGGTACCGTTCTGACTGCTGTGTGGAGATGGCACTGTTCTGACTGCTGTGTGGAGATGGCACTGTTCTGACTGCTGTGTGGAGGGCACTGTTCTGACTGCTGTGTGGAGATGGTACTTTGCTGACTGCTGTGTGGAGGTGGTACTTTGCTGACTGCTGTGTGGAGGTGGTACTTTGCTGACTGCTGTGTGGAGATGGTACTTTGCTGACTGCTGTGTGGAGGTGGCACTGTTCTGACTGCTGTGTGGAGGTGGCACTGTTCTGACTGCTGTGTGGAGGTGGTACTGTTCTGACTGCTGTGTGGAGATGGCACTGTTCTGACTGCTGTGTGGAGATGGTACTTTGCTGACTGCTGTGTGGAGGTGGCACTGTTCTGACTGCTGTGTGGAGGTGGCACTGCTTTGACTGATGTTTGGAGATGGTACTGTTCTGACTGCTGTGTGGAGGTGGTACTTTGCTGACTGCTGTGTGGAGATGGCACTGTTCTGACTGCTGTGTGGAGATGGTACTTTGCTGACTGCTGTGTGGAGGTGGCACTGTTCTGACTGCTGTGTGGAGGTGGCACTGTTCTGACTGCTGTGTGGAGATGGTACTTTGCTGACTGCTGTGTGGAGGTGGCACTGTTCTGACTGCTGTGTGGAGGTGGTACTGTTCTGACTGCTGTGTGGAGATGGCACTGTTCTGACTGCTGTGTGGAGATGATACTTTGCTGACTGCTGTGTGGAGGTGGCACTGTTCTGACTGCTGTGTGGAGGTGGTACTTTGCTGACTGCTGTGTGGAGATGGTACTTTGCTGACTGCTGTGTGGAGGTGGCACTGTTCTGACTGCTGTGTGGAGGTGGCACTGTTCTGACTGCTGTGTGGAGATGGTGCTTTGCTGACTGCTGTGTGGAGGTGGTACTGTTCTGACTGCTGTGTGGAGATGGCACTGTTCTGACTGCTGTGTGGAGATGGTACTTTGCTGACTGATGGGTGAGATGGCACTGTTCTGACTGCTGTGTGGAGGTGGCACTGTTTTGACTGATGTTTGGAGATGGTACTGTTCTGACTGCTTTGTGGAGATGGTACCGTTCTGACTGCTGTGTGGAGATGGCACTGTTCTGACTGCTGTGTGGAGATGGCACTGTTCTGACTGCTGTGTGGAGATGGTACTTTGCTGACTGCTGTGTGGAGGTGGCACTGTTCTGACTGCTGTGTGGAGGTGGCACTGTTCTGACTGCTGTGTGGAGATGGTACTTTGCTGACTGCTGTGTGGAGGTGGTACCGTTCTGACTGCTGTGTGGAGATGGCACTGTTCTGACTGCTGTGTGGAGGTGGCACTGTTCTGACTGCTGTGTGGAGATGGCACTGTTCTGACTGCTGTGTGGAGGTGGTACTTTGCTGACTGATGGGTGAGATGGCACTGTTCTGACTGCTGTGTGGAGATGGTACTTTGCTGACTGCTGTGTGGAGGTGGCACTGTTCTGACTGCTGTGTGGAGGTGGCACTGTTCTGACTGCTTTGTGGAGATGGTACCGTTCTGACTGCTGTGTGGAGATGGTACCGTTCTGACTGCTGTGTGGAGGTGGCACTGTTCTGACTGATGTTTGAAGATGGTACTGCTCCTGACTGTTGTGTGGAGGTGGCACTGCAGCTGACGAATGTGTGGAGATGGCATTTTTCTAACTGTTGTGTGGAGGTAGCACTGTTGCCTGCCTGTCACGTTGTGAGGACTGCTTGAGAGGTCTGCTCACAGCAACCTTGAGGGGCGACTGCTCCTGTGTTCCTAGCGTAGTTGTCTAGAGCTCAGGAGAGGGGTGGGGCCATCAGCCTTTGTGGTCTAGGGTAGTGAAGGAGTACACCAGGGCAGCTTTGCCAAGAAGACAAGATGGAGGCCAGGTAGGGAGGCCCCAGAGGGGACAGGAGAGACCAGGCACAGAGAAGGCAGGGCACAAGGAATGAGCAGCACCCATTGCATTTCACAGCCAGGCGGCCGTTGGTCGTTGCCGGCACTTGCAGAGCTGTTTGGGGGCCAATGAGGGAATGAGCAGGCGAAGTCCCCTTCTTTGAGGTGGGGGCTCCGGAGCAGCAGCAGAGGACTTGGAGCCCAAGGGGTGTGCTCGTTAAGTGCCCAGCAAGAGGCTTGGGAGGCAGAAGGGCTAGCGGCAGAGTGGTTTCTGGGGATGGAATCCGAGGACTTGGGGCAGCTGATGTAGTAGGATGGGCGGCAGCACTCCTGTTTCTGGCATTGCGTCTCCTTCACACCAGCTCTGTGGCATGAGGGAGCTGAAGTCAGGGAGTTCTTAGGGCCATTGCTAATCTAGCACAGACGTGCCTTTGTTCTACATTGTTTCTACCAGGTCTTTGAATATCTCACCTAGTAAGTTTTCAAGCTGTTTGAAGTAGAAAGTTGAAGACCAGCAAGGACTCATATTCTAGCTGTTTTTTCTGCAGTTGTTTGGAGCAGAGGGATGGGTCAGGGATACTGTAGACACCCTCAGGCCAATTACGTAAGGCAGGGCTTCTGTTGGAAGGAGCTGACTTTCTTCGGTTTGGAGAGGGCACCACTCCATGGGACTCAGTGTCCATGGTGTGAGAACTCATGTACGTAGCACTGAGTGGCCCTCACACATCCCAGTGTGAGCCTGCTGACCCAGCTGTCTTTACTCAGATGACACCAGCACCGGCCCGACAGTCAAGGAGTGGTTCGTGTACCCTGGGAACCCCCTGAAGCACCCAGACCTCGTCAGGCCTCTGCCGATGACTGTTCCAGGTACAGACAGCCTCAGTCTAAGCCATCCACAAATGTGTTCACGGTAAGATTTAAGTCCAGGAACGGATCGTCGTGGAAGGATCTTTCATTCCAGCCCTGGCCCGGAGTGAGTGAGTGTCTGTCTAGTAAGGCCGTCGAACTGCACAGTCTGTTCTGAGCTCTGCCTTCCACACCCTGTCCACAGCCCACAGTCGTCCCTCAGCAAACACCACTGAGGTGAGCAGCGTTGGGTTCTTGGTGCTCTGCAGGAAGCAGCTCTTGTCTCTGAAAGTCTTCTGTTCAGTTATAGACCTGGAAATGGAAGGGAAGGATGACTTAAGTTGATTGGAAAAAGAGTTTTATTTTTTATGGACAGTATCTTAAAGCACAGTGCATGGGAAGGAAACACAAAATTTGTCTACAGATGGACTGAAATAAATCCAGAGAGCAGCCTGGCCTCCTGCAACTCCCGAGTAGCTGTTGGGGCTGCTACCCATGCAGAGCCTCAAGCTGCAGGTTTGTTTCTAGTGTCCTGCGTCACTGTTTGAGAGAGCAGGTATTTTCTGAAATGTTGATACTCCGCTGTCACCCCACCTCCCCCAGGTGAGTGTGTGGTTGGCCTCATGTGTCTAAGCGCTGTGAGGAGGCTTTCATGTAGGCGTTGTGTTGTGGAAGAAACTGAGAAGGGTGTCATAGGGAATGTTTTCTTCTGTTAATCAGTGGTAGACTCACAACTAGAAAAGTAGCTCCTACAAAGCAAATCTAAATGCAGTGACGTTTGTTCTGACAAAAAGAAAACCAAATAATTTTCCAAAAATGTTTTGTTCTGTGTGTTAATTGCTATTTTGGAATATCTATCCAAAAATAACATGGAAAAGAATTGTTAGAACCCTCACATTTGGGCTATCATTATGTTATGAATTATTATTATTATTATTATTTCTGACAGAGTTAGAGAGAGAGAGAGAGACAGAGAGAAAGGTCTTCCTTTTTCCGTTGGTTCACCCCCCAAGTGGCCACTGCAGCTGGCGCGTTGTGGCTGGCGCGCTGCACCGATCCGAAGCCAGGATCCAGGTGCTTCCTCCTGGTCTCCCATGCGGGTACAGGGCCCAAGCACTTGGACCATCCTCCACTGCACTCCCGGGCCACAGCAGAGAGCTGGACTGGAAGAGGAGCAACCGGGACAGAATCTGGCGCCCCAACCGGGACAAGAACCCGGAGTGCCGGTGCCGCAGGCAGAGGATTAGCTTAGTGAGCTGTGGCGCCGGCCCATGTTATGGATTAATGTGTTGATAAACTCTAGCAGCCACACGGGTGTGGGAGGAGCTCCCCTGCTTGGGGTTCCAAGCCTGCCTCCCGCCTGGGAAAGGATGTGGAAGCACGTGTGGAGGAGCCTGGCTGGACAGACACAGCTGTGCCCACTGCCAGCGAACCTGGAACAGGACTCAAGATGAATACTCTTTCCGTGTTTTTGATAATGGCAATAAAAAAAGACAAGATTTTGAAATTTAAATACTTTTCAGTATCCTCAAGGAAAATTGCCACGTGATTATAGATTAAAGTGAAGACAGGCCACCCAGCTCCCTGCTTATGGGCTGATGGGAGGTCCTCTCCCTCGACCTGTTGGGAACCGGAAAGTGCTCTAGCTGTCTTAGGGTCTCAGGTGTCTGGGTTTTCTTTTCTGCAAAGATTTATTTATTTTTCTTTTAAGATTTATTTATTTATTTGAAAGGCAGAGTTAGAGAGGGAGAGGCAGAGAAATCTTCCACCTGCTGGTTCACTCCCAAAATGGCTTCAGGGCTAGAGCTGGACCAGGCTGAAGCCAGGAGCCAGGATCTTCTTCCAGGTCTCTTTTTAAGACTTTTCTCCATTAGCACATGTGGTTTAATGTTTGCTTTCTTCAATGGCAGAAAAAAAAACACAGATTTTTTTTTTTCAGCAAAGTGGAAAGGAGGCAGAAGACCGAAGAAAAAAATTATAAAAGCAGTTAAAAATTGGGATGGGGGAAGAATTAAAGATTGACCAGACCAGTCAATGAGCAGAAAAAGAAATCTCATTACTGGTTGCCAAGGTCTGAGTGCGTGCTGCGGCATCCCCCGTGCGATACACTGGGACTCAGTGACTGGTGGCACTGATGCCCTACAGAGACTCCGGTGGACTCCCTGCCCCTGCAGCTCTGAAAACAGGCTCAGGAGGTGCCACCAGTCACCCGGGAGCTGGGCGCTCACCACACACAGCCATGCTGGGACCTTGGCCTTGACCTTCCCTGTCTCTGGAACCTGGAGAAGTGGTTCTGTGTTGTTATGTCTTTGTTGTTGTTGTTGTTGTTTTATTTTTTTGACAGGCAGAGTGGACAGTGAGAGAGAGAAAGGTCTTCCTTTGCTGTTGGTCCACCCTCCAATGGCCGCTGCGGCCAGCGCTCTGTGGCCGGCGCACTGCGCTGATCCGATGGCAGGAGCCAGGTACTTCTCCTGGTCTCCCATGGGGTGCAGGGCCCAAGGACTTGGGCCATCCTCCACTGCACTCCCTGGCCGTAGCAGAGAGCTGCCCTGGAAGAGGGGCAACCGGGACAGAATCCGGCACCCCGACCGGGACTAGAACCCGGTGTGCCGGCGCCACAAGGCAGAGGATTAGCCTAGTGAGCCGCGGCGCCGGCTCTGTGTTGTTATGTCACTCAGGTTTTGTCATGGCAACTTGAGTAACAGATACGAGTCTGTCTTGTTCAGATTCATTCCTGCTCATGAGTCCCATCGATGTTCCCCATCCTTGCCTACATGCATGTGTGTGCTGCCTTTAGTGTGTCATGGAAGATGTTACACCCCTCTCCCTGTACCTCGCTCAGACTTGTGTCTACACTCTGCACACGCTGACCCTGCACCTGCGCTGTGTGTTGTGAAACAGCCGTAAGTCTCTGGGGCTGCAGACTCTGTCCAGACACAGTGCAGGACGCGTAGGAAAGCTTCAGCAGCCGCACTGAGGTTTTCTGGTCCCGGCGCCTCACGTCGCTGAGACTGCTGGAGGTTTTCGTCTGGGTTCTTGATGCGTATAGGCCGAGAAAGTCTTGGCCGATCTCGCAAGTTTCTGTGTGCGGAGTGCATGTACTCCGTGAGGCGCTGCTGGCATGGCCGCCAGTCTCTGGGTCACTCCGACTACTGGGGACCCAGATGGGTAGGAGGCAGCTCAGTTGTTTTTCTCCCATTTGTGAGAGGAGTGTGGAGCTGTGCCAAATAAACGTATGTTACATGTACATGTTAAAAGAGTCACAAGACATGTTATTGACATACCACTTGTACACGTTAGAGTACGGTTACATGTACACGTTGGAGTCGCAGGACAGGATATTGACAGTGGACACATGAGTCATGAGACAGATTTATCAACATGCTACATGGACATGTCAGAGTGGTGAGCTGTGTTATATGTGTGTTACCTGGACACAGTAGAGTCTTAAGAAGGGTTGCCAGCACATTGTGTGGCCATGTTAGAGTCAGGACACAGACTATCGACATGCCAGTGCACACGTTAGTCACAAGACGGGTCATCAGTGTTCTTGTACATGCTACAGTTGTGAGACGAGGGTTGACTTTTGCACTGAAGGCTCTCTGTGGCCGTACTCAGTGTGCTTTGATTGCATTAGAGGAGCCACGTGGTGGTGTCTCCTGGCATGCGTGATGGTGAACACCCTCCCTGTAAGCGCAGTTCCATAGCTTGAGGTGCTAAGACTGCTCTGCTCACGGCTGAATGCATGTTGCTTTATTAAACTTTATTCAGCTAGAGTGAAGAGTCACCTTACATGTGAGTGATCAGCGTTTGTATTTTGCTTTCTTGTGGCCATGGATATTTTACCAACAGAATGCTAAACAAATACTCATTTACATTGAACTTGTGAATGAAAATTTTCATACATGAACTTTAGATGAAGGTAGATGCGAGTGAAGTCTAAGACTTTCACTTCTCACATCCCCAGAGTGTACACAAACTGAACAGTTTTTGTTTTGTTTTACCCTAGAAATATGTGAGGAAAATATCTCAAAACTCCTAAGCATGATTATGTCAGCATGTTGTGTGACGGCTAGGCATCTGATGTGTCTGCCCATGTCCATGTTGGCAGCTGTGGAAGTGTAGAGTGTGCCTTGTCCCTCATGAGATATGACTGTACCCTGGCCTGCAGAGCCTGTCTGTCCTCATGGTCTCTCAGAAGCTTTTACAAATCACATACCCAGGTTTTTGACACTGATGTGTTTGGATATGATGCTGGTGGGTGGACGGAGACTGGCCAGTGTCTTGTTTAAATCTTGCTGCAAATGTCTCAACTACCCATGGAGTTCGGGTGAAAGGAAAGGCCCTCTGGTCTTTGTTTCCTGAGTCTGTCCTTAACCACAGCCAGATTGAGTGTGAGAGAGTGAGGGTGTGTGTGTGTGTGTGTGTGTGTGTGTGTGAGAGAGAGAGTGTACACTTGTGAGCGCCAGTGTGCACATGTGTGAGAGACCATGTGAGAGTGTGTGAGTTGTGTATGCATGTAAGATGGTATGAGTGTAGCATGTGTTAGCCTGTGTGAGGGGTCTACTGTCCTATGACAGTGTGTCCTCTAATTCTGATTAGAGTTTTGTATACACATCCAGTCTCACACATATCCACACATGCAGTCACAAATATGCTTATAAAGTGCGCACACATGTTCACATTCATGCATTCACTTAAGCACTTATACACATATGCCCACACATATGCTCATACATTTGTGCTTATACACACATTCTCACACATGCACAGTCTCACATGTGTGCATACACATTATGCTCACATACATGCACACACGTAAACTTGTACACATACACTCACGCAGTCTTGTGCTCCCACATACTCACACACACATGTGCACACACACATACACATTCCTTTATTCCCAACAATTTCCTTTGTGTTAGGTAGTCCCAGCCTTCACAGGTTATCACACCAGAGCCAGTCATTTTTCTTGGAGTGTATTTGTCACTAGAGGAGAGCTAACCTGAATGGTCCTTCAAAAAATTCACATGTGGACCAACGTGCCACAGTGCATTAAGCCACAGATTGTGTTGCCAACATCCCATCATTACATCACTGACTCCAGCTGTAAGAAGTGGAGAGGCTGATGGGCAGGATGTGGGGTTAAGACAGTGGAGAGGGGAGTGCAGGAGGGCTGTGTCGTGTACCCATAGCTGCTTCCTTGCAACCCCCAGAGAAGGTGCCTCCATCAGAAAACCCAGCCTCCCGTTTCCTGCCCATCTCCTTAGAAGCCCCCTCGATTCCCCTGCCCTGATTGCTGTGTTGCTGTCTTGGACTTTCAGTGTTTGACAAAACCTTTGCACGCTTGCATTGTAATTTGTTTGCATGACCTCCTGCTAGCTCTTCAGAGGCAACCAGGTGAGAAGGCGGCTGGCACACGACTGGTCTGTTCCCTGCTGTCCGACAGTCTTCCCTGGCTGCCAAGGTCATTGCATGCCATTGCTGTCTACCAGGAAGCCGCTCGTCGGTCCCTTCCACCATGGTTGGTTCCAAGTGCATTCTGTGAACCTCCATTTTTTATATAGCCTTTTATGTGTGAGCAAGTGAAAAATAAGGACCTCACAGCTGTGTAGGTGGATTTTTTTGTATGCCTGAGGAAGGACTGGCCAGCTGCATTCCAAAGTGTGGTTTTACACGGTAGCAGAATTGTGAATTATTTCTGTTTTCTTCTTTATGTTTTTCTATTTTTAAAAAAAAAAACTCTTAAAATGTCTGCTTTCTCTAGTCAGAAAAAAATGCTTTTCAAGTACTTAGTGTATGAAGTAACTGTGGTATGGAGACTCTCTGTTTACCATAGATCAGAGTTCGGCCGACTTTGTAGAGGGTCAGATAGAATCTGACGGGCTTTGCTTGGTGGGTTTCGTTTCATGATAAACATGCGGGCCATTTCAGCCTGTGTCTGTTGCACAGCTGGGTGGCCTAACAGTGAGTCCCAGTTGCCGCGAGTGTTGGGCCGGTTTTGCCAGGGACTCGGGGGCATCCGGTCAGCTCTGGCTCCCTCCTGCCTGCCCTGAGCTGCAGCCATGTGTCTTCACCCAGGTTTCTGACTTTTGTAATCTACATGTGTATATAAAGTACAGAAAGGAAACACCAGAAGTTAGGTTGCAGGAGCTGTGTTTGTTTCCCAGTCCACAGACGGTCTTCCTCCAAGCCATGGGGTCGGTGCAGGCCCCTCCATCAGGGTGTCCCCACAGCTGGCTGCTCTGCACTTGGGAGTTTGAAAACCACGGGTGGAAGGGGGTGTGGGTGGTGGCTGCGTGGATCTTGGCTCTGTCCTGGAGACACGTCGGGGAAGTGCTCTGGCCACAGGGCAGCATGGAGGAACAAAGCCTCTCGTTTCCCCTAAAATGTAGCCGCTAGAAAGAAGGGGAGGAGGAGGAAGTGAGACATAAATGCTGGCCCTTTTGTTGTGATTCTTAGGAAGCCGTGTTCTCGTTCACGCCCTTGGCTCCTTCGAGCTTGAAAGCCCCACGTGTGTCAGGAAGGAAGAGCCTCGTTTCCACTTATTGAATTTCTAGAGGAGTTGTATTATAACTCGCCACTGCAAAAAATAATAACACATGGAGGGGCTTTATTTTATTTATTTATTTTTTTTAACTAGGGGGAACGCCTAGTTTGAAAATATTATGGCTGAACCAAGAGCCAGAAGCTCAGGCCCGGCGCTTGGACACACTCCTAGCCTGTTTCAACCTCTCCTCCTCCAAGGAAGAGCTGCAGGCCGTCGAAAGCCCCTTTAAAGCCTTGTGCTGCCTCTTGATCTACTTGTTTGTCCAGGTAACACTGCACTGCGGGTCCAGGGGTGCAGCTTGCCCTTTGCTGCTGGTCTCATCTTGGGGGTGGTACTTAAGGATGTGCTAGGCCAGTCCGGGTCGTCTTTTTCCAATGTCTAGCCTCCTGAGGTACTCTAAAAGTAAAATGAAGGTCCTCTGGGACAGTGGCCTTGATGGCTTCACCTGTCCTGCAGGGAAGAGATCTGCTGAGCCTTGCTTCACTTCTCTCCAGCTGTGGACCCTGCTGTGCCTTCCCCAGTCTGGGCTGGGTCTGCTGCTTTGGGGTTAGGGGTGGCACCAGGACTTGACTGGAGATCTGCTGCTTCCTGGGTGGCCTCTGCCTCTGGGCTGATCACTTTGCTTTCCTAAGTCGTGTTGACTTTCAACCAAGCAAAGTCATCAGCTCCTCTCTTACTTCTAGGCTGAAACGGGAAATGGGAATGGTTACCTCCTCGTGTTCTAGGGCAGGCATGTTCTAGAAAGCACAGAGCCTAGTAAGTATCCACCAGGCCACCAGCACTTGGCCAGTGTGACCAGTGCACCACGTGCTATGGGCCATTTGACAGTCACACTGTTTTTTGTTTTATTTTAAAGATTTGTTTTACTTATTTGAAAGGCAGTTTCAGAGAGAGAGAGACAGATCTTCTACCTGCTGGTGCACTCCCCAAATGCCTGCAGTGACTGGGGCTGTACTGGGCCAAGCCTGGAGCCTGGAGCTTCATCCGGGTCTCCCACATGGGTGGTAGGAGCCCAAGCACTTGGACCATCTTCCACTGCCTTCCCAGGCCAATTAGCAAGGAGCTAGATTGAAAGTGGGGCAGCCGAGGCTCAGAATGGTGCTCGTATGGGATGCCAGTGTTGCCCGAGGTGGCCTCACGCGTGATAACAGTGCCGGCCCCAGAGTTTCTTTCCACTAGTTTTAGTTTTTGTGTGAAAATTGTAACTGCCATCAAAAAGGTTTGCCTCTTTAGTAGTTCTCTATATCCGTGGTGGTATTTGGATTCCCCAGTGGAAGGAGGGTGGGCTGAGCCTCCCGCCCCAGCCCTGTGTCTCTGCTCTGTTACCTGAAGGCCATGTTTGCCTCGCTGTTCCTGTGGTGCATGGAGACTGGCTGTTGGTCTCTCTTGACCCCTTGTAGCCTCTTGTCAGCACTTCTGATCTGCCTGTGGGATGGAATTCTTTTCAACCCTGAGGCTGCTGAGTCCCTGTCTCACTGTAGATCACATCTCACGGAACCCTACACTGATGTCACCTTTCTGGTGTCCCGGGGCTAGCTCTGCATTCTGCATTTTGTTCCCAGAGAACTTCCACTGTTTCAGCATTGTTTTCGACACGCACCAGCATGAACTGTAGTTTTTGAATTTCTGTTTTGAGTAGAATACTTCTTTATTTGTGCAAGACTTAGAAAAGCATAAATTAATGTAAGATGGCATGAATGACTTTTAAGCTAAATAGTCGTGCATATGTGAGCAGTTAGTATTATCTGTCCACTGTTGGTGAGTCTGGAGGTGAGATGGAGCGCTAGTAGGGATTTGGGAGTAGTGGATACCAGTAAGTGGAGTTTTCCCATACATAGAAATGTGTGCTTTGTTCTCGATGCACAGGTGCCCGTGGGTGCCGTAGGGGTGCCTGGAGGGCAGCTCTCTTGGGATGTCCAAGAGGATTTGTTTCTTTCAGCAGTGGAGGTGGGGGGTCTCTTCGAGATGATGGTCACTTACGAAAATCCACTCATGCAGAAAAGCCCACAGACCCAAAACAGCAACCTGCACCCTCTATCTATATAGACCCCAAACAGGACAGGCAGCAGGAGGAAGGTCCCCACCGTGCCTTTTTCTCATTGCTAATGCCCTCTTCTTTCTGTAGCCTTTTTTTAACAGAAGTTTTTTTTTTTTTTTTTTTTTTTTTTAATTTGAAAGGCCAAAGTTATGGAGAGAGAGAGAGCTCCTCCATCTGTTGGTTCACTCTCCAAATGGCTAAAACACTGGATGCTCTACTTCTGATCCAGTTAATGGCCTGGGAAAGCAGCAGACCACATGGGAGAACTGGATGGGGTTATAGTCCTGGCTTCGGGCTGGGCATCCAGGACTTGAAGTGTTGCTCATATGGGATGCCGGCGTTGCAGGTGGCGGCTTAATCCCCTACACCACGAAACGCTGTCCCCTTTTATTTATTTATTTTTCAAGGAAAGACAGCTTCCATGTGTTGGTAGGAAATACCTGCAAAATGCAGAACGGGGGACCCTGAAGCCAGGAGCTGGGAATTCAGTCCAGGACTCCCGCATGGTAGCAGGAACCCAATCATTTGTGCATCTGTGCTGCCTCCCAGGTTGACATTAGCAGGAAGCTGGAGTCAGGAGCCAGAGCGCCAATGTGCACCCCGGCCCCCCGCCATGGGATGCAGGCATTGCAGCTGCTGGCCTTTTAAGTGAAGTCTCCTCAGTGTACATCAGCACACGTGCACTTGACAGCTCAGCTTTGAAGGAGGTATTTAAATTGGAGATTCCTAAAGCTAGAGAATAGCAAATATGGCATCTGTTAGGTTAAGAAGGTCCTAGGAATGATGATTCAGAATTAAAAAGGCTAGGAAAATAAATTTGAAAAGGTACAGTGTACATGTTGATGTGTGATCTGTAGTTGGACACTCGTCAGTGTGTGGAAACCGGGCTGACCTCCAGCTTGACAACCCCAGGTTTGACTCAAGACGCACTTGAGAAACCCTGGAAGAGTACGTCTGTGTCATAGAAACGGTGCGTAGAATCTATGGTACAGCAAGTGCCGTATAATTGCGCATTATACTTTGTGATCCTTAATGCGATGCACTAGGTGAAGTTCTACAAGAATTTAATAAGAAACTTGGATGGCCTCTGATAGATTTAGCTTTGTCAACTGCAAAAACGGTAACAGATGTGAAGTTGGTTCATGAGAAAGAATGTGACATCAGACCTTATTCTGTCCTCATGGGTTGGTATTTGAGGAGCTTTCTTCAAAAGTCACAGAGGACAAAAGTGGGGTTCTGTGTCCACACATCTCAAGGGGTGTCCGTGCTTGGCGCTGCTGCTGAGCCTGGGGTCTTCTGGGCTTTAAGGACAGTGTGCGTCCGCAGATTTCCTGGACAGGTGGGCTTGCAGTCACTCGAGGTGATGCCTCCTTTGACTAAAATGGAATGGGCAGTGGGGTCAGTCAGAAAGTTGCCAGACCTCTGCTCTGTTGGCCTCCACCAGATGGAGAGACAAGAGCCAGCGAGAGTTTCCTGGTTAGGGTGAGCAGGAGTCCTCACAAGTAGGCCTGATTTGGGTGGGGAGGCGTTGTCATCGGGGGCAGGCATGCTGGCCAGTTTCATTCTCTCGGACAGATCATGAACTCATCCATAGGTGTGTTGTTCCCCTCAGAATCTGCTCCTTTACGAAAAGTTCTGGTGGTGACAGTGGGATTGTGCAGTGGCCCAGGACCACGTGTCTTTGTAGCAAAACCTGGCAGCTGAGCAGAGGGCGCGTGCGCCGTGGCTTCCTGCCTCCCCTTGCCACAGCTGATGGACAGCTGCCATTCTGTGTGTTCTTGCTCTGCCCTCCTTGTTCCCCACTTGAGCCAGTCCTGTGGTCCTCAAGCATCGGCAGGACTCGGGGTGGGATCCTGATTTACGCGGGCTCGAGGCCCTGCTCTGTCTGTGTCTGCTCGGCGTGGTTTGTGCCCACTGAAGACCTGGACTTGGCTGCTCCCAGACATGCTGGGCTTTCTGCCTTGCCAGGCAGTGACCCTCCTGGAAGTCCAGGTTCCCCTGTGCAGAGGGGCTGTGGTGGTGAGGGAGGAGCCTACACATCACGCCCAGCATCTGCTATGCGAGGCCTGGTGCACCTCGCATGTGTGCCCGTGTCTGCCACCGTGTGCTTGTGCGTGCAGCCGTGGTGCCCGCAGCTCTCTTGAGAAGAAGTGCTGGACTCTTCCTGTAGCCTGACCATGGCCTTTCTTTCTCCCTTGCAGGTGGACACTCTTTGCCTGGAGGATTTGCAGGCCTTTATTGCTCAGGCTTTGTGCCTCCAAGGAAAGCCAACTGCACAGCTCGTAAACTTACAGGTAGTGTCCCAGGGACAGCTCTCGGTGGCCAGAGGGCTGGGGTCTTCCAGTCTTGCTGCTGTTTCACAGTGAGGACCTGCAGGAGCTTTGGCCTGGAGTCTTGGTTCCCAGGCAGGGAGCTTCTCTGAGCCTTGGGAATCTCCAGGAATCAAGTGCTCTCCTGGCTCAGAGAGCACAGGTACTGAGGTGCCAGTGGATCCTTCACAAGTGTGCACGTTGTAGGGCTCGATAAAAAATGACCAATTTGCGGAAGATGTCTGTGGGCCACTGTGCTCCCGGTGTTGAGTGCTGTGAGCGTGTGGCTGTGGAGCTGCTGACGTGGTCTGTCTTCAGTAAAAAGAATCTGTTCATGTAATTGCTTTCCTAGAGCAGTGTGGTTTCTTTGTCAGACCCCATCCTGCAGTCAGCAGGAATTTGCCCGCTGGAGGCTGTCTCCGTTGTCGGCCCCAGGGCAGCCAAGGCCTGCTGGCCTGCTTCCTGTGCCATGCTGGCCTCGCCTTGAGGTGACCGTCACCTGAGACCTCCCCGGCACCAGGCTTCTGTTGCAGGGCGGAGTTCCAGAACTTAACAGTGTCACCCTCTCCCCTTAGCTGTGTGACCCTGTGCCTGTCGCTGTGTCCTGGGTGAAGAACGAGATGGGGAGGGGAGGACTCATGGGGTTGCAGCAATTCAGAGTCTCTCATGTTCCCTGCAGAGATGATCCTTTTGATACCCGTCAGGGCCTGTTTTCCAGAAGATGTTTTGCACGTGGCTTCTTCCTGGAGTCCTCTCCACACACCCACGTAGTGGGAGGGAGGTGGGAAGTGCGCACTCACAGCTCTGCTGCTGGACGAAAGGGTATCAGGGCCTGTCTGCTGCCCACGGCACTGTATGGCCTCCGTGTAGATGGGTGTCCGGGGCTACAGCCAGGCTCCTGCAGGGCTGTGACCAGCTGGGGCTCATCACACCCTGCAGTTCCGTGTCCATGCGGTGAAGGTGACCGGGGAGGAGGACAGTGGGTATCGGGCACGGCATGAAGTGCAGTGTTGCCGAGGAGGGGTCGCCTTAGGGCCCTCATCCTGACCCCAGGGTGGAGTGCAAGATGGGAGTGGAAGGTGGACATCATGCACCTGCACGTGCCCGAGCCTGGCCCGAAAACCCTCGAAGGGGAGATGTTCCCTTGCAAGTCGTCCTGAGACCATGCCCACCCCCAGTCAGAAGATGCTAGGAAAGTGTTTTGGTGTAGAGCCCACCAATTAAACCAGGACTTTAGGACCAGAAAATCCATTTATTTGTATTCTTTTGTTTACTAATAAAATCTAGTGTATTTCTAGTGTTCTCCTTGCTCTGTTGGCATTTCAGTTATGAGGACACTCCAGAATTTCATGGGTAATGGAATTGAAGATGTGAGTTTGTTCTGGTACAAAAATTTCTTTCATAATATGAGGAAAGTGCATATTAGGAAAACTGTGCATTGCTTCTTGGTCTTTTGGCTAAGATCAAGTGTGGAAAACTATGCATGATTTTAAAGTTGTTTTTGCACCAAAATAATCTCACATGTTTAATTCTGTTTTCTGTGACTTTTTTGAAACATACTCCTCCTAGGGCAGGTACCTGGGAAGCAGCGTCTGAGCCTTGGTGTAGAGCAGCCCTGTCCCCCATGAATGCCATTTTCTGTGGCATCCAGCAGACCCCATCAGGGCACCTCCGAGGCACTGAATACCAAACGCTGGGCTGCTTGCTGCTGAATGTCTCCCGTGAGGCGCTGGGAACCCAGGGCGCTTTCTGCTGCTTATCTGGCGAGAGGCCTCAGCCTCTCTCTGTCTCTTGCTCCAAAGCTCTGAAGCCCGCTTCCCACCACAGGCTGTCTCTGTTCACTGCCCTTGTTGAGATGGACAGCCACGGCCCTGGCCTGCAGCCACACTGATGGTGGCTTCCTGGTGACTCCGAGCTTGGATCGGAGCCAGCCCCTGCCACACTGGCGGTGCTCTCGGCATCCCATGAACTCCTGGCCTTCCCCAGGGAGGAAGGCGAGTTCCTGTCTGTGCTGGGGTCTGTCTCTCTCAGAGTCTCAGTTAGCTCATGTTAGGAGTGACCTGGAAGCTGATCTTGGCCACTGAGCTTTCTCAAGCCATCTGTTTCCAGGGGATCATCAAGGCCCTACAGCCATTCTTAACCCTGACATTGTAATCAGTATAAAATAAAGGCACTAGCAAACATGTCTGAGGAGCACTTTTAGAACAGATTCTGAGAAGTAGCAATTCTGGAGCCACTTACAATCTGTCTCCCAGACCTCCCGAGCCTAGGGGAACAGCGCAGCTGGGCTGCTGGCTGCCAGGGCAAGAACTGAGGTTCCCAGCCCCACAGCAGCACAGCTACGTGGCCCGTCAGCGTCTTCAGCCTCACCAAGGGTCAGGCAGAAGGGATCCATTTTCAGCAAACTGAATCAGTGCCTAGAAAAACCTGCTGGGGGTGGGGTGGGGGTGGGTGAAGCTGCTCAGGACTGCCACATTGCAGATCAGTGTGGGTGAGTTCCCATCCAGCTCCCGCCTAGGAGCCTGGGAAGCAGCAGGTGATGGGCTTGGGTCTCTGCCGCCCGTGTGGGAAACCCAGATGCAGTTCCTGGCTCCTGGCTTCAGCCTGGCTCAGCCTCAGCTGTTGGAGCCATCTGGGGAGTGAACCAATGGGTGGAAGATTGATCTCGTTCTCTTGTTCAAGTAAATAATAAATAAATCTAAGAAAAGCTTCTAGGACTAAAGTTTCACGGGGTCTCCGAGTCCCCCCAGCTGGGCGCGTGGCCTCTGAGTACAGTATTGCCCTTCCCAGACCCTACATTGGTGGCTTTGTCTGTTTAGCCTGTGATTCTGTGTTTCGTGATTTTTGAGTGGACAGATAAAGAGGTAAATTATTTGTAAACCATGAAATAGGAACAAGGCAAAGCCAGAGTGAGCCTGACAGAGACCAGCGTATTGATTTAGGAAGAGCAGGTGACTGACAGGGTCCTCCTTGGGCCAACCGGCACTTTGTCCTACGAAGATTACATTTCCCTTCGCTGCTTCTCTTGCATTCTTTACTGTCCTGGGTCTTGGGTTTTTAAAAAGCAGGTAACAGACCGCACAGGGCCAACAGAGCCTAGACTACTCCCTCTTGGTACTTTGCAGGAAGTGTTGTCCTGCTCCGGCAAACCCTCCCAGAGTTAACAGGGCAGGATCACTGTGCATTGGGATGTTGGAATGCTATCAACAAGCTCAACTGTTTGGCCGTAGGGAATGCTGCTCCCAGAAGCTCCAGGAAAACACTTCCCTTGCCTGCAGAAGAATTTCAAGACCTGATAGTCATCAGGCAGGCGTCAGCAGCTCTCATACTACCGGAATCGTCTGTTTTGTGACCACATGAAAAATCAGTGAGAAATTAGGAACAATAAAATGATATTTGAAGACTTAAGCAGTACACTTCTGAGTAACTCGGGTAAGAGGGAGATCGCAGTACAGGCTGTGAAACACTCGGAGTGGTGGTGCTCATACGACCTGTTAGAATTTGCAGCATGAGGATAAAAGCTGTTCTCAGAAGAAAACGTGCAAGTTAGCGAATGTATTTGACAAGAAGAAAGGCTAAGGGGTGGCCTGAGAATACATCTTTGCAGATGAGCCACTCAAACTGTAGAGGAAAGAGCAAGAACTAAGGAAACAGGAAACAAACCTGATCTTCGTGGGTGCTCTGGTTCATTCTGGTGTGGACATGGAGTGGTGCAGTCCTTTGGGAGACAAGTGGCTGTGCCTTACAAAACTGAACACGCTGTACCCAGGCACCTGGCAGCCACGCCCCTCAGCACCTGCCCAGAGCAGGTGCGAGAGCCATTGACGTCCCCCTGGTTGACAGTGAGCAAGAGGATCACAGATGGAGGAACCCTGCTTCAGCTCTGTCAGTGCCTGCTCATAGTGGAGATGTGAGCAAGGTGGGCCCGGCTGACACGAGGCTGACACAGTTTCTGTTAGGCTGGGGTCCTCTCGGTGGTGTGAGCTGCTTCCGTGAGACTCGGGGTCTGTGCCAGTGGTGTCAGGAGAAAAACACAAAGCCTCGCATTTGAAAGGAGAAACGAGACTGCTGTTAGGTGATGTGATTGTTCATGAGGCACACCCAGCAGTCTGCAGGCCAGCCTCACAGCTCATGTCACTGCAGGCACAGTCAACACAGAAAACAATGGAGGAATCCCCTACTTTTAAAGTTTACTTTAGGATCCAGCGCTGTGGTGCAGAGAGTTAAAGCCCCGACCTGCAGTGCCAGCATCCCATATGGGCACCAGTTCAAGTCCTGGTTGCTCCACTTCCAATCCAGCTTCCTGATAATGGCCTGGGAAAGCAGTGCGTAGTGGACCCTGCACAGCATGTCCTGGAGCCCTGGGAGGACTGAGTGTGCACACAGCATGGACCCAGGAAGATGCAGACAGATGCATCTGTAGGGTGAGAAGGTGGCGGGCAGAAGATTCGGCTGCTGATGGTATTGACTACACTGTGAGTCGCTGAATACTCAAGTGGTATTCGTGGGATTTCTGCCCTGAGAGGAGATGGTAAACTGCTTAAAGTTTACTTCAAAGTAGTCAAATGTAGAAGGGATGAAGAGAAACTGAATCCATTTCAGAGAGATCTGCCAAATCAGAGACCTACCCTGTCACTCAGAAACCACGTGACCTTGGCTGAACAGTCGCAGTCACATCCCAGGCTGGGCACTGGGGCTGGGTGAGGAGGGCAGGGTGTGGCTGAGTTTTCAGGAGAATCCTGGAGGAGGAAGATGAGGGTGTCCCAGACCAGAGCCGCCCTGTCTGCTGAGTGGGAATCGCGGTTCCCGAGTGCCAGGACAGGCACCCAGAAGCTGCCTATTTCATTGCACAAGGCCACTGGCTATCAGACAGCAGCTGCAGACAGCGCATGTGCAGGGGCAGGGGGGCAGGGCTTGACATGTGTTTTGTTTTTTTTTTTTTTTTTTAAAGATTTATTTATTTGAGGGGCAGAGTTACAGAGGAAGAGGGAGAGAGCACAGAGAGCCAGGAGCTGCTTCTGTGTCTCCCACGTGGGTGCAGGGGCCCAAGCACTTGTGCTGTCTTTCGCTGCTCTCCCAGCCCGTTAGCAGGGAGCTGGACTGGAAGTGGAGCAGCCGGGACTTGAGCCGGCACTGATATGGGATGCCAGTGCTGTAGGCAGAGGCCCAACCTACTATGACAGTGCCAGTCCCCAGGGCTCTGCCAGTTGAAACTAGCAGATCACAGCGAGCTGCGCGAGGGGCAGATGTTCAGTCCACCTGGTGGTTCTTAGGGTACCCTTTAGCAGTGATGCTGTGCAGAAGCCCCTGAGATTAAACAGACTAGCTCTGGGACAAGTGAGCCCGCGGCTCCCTCCGCT
This sequence comes from Oryctolagus cuniculus, assembly GCF_051225735.1. Lineage (NCBI taxonomy): Eukaryota > Metazoa > Chordata > Mammalia > Lagomorpha > Leporidae > Oryctolagus > Oryctolagus cuniculus. Next base: position 166,155 of record NC_142871.1, on the reverse strand, counting down.
TCAGTAAGCGAGCCTTACTCACGGCGGGTGGGGTGGGGTAGGGATGGGAGCACTGTGCGCTTTCCCGGCTGCTTTCAGCTTTGTGAACTCTGGCGCACGCGATGTTTAGAATGGCTCTGGGTCCATTTGAGCGATGTGGATACCCTAGACAGTGACTGAGGGGCACTGCCTCACCCACGGGCTCACTGGGCACTTGCATGGCCAGCGGCGGCCAGGAGCTACAGAGGCATGAGGGTGCTGGCAGGAGAAGCGGGTGCCCCGTGGTTTCCCACCTGGGCAGCTGCTGTTGGAGAAGAGTAGGCAGGTATGCCAGAGAAGTGTTTGGTACTGGTGTGCTGTGACTGACTGGTAAGTGCTATGAGAAGTATCTCACGTTGGTGCAGTGGTCTTAATTTGTAGGAACTGGAAGCAGCCTGTCAGCCTTCTTGAGAGCTTTAAGCCCTCGTGTTCCTGTCTGTAATCGTGGGTGTTCATCTCAGATTCCCTGTCTGAGGGCAGGGAACGGAGCAGTACCCTGAGTGGTTTTCTCCTTCCTCTCAGCCTGTACAGAGAGCTTTCCCTCAAGGAGCAAACGTGGAAGCCAGGGGTGTTGTGTGTGTTTCCCCGACGAGGCCACGGCTGGGATGGGTGCAGCCAGGGTGGGAGGCGGCAGACGCTGAGCTCGGCTCCTGTGTGAGGAGCAGGCCCAGTGGGTGCAACTGCTGCTCGCCAGGAGCCCCCACTGCCCCGGGCAGCCCTGCCCTTCAGGCCTCCTACCCCCAGCTGAGTGCGTGAAGCTCACGTGGGCGGAGACAGCGGGGTGGTGTGCTCTGGCCACCCACGTCTGACCCCATTCTCTGTGCCCTGTGTCTGCGCCCACAGCTTGATTACGTCAACCCTAGGGCTGTGCAGCTCGGCTCCCTCCTCGTCCGTGGCCTCACCACTCTGGCACTGGTCAACAGTGCGTGCGGCTTTCCCTGGAAGACCAGTGAGTTCATGCCCTGGAATGTATTTGATGGGAAGCTTTTTCATCAGAAATACCTGCACTCTGAGAAAGGACACGCCGTGGAGGTTCTTCTGGAGCAGAATGTGAGTTCCTGGAGCACGCTGAATCCTGGTCCCGGGTGGGATGCTGGGAAGATGAGCAGAGCCGTCTGTCCTGACGGCCACTCGCCGTAGACCAGGCTCAGCAGGGACATCCCCAGCCCCAGGCTTCACGGGGTTACAGACAGCTGCTCTCTAGTGGAGGATGGGAAACCAGGATGGTGTGAAGCATCAGACTTCAGTGTCTGCATGTTGAATACCTACTCCCCAAATTATTTTTTAAGATACATTTATCTGAAAGAGTGACACACAGAGGTCTTCCATCCACTGGTTCACTCCCCAAATGCCCGTAACAGCCAGGTCGATGCACGGCCAAAGCCAGGATCCAGGAATTTCATGCAGTCTCCCTCATGTGTGGTAGGGGCCCAAGCACTTGGGCCATCTTCTGCTGTCTTCCCAGTCTCATTAGCAGGGAGCTGGATTGGAAATGGAGCAGCCAGGATTCAGCCCTGTACTCCATTACGGGATGCTGGCATCGCCAGTGGCCGCTGAACCTCTGTTGCACCACAAGTCCAGCCTCTCAAATTCTTAAATAGGACCCAAGACCCCACGGTTCCACTCGGGGAGAGCAGGGAGCATCCCACCTGCCTGATGGTTTCTGATTTTCCTCCCCTTGAGTGAAGAACTGACGCTCCTGCAGGGATTCCACGGGCATCGTACTGACCCCACAGGAGCGGCCTGGACGCCCGACTTGAAAGTGTTCCCTAAGGCAGCTGCCGTCCCCGCTGCTCAAGTGTCGCCGCTGCACGATCCTTGGCAGTTTTTCAAGTTCCTCCTGCTGAGCTGGCCTGGAACGTGTTTTAATGAGCACGGGGATGTGCAGGGCAGTGAGGCCTGTCGAGACCCAGCACCCCACACTTTGCTGTCGGAGAGAAGACAGCTGGTGAGGTGTTCCCTGTTTATCCAAGACAGCGCTCCGTGGCACGTGGCCTGTGAGTGTGCAGAACTTAGAAGCTACCCAAATTACATGGAGACAGCAAAACAGAACAAGAGGAAAATACTCAGATTTGGGTATTGTTGTAGAGAGTGGAAGGCAGCTTGGTCTCCATGTGTCCACCGTGGTCTCCATTTCTCTCCATAGTTCACTTGACCAAGAAAGTACAGAGTGAATATGAGCTAAAGGAAAATTCCAGGCGTGGGAAAGGCTCCCTTCTGCCACCTGCTGCTGTCGTCTGTGGCCATGGCACTTGCACAGACTGTCGCTACAACTGACGCGGTGTCTGAGGGGCATTGATGTGCAGGCTTTTGTTGTTTTTTAGGTGAGACTGTGTGGTAGTTGCCTCAGTGAGACCTGGTCCTCTCAGGAAAGATTGTTGACTGCACAGAAGACACAGTGGCGGAGCTCTGTCAGAACCCCTTCTCCCGCACCGCCCTATGGCAGTGTCCGGCACTCTCTCACGAGCCTGTGCCTCTGGTCTGTTTGCAGAGGTCTCGGCTCACCAAGTTCCACAACCTGAAGGCCGTGGTTTGCAGGGCCTGCCTGAAGGAGAACAGACGCATCGTGGGCAGAGCGCACTGGGACTCACACCACACAGGTGGGCAGCGGCACCAGCAGCGTGTGCTGCTGGGTCCTCCACAGTGAGGCCTTCTCCCTGTGACTTGTGGTAAAATAATCCCAGAGGCTGATGGGATTGGAAGAAAAGAACACAGTGAAAATGGCAGGTGGTTTAAAGTCTCGTTCCCTGAGGAAAGCAGTTTCAGAAAGGTTCGGTCCCTAAAAGCCTCCTGCCCACAGTCCTGACATACAGGAGCTGCGTGGGGAGCGTGTGTGTTTGACGGGAGCTTGGGGTTGTTTTTTCGCATAATGAGAATGTGTTAGAAAAATCACGAAGGTAAAGAAAGTAGTTAAAATAGAAATGACCTTTGATTCAGTTGTCTGAAGACAACAGTGTGGGCACAGTCAGTGCTTTCTTCTACTGGTGCCTCACACTTGGCGCGCCTGTGCCCTGCTCTCCCACACAGCGCCGTCCTCAGGTCATATGACGAGACTTCTCAGGTGATGGCCAGAGTGTGTTTACCTGCACTCCCAGAGCTTTCAGCTCTGAAATTGTTTACCTTTTTCTCATTTGCATGCTGTAGTGTGCATGTTTCTTCAGATGGCGGGTCAAGGTGTCTGTAGAGCTAACAGGTCAGCATGTCCCTGACCACCTTCACCAGCACCCGCTGAGGGCCTTGGCATCCTTGGCGGCTTCCAAGTGCAAACTTTACTTTTTATTTCAAGTCAGAGATTTTCCATCTACTGGCTCTCTTACCAAACGCCCACGAAAGCTGGGGCTGAGCCAGGAACTCCATCCAGGTCTCCCCTGTGGGCAGGCCCAAGCGTTTGATCCATGCCCTGCTGCCTCCCAGGACGTGCATTCGCAGGAAGCTGGATTGGAAGCAGAACGGGGACCCGGTCCGAGGTACTTGAATATGGGATACAGGTGTCCCAAGCGGTGGCTTACCCTGCTGCACCCAGTACTTGCCACTTTTTTTTTTTATTAACTCTTTTTAAAATTTTTAACCAGTTTGATGAAAAATGAATCCCATTGATCCGTTACTTCACTGTCACCAGAACTGATGTCTCACTGGGTTATTTTGTTGAGATTCTTTCTTGACTGCTGTGGTGACAGTGACTGTGTGTTTCGGCAGTGTGACACGAGCGTGGCACCTCAGTGCACATGGATGACCCGTCCTCGTCAGTCAGGGCCTCTCCCTGCTCTGACTCCACTTTGTGATGGGTGCTGGGGCCTGCCATGGCTGTGCAGGACTGGGGACTTCTTCCAGCTGGCTCTGACTTGACTCCCAGCATCCACACTCCCTGTGTCCCCTCACCCCTCCCAGCTTCTGGTGATCAGCATTCTGGGTACAGCTTGAGGCAGGTTTATTTTTGGGGGGTTAAGCTTCCCCATGTAAGAGAGAGAGAACATGCAATATTTTTCTTTCCATGTCATCTTATTTCTCACAACATGATGCTGCAAATGACAGGATTTCATTCCTTCCTCTGGCTGGAGAGGATGCCATTGTGTGTGCACCACCCTTTCTCTCCACTCATCTGATGGGAGTCACCTTGGTGGATTGCATATCTTGCCGTCGTGAACAGTGCTGGAATGATCATGGTGGAGCAGGTATCTCTGATATAGGGAGTTCTAGTTTTTTAAGAAATCTCCACACTGTTTCGCACAGCGGCCACGTTAGTTCACATTCCCATCACACGTGTTGATTCTCACAGCGTTCCTTATGCTAGCCGTTCTGACAGGATGAAGAGATGTCTCCTTGTGGTTTTGATTTGCGTTTCCCTAATGACTAGAGACATTGAGCATTTTTTCGTATATTTGTTGGCCATTTGAATTTCTACTTTTGAGAACTGTTCAGGTCCTTTGTCCATTTCTAAACTATAGTGTTGGTTGTGGTTGAGTGTTTGAAGTTCCTGACCTATCTGCACATTAGTCCTGTGTGAGATACGTAGTTTCTTTTCATGATTTTTGGAGTGCTTTTCTGCTTAGTGTCTGTACCTATAATCGCAGCAGTCTCACTCTTCTTCTGGATTGCAATATGAGAACTCACCCCAGACTCCCACCACCTACCCAGACTTCCTTGAGGAGTCTCGGTGGCCTTGCAAGTGTCACCCTCGGAGGCCGGGAGGCCGTTGTGCCTGGACCCGATGACAGGATGGTGTCACTCGCCCCAGCCCCCAGCCCTTCTTCCATATTTCAGCTTCTGTAGACTGCAGACAAAGTTGGAGATACCAAAGCAAAAGTTGAATCTCTGCGAAATACTGTGTGACAGTCTTCCTGCTCTGCCTATCCTGGCATTGGTGTCAGCTGGCACTCAGGCACCCAGGGCTGTTGGCTCCCAGTTCTGGTTAAGGTTGTGAGTTTATGATGGCAGTTGTCCTGGGCTTTGCATGGCCCTGCTCCTTTTCACGCCGTGTTTGCATGTGTCTCCTGCGTTGTGGGGGCTCCAGTGTTGACTCTGTTGTTGGCTGTCCAGTCGGTCGCACAGCAAAGCTGAGCTGTTCTCAACGTGTTCACAGCTAGGATGAGGCTGACAGTCACAGACTCAGCACCACTCACAACATGGAGTCGCCAGTATAGGGTGCTGGGCACCGGCTCCAGGAGACCCCCGGAGCCAGCAGTGGGCCAGGCGTCATTTCTCTGCTCAGCAGGGTCACATGTTGGGGGCTGGATTGTGACTCTCCAGATAGGACAAGGGTTGGAGACAGCAGACAGGCATTGGGCTGGGAGATTGTTGAGTTCCAGGCTCTGGCCTGGCTTTTTACCCACTGCACTCCAGGAAGCTCTTGAAGGTGTTGGAGCAACATAGTGAGCACAAAGCTTTAGGACAGCGGAGGCTGCACAGGGGCCCAGAAGGGGCCCAGCCCTGGGTGCTGGCCCTGGGTCACCCCCTTCTCTCTGCATCACAAACGCTGTGCCGCACGCTGTCCTCCCCTCCATGTGTTGTGTGCGCATGGAGCTGTGCTTGAGCCGAGAAAGAAGATGTCTGAATCAGGCCTCCCAGCCCAGCTCAGCAGTGCAGACACCAGCTCGAGGAGCACACGCAGTGTCTAAACCACAGAGAGCGTGGGTTGGTGCAGGCGTGGAGACGGGGGAGAAGAGAGCCTCTGAGTGGCTCAGGGATTATCCCAGTGGGTGGTTGGGTCATGGTGGCAGTGGTGTGGGCCAGCCCCTCCCCTGGCAGACAGAGCAGCTTCCTGGTCCTGCAAGCCTCGCTGCTGGGTCTCTCACCCCAGTCAGGTTCCCTCGTGCTCCCCGTTGCCGAGCCTGGCTCCCGGGCACTGCAGCTGTTTGGTCCCCAGTGCACTGGAGGCTCAAGAGCTGCTGGCCTGGCCTCACTGTCAGACCCCATGTGTTCAGGAGGAGCCATGGGGCCCATTGACACCCTGATTCTGTGTGTCCACAGGGAGATGGGGAAGACAGGGTTCCAGCTCCCACAGGACAAGCTCTGGCTACAGCCGCTCTGGGCAGGGACAGCCATGGAGGGACCAGGGACCAGGTAAGAGGCCAGTGGTGTCATTGTGTGCTTTCTGTTTTCCATGACCTGGGCGCTGTGGAAGAGGCTGACAGTGTGCCCTCCTCGCTGTGTGTTTCACATGTCTGCATTCAAGCCTGTACTGTGTAGCTGTGCGTTTGACCAGCACAGTGCGTGTCACAGCCGTAAACTCAAGACTCCCTGATGAGTTTGAGTTCCCAGCTTTGAAACAACCTAAAATTTGTAATTTTATCCTCTTAGTTGTCAAAGGTTACTTATTTGTAAGGCAGAATGACAGAAAGAGGGAGAGAGATCTTCCGTCTGCTGCTTCACTCCCCAAATGGCCACAGGAGCCAGATCCGAGCCAAGCCACAGCCAAGAAGAGCCAGGAACTCCTTGCTGCTGTGCTGCGTGGTGCAGGGCCCCAAGCACGTGGGCCTCATCTGCTGCTTTCCCAGGCACATTGGCAGGAGGCTGGATCAGAAGCAGAGCAGCCGGGACTCCAGCTGGTGCTCTGATTTGGGATGCTGGCGTCAAGTGGCAGCTTAACCTGCTGCACCGCAACACTAGGCCCTGGGGTTTTTTAAGTTTTGCAGCCTCTTAACTGTGCCACAGGGACTCCCGAATTGCTCAGATTGCTACCAGATGTTTCCCCAGGCGGTGGCTGTGGGTCTTTCTGGGCAGCTGCTGCAGGTGGCCTGTGACGCCCCAGGGCCGTGAGCAGTGCCCCTCTCTGGTACTCCTAAATCAGCAGGAGCAGCACAGGTCAGGCGCAGTTCAGTGCAGACCAAGGCGCCTGCTTAATGCCCTCAACGTGCCTGTCCCTGGGAGAGAGCAGCTGCAGGCTTTTAGGTTAAATGGGCTCTGGTGCCTCCCCAGGGGCCTGCAGGAGCTCCACCCACCAGATCGCACCCCCAGGCTGACCCCAAGATTCCCAGCTGGCCTGGAGACCTGCCCGGTCACCTTCTTCCCATCTTGAGAGTGAGCAGAGAGACCATGTCCACTCAGTGCCCACCAGATCATCAGAAGAGCCACGTGTGTGCAAGGTCAGAGACCCCATGAGTGAGTGGAGACTGCTGTCAGTTTACAGGATTCTCCAGACAGGGACTGAGCCGCAGTGGGAACCCGGAAGTGCTGGGGGTTTGTGACTTGCCCAGAACCCAGGGTGAAACCCATGCCCCCACCCTCCCATGGTGGAGTCGTTGCCGCTGCCCCTGCGAGCACCCTGCTGCCCTTCTCATGGCCAAGAGCCTGCTCCACATCTGCCACTGTCACCCTGGGTGTGCGGTGGACAGAGCGTGAGGCCTGCAACCATGGGCAGGTCTTCTCCCCGGGGGCGTGTGAGCAGGAAACTCCAGGAAGTCAAGGGCAGCAGCACTTCCTCAGAGGGATTCGGGAGGCCAGTTCCAGGGCAGCAGCGCGAGGAGAGGTGCACTTAAGCTAAACAGGCAAGGCCTCTTTCTCTCCTTCCCCCTCCCCTTGAATAAAGGGCTGAGCAGACTTCCCCAGTAAGGTGACATTTAAGACAAGGCTTAATGAGGGTGCGGATGCAGCCACCACACGTCTCTTGGGGTCTTGCGGCAGAGGGAATAGGGACCCAGGTGGGCTTCACAGTGGGAAGCAGATGTGGGACTGGGCTGGTTCTGAACAAGACACCAGCAGAAATGAGCCTTTGGGCATGGGCTCTCCATGCCAGCTGCCACCAGACCTTCCCCAGGAAGCTGGCCGTGACCTGGTACCTGGGCTGTTGGAAATGCAAGGTAATGGCTGAGGAGGGCCCCACCCCTTCAACCACATGTCCCACACTAGGAGCTGAGTGGCCTGGATCCTCAGTGCTAGAGCACCCTTGATGAGATGAAGAGGGTAGCACCCTAGGTTAGGACCCCTTTAGCTGAGGTCGCCAAGGGCTGAGGGAGGCTGCTGGCCGCTCACGGGAACCATAGTGTCTCCTCCAGAACCTCATGAGGCAGGAAGGGGCCTTCCACTTGCCCTTTTTGGCTTAGGATTGGCCCCTTTCCTCTCCCTGGGTACAGAGAATGGAGGCTGCAGGTGACCGCTGGACCGTGAGATCACAGTGAGTCTGTGAGGAGCTGTCAGCCAGGCACGTGGGAACTGCAGGTTGTGCATCCAGGTCTTGGGCCAGGAGCATGACAGCAACACACGACGAAACGTTGTGCACCCAGGTACTTAGTGCTGACAGCTGCTCCAGGAGACCTTGGATTAAAGTCAAATGGAGCTGCTAAGAACAGGGGCCAGCGTTGTAGTGTAGTGGGTAAACCCACCGCCTGCACTCCATATGGGTGATGGTTTGATTTCTGGCTGCTCTGCTTCCATTCCAGCTTCCTGCTAATGCACCTGGAAGAGCAAAAGAAAATGTCCCAAATGTAACCCTGCCACCAACGTGGGAGACCCAGATGAAGCTCCTGGCTCCTGGCTTTGGCCTGGCCCAGCCCCAGCTGTTTCGGCTGTTTAGGGAGTGAGGCTGCCGGACAGAAGCTCTCTGTTTCTGCTCTCTGTAACTCAGCCTTTCCGATAAATAAACAAATCTTTTTTTAAAAAAAATCATGAACAGGGATGGGAGAGACTGAGTAGTGGCAAGGGTAGGATGCTGCATTGTGTTCTGCCTCCCACGGAGCCTCTCACGGGGCCTCCCACGTGAGCCCGTCTGTGGGACTGGGGCGTGCTCCTGCTGATCACCTCCTCCCCCTGCAGTTCTAATCATTGGGGCTGACTTTGGAACCAGTGTATTTTTTGTTGCATTTGCCTATTTGAAACTCATCCATTTTGGTATTTTTTAATTTTTTATTTATTTTTGTTTGTTTCAAAGGCAGAGAGACAGATACAAAGGGATTTCCCATCCACTGATTGACTGGCCCCACCCCCAGAAATGCTCCCAAAACCAGGGCTGGGCCAGGCACAAGCAAGGACCCCAGAATTTCATCTGGGTCTCCTGTGTGGGTGGCAGGGGCTCAAGCACCTGAGCCATCATCTGCTGCCTCACCAGGCGCAGAAAACTGGACCAGAGGCAGAGTGGCCGGAACTCCAACCAGACACTGACAGCGAACGTGGGCATCCAAGCTCTGACTTAACCACTGTGCCAATGCCTGTATCTCTTCTGGTGTTTTTTGGTGACGTTAAAGTAGTCCAAATAATGGGACTGGTGCTGTGGTACAGTGGGTTAAAGACCTGGCCTGAAGCGCCAGCATCCATTATGGGTGCCATTTCTAGTCCTGGCTGCTCCACTTCTGATGCAGCTCTCTGCTATGGCCTGGGAAAGCAGTAGAAGATGGCCCAAGTCCTTGGGCCCCTGTACCTACATGGGAGACCCAGAAGAGGCTCCTGGCTCCAGGCTTCAGATCGGCACAGCTCCGGCTGTTGCAGCCATCTGGGGAGTGGACCAGTGGATGGAGGACCTCTCTGTCTCTACCTCTCTCTGTAACTCTCTTTCAAATAAATAAAATAAATCTTTAAAAAAAAAAAAAGTCCAAATAAAAAGTGGCCTTTCTTTTCACCACAGAGTCAATAGACTTCTCTATGTAAGAAAAACTAAAATGCCTCATAATGAAAGTAACCAGTTACTGCCAAAAAGTTGGCAAGCATTTTCCAGAGCCGGAAGCTGGCTTGGTGGGTGTGGGCCATGCAGGGAGCCACGTGTCAGGGTCACAGCAGGGAAGGCCTGCATCCTGGGCTGGTGGAGCTGCGGGGCCCTCTCCCGCTGTTGGTGAGTGCTGCCACGGAGAAGGGTGTGTTAAAGGCCGCGGCCTGTGGCTGCACGTCTGCCCTGCTGCTCGCGTCGCACTCTGGTGATTCTGTAGGCGACCTGAGCTCTGCTGAGCTGCCTTTGCCGATCTGAGATGACAAGGCGGCCATCAGCCCATGCAAGTGCCTTGAGCCCTCACCTCCAAGAAGCTAAGGGGCCGCAGCAGGAGAGGCACAGGGGTCGGCAAGTTCAAGGCCGCTGCTTCTGCCGAAAGAAAGCAAAGAGCAGGGAAACGTTTGTGGAGAAGCTCCTTTTTAAGATGTGAAGCACAGTCCCTGGTCACTTTGCTTCCCAGTGGGTGGTTCTGCTCTGGGCCTCTTCACGGCAGTCCCTGTCTGTCAGACAGGCAAAGCGTGGCCAGCGGCACCCGGGCGGAGAGAGGGGAACTCTGGGCTCCACTTTCCCTGCACTTGGCAGGACGTCCCCTGTGAACCATCTGCGTGTGAACTTTCATTTCCAAAGTCTTCAGAGGTGCTGTTGAGATGCCACGCAGATGGTTGGAGCTGGTGTGGGAGGAACAGTTTTGAAACTATTTCCTTCACTAATGGTACTGCCTCTTAATTAATTGCTTCCATGTTAATGGAATAATTAAAGAACAGCATTTTTGCGGCAGGTGGCCACAACTGAAAGGAGGCTGCAGCTGTGTCCCGAGTGACTCGTGTGTCTGCACGTTCTTAGAAAGGTGCAGTGTCCGTCTGAGTGTTGAGGGGGTGCATCCTCAGTTTGCGTCTCTTTTGGTGCAGGAAGCAGACAGCATGAGCATGACCAGTGGAGAAGATACTAGGCAGTCTTACAAGGTAAGTCCATCACCTGCATCTCCGGCAGGAAGTAGAATGTCCACTTGTGTCAGAAACCACTCCTCCGGGTGCGGCGTCAGGCCCTGTGGACCTGGTGCCAAGCTCAGGTGGCTTCAAGACAAGTTTGCTTTCGCCAGAGCAGCCAGGAGTGGTCACCTGGCAGCGAGCCTGCCCGCGTGGTGTCGGCCAGGACAGCCGGCCTCACCTGCCAGCAGCTGTCTGGATCAGAAAAGAAAACTGCCTCTCCCGGGAGCGAGCCCTGTGTCTTGTAGGAAAGCTTTGGTTGGCGCCGCCTCAGGGGCCGTCCCAGACGACGCTGTTAACATCTTCACCCTGACGTCCATGTTATGAGGCAGAGTTGATGTTTGCTTTTAATAAATTGGAAACAAACGGTCCTGTTTCTTTTTACTGTTCAGTGGATTGCGAGGGTGTCTCTCACATCCTCAAGTCGTCTGAACACAAATGTTTCCGAAATTGTCTTCCAGTTAGAAATCCCGATCACAAGTCAGGTCTCCAGCCGTCTCTTCTCTCGGCTGCCAGAAGTTCTTCAAGAGAAGTCACGATAGCCCCGGGCCTTCCTGTGGGACGGCTGATTGTGCCTGGAGCCAGCACCTCGCACGGCTCTGGGGCCTGGGCTGCCCGAGCAGGACGCAGAGAGCCTGGGAGGAGCCCTGTGGGGAAGGCAGCCGCCGAGCAGCCAGCCGTGGTGTGTTTGCTGCTTCTGCGTGTGAGCGATGAAGGGCGTTTGTTTTCCAGACACACTGGAGTAATCCTTTTCATGGAGAAACTTTCAGACAATCCAGGAATTGAAATTTTAATCCCAAGTTTTCCTGAACTCTGTGGAAAAAGGAAATGGCCAGGATATTGATCATGGAAGGGTTTGTGGGTTAGGAGTAAAACGCAGGCCTTGCTCAACCTGGGTGGGCTGTCACACCGGTTCCCGGGCTGCTTGGTTCTGTAGGAAACGCTCACTCCTTCAGGCTGTTGCTGACAATAAGCCCCTGGCTGCATTATAGACCAGCTGTGTGTCACACTCAATGAGTTACGGTGTGCACACAGCTATGTCTGGCATTGGTCTCCACGTGTAGGTTGAAATACCCTAACCACTGCCTTCAGCTCCTTTTTTTTTTTTTTTAAAGTTTATTTTTATTTATTTGAAAGAGTAACAGAGAGATATCTTCCATCTGCTGCTTTACTCCCCAAATGTCCTCCATTGGGGCTGGGGCATTCTAAAGCCAGGAGTCCAAACTCCTTCCAGATTTCCCATGTGGATGGTGGAGACCCAATTACTTGAGCTATCACTACTGCCTCCCAGGGCGTACGTTAACAGGAAGTGGAGCCAGAACTGGACCCAAGCACTGGGTGTGGGCTGCAGATGTCCCTTCTGTGACTGAGCCCCTGTGCCACCCTCGTCAGCTCCTCCGGGGCTCTGCCTGTCTGATTCTTTATGCACATACTTGCAGGACCTGACTCTGGAAACAGTGTTCCCACTCTCAAGTGTGCACCTCCTCTCCCTTTCCACTTCTGCACCCTTTGAAATCACTGCTGCTTCTAGCAGTTCTGTTTCTTTGCTACTTATTTGTTTAACTTTTTAGTAAATTCCTCATCCCTTAGACAAGGGTTGGGGAACATCCAGCCTGGCCTGCAAAATCTTTTGGCCTGGCCCTGCCAAGGCAACCACAGGTAGGACTCAAAATTCAATAAATCTATAGCAAGTTAAGTTTTAAGTAGATAATTTTGTATGGATCACAAATTGTGCTATAAATATTCAAATGGCCCTTGGCAAAAAAAAAAAAAAAAGATCCCCACTCTTAAGATTGAAAGTAGATGTCTTTGAAAATTGTGTTTGCCTTTCATAATATCTAAATGCTAATATGTTAATGAAATTGTTCAGTTTGATTAACCAGCCTAAGGAGCCATTGTACCATCAGTGGTGGTGCAATTTCCCACTTCTTTAATTATTTGGAAGACATTTCAAAATCCAGTATGTTGGGATCTTTTTGAGTCAAGAGAAGGGGCGAAGGGTGGCGGGGGGTGGGGGGGGGCAGTGCACAGTGTGTGCTTTCACACAGAGCAGGAGGATCCAGTGTGTCAGCCCACTGAGGCTGGGGTGACACAAAGATACAGAAAATTTGTCTTCTTCCAATATTCTATTAGCCAGAGCTCCTGACTGGCTACATAGATAGTTTGTAGGATTTGAACTGCCTACTTGTGCAAATTGATAGAATTACTGTTTCAAAAGATATATATTTAAAATTTTGGTTGATGTTGCCAAATAACTGTCCCCAGTAGAGGCACTATTTCATCTGGCCAGCTGTAGTCAAAAAGGTGTATTTCATTGGTTTGTGTTTTTTTGAATGTTAGTGGGGATTTCCCACCATTCATTTGTTGGCCATTTGTGTTCTTTGGGCAACTTTTCATATTCCTGGCCACGTGTTTCCTGGACAACATGTGAGGTCCCTTCCAGTAGTGTAGGTGCTAACCTTTGGTGATCTCGAATGTGGCGAATCGTCATCACGTGCAGACGCGGGTGTTCTGACATCCCGGTATCCTGCGCCCTGGGATTCGTCAGGAAGGGGTGGTCCAGGCCTCACCCAGCTTCCTTTCACTGAGGCTGCCAGTGGATTGGCCCTCAACAGCCAGTGCTTGCTGTGCCCTTCCCCGTGACCTCTGACCTTCCCGTGTCCTCACCGTCCCAGTTGCCATGGCCTCGTCAGGTTACTGCAGACATGGTGGTGTGCAGCCTCTGTGGGACACAGGCACAGCTGGTCCCTACTCCAGCACATCCGGACCTTGGCCAGGGAATCTGCAGTCCCAGGAAGCCACACATACACACACACACCTGATGCTGATACTCCTTGCACCCACTGATTTGCTCTCTTTTTGATTGTGGGGTAAAGCCGCACACCAAGATCAAGCCCACCCGTCTGTTGGGGAGTGGGGAGTGTGGCTCGAGAACCTGTTGTCCTCACCAGTGCCATCCCACACTCAGTCCTGTCCCCAGTTACTCTTCATGGTCTCCTGCTGGACCCCGCCTGCTCATCTCCAGCGCTTCTTATCCTCAACCACAGATGGCTTTGCTTTCTGTGGGTCCTCACAGCCACTTCAGCGCCTCCTTCAAGCCTCTGTCAACATCGATCAGAATTCTCAAGCAGAGTACCAGGAGAAAGAGTCCACAGTGAGAGAGGACGTGTCCACTTCTTTCCTATCACATCCGTCCCTCCACCTCGGACTCAGCCCCTCAGGGCCCCTCCTCCTGAGTCATCAGCTGAGTCTTCCCCACAAGGGCCTTCCCTGACCCACGTCACGCTCGAGCAGGCGCATCATCTCTCCTTTAAGCAAAATAGTGTAGAGTCCAGGAGCCTCTACTCAACCAAGTTAGCATTCTGCACTAAGAGAGAGAGCTTGCACATTTTCAGAAAACTAACTACTGATCTTTGAGGAAATCAGTGGGCAGATGAGCACCTCTTCCATCAGTGCCTGGACTGCTGCAGGCAACATTGAGCGGAGGAGTCCGTGAGATAGCAGTTATTGCCAGGTATTCCTAGCTGCAACAGCGAACAAATAAAAATAGTTGGAGTCTAAAATCTGAAGGAAAATTACAAGGAAAGTGGTGAACATTTCTGGCCCATGAAAAAAACAAAAGGGCATATGAAATTTCTTGTCTATAAAAGACAACATTTCTATTAAATCTGAATGTTTTTATGAAAATGTATACTGTGGGGGCTGGCTCTGTGCTGTAGCGGGTAAAGCCACTGCCTGCAGTGCCAGCATCCCATATGGGCACCAGTTTGCCGGCTGCTCCACTTCCAATCCAGCTCTCTGCCATGGCCTGGGAAAGTAGTGGAAGATGGCCCAAGTCCTTGGGCCGCTCCATCCACATGGGAAGACCTAGAGGAAGCTCCTGGCTCCTGGCTTCAGATCAGCTCAGCTCCGGCTGTTGTGGCCAGTTGGAGAGTGAACAAGCAGTTGGAAGACCTCTCTCTGCCTTTCCTTCTCTTCTCTGTGTAACTTTTTCAAATAAATAACTTTTTAAAAAAGAAAAAGAAAACATATAATGTTTGCTAAAAGGCTATGTATTAGAAGAAGAAAAGGTAAAAACAAAAGTCTAAAACATAAGAATATTATACCCCTGGTATCAGAAGTCAAAGTAAGCAAAATGTACAGAGAAACAGAATAATTAACGTACATAGCTCTCAGAAATTGACCAAGTGGGGCTGGCACTGTGGCAGACCAGGTTAAGCTGCCACCTGCAGTGCTGGCATCCCATATGGGTGCTGGTTTCAGACCCAGTTGCTCCATTTCTGATCCAGCTCCCTTCTACTGCACGTGGGAAAGCAGTGGAAGACGGCCCAAGTGCTTGGGCCCCTGCACCCATGTGGAAGACCCAGAAGAAGCTCCTAGCTTTGGATCTGCCTAGCTCCAGCTGTTGGCCATTTGGGGAGTGAGCCCGTGGATGGAAGACCTCTCTGTCTCCCTCTCTAACTCTATCTTTCTTTTTTTTTTTTTTTTTTTTTTTTTTTTTTTTGACAGGCAGAGTGGACAGTGAGAGAGAGAGACAGAGAGAGAAAGGTCTTCCTTTGCCGCTGGTTCACCCTCCAATGGCCGCCGCTGCAGCCGGCGCACCGCGCTGATCCTGGCAGGAGCCAGGAGCCAGGTGCTTTTCCTGGTCTCCCATGGGGTGCAGGGCCCAAGCACCTGGGCCATCCTCCACTGCACTCCCTGGCCATAGCAGAGAGCTGGCCTGGAAGAGGGGCAACCGGGACAGAATCCGGCGCCCCAACCGGGACTAGAACCCGGTGTGCCGGCGCCGCAAGGTGGAGGATTAGCCTATTGAGCCACGGCGCCGGCTTTCTAACTCTATCTTTCAAATAAATTTTTTTTCTAATATTCTACTATATCTTTTTTTTAAGGTTTATTTACTTATTTGAAAGAGTTACAGAGAGGCAGAGAGAGAGAAGTATTCCATCCTCTGGTTCCCTCCCCAGATGGCCCCAATGGCTGGAGCTATGCAGATCAGGAGCCAGGAGCTTCTTCCAGGTCTCCCATGTGGTTGCAAAGGCCCAAGGACTTGGGCCATCTTCTGCTGCTTTCCCAGGCCACAATAGAGAGCTGGATTGGAAATGGAGTAGCCAGGACTCGAACTGGCGCCTTTATGGGATGCCGGCACTGCAGGTGGTGATTTTACCTGCTACACCACAGTGCGTACCCCAATAAATAAATTTTTAAAAAATTCATGAAGGGAGGGTGGTGAACCAGGAAGCCACCCAGTTCCCTCCAGCCCGTGGCAGACAACTGCACAGCTTCTTGGAGCAGCTTTCTGGAGCCAGAAGGGGCAGTACGGACATCATCCTCCAAAGAGGGGGCCTCAGTGTTATGGCTTTTGAGGTGTAGGCACAGAGCTGGCCACAGCTGTTTCAACCCCCTCTTGGCTAAAGTGGCTTCCATAGGATCTAAAGGAGCAACAACCATGCTGTTTTTGTTTTTTGCTATTTGGGGTGCCAGACAGACATTTAAGGATTTGGACATTCACAAATAACCATGCTTAAGGGGAGATTTAGAAAGCTGCTGTGGCGACTAGGAAAAGAAGCTCAGACGAGAGCTGAGGAGACCTTGAACTTTCTCCTCAGGCTGGTCCCAAGCACTGAAGCAGCCTGAAGCAATTTGACTTCCAGAGATGCAGAGATTCATCAACAACAAAATCATAAGATGTACAAGGAAACACAAAAATGCAGCACAAAGTAAACAGACAAAAATTGTTCCTAAAGAAGCTCATCTGTCAGACTTACTGGGCAAGGCTTTACAGAACTGTCTTAAAAATGCCCAAGCTAAAGGGAGAGATGGACAAAGTCCACTAAAAAAACGAGTAGACAAAATGAGAATATCAATAAAGAGACATTTTAAAAGGGAACCAAAAAGATTCTAGATCTGAAAAGTGTAGTAACTGAAATGAAAAATCTAGAAGAGTTCAAAAGCATATATATATGTGTGTGTGTGTGTGTGTGTCTGTGTGTGTGTATATATAATATATTATTTATTTGAACGTTACTAGGACAGGGAGAGACAGGAAGAGATCTTGCATCTGCTGGTTGTTCACTCCCCCAGATGGCTGCAAGAATGAGGGCTGGGCCAGGCTGAAGCCAGGGGCCAGGAGCTTTAGCCTGTTCTCCCAAGCACTTGAGTCATCTTCCACTGACTTTCTCAGGCCATCAGCAGGGAGCGGGATCAGAAGTGGAGCAGCCAAGCCACGCTCTAGCGCCCGTCTGGGGTGCTGGCATCTAAGGCAGCAGCTTTACCTGCCACACCACAACGCCTGTCCCTCAAAAGCAGATTTGAACAATCAGTGAACTTGAAGATGAGACAATAAGTTATCACAGCTTTTAAAGATTAAAAAATGAAAAATGAACAGAGCTCAAGGAACCTATGGACACTGTCAAGAGAACTAATGTACACATTGTGGGCATCAGAAGAGGAAGGGGGGGGGGCAGAAAAATACTCAAAGAAATAACTGACATTTTCCCAAATTTGATAAAAGCACACGAGTCTACAACCCAATAAACTCAACCAATTCTAGGATACATTTGGAGAGAGACATACATTATGGACTATGAAAGAAAGTAGCAAATGAGAAGTATCATCAGTGAACAAGGGACTTTGAATAGGATTGTCACTGATTTCTTATCAGAAACCTTGGAGGACAGAAGGCAACAGGTTGATAGACTCAGAATACGAAAAAACTCAACTGAGAACCCAATGTCTGGCAAGACTGTCCTTCAGACATGAAGGAGAAGTTAAGACTCCCAGCTAAACAATGCAAAGGGAATCCATTGCCCCCAAATTTGTCTGCAAGAAGTGCTGGAGGGGAAAGCCAGTGGTCCTGTGCCAGGGCCAGGGAGGCGTCTGCAGAGAGAAGGGCCACAGTGACGCCCGTGAAGTGGGTGGGGAGACCACATGGTGGTGACCAGCCCTAAACTGTGTTCTTGGGTTTCAGCAGTCAGATGACGGTGATGGCCACCATGCAGGGACCCCGCAACTGATTCTAGAATTAGCACATAATTAACTAGAAAACAGAATGCAATTCTCCCAACAGTCTTAACATCTCCTACAAATGCACAAATCAGTCGCCACACACACACATCCAGGGCCCCCTGCAATTGGTCAGCTGAGGTCAGCAGCTCGCCCTCACAGTGCTGGACAGCATGGGAGCTGCTGGCATCTGTCGCCCACCTCTGAGCCCTGCTGGAGGAGAGACGGCCCTTTCAACTCGAAAAAAGCGTTTTAAAACTGGGACATCGAGCCTACAGCAGTACACCATGCTCTTTCTGCACTCAGAACACACGGCAGACGTGATACTTGGGACTGGGACCTGGTCCTGCACTGGCCGGCACCCGTACAGGCCCTGAGAACTCTATGCCTAATTAGTGCCTGCGAGAGCCAAGGCACCTTCCCACCAGGTGTGTGCATGAGTAGACGGAACAGAGCAGCCTTTTAGAAGGAGCTGTGTCTCCATTTCTTTGTGATTTCACTGGGGAAGCTGAAGCAAGAAGGTGCAGAGGAAGGGCCTGGGACCCAGGGAGAGATGTGGCATGGGGCACCCCAACCGTGAGAGCAGCCATTTCACTTGAGGGGCCGAGAAAACACAACCATGCTCTTAGTAAACCACATGACAGAACCCAGGCAAGGGGTCAGCCCCAGAAAGGCCAGGCGCGCTCTAGCCTCTGGCTTCCTGCTCCCTAATTTCACTGCCTGGGTCCCCACCTTGCAGGACACAGTACAGCAGAGGTGAAACTGCCCAGCCGACCTGTGCATGTTGTATCAGGTGGCGTGAGGCGTGCTGTCCCTTGCTTGACCCCTGAAGCTGTGATAAGTTAGGGAAAGCTGATGATTCTGTTGAATCCAATACTTCTAGCCATAGCCCCTAACGTAGGGTTCGAATCAGCTGAAAGTCTGCTGGGGGCAAGGAGAGGCTGAGACGGTGTGAGCCCCTGTGGGCCACTCCTGCAGGACACCAGGGGCACCGAGTCTGTGGCCGAAGGGTGAGAGC